>NC_133665.1:175294746-176494746 GCF_037893015.1 Macrotis lagotis
CCAAGAGGAGTTTGATTAATTCTACAATGGGAGATGTGATCACTTGAATATTGGGGGATACAACAATGTGACAATTTGCTATTTGAGATGGGCATCATTTTCTTTAAGGCTTGGAATGGGCCCGCAAGGAACCTTCACACTTTATTAACAGCTCAATCAGTGTTGGGGCTAGAAAGAATTAGCCAGCAAACCATGGAGTAAATAGATCTTGACTAGCAAACCATGTGAAAAAAAGAAATCAGACAAAGAAGAAGCTTGGTGACTGTAACAGGAACAGACCTTGTTTTGGATTTTACAAAATATCCTGGGAAGTTCAGCTGTTGGTGCCGTGATTTCCCCTTAGGGAAGTAAAACAAATATCACATGCTTCAATTATGCTTATTTTTTTTTTACCCCCTAAATGGATGTCTTGAAGAGTCTGTCCTTCAGTGGAAATAAGCTACACTAAATATTGGGAGAATGGAGCAGATGGGTACCAGTGTACAATTTTTTTTACTAAGACAAAACCTTCTTGCATTGGACTAGGTGGCCTACATTGAAAGAACTATGCTGCATTATCTACCTTCTAGAATCTACCACATGATTCATAATGGCAGCAGGGACACAGTGCTTGGGAAGGAAAACATACTCATGGGATGGATGCCTTAGTATAGGAACTTTATGCATTCAAAGTCTCCTAGTCTCTTAAAGACTAAAATTAATTAGCTTTTCCTTCCCACTCATGGATATTGGATTGGGATGCAATAAATGCCACTCATCTTCTGGAAAGAAACAAGAAGGAAAATGTACTCATATCCCCATAGTCACCAAAGCTGATGATTTACCGCATGGATCAGTGAACCATTCATTAGGGGAAGTGAACCCAGGAGAAAAACATTCATTTCCCTCCACCAAGATCAAATAGAATGGCATGGTAGGCTGCAGCCTGAGATTACTGCTTGTTTGGGAAGTTTTGCGCGTCTTTCAAGAAAGTTCGAAAGCTTAGAAGTAGTTTTCAAGGCAGCAGTGCCTGCTGGGAACACACACACACATGCATATGTAAAAAATTTTCCAGGAACCCAAGTGTAATTTAACTATACAAGTTGAGATGTCTTCTCTAAAATACCTGAGAAATGCACAGGAAAGGAGGAAAAGGAGAAAGTGTTAGAGCAAACGGGAGAAAGCATAGATGGATAGTGAGGAGAGCCAAAGTCAAAGGGGACAAGGTAAAGCTCCTTCCAAATAGAAACTATTTCACCCATCTGCCTAGAGCCTGATACACAGTAGTTGCTTAATAAGTACATATTGATTGATAGGCAGACTCATTATAGGTCTTGAAAGACCCTTCCCTCTTCTCAACTCGCCCATTACTATTCAGGATCCCCTTCATGCTTTCGGTCACCCAAGTGTCATTTTTAATTCCTTACTTTCTCTGACTTTACATTCGGTCTTTTCTGTCATTTCTACCTTTGAACATCTTCTTTATCCTCCCCTGTCTCTCCACTGCCACTACTACTGATGCAGGAGCATTACCTTGAACCTTGACTACTGTAGAAGTATGGAAATTGGTCTGCCTGCCTCATGTTTCTCTTCTCTCCAGTCCATTTTTTATTTAGCTGTCAAATTAATCTTCTGAAATCTCAAGTCTGACCATGGCATTCCCTGTTCAATCAATTCCAATGACTCACAATCACCAGAAACAAATACAAAATCCTCAGGCTGGCTTATAAAGCCCTTTACAACCCTTTCAACAACCCTCATTCTTTCCAACCTTTCCAGTCTTCTTGCATCTTATCAGCATAAGAGTAGCTCTGCCCTTGATGAAATATAGGCTCCTTGAACGCAAAGCTGTTTGGTCTTTCTTTGCTCAGCATCTAGCACAGTGCTGGCACAAAGTAGTATCTAAAGAAATGCCGCTAGAAGACTTGACTTGAAAGCAAGGAGACTTGAGTTCAAATTCAGCCTCAGTCACTTTCTGACTGTGTAACCCTGGTCAAGTCATTTAACCTCTCTCAGCCTTTGTCTTCTCATCTGTGCAATAGGGATAATAACAGCACCTATCTCACAGAGTTATGAGTATCAAATGAGATAATGCTTTTAAATACTTTGCAAAACTTAAAGCACTAAATTTCTAGCTATTATGGTTAGATTAAATGAAAAAAAGGCTGGCAAAATTGAGGGCTCTGAAATTAAGAATGTTTTTATTACAGGACCATCCCTCATCCTCTTTTCCCCTCCTGACATAACCCTATCGCACTTGAGTTCTCAGAAGACTCTCAAGTGCCATCCTTTGCTGCCCCATCACAGTTTCATGATCTTGTCACATGGTGTTTAATCTTAGGCCTTGAACTTCCCTTTGTTTAAATTGCAAAGGGTTGTAATGATATTCTTCATTTTATTTTTGCATTACTGACCAGTCTTTTTTTTTTTTTTAGTGAAACTCACTTCATATCCCATGACTATTGTTAAAGTCTAGGAGTTTGTTTAAAAATCTTCTGGCAAATTAAAATGGGAAAAATCCAAGTGGAAAACCATAACAAATCATTCCTCTGGTGGCTCAACAGCATCCTACTAATGGGTCACTTTCATCATACTTGGCTGAGCAACAATAATCCAAGCTAACTCTGGCTTTATGAGACTGAGACATCTTGGTAGGAAGCCAAGGCCAACACCTAATGGTGGGTGAGACTCAGTATTGTCTTTGGGGAAGCCTGGGAACCCAAGTTGGCTATTTTATGGATTGCTTAGCAGCAATTCTGCTTAATTGAGACGATTCAAGTTACTATCTCATCAGGCCAAATAGCACAAGACTAAGAACTTAAAATGCTCCGGCACAAAACATTTGGCTCAAGATCTTGGGAGACATTCACCAGTAAGAGAGACAACGGAGCACAGAGCTAACGGACTGGACATCTTATCAAAAACCTGTATCTGAAAGCTTCAGCTGAAACTTAGTAGGTCTATAACCTGGGGCAAGGTCATTCCCTCTCTAGTCTCAGGTTTTCCAACTATAGGATAAGATGAATATATTCCACAAGGCTATTGAAAGGATCAAATGAGAAGGAATGTTGTGTATAGGATATTAGACTTACAGTCAAGAAAACTGTTCAAATCCTATGCTTAGGAGCTTACTATATGATTCTGATCATCTCTCTTAATCTCTCTCAGCCTCCGTTTCATCATCTGTAAAATTATGATAATTGAAACTAAATCATCTGATTATTGTAAGCCTCAAATAACATATGTAAAGTGCTTTGTAAACTTTAAAGCTTTATAGGAGCATTAGCTATAAAAATAATAATAATAATAAAAACCTAGTGCCTTCTTTGAAACCTAGTACAATCTTACAAAGTAAATGATATACTTGTCTCCATTTTGGAGATGAAGAAACTGAGCTATTATCGTCACCACCACTAGATATGATTCACAAATTTCTATACCCTGAGCTGTTATCATCCCCATTGCTATGTATGGCAAGCAAATTCCAATACCTCAAATTTTCCCTCTAGGCCTCAAAACAGAAATAGAAAACAAGACATAGGAAAGAAATTCACAGATCATCAAGCTACAGATGGAAAAAACTTTTAGACATCATCTAGTCCAACTCCTTTTTACAAGATGAAGAATCTGAAGGGCAGAGTGAGGAAGCAGTAGAGCTAGGACTTGAACCCATGTCCTGTGATTCCAAGCTCATCTCTCTTTTTATACTGGATTGCTTTTGAATTAAAGAAAATGCATTCTGTTTTTTCTCAGTGTGGAACTCACTCATCAAAGGCAGAGCCAACTCTTTGCCACAGGTGAGAAGTGTACAACAATCTGAATTGAGAGCTCTCTAACTATGCTTTTTTAATGTCTCTTTATGTTTTCAGAAAGGAGAGAAAACTGGATTCAATGACAAGGTTTCTCTCTGCAGTATTTGCCTTTGATGAGAACTGAAAGAAAGCTCTTTCCACCTATACCTTATGAAATGCTTTTTATCCCATGGCTGTCAGTTTCCTTTTTTTTTTTTTTTTGCAGTCCTATTAAGCATGTCTGTCCCATGATCTGGGCATGCCTACTACCCACAAACAAAGGTTAATCAGTCAAAACATAATCACAGGGACCTCAGGACTATTGACTTGGAAGATCCTTTGCCTGTCAACATAGAACACTCAGGATTTTTTTTTTTAATTTTCAATAAGATTCCAATTGTGTCTCCAGAATCTGTAAATTCAGGCAATGTGTCTATTAAACCTATATTAAATTCTGGGAACACAAAGACAGAATCAAAATAACTCCTTCCCACAAAGAGTTAGCATTCTTCTGGTGTTTATTCTTTTTAAAATTATTCAAACTTTTTTTAAAGGTTTTTGCAAGGCAAATAGGGTTAAGTGGCTTGCCCAAGGCCACACAGCTAGGTAAGTTATAAAGTGCCTGAGGCCACATTTGAACTCAGATACTCCTGACTCCAGGGCCAGTGCTCTATCCCCTACCTAGCCACCCCTTAAAATTCTTTTCTTTTTAAATTGTGAGATCCAAATTCCTACTATAGAACCTTCTCTGTGCCAGTCACATATAAAGCATTTTACATTTAATTATCTCATTTGATTCTCACAAATCCAAGACAATATTATTATTATTATTTTTATCCACCTTTTACAGATGAGAAAACTGAGACATACAGAGGTAAAATGATTTATCCAGGGTCATCCTACTGTCAAATGTTGGAGAGCAGATTTGAATTCAGGTCTTCTTGGCTTAATAACTGAATGGGTATTACCTCAGTCAACCTGGGAAACCTAGCTTTAAAAAGTCAGTGACTCTCACTACATTCAAAGCCATTTCCAGTTGTCCTGATCCATAACTGACCATTGAAGCCAGATGGCTCCAGAAGAGGAAATGAGGCTGCTGACTTGGCACAATATGCCCTTCACTAACCCAGCTCACTTGCATGTCATGGAATCATCTCCTTAATGGCATGGTCTTCTTTGAGAATGAAGGAAAAAAATAACAACAACAAAGCACCATTTGGAAGATTAAGTTTTTATAGTGCTATTTTCTTTTTTAAAGTTTATTTTTTGTACCTTTTTCACTAAACTGTTAAATCCTCTTTTCATAATTTTCTTGTATCACTTTCATTTATTTTCCTATTCTTTCCTTCACTACTCATCTTTTCTTTAATGCCTTCAGGAATTCTTGATAGGATTGAATCCATCTGGAATTTTTTAAGATCTTGTTTGTATCTGTTTTCACATATTTATCATCTTCTGAGTTTATGGCTTTGTCTTCCCTGCCACTATAAGTAGTTTTGATAATCAAGTTTTGTTTTGTTTTTTCCCCCCAGTCTATTTCTTGGCTTTGAACTTTGTGCTCAAGTTAGGCTCTGCTCTCTAAGGGATGGGTAGGAATTGTCCTAAGTTTCAAACCTTTTCATACTGCTGTTTTCACAGTTACTTCTGGGTTTTCTGCAAATTTTCCAAATTTTTCCAAGGTAGTATGATCTGGAGAGAAGTATGGTCAACTGTTCTCTTGGTCTGTGCTCTGTTCTTTATCCAGAAAGAGCCTTCGCTGCCCTGCAGTTTCAAATGTTAGCAGTCCTTTTGAACCCTGTCACTGTGAACTGGTACAATTCTCTCCTGTAGCCACAATCAAAAGTGCTCCTTTTGTGCCTTGGAACTGTGACCAGACCCCTGCTCCCTTGTGATTACAAGTGTTCCTTTCTGAACTAGAACTGCAACCCACATCTGTATATGGGCAACAGAATTACCAAACAGTACCAATGGACTCAGTGACAACAAAGGGTCCTCTGGAATCTTCTTCAGATCAGTTGTCTGGACCCTTATTGTCTTTAAACTTCTGCTGTCATCCTTCTAAGTTGTCTGAGGCTGCACACACATTTCTCATCTTGACCTTTACTTGATTCTGACTTTCCAAAATTTGATTTAAGGAGTTATTTTAAAGTTGTTTGAAAGGAATATTAAGAGAGTTCACTTGAGTAGCTGCCAGTATTTCACCATTTTTGCTTGGTCCCTCCAAGTTTACATTCTAATAGGGGACATAGCATCTAAATACAGAATACACGTAAATGTATACAAACATAAAGACATAAAAGCAGACACAAAGCTGACAGAAGCTAATTTAAAAAGGTCAGACAATAGGATTTAGGGAAACCAAGAAAGGTCTTATGAAGAATGTGATCCTTGATTTGAGGTCTCAAAGGAAACAAGAAATATTGAAATGTAAATATATAAAGGGAATATCAAACATCGAAAAGAGTGGTATAAAAATATAGATTTCATAAAATAATTTAATAATAATAAATAATATAGTCATATAACTATATTAATAAATTATAATATAATATGATTATAATTAATTAAATAATCAATAATTAAGTGGTTTGTATGATGAATAGTAAGCAACTCAGTTTTATTGGATTATGCAGTATGTTAATGGGAATAATGTATAAGATCAATGGAATGACAAGATGTCTCTATCCTGGCATTACATTGTCCATATTTTCTTTGGACTAGCAAACATGCATTTTTAGTGTCCAAGCTGCTAGATGAATATATAAGAATGATTATGCTGTTAGAACTATCAGGGAATTATATTTAAAGCTAGTCTCCTCAAAATGTAATGTTTTCCATAAAAATATGTGGTCTAATATAACTATTGCAGATAATGATGGAGCTGGGCAAAAATAGAATTCTAAATGAATAACTGACTCCATAAATTCAGTTGAAATATTTATATTGCGTGTGTGAAAATGTAACATATTCAGACTGATTAATAAACTAAACTATATTTTAATGAAATGCAACTTTTTTGGGGGGGAGGGATTCAGCCAAGCAGCGCCTTATGGTTAAACAACTATTTGCCATCATCCTTATGGTGACTCTAAGCTGTGACAAAGGAGGCTTCAGCTATACTCACATGTTGCAGTGAGTTTCTGATTTCAAATAGTATTTACTATCTTTACCATTTACTAGTCTTTTATTTTTATAATTCCTTGTCAGTTGTATTTGCTTCTGTTAATGACATTTTCCCAAATATTATAATCTTTTTAGAATCCATTTCTCTAAGAATTGTGGAAGGAAGTTAAGAAGGTGAAAGACATCTTAGAAAAGTTAGATATGATAGACCTCTGGAGAAAATTTAATGGGGAAAGAAAAGAATATACCTTTTTCTTGGAGATACATGGCACCTTCACAAAATTGACCATGGACTAGGGCACAAAAAACTTAAAATCAAATGCAGAAAGGCAGAAATAATGAATTCATACTTCTCAGACCATGATGCAATAAAAATTACATGTAATAAAGGGTCAGGGAAAGATAAACCAAGAACTAATTGGAAATTAAATAGTTTTATCTTAAATAATAGGTAGGTCAAACAAAAAATAATAGAAATGATCAATAATTATATCCAAGAATACGATAATAATGAGGCATCACACCAAAATTTATAGGATGCAACCAAGGTAGTTTTTCAGAGGAAACTTTCTATCTCTAACTTCCCATATGAATAAAATAGAGAAAGAGGAAATCATTGAATCGGGTATGCTAAAAAATCTAGAAACAGAACAAATTAAACATCCCCAATTAATTATAAAACTAGAAATTCTGAAAATCAAGGGAGAGATTAATAAAACAGAAGGCAAAAAAAATTGATCTTATACATAAATCTAAGAGTTGGTTTTATGAAAAAGGCAATAAAATAGACAAACCTCTGGTTAATCTGATTTTTTTTAAAGAGAGAAAATAACCAAATAACCAGTATCAAAAATGAAAAGGGTGAGGAGGAAATTAAAGAAATAATTAGGAACTATTTTGCAAAATTATATTCCAATAAATTGGACAACTTGAGTGAAATGGATAAATATTTACAACAATACAAACTGCTCAGATTAACAGAAGAAGAAATAAATTACTTTAATAATCCCATTTCAGAAAAAGAAATTGGAAAAAACCATCAATAAATTCCCTAAGAAAAAGTCTCCAGGTCCAGATGGATTTGCAATTGAATTCTACCAAATATTTAAATAACAATTAATTCCTATTCTACATAAACTATTTTAAAAATAGGAGAGGAAGGAGTTCTGCCAAAAGTCCTTTATGACACCAATATGGTGATGATACCTAAACCAGGAAGAACTAAAATAAAGAAAATTCTAGACTAATCTCCCTAATGAATATTGATGCAAAAATCTTAGATAAAATTTTAGCAATGAGACTACAGCAAGTTATTACCAGAATAAAACACCATGATCAGGTTGGATTTATACCAGGCAGGCAGGCAGGGTTGGTTCAGCATTAGGGAAAACACTCAACATAATAAACATATCAACAGGAAAACCAAAAGAAACCATAAGATTATCTCAATAGATGCTGAAAAAAGCCTTTTATTAAAATACAACTCCCATTCCTATTAAAACACTAGAAAGTTTAGGAATAAATGGAGTCTTCCTTAAAACAATAAATAGTATCTATCTAAAACCATCAAAAGTATTATATTTAATAGGAATAAACTCAGAGCATTTCCAATAAAATCAGTGGTGAAATAAGGATGCCCACTATCACCATCACTATTCAATATAGTATTAGAAATGCTAGCAGTAGCAATAAGAGAAGAAAAAGAAATTGAAGGAGTCAAAATAAGCAATGAGGAAGCAAAACTTTCACTCTTTGCAGATGATATGATGGTATACCTAGAGAACATGAGAAAATCATCTTAAAAACTCCTAGAAACAATTAACAAATTCAGCAAAGTATCAGGGTGTAAAATAAAACCACATAAATCATCAGAATTTCTATATATGAACAAAGTCCAAGAACAAGAGATAGAAAGATAAATTCTTTAACTTTAAATACTTGGGAATCTACCTCCCAAGACAAATCCAGAAATTGTATGAACACAATTATAAAGCACTCCTCACCCAAATAAATTCAGTTCTAAATAATTGGAAAAATATCAAATGCTCATGGTTAGGTCAAGCTAATACAATAAAGGTGACAATTCTATCCAAATTGAATTACTTATTCAGTGCCATATCAATCAAACTGCCAAATTCTATGCTTTACTGAGCTAGAAAAATAGTAACAAAATTCATCAAGAAAAGCAAGGGAACTGATGAAAAAAAATGTAAAGGAAGGTCGCCTTGCATTACCAGATCTAAAACTGTAGTATAAATCAGCCATCATCAAAACTGCCTGGTACTGGTTCAGAAGTAGAGTAATGGATCAGTGGATTAGGATAGGTTCAAAAGAAAATGCAGTAAATGACTACAAGCAATCTACCATTTGACAAACCCAAAGACATCAGCCTCTGGGATAAGAACTCACTATTTGACAAAAAATGTTGGGAAAATTGGAAAATAGTATGGCAAAATCTAGGCAAAGATTCACATCTCACAGCTTCAACCTATATAAGGTCAAAATCGGTACAGGATTTAGACATAGTGAGTGATACCATCAATAAATTAACAGACTAAAAAAATATTCTACCTATCTTATCTATGGAAAAGGGATAAATTTATGACCAAACAAGAATTAGAGCAAATTATGACCTACAAAATAAATGATTTTGACTATATTAAATTAAAAAGGTTTTACACTAATAGAATCAATGCTGCCAACATTAGGAAAGTGGAAAACTGGGAAACAATCTTCACAACCAGTAGTTCTGATAAAGGTCTCATTTCTAAAATATATAGAGAATTGCATCAAATTTTTAAGATCACAAGTCATTCCCCAATTGATAAATGGTCAGAAGATATGAATAGACAGTTTTCAAATGAAGAAATTAAAGCTATATGTAAGCACATGAAAAGATGCTCCAAATGACTCTTGATTAGAGAAATGCAAATTAAAACAACAATAAGGTATCATCTCACACCTATTAGATTAGTCCAGATGAGAAAAGGGGAAGATGATCAATGTTGGAGATGTCATGGGAGGACTGGGACACTGATGAATTGCTAGTGGATTTGTGAACAGATTCAACCTTTCTATTCATACCCTTTGACCCAGTAATTCCAATTCTAGGACTATATCCAGAAGAAATTGTAAAAAATGGAAAAAATCCTACATGTTCCAAAATATTCATAGCAGCTTTTTTAGTAGTAGCAAAGAATTGGAAATTGAGGGGATGCCCATCACTTGGGGATGACTAAGCAAGTTATGGTACATGAATACTATGGAATATTACTGTTCTATGAGCAACAATAAATGGTCGGACTCTAGATAAGCATGGAATGACTTATGGGATCTGATGCTGAGTGAAGGGAGTAGAGCCAAGAGAACAATTTACATATCAACATTATGAGATGAACAGTCTTGATGGAGGCAACCCCTGTTGGTAGTCCAGAGAGCTAGGGCAACTGTATTTGACAGATTATGGACTATATTATCCCAACCAGAGGAAGAAAAACAAAACAAAACAAAATACACAGAAAAAAACACCCCTACCAAATCTGACGAACACTCTATTAAAAATTATCTTTTATGTATCTCTTTCCCTTAATCCTAATTCCTCATGTCAAAAACTACTAATTTGTAAACATGTTTAACACCTACCAAAAAAGTGCATCATTTTTTCAGAGTCCCAAGAGGATGAACTATAAGAAAAGAAATATTGACAAGGGGGGAATAGAGCTTAAAATCTGGAGGGAATTTTAGAGATCTTCAAATTTTATCAGCAAGGATTTATCATATACTATTTGCCAGCTACTTTGCTACTATTTTATATATAAAGAAAAAGCATAGAAGAAACATACATATATACATGTCATAGGTACATATACACACATATATATATATATATGTTACATAAAGAGTAGAAAGAATTAACTATGAATTCTAAGAACTCACAGATGGGAATACTGGTAAATAATAACACAGACATTTTTAAAGTGTTTAAGATGTGCAAAGCACCTACATCATATCATTTGCTTTTCACAAATCTCTTGTGAGATGGAGGTGGCATGTAGAAGAAGTGGAATGATAGTGGATTTGAAGTCAGATTATCTGATTTCAAATCCTAGCTCTGATGCTGAAGCCTCAGTTTTGTCATCTGTAAAATGAAGAGGGTTGGACTAGATGGTCTCTTAAGCTCCCCTGCACTCTAGATTTATCACCCTTGGGTTCAAATCCTCCCCTCCATTTATCAATAAATCTAACAGTCAATATGCCTATTATATATCAGTTTTTGTGATAAGTTCTGGTTCCATAAAGCAAAATCAAACCCTTCACATGACACATAAGAAAAATGGAACCAAAGAAAGGGAAAGGGAGTTGCACAAAAAAATATGAATCTAATTAGGAACAAGGCCTAGATAGTTTGTAACTAAGGTCTCTTGACTCATAGTGCAGTACGTGCTCCACTGTACCAAATTGCCTCTCAACTTGAATTCTAGTTATCAAAAAAATATGTTTTCTTTCTTTTTCTCTAATTTTTAGCAATTCAAATGACTAGGAAAATATCTTATTTGTTTCACAGCAAAACAAACATTGAAAATGTACAGTTGAACCATTTGCATAGTCTACTTTTATTAAAGCCATCATTTCTCAGGAACAAAATAAAAGACTTGGAAATATTTCACAGTTTTTCCTTCTCTCTCTCTCTCTCTCTCTCTCTTTCCTTTTCTTCCCTCCATCCTTGTTCCCTCCTGCTCTTTCTCAACCTTTTTCTTTCCTCCTTTACTTCCAACTTTTCTTCCTGCTTTACTTTATTCCTTCTCCCAGTTTTTCTCCCTTCCATTCTTTATTCCTCCTTTCTTTTCTTCCTTTCCATTTGTCTTAATTTCTTTCAGTATTTGTGTTTACCTTCCATTTTTTCTTTCATTTCCAGATGGAAGTCAATACAAGGTTAGTTTATGCCCCCAAGCAGTTGCTACCTACCAAAGAACAAGTGCCTCCCTTGTCTCTTGATTTATACCAGCTTCTAACTTGCATCTTCTACTAAAAAAGAAAACAACTCCTTTCTAGACACTAAATCTTGAAAACAAGATAGTAAGAAGATTTTCTGCATGATAAATTCAGAATATGCAATTATAAACTCCCCACTCTATTTTATTTATCATGTTTTTTCCCCCACCTTTGAACTCTGACTGAGAAGTATGTGAATATATTTCAATGAATATATTGAATCTTAATTAAGTTAATTAACCAAAGTTCATTCTAGGAAGTCTCTGGAATAACAAGTGCCTCGCATACCATCATAGAAGAGCTATTTAGGTCTTGTTGCATTATTAATTTGACTGGTTCAGAGCTCTTGTTGGGAGAACATTTGTTTCTGATATGGTTTTCACCTTATTTGGGTTGTTTTTTTTTTCTGTAGGGATTAATTTCCATTAGCAGTCTTGTATCCAGAGTCCTCTCTGGACAGAGGTGGTTAGGATGGGGGTAGAGGCATTCTTTTATGATGAATTAGTGTTTACAGATTGGTTATTAAAGTAACATTTCAGTTTGCTCTGATGAGTTATAAGATGAAATAAAAAGACTTGCACTAGATGATTTTTAAGATCATTTTATCTCTAAATATAGTTTGTTTGCCACTGTCATGGAGGATATCAGTGTAGAGTCAAGATAAGAGAAGTATTTGTCATGCCTAATGAGGGTTTCTGGTTACTCCTGTAGGCGGATGGCATTGTGCTAATTGAACTGGAACATTCTCAAACCTCCAAAATTCTGAGATTGATAGAGATCAATAATAACCTAAAAGAGTTTGATCTGATCATTCATATGAGAAAAGTCAAGTGGATGCTTACTGTTTAGACATGCAATTGGATGGACACCATGTAGAAGATATCCAATGATAGCTCTATCATGGAGAGATAGTTTGGTTGAACAATGAACTGGCCTCATAATTATTTGGGGGGGATATAAAGGAGGGAATTATGTTTGGGAAATCCTTAAGAGCTTTTAATAACCCCTAGCCTCTCTCTGAAATAAAGCTCTATTTTTTAATACCAAAATTCTTTCAGCATATGGGCAATGCCATGATAGATTGTGATGGGTTTACAATTAAAAAGATTCAGGTATCCCTAATACAGGTCATGTAAGTCATGAATGCCTTTTGGTTTACATTGGTGAATGAATGAAAACAGCTCCTCTGTGTGTTCACATTTTTTTCCATTTCTATGGCAGCCAGTTATATACTATCAGACAAGAATTAAAGGAGATCACTCAAAGGGTACTATGGAGAGGCCCATGGTAGGCATGAGTTAGTCATATCATATAACCAAAAACAAATTAAAACAGAGAAGCTACATAAAGGAGATCAATAAAAAAAAGATGTATATGCAGAAAAAGAAATGGGCTGTTGTTGCTGTTTAATCATTTTAGTCATGTCCAACTCTTCATGATCTTCTTTGGAATTTTTTGGGCAAAAATACTGAATCATTTTCCATTTCCTTCTCCAACTCCTTACAGATGAGGAACTGAGGTAATGGGTTAAGTGATTTGGCAAAGGCCACATACTTCGTAAATGTCTGAGATTTGAATAGATTTGAATTTGGATCTCCCTGACTCCAGTTTCAATGCATAATCCTCATATCACCTAATTGCAATGGCTGGTGCCCTTCACTGGGGTACAGCCACACATCATACAAAGGAAGACCTCATCTGCCTTAAGAATGTTGAGTAGACCTGCAGGGAGTTTATTAAAAGAATTGGATGAAACTTGCTTTAGATGAGAATGCATGTATGAGTGAAAATTGATGGACTGAATAGCACAGCAGCAAGGTCATATATCCATGGGAATATAGAAGTACTATCCAAAAAAGTCATTTTTTTTCAGGCCTATGGAATGAAGGAAAGAGGAAAGATAGTTGTTTTGAGAAACAGAACCAAATTTACCTAGAAATCTTTGGGGATAGGTTGGGGGTTGCATTCACTGTTAACTGATTTTTTTTAAAAAAGAACATTGTTGAGCCATCAAAGCTATTAAAATGCAGTCCCAAAGGCATCAAGACCTTCCAAGCTAAAACAGTAAATAATTTGAGTGAGATAAAGATTAATCACAGAAATCATGTGAGTCAATCAGAAGGACCGAGCTGCATCAATCTCCAAAGATTGATAATGGTAAAAGACAACCCCTAGATAATCAATTTCCAAGTGATGGATTGTGGGGAGTTTAATGAGAGTGTTTCAAGGAGGAGAATCTCAATAGAGTTGATTGGCCTTCAGGAAGATGCAAATCACCTGGCAAAACTTGCAAGTCTGTGACTGCTCCGAAAGCACAGGAGAGAACATGATTGTCATCCCCATGCTCTCTACATGCTGAAGGGTTACATCAGTGGGCGGCAGGAGTTTGAATGGGATCCGCTGCAGTAAAACGTGAATCTGGGAAAGAAGCTATTGCCTATCACCCTGTAATTTAGTAGTCAAAAAAAACCTGAGCCATCTGATAGTAACTGTATCCTTGTCGTAACAAGACCAATTTATAGGCAATTAGATAGAACAGCGACTATTCAAATGTAGCCCGAAACACTAAGTGTATGACCCTAGGTAAATCATATAATTTTCATATGTCTTAGTTTTCCCATCTGTAGAATCGGAATAACAATAGCTTCTATCCCAGGGATTTTGTAAGGATAAAATGAGATAATATTTATAAAGTGCTTTTCATATCCTTACAGCACTATGTAAATGCTAGCCGATGATGATGTTTTTCTTTCATTCTAAAAGAAGACCATGACATCAGGGAGGTGATGCCATGACAAGCAAGTGAATTAGATTGGGGTGGGGGGCTGTGCTAAGTCATCAGCCTCACTTTCTCTTCTAGAGTCATCTGGGTCCAGTGGCCAGATATGAATCAGGATGATTGGAGATGACCCTGGATGAGAGTCAGAGGTAAGTGACTTACTCAAGGTCATACAGTTAGTATCAAGTGTCCGAAGCTCGATTCAAACCCCAGTCCTCTTAACTTCAAGGTCAGTGCTCCATCTCTGCCACCTAGCTGCCCTAAATACTAGCTATTATTAAACAAGAAGAAACATTCATGGATGTTAATCTCACCCAGGTTCATTATGAGTAGGGTTTGTTTCATTGATTGTATTTGTAACCTTAGGTGCTTAGTGGTATTGCTTAGTGTAGTGAATTGATTGATAGATTTATAGTGTCAGAGTAAGAAGAGATTTAGAGAACATTTAGTTCAAACCCCCTCATTTAGTTTGCCCACAGGATGAGTGAATTAGGAATTTGAATTCATCCTCAATGGTCATTCCAATATTCACCACTGAGTCATTTGACCTTAAGTAGATGACCCTTATGAGCTGCTGATGAAATCATTTTCCTGTTTAATATCAAGTCCAGTGAGGATCCCCTCTGGAATTTAGCTCCTCTGAGCTGAGTCTCTTGATAGACTGTCCAGTGTTCATTCCTTTTAGGGAATACTCACTGGGGGAGAACTGTCTTAGCTTTTGTTATACAGATGTAGTTTTCAAAAACCTTGGATAAATCCCATGTCACAGAGAGATTCCAGAGCAGAACTCTGAGGGAGGATTGATTTAGCTGTTGCATTGTATGGTTCTCTGAGTTGCCTCCATCTTCATACCTCATTCCCAGTTTTGCTGAACAAGACCTTGCTGGGCTCCCACCCCAAATGTAGTTACTAAGTGCTTTCTCTCCTGGAATTTAGACTCTCTATATAAATATGCATATATATATATATATATATATATATATATATATATATATATATATATATGTATGTTTTTGCAAGGCAAATGGGATTAAGTGGCTTGCCCAAGGCCACACAGCTAGGTAATTATTAAGTGTCTGAGACCAAATTTGAGCCCAGGTACTCCTGATTTCAGGGCCAGTACTTTATCCACTGCGCCACCTAGCCGCCCCTAGACTATATTGCTTAAAGGGAAAAAAAAAACAACTGAGTTTTATCTTTCTATTCCCAGGATTTAGCAAAAAATTCATATTATGTAGGTTGATATGTAACCCTCTTAGAGCGGAAACCCCTTAAAGACAAGGATTGCTTGAATTTTTGGTTTTGTAGCTCTAGGACTTAGCTCAGTGCCTTGTAATTTTTTTGGAAGGGGGTTAGGGATCAGACCTATGATTTCATTGATATATAGATCTTTTAGATAAGGGCATTCATCCCATTTGCTAGTGCAAATTGCCTCCTTCTCTGCAATTTATAACCTTCAAGAGGTTCCTAAAGTCTTATGAGATCAATTTTCTCCAGGGTCACACTGACAAGATATATCAATAGCTGGACTTGAACCCAGATCTTTAAGATGCCAGGACCTGGAATAAATTAGGCTGCCCTGAATGAGGGAGTGTTTAATAAATATTTATTGAATTCACATGGGTCCCTGATGCTCTCCTAAGTCTTACTCTATTTCAGGAGTCATTTTTCTTAGTCTTCCTTTTGTTTGGTATGTTCATCTGTTATCCTGGATCTGCCCCTTTTTAAAGGGAGTCAACTCTGTTGGTGTATTTTCAAATGTAAAATAATTCTATTCCTAGCATTTCCAGGCCTCAGTTTGGGAGAAGGAGCCACATAACTCCCAGAATTGTCACACATTGCTATCTTTCTCTGAGCCAAGACCAAGACAAACTGAGAGCTGGGATGATAGCAGAGCCTTGGTAGATACATCTTCAAGATGCATCATGGATCACTGCAGAGTTAAAGTTGGACTGGACTTTTGAGATTATCTAGTATGACTTCAAATTATAGATAAGGAAACTGAGGCTCAGAGAAGTTAATGCTTTATCCAGGATTGTTCAAGTGATAGATAGAAATTTTAGCATCTTTGATGACCAAAAAAATAGCTAGATGGCACAGTGTGCAGAACCCCAGATCTGGAACCTGGAATCAGGAAGACCTGAGTACAAATTCGAACTTGGATGTTTTTCTGTCCATCTGTCTTTCTATTCATTCATCTATGTATTCATCCATCCATCCATGCACTCTTCCATTCATCCATCCATCCTTCCATCCATATACCCATTCACCATCCAGCTATTCATCCTTCCTTCCATCTATCTCTCTATCTTCCTTTTTCATCAGGCCTCCCACCACCCTCCTACCCTTCAAGAAAAGAACATCTGTTCCTTACTGTTGTGTGTTCTTTTCTGCAACAGAACCTCTTTGGCCCTCAGTTCCATTTGTTGAATAGGAAATGATAACGATATCTGTCCTGCAGATCGATGTCTGAAAATTTGAGCTTCTAATATAACCTAATCTTAACAGGGTGGGGAGGGAGGGTAAAGGGAATGAATTTTTCTCTGCTCTTCAATTAAGAATTCCCAGAAATACTCAAGATCTCCCAGAAAGGAAAGTTTAAGAGAAAAATAGAAAGGCCTTGATTACCTTTGTTTTTAAATTAAACTTTGGTGTTAATTTTCAGCCTAAGGAAAGTTAATTTTTTCCTTTAGTTAATCTAATGGCCATAGGCAAATTAAGTGCTAATAGAGCTGGTTCAAAAGGAATTTGAGCTCTCTAGAGCTACTAGCTGAGAAAGTCTTAATAAATAAGCTGCCTGAGAAGACAAAGGAATTTAAATAGTGCTGGGCAGAAGGGCCTGGTGGAAGGGCTTGACAAAAGGGTCCTAGAGTGAATTGTGAGACAGGGTCCTGTGTTGCAGGGGAGTCAGTTGTATATGCTCAACCCTTCCCAATCAGAAATGAGGCTCAGCTCTGTCTCACTTGTCACCCCCTCACCACATGGCCTTGATATGAGAAAAGGGACTGGAGAAAGGGCCTGGTTTCTGAAAGTAAAGACAAAGAGCAAAATAGACTAAGTCCAACCTTTTAAGACCCCAGTAATGTCTCAACTAAAGCCTCCTTTTGATGAGTTTATTTTCAAGTTTTCTGAAAAAAAATTTGTTTTCAAAGCAGCTCATTCTAAATATTAGTGACAAGAACATTTGGGAAGTTGAGCATGTTTGGAATCCTTCTGTCCTCTAGTTTCCAATGACTAGTTCTAAGTAGACAATTTTCTTTTGATCTCCATCTTGTCTTCTTGGTGACCAGGTACTCCCTTTAAAGCAAAATAAGGTTATGGAGAGGAAGAGAAAGACACTGGAACCTTTCAGAAGCAGACTCTGGGGATGTCAAACTGAGGGAATGGGTTCCTCCTGAAATTTTGTAGGGGGCTATCCACATGAATTTATTTTCCTTTGATGGAGCATAAAACCATGGATTGAGAGTAAGAAGGGACTTTGTAGTCTATCTAGTTCAGCCTTGTTTACACTTGAGGAGACTGAGACCCAGGGAAATAAAGCAACCTATAATTCTTGGTGGTCATATGATTGTAGATGAAGTAATGTTTTCTTAAAACAGGTATGAGAATAATAATCCTTACTTATACATGAGTCTTTGCCTCTATTCTCAGCCCTTCAGAAATACTGGGAATGAATCAGGATTAAACTGGTTGGCTCCAAAGTAACCAGAAATTTTGGGGTTTGTGAAGCTGGGGAGGTTATTGTGAAAGTCATGCCATTGGATATTTTGCCAGGTTTTGTACCACCAGATTCAAAACTTCAGTATTTGAAGGATCCATGATTTCATCAGAGTGGCTCATCTATTCATATGAGTTCCCTTACTCAGTAGGCAGTTGAAAGGATTTTCAAGGTGATCTCCAAAATGGCATCACTGGCTAGCCAGACTTTTGCGGTTGCTAGCAACTGGTCCATGAGGCCACAATTCATTCAACAAGAAAGCACTTATTGAACACAAGTCTATCTTTGAAATCACGTATGAGGTATAGGGAATCCAAAGACAAAACCCAAACCTTCTTTCTATTGTTGCAGATGCAGGGAAGAGGTTACCCAAAACCTAGGGCCATTTTTATTTTTCTTCATTTCATGGTTTGCCATGGGTTAAAGAATTCTTCATTCACGTGATTATCTTTCTGGTGATAAGTTTCTCTTTAATTAACTAGCCCAGTCCTTGGAAAGCTCAGTCTATTGCCAAAACAATATCCTACATCATTTTGGACAAACACATCTCTGCCCTATCTTAAGGTTGTCCCTAGAAGACAATTCCATAATTGTCATTATTTAGCTGAATAGCAATTTACATTGTAATAACTTTAATTATGTTTTCTTATGGTGTACTGTATTGTATGTACATTTTCCCATTTCTTATAAAAACACCCAAATCTCTCCTCTGTCTAATCTGATACATATATTAGACCAAGTCTAACTCAGACAAGACCAGAACTCTAGGCTCAGGATCGGATTGAGTTGAGATACTGATTGATCATAAAATATTTAAGACATGTTTCCTCAACCATAAAAAGGATCCACGAGGATACAGCACTGAGATGAATGTGACTCCCCTCTGCCTCTCTATCTCAGCAACAATAATTAGTAAGACAGCTATATTGCTCTGCCATTGAATGGGAATGCCATCCAACCTGAGGAGCCCTATTTCCTTACAGAGTTTTCTGTCTCGGGCAGCCAGAAAGCCATCCCAGTAGTTCAAAACCTAACCCCCTCATCCCCAGAGCAATCTCATGTTGAGAATAGTAACCCTGTCCCTTTAAAGAGGAAACTATTACAAAAACAATATAAAAAACAAAAAGGAGATGGCTAGGTGGCACAGTGGATAGAGCACTAGCTCAGGAGTCAGGAGGACCTGAGTCCAAGTTTGACCTCAGTCACTTAAATTATCTGTGTGACCTTGGGCAAGTCACTTAACCCTTTGTATTACAAAAACAAAAACAAGAGAAACTAGTTCAAACTATGGTAAGCAGATATTAATGCTACCATACTTCCCCTAAAATTAAAAAAAATTTGGTATGACTTAAGATTTTGAACATGGTTCTCAAATAGTTATCTATGCTTTCATTCATTCACTAATGTACTTAGGCTCATAGATATGTATGCAAATCACATATAATCTGATAAACTCTGGAGAGGGATATATATACAGACATATGCATTTTTTTTTTAGGTTTTTGCAAGGCAATGGGGTTAAGTGGCTTGCCCAAGGCCGCACAGCTAGGTAATTATTAAGTGTCTGAGACCGGATTTGAACCCAGGTACTCCTGACTCCAAGGTCGGTGCTTTATCCACTACACCACCTAGCCACCCCTAGACATATACATATAAACAAGTATGTGGATGTATCTGTGTGTGTGTGTGTATGTGTGTTTTATGAAGTATTTCAGGAAAATAAAGCTATTCAGACAGCAATGGGTTACACATTTGTGAATAGAAAAATCTTTCCCCAAAGTAGGTTTGCAGCAGACTCAATAAATTCATCTCGACAACTTTTTAATGGCTTGCATTATTAAAAACATTACTTATACTTTTTTGCATGCCAAAGAGCATGAGTAATAATTGTGATAATAACTTTGTCTTTGATACACAATAGAATAGAACGTTTTTTAACATACTATCTTTGGGCAAAACAGGAGACAAGCTACATACTAGCACATGAGTTTTCCTAGTGCAGGAAGGATCTGAGACATTCTAATCTTTTGATTAATTAACAAACCTGGATGGAGGATTGATGAAATGCCTGGGGCAGTCATGCAACTGTTTTTTTTTTTTTTTTGCTTCAAAAAAATACTTTTCCTTTTGGAACAAAAGGGCACTTTCCTAGTTAGACCCAAGACAGCATATTATTTCTCGATACTTCTTTCAACCTCATAATAATGATCACAGCTCTTCCAGGAGCTCTATCTGCCAATCCTATTCCTATCAGAGCTCCTTTCTCCTTGTCCTTATGATGCTGGGAGCTAACTAAAATGTGGACCTACATAGTATTTTTTTTTAGTTTTTTTTGCAAGGCAGTGGGGTTAAGTGGCTTGCCCAAGGCCACACAGGTAATTATTAAGTGTCTGAGGCTGGATTTGAACTCAGGTACTCCTGACTCCAGGGCCAGTACTCTATCCACTGCACCACCTAGCTGCCCCTTGTTTTATTTTAATATGAATCTTAGTATTAAAAATACCTAATATATTCATCAATTCAATTGAATGAGTACCTACTCTATTTTAAGAATCATATTTTAGGAACTCTCATTATTATGGAGACACTGAAATAGTAGAGAAACCTTTTGGTTTATTTTTTTATTTTTTGTGGTTTTTACAAGGTAATGGAATTAAGTGACTCACACAGCTAAGAAAATATTTAGTGACTGAGACCACATTTGAACTCAGGTCTTCTTTATCCACTGCACCACTTAGCTGTCACCAAGATGCTGAATTTAGAGGACAAAGATTTGGGTTTACATCTCACTTCTAAAACCTATGCTCAGGGCAAGTCACAACTTATCTAACTCAGTTCCTTACTCTGTAAAATGAGGGAGTTGGATTAGATTGCCTGGTACAATGATAGAGAAGTGATCCAATCTACAGGGTTGGATTTGCAGTTAGGAAGACCTAGATTTGAATTCCACACTAGAACCTATGTCCAAATCACTTAATTTCTCTCAGACTATTCATTTGTAAAATGGATCCCCACCTATCTCCCAGGGTTGTCGTGAGAATGAATGAAATCCTACATGTAACACAATTTGAAAACTTTAAAGATCTAAACAAATGTGAACTATTTATTATTAGTAGTAACTAGTAGTAATAGTACAAGTAGTAGATATTACTACCACTACCACTACCATTATTATCACCACCATGACCATGACTACCACTACTACCACCCCTGCTATTATTGCTACTACCACTATTATATCTCTGACCCTAAGATTCTGAATACCAGAGGCAGGATTAGAACCAAGAGTTCCCCCAGTTATAAATCCCCTGTGTTTTTTTTTCTAACTATATCATGTCGCCTTTGAAACAGATAAAAACAAGAGACCCATGGGAAGGGTGCAATGAACTAAAAACACATTAAGAGAAAGTCCAGAGAAATGAAGAGAAAGAAACAGGTCACTGACCATTTTAATGGGATCATTCACTCCATTGGCCTCTGATGCTGAAAGTTGATTGGAACTGGGAACAGGAGTGGAGCCTATAACTTTTGCTAATAATAGGTTTAGAGTGATAACTCAAAATTTAAAGTGCTTTGTAAATCTCTCTGATAGAAAGTAGAAGACACTAAAGAAGAGTATCCTAGGGTCAATTTGGAGGAAAAGGCTTCCTTAATCATTGACCCAAAGGGCTAACCCATTCAGTCTGCTGTGATTTTGGCAGAAGACATTCAAAGATTTGACATAGAGCTAAGGTACCCTTGACCTCTTCTTAATGAAAAAAGATTATCCAAAATTGTACATCTGAACAGTTCTTTGTACAACCCAAGTGCAGAGAATTAGCTTTTGCTAAATCACCATTGTGTTTCCTTTGCTACATTAAAGGTAAAAAGAATTCTTAGGAGTAAACATAACTATTGCTGCTATGTGTTAAAAAGAGAGAAAAGAATGGAAGAGGGAGATAGGAAATGAAGAAGAAAAAAAGGGAATGAGAGACAATGGAAGAAAAGATTAAGGAGGGAAGAGTACGGTAGAGGGGGAAAGGGGGAAAAGGAAGGAAGGAAGGAGTAAAGAAAGGAAAGATGGAAGAATCAAATAATAGAACCTCAGAAATACAAGTGATTTGAGAGATATCCTACTAGTCAGACTACATACAGGAATTCCTTCCACACAAAAAAACCCTAAAAACAAGCCTCCTAGAGCCATCATATTTCCACCAAAAGGAAGTACATTACTAGTCAAGACAATACATTCTACTTAGGAACTGCTTTGATCATTATGAAATTATTCCTTTTAGAAGACTGAAGCTTCACAAAAATCCTGCCCAAAGGCATGAGAGTAAATTTGTATCTCTAACTTTATGGACTTAGAGACTGGGAAGGCAGACACAACCAACTACCTGATTCCTTTGATACAGAGCTCAAGCCAGAAGATAAACCATCTATCTCTTCCCATCATTCTCACCTTCATATTGCTGATCCTGAAATCCAAGTAGGAAAGGAGAAGCTCCATCTTCACC
This sequence comes from Macrotis lagotis, assembly GCF_037893015.1. Lineage (NCBI taxonomy): Eukaryota > Metazoa > Chordata > Mammalia > Peramelemorphia > Peramelidae > Macrotis > Macrotis lagotis. The sequence goes on from NC_133665.1 coordinate 175,317,625, forward strand.
CCACACCTAACCCAGGAGTTTAAGCTTTTATTGACTTCATGTCCATGTCTTTAACCACCATAACCTGAAGTCTATTAGGACATTAACCTCTCTTTCCCCAGAGGGAATATACACACAAACAGAAAGACAAACATATGATGAATATCATATACACACATGTTTATATGCACACACACATATTAGGTTGGTTTAGTTTAGGTTAGGTTGTTCTTCATTCTGAACAAGGACCAAAATGACATCACTATGTTGGATGTGAGTTATAGTGTGTCTGACCTATGGCTGATTAGACTTATCACAGATCAAGCACAAATAGTTCATGTGAATATTTAGGATGGATTCTCTAAATTTATACATCTCATGTTTCTTTTGAGCTACCTCGGGTCTGCTTTGCTCCTAAAACACAATGCCTTCTCTAATGAGGGTATGCCAGATTGGATGGTCCTGTACCAATATCTTCAATGTCTTGCAATAACAAAGTTTTTAAAAGAGACCTTTTAAAAGGGACCTTAGCTCCATGTCTAATTTTTGAATGCCTCCTGCCTAAATCACAGCAGGCAAGTCAATGTGATAAAGACACAAAACCAAGGTGAATGTGAATGCCATCTATCTCTCAGAAGCAACATTCAATAAAAGAAGCATGTTTACCTCCAGGTAGTGAGAATGACATCAGAACATACATACACATATACATACATCTGGGAGTGTATGTGTGTGTGTGTGTGTGTGTGTGTGTGTATATATATATATATATATATATATATATATATATATGCATGCATACAGAGTTATGTATACATGTATTTGTATAATATATGTTGAGGAAATTAAAGATAAGTCATGGTATCCAAGAATAGGGAATATTATAAAAGGGAAAAGGATGTTGGAATTTAAAAATCCTAAATAAGAATCCTCTAGTCAAATATGTATTCAATCTTATGACTACAAATGACAATGAAAAGATACTTCAAACTTGGAAAAAACTGTCAGAAAAACATATGCCTTATAATTATACCCAACAAAAGAAATCTAACTTCTTTTCTCCCTAAATAACTCAAGATTCTGGATTTAATTTTACAAAGGACATGAGATACATTTGAATTTCCTGTTTTCTAGAAGAGGTGACTGAGTCTCAGGAGGGTTGAAGTACCTTGTCTAGGGTTAGGAAGTTCTCCCTGACTCTTAGTCTAATGACTACTACCTTCCCTACTGGGCCACCTAACTTCCACCTAGCATCACAAATCCAAATGAAAAATCCTTCAAGCTCCAAGTCTATTAATTCAACAACTATTCAACAAACATTTATTTCTTGAAAGCAAAACCCCAAGAAGACTAAACAATTTGTCATGAAAATTTGCAATTAAAACATACTCACACAGAAAAAAGAAAGAATGAATTTTAACTGTCAGCATCCAGTCAACAAACACTTATTAATCACCTACTTTGTTATATGCATTGTCCATGGTGGAAAGACAAAGAAAGAAAAAAAATTTTCTAGCTCTCAAGATGCCTACAGTTTAATGAGTAAAAGCAAGAAAACTATATAGAGACAAGATATATACAAAATAAATTTGGGAACGGGAAAAATTAAGGAAGACTAAGAAAGGCTTCTTGCAGAAGGTAGAACTTCAGGGAAGCCAGGTATAAAGAGAAAGAATGTTCTGAGTGTAGAGAAAAGGCGGTGGAAATGTTTATTGTTCCAGTAACAGTTAAGAGAAGAATGTCACTGGATTGGAAAGTATGTGATGGGAGTAAGATATAAGAAGACTGGAAAGGTAGGGAGGTTTGAAGTTATAAACAGATTTTAAAAGCCAAACAGAGGATTTTTATATTTCACCCTAGGTATAACAAGGATCCAGAGCAGCTAGGTGGCACAGTGGTTATAGCACTGACCTTGGAGACATTTGACACTTAGTAGCTGTGTGACCTTGGGTAAGTCACTTTACTCTGCCTCATATCCAGGCCCATCATCAGCCATCCTGATTCATATCTGGCCACTGGACCCAAATGACTCTAGAGGAGAAAGTGAGGCTTGTGAATTAGTATAGCATCCCCTCATTCAAATCTAATTCATGTGCTTGTCATGGCATCACCTCCCTGATGCCAAGGTCTTCGAGAATGAAGGACAAACATCACCATCAACAAGGAGCCATTGGTGTTAATTGAACAGGGGAACGATATTGTCAGACTTTCATTTTAGGAAGATCAATTTGACAGCTGAGTAGAAGATGAGAAGAACTGAGGCATGGAGATCAATCCAAAGACTACTGAGGGCTGGCACCAAAATGGTAGGAGGATCAGGAAAATAGAAAGGGGCATTTTCAAGAACTGATAGGAAAGTCAAAACAATGGGACTTGACAACTCATGTAAGAGGGAATGAGGAGCTGAAGACCAAACCTAGGTTATGAGCCCAGATATGTGGGAAGTTGATGTTGCTCTCACAGGAACAAAGAAATAAGGAAAATGGAGGATGTGGAGAGGATGAAAACGAGCTGAGTTTTAGACATTTTGAATTTACATTATCTATAGAATATCCAGTTCATAGAATCCAAGAGATGGTTGGAATGGGAGACTGGAGATCAGGAGAGAGTTGAGGGCTGGACAAGTAGATCTGAGTCATCTGCATTGGAACCAAGGGAGGTTGTATGACCGTCAAATGAAATAGTATTAAAAAGAGAAGAGGACATGTCCCATAGTATTCTGAGGAATAGCAACCATGACATGAATGAAGATCCAACAAGAGAGACAGAGGAATGCTCATATAGGCAGGAAGCCAACTAGGATAAAGCAGTGTCTGAATGAAAGGTTCCTTTAAATCAGAACTATTCCAAACGATACTTAAAATCAAAATATAAACTATGTAAGCTTTTATAAAATGTAATAAAAAACAGAAGATGTAGTTTAAGTATGATTCACAAAAGAGAAAATAGCTAAAATATATCCATGTTTATAAATAAAATGAAATTTGCCATAAATTAAGAACAAAAGGAAAAAGAAAGTGAAAAGGAACAGGCAATGGTCAAAGCAAATGATGGAAAGGGATTTTCTTCAGGACAATGCAAATTATTCCCTTGAAAAGAATAGTTCACAATGTATTCAATGATGAGATATTAGTCTAAAAATGAGTATAAAAGAAAGATCGTCACTTTCAACACTTCCATTTTGACATTGCATTGGAGAGGATGATAATAAGAGCAACAGGAAAATAAAGAATAAGGATAATAATAGCAAACAGGAAAAATAAAGAAGTTTAGATTGGAAATAATAAGGCCCAATAAGGTTATTTTTGCAAATAACATGATAGTATTCCCAGGAAACCAAAAAATCTTCATGGCAACAACAAAAAATATATATAAATAATTATTAAACATCAGCAGATTATAGGATCCAAGATAAAGTCACTAAAACATGGACATGCATACATACTGTTGATAAGGATCACAAAATAAAAGAAATATCTTATAAATCAAAAAAATCCTTAAGTCTTTATGAACTAACTTACCTGAAAGTGTAGCTAATTATGAAAAATATGACAGCAAGACATTAGTGACAAAAGTAAAAAATGACAACATAATTGATGGGATTTCCAATGTCCATGGATAGTCTAGGTCAGCATGTTGAAAATGACAAAACTCCCAAAGCTAATTCAGATTTTTTAATTCAGTACTTGACAAAGTGATCGTAATGCTCTGCTTCCTGAACTGGAAAAGGTAACAATATTTATATAGAAAAATTAGAAAATAACAATATTTATATGGGAAAAATTAGGAGTTTTTTGGAGGGGGGGGAACTCCTGAGAGTCATCATGATATGGTGAAAAAGTTCTGAATTTGGAGTCAGAGAATGAGGTTTGATCCCTGTCCCTGCCACCTGTGTGACCTTAGCTAATCATTCAGTTGCTCTGGACTTGCATCATGGTTAAATATATATTTACTCAAAAAGTTCCATCCCTCTCTAATCTAGTGATTTTATTTTCCATACCAAAGGAAGTAGAATTGTACTTCCAGCCCAAAAAATATATCACAAAGAGGTTATATTCAATTTCATCTGATGCCAGTGAAGAATAAAGGAAAATGGAAAAGAACACCTCGCCTAGACTTCAAACAAAATATGTATAAAAGAAGTGTGTTTGATAAGACTGTAGGAAATGCAATTGTTCTATAAACATAATTTAGAAAATTTTTAGCAATAAGACATAAAAAATAACCTTAGAGACTTACCACATTAAATTCCAGGTGGCTTATAGACAAACATAAAAAGAATTATAAAATGAGAGAAAATAGAATTTTTCCTCAACTGTAATGAGAAGACAATTCAAAGGATATTTTGTTGTTAAGCCAAGCAAACAATTGGCAACAAAAACAAACAAAATTAACATTTTAAAACTTATGTACAATGAAAATGATAAAATAAAGATTAAAAAGTTGGTGGGGAATTATTTATGACAAATATATGAGACAAATCTCCAAATTTCTGTTTTTAACTTTTTATCTGCTATAAGATCTAAAATTTTTAAACTGATAAAAATTTGGATTTAATTACAATCTCAAAGGAATAATGAGTCAAAGGACATGAGCAGATAATTTATAAAAATAAATGAAAAAATTTGAATAAACACTTGCAAATATGTTTAAAGCACCTAAGAATCAAATAAATACAAATAAGAAAGGCTTCATGGTACCACAACACAGCTATCTGTACAACAAAAATAAAGATTTAAAATGATAAAAATGCAGTTTTGGTAAGGCTATGGGGAAATGGATATATTCATACTTTCCTACAAAGTTACAAATTATAGAGATGCCATTTGCTCTAGTATTTCTATTATTTAGATATACCTTTTGCAAAGCTATGTGCTATTTTTAGCACCGATATTATATATATATATATATATATTTATATTTATATATGATCTGTAAAAATGTATAATGTGAGAAAATAAAATGACTAAAATGTCTAATAATTTATAAAATGACTAAAATGTCTAATAATTTATATAATGATTAAATGTTCAGTTGTTAAGTCATTTCATTTATATGCCACTCTTTGTTGACTCCATTTGGAGTTTTCTTGACAAAGATTCTGGAATTATTTGTCATTTTCTTTTCCAGCTCATTTTACAGATGAAGAAGCTCAAGCCATCAGGGATAAGTGACTTGCCTAGAGTCACATAGTTATTAAGTGTATGAGGTTCCAATTGTACTTAGGTCTTTCAGACCCCAGCCTCAGCGTTCTATCCATTGGGCCACGTATCTGCCACACAGACACATAGACACACAGATACATACAAACATACAAGAGTGCACATGTTTCTATATGGTCTATAAACATACATAATGTGAGAAACTGAAATAACTAAAATATTCAGCAATTTAGAATGATTAAATACATTGTGGTATAATTTCAATGTGGAAGTTGATGATGATGATGTTTGTCTTTTAATCTCGAAGAAAATGATGACATCAGAGAGGTGATACCATGACAGGCAAATAAATTGGATTTGAATGAGAGGTGCTGTGCTAAATCACCAGGTCACTTTCTTTTCTGGAGCCATCTGGATCCAGTGGTCAGACATGAATCCAGATGAGTGGAGATGGGCCCTAGATGTGAGGCAATCAGGGCTAAGTGAATTTTCCAAGATCATACAGCTAATACGTATCAAGTTTCTAAAGTCAAATTTGAACTCAGGGTCTACTGACTCCAGGGCTGGTATTCTATCCACTCTATTACCTAATTTCTAGGGGGTTATTATAATATATGAGGCATAAATGTAAAAACTTAAAGTAATTTAGGAATAGAAAAAATACCAAGTAGTATATGCATAGTATATTAAAAAAAAGAGAAAAAGAGGGACAGCTAGGTGCCACAGTGGATAGAGCACTGGCCCTGGAGTCAGGAGGACCTGAGTTCAAATCCAGCCTCAGACACTTAAGAATTACCTAGCTGTGTGGCCTTGGGCAAGCCACTTAACCCCATTGCCTTGCAAAAAAAAATTTCAAAAATAAAAAATGAGAAAAAAGTGTATTGATAAGTTGGGCAAAAATGTAATTAAAGAACATATTTAGAAGACAACAAATCAATTATTATGAACTTTTTAATTCATTCAATTTAAGCTTAAAATATGTTATTATTAGGTTGAGGTTTAAAGTTAAGTTCATAAACACATTGAAATGGGACCAATGGAAAGTCAGGTAAGAGAATCTCCTTAAAAATGAAATGAAAGAATTGGGTAAGTTGGTTTTATCTGGTATCCAAAGGCAAGCCTCATCATTTCATTGACATTTGGCTAGGCTACCCTGCATGACTGACAAATATAAGTAAATGAGAGCATGACAATAAAGAAAAGACCATTAAACACCAATATCTCTTACAAGTGATGATATTAGGAAAAATCTCTGGCACGTTTGGGATGTACCCTACTGGAGAAGGAAGGAAGTCTAGAGTGGAAATCTTGCCCTATAGACACTGAGTAGTTCTGACTCCCTGGGCAAGTCAGGTAAATTGTTTGCTTCCGTTTCCTCATATATTAAATCGGGCTAATTGTAGTACCTATCTTCTAGATTTGTTGTTAGAATCAAATGAGATACTATTTGTAACTTGTTTAACACTGGACATGGAATAGTGGATGTTCTGTAAATATTGGTAGCAACAGCAGCAGAAGCATTGTGGTTGGATTGTTTTGTTTTGTTTCGTTTTGTTACTATTATTGCATGGAAAGCTTGGAAAAGTGGTGAGCTGTACCAGTGGAAGAAATAACCATATGAGTGAAATTACAGATCCGTCTAAATACAGAAAAGTCAAAAATTCTCCTTATCTTGAACTTCCATCCATTGTTCCCTAATTTGACTTTCTGAGATCACTACAAGAAGAGGGAGTTACACACTGAGGTGCCCTGGAAAGAGGCCTACATTTCTTTGTAGATAAACAAGGAGAAGAGGAAATTTTGGTTTTAAAATTATGGACATGTCCTTAAAACAAAGAAAAATGTTCCCAGCGCAAGGAATTCCAGGCTATATGTTGTCAACAGAACCAAGAGTTTATTTGAAAGTTTATATGGGAACTGAAAGTTCTTTCTTTTTTTGGTGGAAGACTTAGAAGTGAACCAGTTTTTAGTGTTTTTAGGAGAAATTCTGGCTGGAGGGCATACTATCGAGAAAATTCTTGAAAAGTCTGTGAAGGCTTGGTGCATGCTCAGATCACCTCAAGATGGGGACATTCATGAGGGAGATCTATGTAGTTCTTGCTTCTTAGAGAAATTAGCCTGCATTCCCCCTACAAGTGGTGGCAATGACTTCTTCCCTTTGGCTACATAGTCAGACTAGGCTACGTCTTTAAAATTGCCAAACTGGCAGTTTCTCTCTTGCCAGATGCTTCAGCAATAAAAGTCCCATTTAATTGAAGCTTAGGCATCATATACTGAACTAAATGGAAGGAAGGGCCACCTTTACCCTCTTCCCACATTCTGGGATCCCACGAATCAGGTTTGTCATTTTGGTCTATTTTGGTTGTCCTTTTCAGTTCTAGGTGTAGGTAATAGAATTCCTGGACCTAAGGAGCTCTAATACTCATGGTTCTGTACACAGGATTCCAGGCTATATGTTGCCACCAGTCCAGCATAGAAGTCAAAGCCATGAGAAGCCAGGACACTGGGATTCAATCCCAAGGACTTGGCACTTTGTGGAATGATGCTCTGTAGAAAATGAGTTAACTTGTGAGCCTAACCTCTATGCTTTTCCCAGAGACAAGATTATAGAGTATTTTATGCTAATGAGGATTTTTTTTTGGGGGGGGTGGATATTTGTATACATTCTGCCTATACCCTTAAAATATATAGTACTTTGTAAAACCTAAACTATTAAATGGTGAAATAGAACTGGGCTATAAGGACCCCTAAAACTGAGGAAATAATAGGTGGGGGGTTGAGAAAATGAGAGAGAGAGACTGGACATTCCAACCCTAGGGGTGTGATGGTGCTCTGGGGTAAAGGGTGAAAATGAAAGTACCTCACCTCCAAATGCTGGTGGCTAGGACACTCACTGTTATATCTTCAGGATTAAGTTCTTTACATAGGAGCTAAGACTTTGGCAATGTATCATAGGGTAGACAGAGAACAAAGAGGCCCTTTCTGAAATGTTTATTCAGGACCTAAAATTATGATACTCCTTTCATGCATATATGCATTTATGGAAATTAAAAAATAAGTCACTGGTTTTTTAAAATTTTTCTTTGCTTTCTTTGGGGGGTTATTTCTGCACCTCCTCTTTCTTCTTCAGTGATGGAATGCTTTCTTCTTTCTAAAGCAAATCAACCTTGCAAGCACTGGGTTCTCATCCATGAAAAGATCTGTTTGTAGCACAGCTTCTCAGACAATCCCCACAGTCCCTCCTGTTTTTGTCTGGAGATTGAAATTGTTCCAAAGAAATGTCCAGATACTCAATTTCTGGTAAGGGTTCAATTTAAATGTGCTGTCACTTCTGATTTTTCACATTACCTTCTCAAATGGGCAAAGAGAGCTCACTAAGCTGGCAATCAGTTTTCAGCAGGAGAAGGTCAGGATAACTTTGGCTTCATGAGAATGGCCGAGAAGCCTCCTGAAAAATCTACCATACGCTGAGCCAGTGAATGCTACTAGCATGATGTGGTCATGGGAAGGGAGGAAGTCTCTCTCTCAATGTGTGTCTGTCTGTCTGTCTGTGTCTGTGTGTCTGTCTGTCTGTCTGTCTCTCTCTTTCTCTCCCCCCCACCCATAGCTCAACTCCTGTATCCTCCGCTCATTAGCTTCTTTCACCTTCTAGAGAAGAGATTTGTAAATTGTCTGCATGACAATGGAATAGCTGTTAATTAGGTGTCATCCTCCTCCTGAATGAGCTTTGGCCCCAAAGAATGCTTGTGAAAATGCAGAGATTGCTATTAGCACAAGGCCACTTCAGAAACTCTTACATGCAGAAAACTTAGTTCATCCCATTGTTGAAGTTTTTGTAGTCATATCTCCTTGTTCTTGGTCACACAGACATATGCACACAGACATCTTCTCTCAAAATTATGTGTGCATGTATGTATGTGTATGTGTGTTTGCACAGACATAGAGATCGGAACTCTGATTCCTTCTAGGTGAGTAAACACCCTCTATCTGTCCAGGGAAACAATTTCTTTCCTATTTTATAGTCCAAATGAGTGAACTAGAACATAGAGAAATTAAGCCACCCGTCCCTGGTTGTATAGCAAGTATGCATCACAGGTAGGCTATGGACCTAAGTCTTCCTGGTTCTTTTCACTGCACCATACTGCCTCTCCTATTTTTGTATATTTGAGTGTGTATATCTATAGATATATAGATATATGTATGTATATATGTTGGCAGGTATGCTGAATGACAACTGTTCCATTTCTCGTTGGTCCAAGGATTTTGGAAGCATGGCTCCAGAAGCATTCCTTGGGACAACGGATAAATGGTCTGGGTTCATATGAGGACATATGCTTCCAGAAAATTCAGAGCTAGGCAACCACCCCAGAGCTTTTTGTTTCTTTTGTACATTTCAGTTATTCTGCAGCCATATTGTGCTCTAGTAGTAGTCCCCTGGATTGGTGATATGCAGTTTGATTTTTATATTATTTGGCCGCATTTTTGTCTTTGTATCTTTGTATCTCTAGCACATAGTAGGTGCCTAATAAATGGTTATCAAAGAATTGATTGGTACCAAGTATAAGAGAAATATTTTCCCTCCCCACCATATATAATGAAGTAGTATGAGGCCCGGAACATAACCACACGATCTAAAAGAGATGCTATAATTTCTCAAGAGTGTGTGAATGAAATCCTTAATTTAAGATTTCATGAGATTAAGTTGGTGCCTGATCTTAATGTCAGGTCCCAGGGCTACCAAGACAATAGCAAAGATGCTCTTCCTTCCAAAATATCTTCTATTCTTCTGGGAGCAAGAAATTGCACAAAACATAGCTAGCGAGCTACATAGATCGATAAGCAGATAGATGATTGATAGATAGATAGGCCAATACAAATTATATCCAGTACAAAGCAATTCATAGATCTGGGTAACTTCTACTGGAAAGAGAGGAAAGATCACTCAGATGGCAGGGAACTTGATTTGAGACCTGATGGAGACTAAAGGTTCCAAGAGGCAGCACCAAGGAGGGGATGGTTGCTTTTCTATTTATGAATCCTGATTTTTTCTCCTTTCTGGAGACCCCAACTGGGGCAATTTTATAAGTTCACTGTGGTCCAGTGGAAACAGTATTAATTTGGGTAGTAGAGATCCTAGATTTGAGTCTCAGACTGGCTACTTAATATCTGGATTACTTTGGAAAGTCACTCGTTCTTTCTCGGTCTCTTCTTCAATATATGGGTTGCATGAGGTAATCTCTAAAGGCAGGTAGGTGGTGCAGTGGAGAGAGCACTGAACTATCTTGTCCAATACTCTAGGCATTTCACCCAACTTCTGTAAACTTCAGTTTCCTTTTCTCTAAAATGGGAGTTAAATCTGATGGCCTCTGGGTTATATTTCCATCTCTCAACTGTTACCTTATGATTTTAGCTGTAAAGCCATGATGAACCTCTTATATAGGTGTTTCCTCATTGGTCAGTCTTAGCAAAATGGATGTCATGAAATATGTATAGCAAATTGATAAATGTCCACCTGTAAAATTATTTTTGGATTCCCCAAAGATTGATTAAATTCAATCATGAAAAGGGATGCAGAGCAGGTAGAATAAACAAAGATACATATTTAGGTCTTATCCTAAACTAGACCACATGGACAATATGAAGACCTGGGGAGTTCAAAAATTAAAGGATTTTTACTTTCTCAAACAGAGCCTTTTTTGTCAAGTTTCTTGCTTCTCCTCTTATTGCTTTCCCTTCTAAAGCAAACAAAACTGAAAGCTCCTTGAGGGCAGGGATCAAACTTTTTCCCAGTCTTTTTCAAATGTACATCCACACAGTTCAGAATAAATAAGCTCTGAAAGCTGGAATGGTTTCATTCTTTTCTTTGTATTCCCAACAGGGCCACTAGGTGGTGTAGTGGGTAGAGCACTGGCCTTGGAGTCCGGAGATCGAATCCAGTCTCGGACATTTGACTTTTACTAGCTGTGTGACCTTGGGCAAGTCACCCAAACCTGACAGCTTCTCACCCAGGGTCATCTCCAGTCATCATGATTCATATCTGGCTCTGGAGGAGAAAGTGAGGCTGGTGACTTAGCACAGCCCCCCTCACTCAAATCCAATTCTTCTGCTTATCATGGCATCACCTCCCTGATATTGTGGTCTTCTTTGAAAAATGAAGGACAAATATTATTATTATTATTATTATTATTATTATTATTATTATTATTATTATTCCCAACACCAAAGAACAGTGCTCAGAACATATCACATTCTTCATAAATTATCTTGGATTATTCAAAATTTTTATTGCAATGCTAATCATGGTACACGTATCTGTACTGATCATAATAGGCTTCATAAAAGTTATTGAGTTAAATTGTTGAATTATTGAGCATTGATATTTCTGGACTATGCAAGAAAATGAATATAAAGTTAGAATCTCAAAGGGTCAGAAAATTACGTTCAAGGCACAAGGCTAGATCAATTTGATGTAGTATCTAATAGAAAAGGAAACTCTAGGGCAAGAAGCAGCAATCAATTTGCTAGGACACTTCTTCTTGGGCTGGGTACTTGGGAAAGCATATTGAAAAGATTGAACTCAAGGTGGTCTGAAATTATTTTAAAATCTATCAATAAATATTAAGTGCCTACTATGATCCAGACACTGTGTTAAGCACTGAATTCATAGGCTTTAAAGTTGGAAGATGTCTTAGAGATGATCCTGTACAATCTTTTCAATTTGTAGAAAAGTGATGACAATTGTCCAAGGTCACACAATCTGTAGCACAACTAGGAATCAAAACTAGATGTCCTAACTCCCAATTCATCACACTCTTCACTGTTCCAAAGCTTCCAGGTCAGACAAGATTTGGCTAGAGACCTGACACAGTCCATTAAAAGTCTGGAAATAATTATGAAGAAAATACTGGACAAAATCTTTTGCTAATAATTTAAACAAGTTCAATATTAAGACATAATGATTCTTTTGTTCTCCATTTGATTCAAATCAGTCTTTTTTTTAGGGTTTTTTTTTGTTTTTTTTTTTGCAAAGCAATGGGGTTAAGTGGTTTGCCCAAGGCCATACAGCTAGGTAATTAGTAAGTGTCTGAGATCAGATTTGAACTCAGGTCCTCCTGACTCCAGGGCCAGTGCTCTATTCACTGCACCACCTAGCGCCCCCAAATCAGTCCTAATAACTTCTTTCTAGTGTATGTTGGGGAAATCTCAGGTTCTTCCCCAAATAAGATTTTCTCTTCTCTTTTTGATACCACTTTCCCAGAGGAAAAGGTGCATTAATGTAAAAAAGTATTGTTATCTCTCTATTACTTATTTCAAATATTGGAATCCCAGGTAACAAAAGATTTATTCTCCATAATCTCGTTGTTGTTTGGGATCACAGAGACATTGAAATTCATTTACACCTTGAGCACTGCCTACATTCACCGGAGGCCACCTGCTGCTCCCTGTCTCAGCTTTGTTTTCATCCTATTAAGCTATTTTTAGGGGCTCTAAAGTGAAAGTGCTATGAATAGTGATGCTGGAGCTTCTTACTTTTCTCCATCTGACAGCTGGCATGTTGTTTGACAACAGAAAGGAATAGAAGAAAGGTTGCACACCAAAATATTTGGAAGAGTTTGCTGTTGTATCTCCCTACCTAATGTGGAAAAGTTGCTGAGAAGTGAGGTTTCTTGTGCATTGTCCAAGGAATTTTCCCCTATAGGTTTTGCCCATAACTGGTATACTATTGGATATTGAATTCAGGAAATATTTGTTATGTGGCCTAGGGGGGCAGGGTGCTGAATCAGGGAGCTGTCCTAAGTATTAGGAGGGAGCGAAAGAAATAATAATAATACAATTTAGATCCTGTACTCACAAGTCTTTTTAATCTGGTAGGGAAAATAAACTAGAGGCACAAAGAATTATAAAAAAGACAGAAATTGGTAGAATGATATGAACATGTTAGAGAATGGTGACCCCACTCCATCATCCTTGACCTGTCCATCTTCCTGACTCCTACCACGTCCAATGAGCTGACAAGTCTTCTCAGTTCTACCTCCACACCATCTCTCATGTTACTCTCCTTTTTTCCACTCACAACCACTGCCCTTGGTCAGTCCTTCAAGACCTCAGACCTCAACAACTGCAATGGTTTCCTGATTGGTCTCCCTGCATCCCCTCTCTCCAATCTAATCCATTTTCCAGAAGGCTAACAATGACTAATTACGGATTACTAAAACTCAGATTAGGCCTAATAATTCCCCTTTTCAGAAATAATCAAAACTCCTTATTGCCCCTGGGATTAGCCTGTAATTTAAGCATCACGACAATCTAAATCCCCACTGACCTTTCCAATCTTATTTCATAATACTCTCATTCCTGTACTTCCTTTCTAATCAAACTGCCCTACTAGACTTATCTCCTCTCAGGTAGTTTGCAATAAAATCTCCATGTCTGCCATATACTTCCTCCTCATCTCAGCCTAACTTTCAGACAATTCAGGGTCTTTTCCTTCAAGAAACCTCCCTAGAAAAATCGTTTTGTTCCTTAGAATGTGCTTATCTGGGGTGGCTAGGTGGCGCAGTGGATAAAGCACCAGCCTTGGAGTCAGGAGTACCTGGGTTCAAATCCAGTCTCAGACACTTAATAATTACCTAGCTGTGCGGCCTTGAGCAAGCCACTTAACCCTGTTTGCCTTGCAAAAACAAAAACCAAATAAACAAAAAAGAATGTGCTTATCTTATATGTTATATCCTTGTCCACCACAGAAACTTCTTAACAAGAGTTTTACCATTGTTTCTGTACTCCCAGTGTTGAGTACACAGTAGGTGTTTAATGAAGATACATTGAATTGAACAGAATTAAAATGAATTGATGACAGCTACCAAAAAAATGACAAAATAGAATATCTTGTTTTCCTAAAAATATGCCTATGTGAATTGTTCAAAGTGACTGATAAAGTTTCCTATGTTGGTCATCAACACCTAGCTTTCTTTTACTAGATTCAACAGCTTAGAATTCACCAAATACTGGAACTTGAGAAGCTTGTCAATAGGTGAGGAAGAGGGGACAAAAGGCCCAGTATGTCTCTAGGTTCTCCCATCAATTGAAAAATGAGTGGGGTAGATATAACTGAATTGTTGTCTATCCCACTAAGAAAGAAAAGAAATCACTCTGACTTCTGGACAAATCATCTAAACTCCATGAAATTCAATTTCCTCAATCAGGGCTGAATAGAAAGTTCTCCCCTGCTACTGCCTACATTCTTAGTCTAATTTCTCATTTTTAATAATCATCAAAAATTCCTTTAAGTTTTCCCTTACAACTTGTTGCCAGTCAGAGATTTCACAAATTATTTCAGAAGTTCCACTTTAGAGGAATTTGGTGAACCTAGGGGGAAAGGACTCATTTGAACTTTCATCTTGCTTCCTGGTCATCTACAAAGCAAGAGTAGAAAGGAACTAGTATTTTTACCCTTCCTTCCCCTTTCTCCTCCCCAACAACCAAATTCCTGCAATGTTGCTCCATACTTAGCATATATCCATGATAGAGAATATCTTTTTATATACTTCAGAAGATATGATATCTCCTTGATGCATTGCATAATCTGTCAAGTCTTCTAATCCTAGGAAATTCAACGTTCATGTTGTATATATCTTCCACAAAGGAACCACCTAATATGCCCCAATCCTTACTCTAGATTCCATGTTTTTATGACATTTTGAGGGTTCCAGCATAGTAGCATTTGGTTTGAGTGGTTTAATTGCATTCTCATCCCAGGTGACAGTCTATGTCTCTTTCTATTCAGTATGTCCTAAATAATATTCCCTATGTCAAGATGCCAACACATAATGCCTTGGAATAAGAAAGACATAAGTATGTCCCTGGCCTCTTACCCAGAATACCAATGTAATCACAAGCTCCAAGTGCCTCAAGAAAAGCTGGCAATTAGTTACAGAAAAGCTGCCCAATTGTATCACGGAGATATCCTTCCATCAATGGATCAGAGGTCCAGACTTAGCGAGCATAGGACATTATTAGCAGTTTGGTGAATGGGGAATAGTATTAAAGCCAAAATGCCACTTATCTCAAGTTTAGCAATCAGTTCTGGATTCAATTTTCTCCTCACTATGAACCTTTAAGGAAAGCAGACTGTGAAATAGATTTCCATAACTGCTCCTCCTCTATTTCCTCTGGCCCTGCTCCATCATTTGACCTTTTTTTAAATACTGGAAAAGAATTCCTAATTTTGAAAACTCTCATAACATAGGGCAAAATGTTAGTGTGTGTGTGTGTGTGTGTGTGTGTGTGTGTGTTTATCTATCTTTGTTTGGTCTCCCATAAAAAAGGGCAAGTTCCTTGAAGGCAGAAACTATTTAATGTTTATATTTTTGTATGGAAGAAAGAGAGTTGGTCTTTATAAAGAATTCTCTATTTGGGGGTTAGCAGAAGACAAGGAAAGTCTAACTGTGACAATTTCTAAGATGTTTTCAGAGCTCAGGTTTGCACTTGAAAAGTACCATTTGACCTCCAAGTAAAACAAAAATCAGGAAGAAGTCTATTCCAGTTGATTAAATGTTTTCATTACTATATCTAAATTACTCCAATCTCAAAATAATTAGGACTACAAATTTCAGGTATCCTACCTAGGACAATGGAAAGCAGAATAGGAAGAAGGCTATATGTGGCATGCTAGGAAAAGAGGCATACTGATGATAAAGGCTATTACAAACTTTATTAAACATATGAGGGGCTTATTAAACTGAATTAAAACAAAAGGGAATAAATTGAAAGGAAAGAAAGTCATATAGGTGGGACAAGGAGAGAAAAAGCCGGTTTGGGATCAGAAAGGTTATAGTTCAAAACCTGCCTCAGACTCCCTACTTATTGTGACTTTTGATGAGTCATTTAAACTCTTGGAGCCTCAGTTTCATCTACTGTAAAATGAAAGCATTAAATTTGTTGACCAATAGACCTTTAATGTTGCTAAATATATGGTCTTTCATTCATATATAATAAGAAAGAGTAAAAGAAAAGGAAAAGACTGAGTTCTCACCATAAGAGAAGTGATTGGATGAATTACAAAAGAGCAAAGGTATGATTTTAAAGGGTTATTATGCAGAAGAAAGATGGACCTTGTTCTGATTGGTCTCAGAGGGAAGTAGAACCAGAAATTCCCCTTGATGATGAAATCACAGGTAAAAATTAGCTCTGTTATTCCTTCTATGAGAAAGAAACCAAAGGTTAAAAAAAAATCTTCAACCCTAATCCTAGGGATAATCATAGCTGTGTTTATATCACACTTTAAGGTTTGGGAAGTACTTTATCTATATCATCTTATTGGATCTTCCTAATAATTCTATGACATAAATGATTAATAATTCCAATGTTTAAAGGATAAAGAAACAGGAAGTCCGAGATAGGGAGTTAGTCACCTAGGGTTACACAGCTAATAGCTGTCTGAAGCAGGACTCAAATCTATGTCTTTTCCAGTCTAAGTCTAGTACTTTGATCTACTATAATGACTATTTTCACATAAAAAGCAGAGAATGATTCTAAATTAGCCATCTAATCTTTTCTAGGAAATCTAAAAAAAAAAACAACTCCATCATTCTAGATGACATATTTACCAGTGTAAAGTCAAGACAATTCTCCAGAGTGTTTGGAATTTGGTTTTGTATTTTGTTTTTATTTTTGGTAAGATACTAACGAGGACAAAATTGGAAGAGTGTGAATGGCAAAAAAAGGCAATGAAGAACAAGTATCATTTGACATGGAAGGAGGAAAGCATCTTAGGCAATGGAAAAACTAACAGGTTCCTAAAATAGTTCTCTACTTGATTTCCATCTTCTTCATTGTGAAATAACCCTTTGGTGTAAAAATTTGTGGGCTGAGTGCTGTCACAAATGTTATCATGCACCAGAAATCGATGCTTGCAGACCCTTTTCCACCCAGCAGGGGAATCAAGCTACAACTTTCTTGTATTCTTATAAAGGGCAAGGAACAAATGGAATTTAGAGTGCTTTGTATTGATTGGGACATTTCCATTTAACTCAGTTTCATCCCACCACCTTCCCTCAAAAGCACACATATCCGGAAGGAGGTTCAATAGTGAACCAATAACTTCAAGGAAATGGAAAGCCTCCTCTACCTAATGCATGTTTCCAGTTGCCTTCATCAGTATTTGATTCAATAATGGTCATTGGATAAATTTTTTCCAATGACTCCTCTAGACTTGACTTTCACTCAGATACTTTAAGTAAAGAGCAGACTCACACCTAGATTCACTTTGGTTAATCTGTATTTTTTTTTAAAAAATGAACCCTCTATTTTTGGGAATAGTCAGTCTCACAGTAAGTAGATTGCTTTAGGTTTTATGTCACTTTATTCTCTCAGTATGCCATTGGGAGGTTTAGATATCATCTGTGAAAGATGCCCTCTGGTAGTTCATTACATTCAAATGCCTCCTCTTATTTTATTTTTACATTTTGGGTTGAAAAATTCATTATCATACTAATGTAGTATTTCAAAATATCATTTGGGGTCTAATTTTGTCATTAAGGTAATAGTCAGTTATTCTCTCTCATGACAGATAAAGAATACAAGTTGGAAAGGAGGAAAAAAGAATGAAAAGATGGAAAGAAAGCATAAAAGAAAAAAGAAAGAAAAAAGAAATTAAAAAATTGTTTTAATTGAGATAATTTGGTTTTTATATCACAATTATTTTCAAATATGTCTCCTCTCCCCTAGTCTTCTAAGCCACCCATTACCACAGCAGCAAAAGGTTTTTTCCTTCATTTCTAAAGTGGAAATTAGCATTAGTTATTTCACAGGGCCATTTCAGAAGAAAGTATTTTGCAAACTTCAAAGTTTTCTGTAGATATAATTGTTTATTGTCATTACCATCTAGGTTTCTGTGCCCCCTGATGTTTATAGATATGATCTTGATTTGGTTACAAGTAAACATATACTTCTGTAGTTAAATTATTTTATTGCTGAAACCAACTGGTTGATAGAAACATTAACATCTCATTACTTCAAAATATTCTTCCCCAGAAAAACCATAGAACAAAAACAAATTGAATGCTGTGTAATGATAATGACCCAGTTAGTTTTCAAGGAAGAGTTGGGAAAATACACTTTAGTTCTTCCTTGGAGGAGATGGGAAACTATAAGTATGGAGAACTAAAATTCTATCAGACAAGTTGTACACTGGTTAGTCTTACTGAACTCCTATATTATTTTTCTTCTTTGATTTTTTTGGGGGGATGTCTTTTGTACCAATTATCTTTACTCTTTCAAATTAGAACATACCCCTTGTAAAAATTGATGAAGTATATCCATTCAATAATAGGAAATAGGGCAGTAGGGGCTTTATGAGTGCGTGTACCAGAAACTTCATCCCTTTGGAGTTATACTTTTGAGCTCTGAGGAAAGAAGTAGTCAATCACCCTCAGAGAACTCGGCTTCCCAATTCTAATCACAATTGGAGAGTAGACCATTGAGGGTACTAAGGGTTTCTTCATAATCACAAACCTGATAAATGACTGAGATGGCATTACAACTCAAGGGGAGGATTTGCAATGCTCTCTTCCTCCATTGCCTTCCTTCCTGGAGACCCTACTTTCCTGCAGTAAAACCAAGTGCCCATTAATGGTCCACATATAAAATGGTGGTGATTATACAGCTACTATATTAGATTCTCTATTAATAAAAGAATGCCCCATGGCATAATATCTTGTTGACAGTGAACTAAGAGGGAGATTACTTCTAGAATTTAGGAAGCAGGGTATAAAAGAGTGCAGTCTTTGCATAAGAAGATCTTTGCTCAAACCCTAATCATTACAACAACTGGGCGACCCTGGCCAAATGACTCAGGCTTTCTAGATTTCAGTTTCTCCATCTCTCAAATGGTGTATAAAAGAATCCATAGGGTAGTTTCTGAAGTTCTGAGACATAAGCAAATATTATTATTATTCTGGATTTAGTCAACACAGCCACACAATTATGATCCGTCAGCATCACATGATATTATCAATGACATTGTAGTCACTTCAGCTCGAACGTGAAGCATGGTTGCTCCAGGAGGCTCTCGTCTACCTGTCAAGCCTTTTTTCATACTACTCATCTGCACATATTTTTTATGGAAACCAATCTAGTCTACTTACTATAGCTACCACCACTGGCTCTTTATTTAAACTGTTTTTCAAGCTGTCACCTCAGGCAAAATTATCAATGTTAGAACTTGGAGCAAGTAGCAAAAATCTCTTGTCAAATCATTCTTTGTCATCCATGATGAGAAAATCATCTATGAAGTAGACACATTCTAGTGATCAGGATGGAAGTTATTTACTGTAATATTATTGGGGATGTGTATAGGCATCCATATCTCCATATGGCTGTAGGCATATATACACATTCTATAGTATTATAGTCACTTTATAATGTGCCTATATATGGGGTACAATGCTATAGCAACTCCATACATATATACATATATAAATTATATGTATTATAGGAACTAATTATATATCTATATCTATCCATCCATACATAGAGAGGCATTTAAGTGACTTGCCCAGGGTCATAACTAGTAAGTGTGTGAGGCCAGATTCAAACTCATGAAGATGAATCTTTTTGATTCCACTGTATTATAAGGTTGCCCCCATATAAGTATCTAGACAGCCATCCACACTAAAATACTGTAGTAACTATATGTGTGTGTGTGTGTGTGTGTGTGTGTGTATTTTATATAAATGGTGACAATATATTTTTGCATGTGTATACAGACTATAACAGTAACTCTCTTGGTACAGTACTATCTTGCTATAAAAAAGATGGGATGCATTAAAATGAAAATTGTTTTTCTTTTTTCATTTTAGTGACCTGGATAAAAGTCCCAGACTCCCCAGCCTACTTAAAGATCTGTATCAGTCATATCTATTGTGTTTTCATAGCACTAATTCCTTTCTTTTTGAATATACCTTATTTTACTAGCCCAAAGATGAATTAAAACTTTAATATTGAAATTTTGCTATAGAAACCCACAAAGATTTGTCTTATCTCTCTTTCTGCTCTATTAGCACAAGCTTGTGGACTTGACTTGCTAAAGGAAGTCTTTCCCATCCACATTAACAACGAAATTATACGTAGGAACGTTTAAGATTGGAGCCAAGAGTCCAATCCCTGTATAATAAAACACACAGTTTTTGAAGAGAGCCATTCAAAGGGTCATCTTGGAGTTGGTGTTTCTAAAGTGAAAATCACTCCCAGAATCAAAGAAGACCAACAGAGCCCTGCTTGAATATCCTATTGACGGTCTGCATCTTGGCAAGTACAATTCTTCCTTTTTCAATTTCAATTCTCATTGATTTCCAAGATGCTCATTTCAGAGATGTATGCCGTCATTGTACTAGACTGTTTAGCAATTTATCTGTGCCTGCTTTCTATGCTGAATTGATCCTTTCCTGTGCAAGCCTCAAGATGAGCCAGCATCTGAGTCGTTATTCAAGAATCATAACCACTTACTAACTTCAGCAAGGGCCTGCCCCAATAGGAGCGAGGGCCAAAGTAAGCCAATTTACTGAGGGAGGATCGTGGATAAGCAGGAGTACCCTAAGGAACATGATATTCAGAGTCCTGAAAAGACTAAACCTTCTCCATGAAGCATTTCTTGAATTCCCTACCCTCAAAAACAAAACAAACAAAACCACTTGCTTGTATTTATCCATTATACACTTATATGCATACTTGTCTTCTCTGAAAGAAGAGAAGCTCTCTAAAGATGAGAACTGGGTTTTTTTTCCTCTCCTTTCTTTTTTTTCTGTTAGGAAACCTAACAGAATGGCTGGCACCTAGTGAGTAAATTAATACCTTGTTGATTGACTGATTGATGGGAATTTTTTTTCTTTGCAAGGCAATGGGGTTAAGTGGCTTGCCCAAGGCCATACAGCTAGGTAATTATTAAGTGTCTGAGGCTGGATTTGAACTCAGGTCCTCCTGACTCCAGGCCGGTGCTCTATCCACTGTGCCACCTAGCAGCCGATTGATTGATGGAAATTAAGGAGAGTGAAGAGAAAATGGAGGAAATGGCACATCATGCTGTTATGATAAGAGGTTGTTATTTGTTCTGTCACATTTAATTTTGTCTGACTGTGACCCCATTTGGGGCTTTCTTGGAAACTTCAATTCACATCACAGATGAAGAAACTGAGGTAAGCAGGATTAAGTAATTTGTGTTTTAATAACACTATCTCCAGGGTCACACTGGTAGTAAGCCTGAGGTCACATTTGAACTCAGGTCTTCCTGATTTTCCTGACTAGATCCAACTCTCCATCTACTTCATCTAACTGTCCTGTGATGAGAACTAGTGTGAAATAAAGGATAGAGGGCTAGACTGATTTGAATTATTTTAGAATATTCTTGACAAAGTACTTGGCAGCAGTAGTCTGCCTAAAATGAACTGAACAATGACTTAAAGCTTCTTTGCCCTCACTCTTACTTAAAATAACTAACTATAAATGATAAAGAACAGCGAAAGCCCTATAATGTGGCAGATTAAGCTGTATTTGCAAAGAAATGGAAAGCCAGCGATCTAATCTGTTAGAGCTACTCTACTAATCTTATCCTGTCTTCTTTCTCCCTGACCAGTTTGGCTCATTTTGGAGTGTCTCCACTCAAATCTCTGTCCTATATTTGTTCAGATGATGCTGTGGTTATAGTGGTGGTAGTAATAGCAACAGCAGCAGCAGTAGTAATAGGAGGAGGAAGAGAAATGACAAAAACAATAGTAATAGCAGCAGTAATAGTAGTAGTAGTAGTAGTAGTAGTAGTAATAGTAGCAGTAGAAACAGCATGATGATGATGATGATGATGATAACATTTATAGATTGCCTATG
Source organism: Macrotis lagotis (assembly GCF_037893015.1). Lineage (NCBI taxonomy): Eukaryota > Metazoa > Chordata > Mammalia > Peramelemorphia > Peramelidae > Macrotis > Macrotis lagotis. Next base: position 175,339,641 of record NC_133665.1, read on the forward strand.
GGGTTATTAAGTGCTAGGTACTGTGCTTAGCTGCTGCTGCTGCTGCTACTACTACTACTACAGCACATTGGTAAATCACTGTCCTTGGAGTCAGGAGGATGAGAGTTTGAATCCGGTCTCAGACATTTGACTCTTACTAGTGACCTTGGGCAAATCACTTAACCGTGTTTGCCCCCATGAACATCTCCAGTCTTCCTGATTCATATATGGTCATTGAATCCATATGGCTTTGGAGGAGAAAGTGAGGCTGGTGACTTAGCACAGCCCCCTCTCACTCAAATTCAAATCATGAGTAAGTCATGGCATCACCTTAAGAATGAAGGAAAAACCATTATACTACTACTACTACTACTACTGCTACTACTGCTGCTATTACTACTACCACCACAAATTTAACTACATAATATTGCATAGATGGAAAGATGAACTATCTGATTTCCATTGTTGAATGAAAGTATTGGATCATAAGTTTATCTTCTGGAGGCTCACTGCAAGCAACTTTCAGATAAATCTGGAAGCAGGTAGGAAAGCATAATTGTTAATTACCTCATCTTGTTTCTACTTGTTCCTATTCAATTTTTTTGGTAAGGTCTCTATAATTAGAAGGCTTTGAGATGAAAAGCATTAGATTTGGCAACAACCAATAAATAAGTTGTTCTTAATATTTCCATTTCGGGAAATAGGTCTCATTATAATGATACTTCAATTCCAGACCAGTTTATCTGCTGGAATCTCAGACATTGTGGAATCTCTGTTCATAGAATGGGGATTTAGGGGCTGTTCATTTATAATGCTTTGTGAATTTCTGGTGTATAGTTCTACTTAACTGTGTGTGTGTGTGTGTGTGTGTGTGTGTGTGTGTGTGTGTGTGTGTGAATACAGGCATGGTCTCCAGTTTATAATTCTGAACTTAAAGACCAAAAAGAAAGGAGTAATAACACAAATAGCAGAACATAAAAAAGGACTCTATGAAACTAAGAATCTCGATTTTGTTCTGTTTCTCTTCCTTGATTCTTGCATTATTTTTGATTTAGAATTTTGACTATGACATTCCTGACACTTCCTTTGGTGGAGCAGTCTTTCAGGAAGTAAGCAGTGGATTCTGCATTTTGTTTACTATTTGAGATAGATCTTAGCAATTGTGATTTATGAATTGGCAAAATTTAGTATCCAGGCTATTTATCATGCTTTCAAGGAAATCCAGTGATTTTTAAGTATCAAATATTTACATGTTCTCCTATATTTAACATCCTCAGCTCTCTCAAGAAGTAATTGATTTCTTTTTAATTTATTCTAGATTTCAAAGAGTCCATTTCTTAAGTTTCACCACTTTCTCTTCTATGACTTCTTTTAAGTCATTCCTCCAAAACTTTAACTTAATTAGTATTTTCTCCTGCTTCAAAGTATTCATTCATTTTAATCCAAGGGGGAATTCATTTTTTTTTCTTCGATTCTTTGGATTATGGAGCTACTTTTTCTTTTAGGGAGTTTTAGATCTGTAAAAATTTTTAAACTTTTAAGAAATTTACATATTCTCCTCCCACTTTATTTCCTAAATTAGGGTTTTGTGGTAGCTACAGCCTCTAATATCTGTCATATTTTTGGGTAGGGTGACCTGCTTGGAATCAATCTGGATCATCTGAAATTCTGAACTAAATTTCGACATCTAGGTTTACATCCTCTTGAATCTTTGAGGTTAAAAGATATTTGGGCCTATCTTCTAGCATCTGGAAATAGAGTATTAAGAACTTTAGAGTTTATAAGATTTTGGCAAACTAGACTAAGTTATACTACAATGTTCTTGTCACAAACAAGGCTTCTTAAGTTCCCATCTTGAGGCTTTATGACAACACTGGGTCTTTCTTAGAGGGGGTGTGTCTCTGTTTCTGAAAACTAGTTTTATCCTTTATTCTTTCTGCCTCCAGACACAGAGTTTGGTGTGTGTGTGTGTGTGTCTGTCTATCTGTCTATCTATCTAGATATATGTGGATGACATCTGGGTCATGTTGAGAAGGTACCATGTATTAGGACTAGATTTGCAAAAGATCCCCTTTCTGCCCTTGGATTTCTAATTGACTTCTTATGTGGTTCCTAGGTAGAAGAAATCACTTATTAGTTATTCAGTAATTTCTGTATCATTTCTAGGTCTGATGTGAACTTTAGGCTTTTAGTTAGGATTGTATGTGGGAGATAGCGACCTTGAATTCTTGGATTCTAAGTGCCTAATAAACAGCTAAATTTTATTACATGATGTACATTAATCATTGAGTCCAGACTCCTTTTCCTCCTCCTTTTCCTTCCTTCTTTCTTCCTTCTCTCTGCATTATTGTTGTACATAACTGTGTTTTAATTAGTATGGAGAAATTCCAGAGTTTAATTTTTCTTTGGTCATGCATATCAGCAACAGAAACACTAAGGGTCCTGAGAGATTCAGTGACTTGCCGACAGTAATGAAAGAAGTATAAGCTAGAGATGTGACTTGAAGAAAGGTCCCCTTGATTCCATACCCAATCCTCTATTCACAATATCAGGTTGTCTCTCATCATATTCCTTTCCCCCACTAAATTGTTCCTGAATTCTGGTGGATCCAAGAATTCAGTCTTTCTCTCCTTGCTCTTCCACTGCCTCTATCCTAAGAGGTGTCTTTCATTATCTGGTTTCAGGATCCATTCCATCTAAAGAATTTCAATTACCTAAGTAGAACCAGACTGTTCCTGAAACTCAACCTCATCAACATACTGGTTATGACTGATGGTGGCTCACAGGGAATCATTTTCTTGGCCTGGTTCTATCATTCACTTTGTTTCCTGGTATAGGTACAGAATTTAAAGCCATTTAGCTGACTTGAAATATACCTGAAGGGGACTTTCTTGCAAACCTGCTGAATTCTGTAAAGGTCTGGGGGGGATTCTTTATGTAGTACAGATGGAGCCACCTATTGTGGAGGTATTCATTTCTGTCCATAAATTTACAAGACTTTGTGCTCTGCATGAGGTAATAAAGCAGTGATTAAAGTACTCAGTTCATTTTTCACAAATACAATGAGTTTAACTGTGGGAAGAGGAGATGTTAAATTTCATATCATAAAGTCAAAGCCAGATAACACCTTAAGAATTCATCCCCTCAAACTCCTCATTTTACTAATGAGGAAACTTGGAGACTGAGGGATGAAACAATGTGTCCAAAGTTGCACTTATAAAAAGAAAAAGGCAGAGGAAAGGATTTGAAACTCATGCCCTCAATTCCAAATTCAACATGGTTTCCGTAATGTCATTCATTAATCCAAACCAAAAGGTCCACGAGTAAAATATCTGAAATATACTGAAAGAAAATCTCAAGGGATTTCTGGGGTGTAGCCAAGATGGCAGTGTGAAGCTAACATGCTCCCAGAGCTTTTCTCTACCAATGATAAAAGAAGCCTCTACTCTGACATTCTAACTACAGATCCCACTAAGAAAAAGAGAAGATTCAACGAAGTTTTCAACTGTAGACATTGTTGGGGAGGAAGGTCAATGAAGGTCTGTCTCTTTGGGGGGAAATTACAAGTAAAGGCCAGAAGATGGGAGAGAAGGAAAGCCAGCAGAGAGTTTTTAGCCAAGTGCAATCCAGGTCCTCATGGCTTAACAATAGCAGAGGTACCAGCAGCTAGATAGCAAGGCAGCAGGGAGGAATCTAGACCCAAACAAAGTCTGAACCCCAAAAACATCAGAGTAAAAGGCAGGACTGTATCAGGAACAAACTACTGTTAAGTCAGAACCTGGATATAAAGGAGGGAAAAAAACCCTCTGCAAAGGCAAGGCCTGGGCTGCATAGGTAACATCTTGGCCAACTGCAAGCCAGTGATCAGACACCAGCCCTGGCAAAAAAAAAAAAAAAAAAAGCTTGCATCTATACTCTCTGTACCCCAGGAGCAGAGCTAAAACAGCACAGATGATCAAAAATGTTAAGAGTACTCACTATAGAAAACTACTTTACAGACAAAGATGACAGCAATGCCACGCCTAAAGAAGAAAGTAGTGAAAAATTCCTCACAGGGCAAGTATCAAAACAGTCTATAAAGTAGACTCAAATACAAAAGCTCATCAAAGAGCTTAAAAAGTAATTTAAAAAACAAAGAAGAGAAAGAGAAGGAAAATGAAAAAAAGAAATTAAAGTCAAGGAGGAAAATTATGAAAAATTTATCAAAGAAATCAACTCCACTAAAAGTAAAAATAACCTACTGGAAAAGGAAACAGAAAATAATTGAAGAAAATAAAACCCTAAAAATTAGAATTGAATAATTAGAAACCAATGAATCTACAAGACCACAAGATTCCATCAAACAAAATTAAAAGGATGAAAAATTTGAAGTAAATGTAAAAGTACCTTTTAGGGAAAATGAATGACCTGGAAAATAGACCTAGGAGAAACAATCTACAAATCATCAAACTACTAGAAAACCTGGACCAACAAAAAAACCTGGAAAATATCATGCAGGAAATTATAAGGAAAAACTGTCCAAATCTACTAGAACAGGATAACAATATAACCATTGAAAAAATTCACAGTACCCCTCCAGAAAGAGCCCCCCAGAATAAAAATCCCAAGGGCTGTAACAGCCAAATTCCAGAACCTTCAAATAGAAAATATTGCAAGCAGCAAAAAGAAAACAATTCAAATATAAAGGAAACAGAATCAGACTCACACAGGACTTATCAGACTCAGCACTGAAGGATTGGAAGACCAGGAATAGCAAATTTTGGAGAGCAAAAGACCTGAGATTACAACCCAGAATATACTATCCTGCAAAATTCAGCATATACAGTCAGGGGAAAAGATGCATGTTCAATGAAATAGAGGACTTCCAGAATTTCCTGACACAAAGACCTGAACTGAAAAGAGAATCCAATTTCCAAATACACAACAAGAGTTGCATAAAAAAGTCAATGAAAAGGGGAAGGAAAAAACAAAACAAATCTTGGTCAGGACTATCAAATTGTATACAATCATAAAAGGAAAGATATAACACTTCTAATTCTTTAAAACTTTACTTCTCTGAGGATTAATTAAAGGGTAGAATATAACTGAAGAGAATGAAACTAAAGGTTATGGGTATAATTGGGTCTTATCTCTCAATTGAAGAGGTTCAAGATGACATCACTATGTTTGAGTCAAAAAGGCCTGAAGAAAAGCAAGGGTGTTAACTTTATTTTTTTTAAGGTTTTTGCAAGGCAAATGGAGTTAAGTGGCTTGCCCAAGGCCACACAACTAGGTAATTATTAAGTGTCTGAGACCAGATTTGAACCCAGTTACTCCTGACTCCAGGGCCGGTGCTTTATCCACTGCGCCACGTGGCTGCCCCTGGATGTTAACTTAAGTTTAAAGTGTCTCATCATCCTTTGATTCACTTAAATCACAAGGTGCTTAGCACCATGTCCAATGAGGGCATCTTAAACTGTGAGGACCTGAGTCAGTGTCTCTGTAACTTACAATCCTTTGTCAAGTTCTCAGGTGGGACCCCCAGAGCCTCCCAGTACATAAAGACCTTTAAGACTCCTGCAGTTAAATAGATCAGGGTTTGACTTAACAAAGTGTTAAATACCCCAGGTGGGGAAGGGGTGGGGCAAAGTGGAAGAGAGAATGGGCCTTGCTTCACTTAACAAGGTGTTAAGTACCCTGGGTGGGGTGGGGTGGGGTGGGAGTAAAGTGTGAAAGAAAATAGGCCTGGGAGAACAGGCAGGAATAGTTCAAGAAATGAGAGGGCATTGGATAATTTTTGACTCATGAGGATGATGTGTGTACATGAAAGATACTTGAAAAGGGGGTAAGGTAAAAAATGATTATAATTATAATTTGATACAATTTGAGTCCATGCTGCTTATCAAGCCAAGTAAACAACCTGTGATGATATCTTGATAACAATATGAGCTTATCAAGAGAACAAATAATCAAACTGAGACTGATGATACCTGATTGATAATATTAGAGTGATAAATAACACCAAGGGAAGAGGCATAAAGATTTATAATTTTCGAGGAAAAGAAGGGAGAATGTGGATGCTTAGTAAATTCTATTCAATAGATTTAGCCCAGTGAGGGAATAAGATACATTCCCATTTGGTTTTAAAATTCTAACTTAATCTATAGGGAAGGGGGGACTAGGAAAAGGAGAGAGAAGGGAAGAAGGGACTAATAAAAGAGAAGGGAAGGTATAAGTGAAAATAAACTGAAAGTTAAATTTTTAAAAGAAAAGTCAAAGAGAAAAGATACTAAGATTTTGATGAGGAGGAATAAAAGAAAAGAGATAATTATAAATGGAAAAAGATAGTATGGAGGGAAATACAGAATTGTTCATCTTAACTGTAAATGTGAATGGGATGAACTGTCACATAAAACAGAAGCAGAAAATAGAATGGATTAAAAACCAAAATCCTACAATATGTTATTTACAAGAAACACATTTGAAGCAGAGAGATACATACAGGGTAAAGGTAAAAGGTAAGAACAAATTATACTATGTCTCAGCTGAAGTAAAAAAAATCTGGTTTAACAATTCTAATCTCAAATAAAGTAAAAGTAGAAGTCAATCTCATTAAAAGGTATAAGGAAGGAAACTACATCTTAAAAGACACCTTTGGTAATGAAGCTATATCATTACTAAACATGTATGCACTTAGTGGTATAGTATCCATATTCCTAGAGGAAAAGCTAAGTGAATTACAAGGAAAAATAGATAGCAAAACTTTAATAATGGGATCCCTCAATCTCCCTCTCTCAGAATTAGATAAATTTAACAACAAAATAAACAAGAAAGAATTTAAGAAGGTGAATGAAATCTTAGAAAACTTATATATGATGGATCCCTGAAGAAAACTTAATGGTGATAGAAAAGAATATAACTTTTTCATGGCAGTACATGACACCTTCACCAAAACTGACCATGTACTAAGGCACAAAAACCTTATAATTAAATGCAGAAAGGCAGAAACAATAAATACACATTTCTCAGACCATGATACGTTAAAAACTACATTTAATAAAGGGTGAGGGAAAGATAAACCAAGAACTAATTGGAAATTAAATAACTTTATCTTAAATAATGGATAGATTAAACAACAAATAATAGAAATGATCAATAATTATATCCAAGAAAATGATAATAAAGAGACATCATACCAAAATTTATGAGATGTGGCCAAGGCAGTTTTTTTTTCAAGTAATTCTTGTTTACTTATTTTATATTATTACAATAAGCTTGTTGTGAGAGTAAACATAAACCCCTTCCCCCAAAAAAGAAGATGAGAAACCTCAAGAATAGCGAGAGAGAAAAAAATGTACTTCAGTCTGTGTTCAGATTCCAATGGTTCTTTCTCTGGGATGAGTTGCCTTCTTATCATAAGTCCACCAAAGAAGTTGCTTCATTATTTTTCCCCACAGTTTCTTTTGCTAGCTGTATTTTCCTCCACACTATTCCTTCCCAATCTCATTTATTCTATTCTCTCACTCTCCTTTCACCCTGTCCCCTGTTCAAAAGTGTGTTGTATCTGAGCAGCCAAGGAAGTTTTGAGGGGAAACTTTATATCTCTAAATGCCTATATGAATAAAATAGAGAAAGAGGAGATCAGTGAATTGTGTATGCAACTAAAAAAACTAGAAAAAGAACAAAATAAGCATCCCAAATTAAATATCAAATTAGAAATTCTGAAAAATCAAGGGAGAGACTAATAAAATTGAAAGCAATAAAACTATTGATCTCATAAACAAAACTAAGAATTGATTTTATGAAAAAGCTAATAAAATAATTTGGTTAATATGATTAAAAAAAGAAACAAGATAAGTAAAATTGCCAGTATCAAAAATGAAAAGGATGAACTAATCACCAATGAGAAGAAAATTAAAGAGATAATTCAGAACTACTTTGCCAAACCGTATGCCAATAAACTGGATAACTTGAGTGAATTGGAAGATTATTTACAAAAATACAAACTGCCCAAATTAACAGAAGAGGAAAAAAATTGCTTAAATAACCCTATTTAGAAAAAATAAATTGAAGAAACTATCAATAAACTCCCTAAGAAAAAGTCTCCAAGTTCAGATGGATTTACAAGTGAATTCTACCAAATATTTAAGGAACAATTAATTCTTATTCTACATAAACTATTCAAAAAATAGGAGAGGAAGGAGTTTTGCCAAAGTCCCTTTTGTGACACCAACATGGTGTTGATACCTAAACCAGAAAGAACCAAAACAGACAAAGAAAATTATAGACCAATCTCCCTAATGAATATTGATGCAAAAATGTTAAATAAAATTTTAGCAATGAGATTACAACCGGGTGTATTATCAGGATAATACACCATGATCAGGTTGGATTTATACTAGGCAGGCAGGGATGGTTCAACATTAATTAAACATATCAATAGCAAAACCAACAGAAATCATATGATTATCTCAATAAATGCTGAAAAATCTTTTGATAAAATACAACATCATTCTTTTCAAAAACACTAGAAAGTTTAGGAATAAATGGAGTTTTCCTTAAAATAATAAATAGTATCTATCTAAAACCATCAACAAATATTATATTTAGTGGGAATAAACTCAGAGCATTTCCAATAAAATCAGGGGTGAAACAAGGATGTACATTATCACCATTACTATTCAATACAGTATTAGAAATGCTACAGGTCCAAAAGAAACTGCAGTAAATGAGCAGAGCAATCTACTATTTGATAAACCCAAAGACATCAGCCTCTGGGATAAGAGCTCTCTATTTGACAAAAATTATTGGGAAGACTGGAAAATAGTATGGTAAAAACTAGGCACAGATCCACATCTCATACCCTATACCAAAATAAGGTCAAAATGGGTACAGGATTTAGACATAAAAAGTGATATCATAGATAAATTAATAGACAAAAATATTCTATTTATCTATCTATGGGAAAGGAATAAATTAATGATCAAACAAGAATTAGAGCACGCTATAAACTGCAAAATGCATGATTCTGACTATATTAAATTAAAATTTTTTTGCACTAATAAAATCAATGCTATCAAAATTAGATAGAATGCCAAAAGATGGGAAACAATCTTCACAACCAGGAGTTCTGATAAAGTTCTCATTTCAAAAATATATAGAGAATTGCAACAAATTTATAAGATCACAAGTCATTCCCCAATTGATAAAAGGTCAAAGAATATGAACAGTTTTCAAATGAAGAAATCAAAGCTATATATAATCATATGAAAAAATACTCCAAATCACTATTGATTAGAGAAATGCAAATTAAAATAACAATGAGATATCATCTCATACCTATTAGATTAGCCAAGATGAGAAAAAGAGAAAATGATCAATGTTGGAGAGGTTGTGGGAAGATTGGGACATTGATGCATTGCTAGTGGAGTTGTGAATGGATCCAACCTTTCTGGAGAGCAATATGAAACTATACCCAAAGAGCAATAAAACTGTTCATACCCTTTGACCCAGAAATTCCAATTCTAGGACTATATCCAGAAGAAATTGTAAAAAATGGGAAAAGTCCTAGATGTTCCAAAATATTCATAGAAGCTCTTTTTGTAGTGGAAAAGAATTGGAAATTGAGGGGATGCTCATAATTGGGGAATGGCTAATCAAGCGGTACATGAATGCTATGGAATACTATTATTCAATAAGAAACCATAAAGGGTTGGACTCTAGAAAAGCATGGAATGACTTATGGGATCTGATGCCAAGTGAAGGGAGTAGAACCAAAATAACAATGTACACATCAACAACATTATAAGATGAACAACCTTGATGGAAGCAGCTCATATCACCAGTCCAAAGAGCTAGGGCAACTGCATTTGACTAGTTATGGACTATATTATGCCCAACCAGAGGAAGAAAAACAAAACGAAACAAAACAAAACACAGGAAAAAAAACCCTTCTGAGTCTGATCAACACTTTATTAAAATTTTCTCTTATGTACCTCTTTCCCTTAATCCTAATTTCTCATGCCAAAAATTACTAATTTGTAAACAAGTTTAACAAAATATGCATGTAAAATGCTAACCTGACTGTTCCCTGCTTAGGGGAGGGGGTGGGTGGGAAGGGATGGTGGAGGGAAATTTTGTGAATTGGAAATATGCATGTACATATGGATGAAAATAAATGATTTTTTTAAAATATTAAGAAAATCTCATTGAATTGTGGAACTTAAGACTGTGGGAATTTTCTCTATAATAATACATTCAAACTTAGATTGGAGTCACTCCAGAAATGGGGCATTTTCTTCTACTAATAGATAGGAAATTTGGCACAGAAGAGAAATGGTTAAAAGAGAAGTAGGAAAGACTTAGGGGGCGGCTAGGTGGCAGTGGGTAAAGCACTGGCCCTGGAGTCAGGAGTACCTGGGTTCAAATCTGGTCTCAGACACTTAATAATTACCTAGCTGTGTGGTCTTGGGCAAGTCACTTAACCCCATTTGCCTTGCAAAAAGCCTAAAAACACACACACACACACACACACACACACACACACACACACACACACAAAAGAAAGACTTAGGTTCAAATCATGTCTCAGACACTTATATACTATGCAACTGTGAGCAAATCACTTAACTTCTCTGATCTGGTTTCCTCAATAATAAAACAATCGTATAAATATTTCTACCTCACAAAGTTGTTAAGAAGTTGTAATAATATAGGTAAAGTATTTTGTGATTGTTGTCTTTCCTATTTGAAGACCACTATATCAAATGAATGATGACATGACATGCACATCATTTGATTATAGTCAAGGAAATGTGATACAAAGTCAACCTTCTCACTGGTTTTTATGGGATTATTATCACTCCATTGTCTGATTTAGTAGGAAACAGAACTTCTGGTAATGACCTGGATACTATGGGAGTCCTTGGTCTCAGAGATGTGATCCCTACCATATCAATAAGGTATCACAGCACTCTAGCAATGCCAGGGAAAGAGCCAGTGTCTGATTTACTGGCAACCAATTAGTGACAGCATGGTATATCCAGACCTGTCTCTTGATGGATGGTCTAACTGTTATTCTATACTCTCTCTGGAACCAAAAGATTTTGGTTTCCCAGAAGCTGCTTTGTAAGTCATAGGAATAACACCAGATCATTGCCTGGCATTATGGATCCTGGGATCTAGCTGACAGTTCCATGAGTTAAGCTACCTCCTGTCCCAAACCCTGAATAGATGCTCTTAGCTGAGTATTCAAAGCAGGCTGAGTCATCTGGATACCCCAGCTAGAAATAATGGAAACCCTTGGTTCTATTTTGTTGGTTTTCACAACTGGGGCTATGATCAGAGGGTCAAACAGAGGTATTCATATTTTGCCAAAGAAGATAAAATTTTTGGATGCAATCAAGATGGACCACAGCAAAAGCATTTGCCAATATTTCACCATGTATGAGACTGGCTATGAGAAGAAGAATTCCTACTGAAAATGCCAAGGCAGAAGAAGGCCATGAGAGGCAAGTCAGCCAAATGGCCTGAGTTAAGAGAGATTGGAAGAGATGGCTTGAAGAGCAAAGGGCCATTGGTATTCCTGTGTCCACAAAGATGATTCAGCATGAGGCCAGAAGAATTGCTAATGAAAAAGAAGTGACTGATTTCAAAGGAGGACACAATTGGTGCCTCAGATTCAGGAAATGGAATGGACTAAGCATGTGTCCATGCATCAGACTTGCCCAAAAGATACCTGAAAGCTCTGAGCAGAAGATTCTTGAATTTCATGATGAATAAAACTTGAGTTCAATAACTTTAAGTAATACATCTTTTTTTTCAAATTTTGGGCCCCCAAATTAAGGTGGAAATATACAAACCCCCATTATCATCATCATAAACTTATTTTATTGATGAAATAGTATGAATGTGCTGGGGGAAGAGACAAAAGGATAGGATATTAGTATTGTACCCAATAGTCAAAAAGTTTTTTTAAAAAAGAGAGAATTCATTGTTTTTCAAGAGAAATATAAAGTGCATGTCAGATTTTTTTTTCTTGAGGAGCAGAGATAACTATTCAATTATAAAATGTACCAGTAATCATATTGGTCCTTGGGCAAATCTAATCTATAAATAGGCTTAGAAAGATGCATGAAGCTTTATAGTTTAAGAGGCAGGTCTGAAATCATCTAGCCAAATATATACTAAAGGCAACTTTCAAACCCAGTTTTTTTGTGATTCCAAATCCAACACTCCATCAAGCCATGTTGAGTCTTTCTCAACAAGTAAAATCCCAAATAAATATATTTTGGTTCTATTTTAGGATTAAGGGAGAAATAAAGAATGCCAGGTCAGAAAGGGACAGGAAATGAAATAAGGGGAAGATACAGAAACATATAAAGAGAAGAGTGGAGAAGAAACTAAGAGATAGAGAGAGAATGACAAACACAAAAATTTTCATGGATTAACTAGACCAAGTTGTAGCATTTACAGACAATATTAACAACCTACATAGTAATCCTCTGAAAATGGTTAATGACCTTGAAGGAGAGCTGAAAAAGGGCACCTCAACTTTTTAAAGAGATGAATAATTGGAGTGTAAAATATTACTTACATGCTATACTATTGAGGTCAATGTGTTGGTGGTTTGGTTTAACTTTTTTCTCCTTTGTTACAAGGAATGGTTAAAGGGAAAATGGAGAAACATAGGTTCCAAAAGGGACCTGAGAGGTCTTTGAGTCTGATCCTCTTATTTTACAGAGGAGCAAGTTGAGACACAGAGAAGTTAACATGCTTGCTAAGGGTCACATAGCTAGTAGATGACTGAGCTTATATTGGAACACACATTTCAGACTCCAAACTCAGTGTTCTATGCACTAGTTTTATCCACTACCTATCTAGAAATGACTGTGCTTATGAAGTGAATGAATCAATCAACGGAAAAACATTTATTAAATGTTTAGTATGTTATAGGCACTCTGCTAAACCCTGAGTATAAAAATAACAAAATAAACTAATCCTTGACCTTGTTAAGAAGCTTGTAGTCTATTAGGGAAAAACAACACATCTACCAGAGTGGAGCAGAGGTGGCCATTCTGATCTGTGCAGTATCTAGGATGTTGAGTTGAACCATATAATAGTTGCTTTGCACCCCTCCCTCTTTGAAGCAATGGCATGGTTCATTTCAATGTTTTGATCAGAAGAGTTATGATCTGATCTGGAGCCATGGTCCGATGAGGTAGTCCAGCTGAGGTTGCACTCATTCACTCACTCTTGAAGACAGCTTATCCTTGAGGTGGGACTTCCAGATGTGAGTATTCTAAGTGAGCCAAGAATGAACTAGGAACATGGTTTCTAGTTATCTGATCTGAATTGTGGTCTTATGGGCATGGAGAAATGGTTCAGAAGCCCAACTTGTGGATGATAAAATAATAGGGGTGGATGCTGGATGGGCTATGAAACATGATCTTATCTTGGATTAGTTAGTTGGTAAGGGAAGATTGTATTTAACTTAATTATTAATGATTAAATTGCCTTTCACTTAAATTCTTTTGCTACTCTTAACAAAAACTGAGATTATTTCTTCCTAGTACTGACTCCCTGGCAAAATAAAGTGAGTCATAATGCTAGTGATTTCCCATCTCTAATGTAACTCATCCCAAGTAAATGAATATCAAACTTATTTACATCACTATATCCAAGGAATTGGCATTGGAGTCAGATCCCCTGTATTTAAATCTTGACCACATTCTACTTCAGGGCAAGACGGGCACATGATACACCTTGTGCCTCCGTAAACAAATTCAAGGACGCAGGAAAAGAGAGACAACTTTAATAATGGGGATATTAAGAAAAGATTTAACAACAGTTTTCACCAGAACTGGATTGTAAAGGCAGTTAAGAATTTTGTAATGTAGAGATGAAGAGCAAGTGCATTCTAGGCATGAATAGAAATGCCTAGAGCTTGGAGATGGATGATCAAGTACAAACAATATGGATTCGTCCAGTTTACCTGAAATATCTTTATTTCAGCATAGCAGTATGGAACTAAACTGCCATAACAGAGTTCTGGACCCATGACGAGGAAAACCATTGTACAGAACCTATCTCTGACACTTCCCTGCAATATGAGTGCAGGTAAATCATTTACCCTCCCTAGGTATCAGTTTTCTCAAAGAAAAGGGACTTAATATCCTTTAAAGACATTCAAACTGTGATTTCAATCATTTAATCATTTCTAGCATTCAAAATGATTCTGTAATAAGATCTATAGCCAGAAGGTGGGAGTTCAAATTCTGAGTTTTATTGACTAACCATGTGATCTTGGGCAAATGTGTTCCCTGCTCTGGGTTTCAGGTCTTCACATGTTTGGATTAGATGACCCTTTCAGTTCTAAAACATGATCTTCTGAAGTGTCAAGCTCAATAATATCGACATCTATGTCTATCTATCTGGAGAAAAAACCAACAAGATAGCATTTTAGCAATAATTCGACACTATAGAAAGTGTGCTGCTTTGCCCCATCAGTAAATCTTAGACAGAACAGCTTCCATTCAGGGGCATAAATGATACTTCCTTTACTCTTATCATTCAAATCAAATGGATCTTTCTTTTAAAAATAGCACAAATAAAATTGCTATGGAAAGGGTTGAAAATCAGGACAACTGAGTTCTAGTCTCACTCTGCCATGCCTAGCTATGTGACCTTGTCATTTCTTTTTTTTTTTTTAGGTTTTTACAAGGCAATGGGGTTAAAGTGGCTTGCCCAAGGCCACAGAGCTAGGCAATTATTAAGTGACTGAGGCCGGATCTGAACTCAGGTACTCCTGACTCCAGGGCCGGTGCTCTGTCCACTGTGCCACCTATCTCTCCACCCTTGTCATGTCTGCTCCATTTGTGCCCCATTTGTGAGAGAGGTTTGGTTTGATAATCTCCAGGTCCTCTATAGCTGTGGTTTTCTCTACTCTTACTCTAATTTACTGAGTAATATTTGTGGGTTCTTGTTATCTCATACTGATTATGATTGCCTCAGAATCAAAGAATTTCTGGATTGAAATTCTACCTCTGATTTATATGAAACTGGGTATCTCTGGTCTCAGTTTCCTCATTTGAAAAATGAGGCAGTTTGGGGGCAGCTAGGTGGTGCAGTGGATAAAGCACCGGCCCTGGAGTCAGGAGTACCTGGGTTCAAATCCGGTCTTGGACACTTAATAATTGCCTACCTGTGTGGCTTTGGGAAAGCCACTTAACCCCATTTCCCTTGCAAAAAAAACTAAAAAAATGAGGCAGTTTGGACTCTATGACCTCTAAGTTTCCTTTTATATATAATACTTTGATCTATCTTCAAATTTATGAGGCTATGATGTTATTACTTCCTCATATTTCTTAGGAAAGTAACCTGGAGTAAAGAAAAGAGCCAGGAGATATGCATCCCTATCTTGGCTCTGATACCTACCATTTGACACCAAGCATGCCACATTATTTAACAAAGTCTCAGTTTCTTCAAATGTAAAATGGAGATAATAATATCAACATTTATTATCTCATAAGATCATAATGAAGAAATATTTTTGGCAACCAGAAAGCATCATAGAAGTAGGAGAGGCTATTATTCCTGTAAAATAAACACAGAAAGAAAAAAAAGCAAACCAAATAAAAACATGAATGGTAAAGAAAACCAGAAATGCATATAGATATATATATATATATAGATATATATATATATATATGAAATAAAAATACAAGCTGATAGAATAAAATTAAGCCAAATATTAAATGTCAAAGTGAATAGCACAGGATTATATATTTCAGACTCAACGAGTATTATATAATTCTGCATTATGCCAGTATTTTTGTATTTTGAAGAAGAAAGTGATGCTAAGAGGCCAGGTTTTCACTTCCTGAATTGCCAGAAAGGGAAGAGTTAAAAGGCTACACAAAGATAACCAAAAAAAATACAGGCATTCAAAGCATCATCACATAGCAACAAGAGAGAATTATGATGAAGAAATGATTACAGTGTTGGAACAATACAAAGGAGAGCATTATCAAAGGTTGAAAAAAAAAGAATTATGGGCAAAGGGAAAATACACACATGAAGTAAAAATGGGAAACTTGGAGATGTGGTCTTTATCAGCCCTGCATGCTTTATGGTTCCAACACAGAGCTCAAATAGCCATGTAATATTTTGCAGTGGAAAGGATGACATTTGAAATTTTCATAATGTTCTTGGGCTACAGAGAACAGCAGTATAGTTGACTGTAACTCAACAACAAATATCAGGGTTTTTTTTTTTAGTTTTAGAAATTTTTCTTACTAATCCTTTATCTTGGATTCAATACAAATCTCTTACATATTCCCCTGATTCACATATATGAAGACTTTTAGAGGCTCACCCATTTCTTTCCCTCATCTCTCCTCGGCCACGATGATTAAAATTTAGAGAAGGATTTAAAATAATTCTGAATATTTCTTCCTTCAAACATCTTTCCTCCCATTTAGTTATAAGAGTTAGTCTCTAGAAGCAAACAGAGGTATAATTTAGAGACCTAATCATGTCTCATTCATATCTGGACTTTAAGAAACATAAACAGCTATCTAAGCCAACCATAGGATTTAGTGATAATAAGCAAATCAACTGAGAAGCACACATCCCTATTAAGGAGGCCACAAGATGAGTAAATCTTATTTCCTTGACATATTAGGTCCCTTCTTTATTTTGTGTCTGGAAAATGACATTGCACATTTGTAGACCCAGACATAAGGAATCAGTATAGTCCAAGTGATAAACGACAAATGGACTGCCCATGCAAGGGGCTTGTGTGGGTTTATACAAAAGTAGGTAGAATGCTCTCTAGTCCATGGTAACCAAACCCCAAGACATCTTTGAGTTTACTAGTTAGGAAAGTCATGTAAAGTTATTCAGGATTGCTTTAAAGTCATGGATGGCTCTTCTGATATGTTTCAGTTATCCCAGCTGCATTCATTTTCATGGCCTCTTCCTCTGGGACAAAGGCAACAGGTTCAGCCACCCTGCTTCAGGACCACTTTTACTATCCCCATTATACGAAAATGAATCCAGGTTCTTCTTGAATAAGGTTTGTCTGTTTATAAAAAGTGAAAAAATGGAAAGGCCCTCTTTTTCTGATCTATAACCAGATAAGTCACCACAGGCATGTAAAATAAAGCTATATATAACTAATTTCTGACATTTTTATGATCCTTTAAAGTTTTCAGTTTCTTGTAAGCATTATCATTTTTGAGCCTTACAATAAGACCAATGTGGGAACTAAAAATATTTTTATTTATATTTTACAAATGAGCAATCTGAGATTCAAAATTGATTTATTTTTCTCCTAATCAGCTAGTCAGCAAGGGTTGATTTTGAATCCTGTTCTTCCTGGTTTCAGATTCAACATCCTGTCTATTGGTATGGATTAGAAAGGTCCTGAAGGAAGAGGTGTTTGATTTTTGCCTTTGTATCTACAAGGCCTAAAAGTACTTCTTTTGCAGGACTATTACGTAGACAATGCTTAGAAAAGAAGCCTATGGTTCCTCAGATTTATTATCACCATTCTCCTTTTAAAATGGCTATTAACTCAGCAGTTCAGAGAGCTAAGACAATCGTATTAGACCAGCTATGGACAAAGTTATCCCCATCCAGAGAAGAAAAATGAAACAAAACAAAAACAAAGCAACCCTTCACCATCTGACGAACACTTTATAAAAATTTTCCCTTATGTATCTCTTTCCCGTAATCCTAATTCCCCATACTGAAAATGACTAATCTGTTGACATGTTTATCAAAAATATGTATATACAATGTTAACTTGACTGTTTGCTACCGAGGGGAGAGGGGAGGCAAGGGAGGGTGGAAGGAAATTTTGAAACTTAAAAATATACATGTCTATATGAATGTAAAAATAAAAAAATAAAAATAAAGAAAAAATGGCCATTAAAGGGAAAAAGTAAATTTTAATTTGTCCTAAAGATTGCCTTTTTCTTTCCCCATGGTTGATATTTTCCACTTGATAGCCAATAGAAATCATTCATAAGCAATATCCGCAACTGGTATCCTATCAGTTTGAGAGTTCACTCCCATGATGAAGGTGGCAACCCATCCATGCCTGCCCATGCTGCACATCTCTCATCCACAATCTCATATAAGTTTGCTACTAGAACTCCAGCAAATATTCTTCAAGTCTTCCTCATAATATCTAGAAGATACCAGAGAAGCATTAGCTTCTGGTCATTAACTATCATTCTTCACTTTCAGAATATACTATATATTTTTTTATATAATCTTTGGTTGACATACTGAATTTCTGTTGTTTTTCAGAGATTCTTATAGGTTATGCCAGTCATCTTGCTCTCACTCATAATGTGCCTTTCTATTGCTCTCTTCAAGATTCATTTTGGGGGTTTTCTTGGCAAAGATAATAAATTGGTTTGCCATTTCCTTTTCCAGATCATTTTAAAGATGAAAAACTTAGACAAACAAGTTAAGTGATTTGACTAGAGTCAACAAACTAGTAAGTGTCTGGGGTCAGATTTTAACTCATGAAAAGGAATCTTCCCTGACCACAGACCCGGCACTCTATCCACTCTGCTACCTAGCAGTCCATGTTGGATATACATAACATTAACTGAAACATATTTGTTTCAGCCCAGTGTTCTAGCTTATCCTGTTTCTGAATCCAAAATCTACTCTCCATAATATTAACGTTAAGTGGGATCCCAGTGGGTTCCTTGATGATCCCTCTTTGCTCTTATTTTACCTTCTATAGCAGCAGATCTCTTTAAACGATATAAGCCTACATACACACACAAGCAGTTTCACACACACACAATGACAAGTAAGCTGGCTAAGTGGGGCACTGATCCTAATATAAGGAAAAAGCAAAAATCAAATCCAGCCTCAGATACATTAGCTATGTAATATTGAGTAAGCCACTAAATGTGTGTCTAACTCAATTTTCCAATCTATAAAAGGGGACAATAACAGCTTCTACTTCCCTATGTGACTGAGTATAAAATGAGATGTTTGTACTAGGAAAACTCATAGAAATGCCAGCTAGATTTAAGTCTTAGTATTCTACCCATTGTACATACAACAAGTTATTTCTAAACACAAGAGAACTTTCATTACTTTGAAATTTCTTGATAATTATATATAATGTATATTTATATTTTACATACTGTTATTGTTTAAGGTATTTGAAAATCAAATAATCTTCTTTCTGAATCATGGGTCTCATAGTAATCTATTGATCAATCAACTAATCAGCATTTAAGTAATTATTTTAAACCAGAGAGATTCCTCCAATTATTCTTTTTGATGAATGTACATTTTTCTACATTGTCGATTAGATAAGGAGAAATAGTTTAGTACCAAATGGAATAAGACTTTAGGAACTCAAAAACAATGAGCCAATCTTCTTCTGTCCTTAAACATAATGATGCTAGTTTCTACTTTGAGGATGTAAATATAGATCTCTATTTGCATTGAATTTTGAACTCACAGGGGAAACAGGCATTGGCTTTGTTTTTATTCTTTTTTTTTTAGTCCATATCAGACATAGTGTCTCTTCACGACAAAAGACTTATTTATGGGAAACAATGAAATTCTGAGTTAAGCATCAGACATTATCAGGAATATACTTAGGAATCTTTTGTAGAGTTGTTTTTATACATACATACATACATATATACATAGCTACATACACACTACATACATAGAAATATACAAACGTACATTATGTGTGTTTATTCTTGACCTAGTGAAGAAAAGCTATCAAGGAAGGAAGCTGCCAATTCTACCAGGAATATCAATTATAAATATTCTTTGACCTGAACCCCCATGCTTGTTTCAATATTTTCCATCATAAACCTCCTGAAATTATAGTCTTCCTTATGACCGACCTTGATTTTATAGCACAAAGAACCTCATCTCCACTCTGATGATTTCAGTCAAGTTGGTCTAACTCAGTGATGAAGAATACTTTCCCATTAAAATGTTTCAATATCTGTTTCCCCCTGCTTGACACCCTGTTAAACAGAGGGTTTATAATTTCTTTTTTTACCCATTTTCAAATTAAGTTCATACTATAACTCCCATAATGAGGAACACGCAGCCAATAGAGCACCAATGGAAAATCTCCAACATAGTTAAAATTCTTCTATTGGAAGTACTTTGGGGATAAGTAAAGCCAATTATAAAATCACAGAGTAGATCATATATCTGAGCTTGGTCATCTTTTGGCTAATATGGGCAATTTAGTCATTTTCCAAATACTAACTGCTTATACTAACTCATCTTCCAACATAGTCTTCACATTTACTGTAGCCTCTCTAATATCCTTGACTCTTGCTTTCTGAGACCACATTACCACCAAGGTTCTTTCAAATCTTCCAATATGGAAACCCTCTTTATGTGGTAAATGATGATAAAGGTAAGTGATACTATACTACTATTAACAATAATAATAATAATATGGTGTTAACCAACATACGTGTCCAACCTCTGTATGTACGTATTGATACTTAGGGGAACTCATGATGTCCAAAAGTCACACAAGATGAGAAGCCTTAGGATTAGAGATCCAGAGTTGGAAGAGAAGTCAGAGGTCATCTAACCCAACCCTTTTTATCTACAAACGAGGAAATTTGAGACCCAGGGAGAACAAGTAACATCCAAGTTTACACGCAAAGTACTAAAAGGAGACTTCAAACCCTGATTCTCTGATTTAAGTCTTAGTGTTCTCCCCATTGTACCATATAACAATCTACTCTGATGGAGGAAGTCCCCAGTTTGGCAAGACTATAAATACACTTAAGTATTTCTGTCTCTTCATATCAAGAGAAAATAATCTCTAAGAGTTAAAGGGGGGAACACCAGAAGAAAATATAAAAGTTTTGTTAATGCAAGTAGGACAAGTACTGGCTCTCAGACCTCTCTCCTTTCTTTCATGTCACATTGTCCTAAGCTTTTCTAATCCAATCAACCAGCTTCATGAGCCTTGCACCCACATTCACAAACATTATGTGATGTCCTGGAAACTATTATAGAAGCTATTATTATCAGCAGTCATCATTGTCATCATTTTAGTAAGCAGTGATAATTGTAGTGATGGTAGTAGCAGTGATGAGGTAGCAGCAGTGTAATGGTAGTATTAATATTACTACTACTACTACTACTACTACTACTACTACTACTAATAAGGTGTTAACCAACCTTTGCTTTTATTTTTCCAATCAGAAATTAATGGTCATATTACACAGATCAAATTCCTTCAACAAGCAAGCAAGTAATTAGCATTTAGTAACATTTTCTACGGCCCAGGAACTATCCCAAGTGCTGGAATATATTAAGTGCCTGTGACACACTTAGTAATAGGTAATAATTCTCTCCTCTTCACAAGGGGGTTATATTCCATGTAAGGGGAAAAGGGAACTCACGAAGCAGAACATTTACTCACTTAAATAAATTCAAGACAGACTGACTTTGAAAAGAACACCAACAGCTGAGGTAATCATGAAATGTTTTCAACTGAGTAGCAAAGGAAGCAAATAGCATGTGCATCATATTATAGTCTTGAGTGAAGGCACCAGGATGGGAAATGAAATCTGGGAACAGTAGGAAGGCCAGTCTGGCTACACCATACAGAGAACAAAATAAATCTAGAAATATGGGCTTCAGCCCAACTGTGATGGGCTTTAAATGGCAGACTGAGATTTGTATGTTTTCCTGGAAACAATAGAGAAACAATGAAGATACTTGAGTGGGCAAGTAACATAATTGTACTTCTGCTCAGCAAACATGAATAGAATCTAATATTGGATTGGGAGGGATAAGCCACAAGGAAAGCTTCTCTGATCTTTTTTCCAGTTACCATGAGGCTAAATGTCTGAGCAGGAGAGGCTCTCACACAAAAATGACAGGAATTAGAAATGACTTACCAACAATTGTGTCTTCAGTGAGGGTTGATGACTAAATTTGGAATAAAGTCCTGAAAAAAAAGAAAAATAAGACCAAGTTCACTACAAAAGACCTTCACCAACTTTTATTTTAAAGATGAAGAATCTGAGGGTCAGAGACATGAACTGAATCATCCAATATGATATAATTAAGAAGGTTCAGTACAGGAATCCAAGGCCAACCTGCTTTCAATCATTGCATTTTGCCTCCCACGAAAGCGAGTGCCTCATCCCCATTCCCTGATATCTAGCAAAGGACCAAGGTGGGCTTCAGTTCTAAAAAGGTGAGGGAACTACCACAATTAGTCTCAGGAGAGGACATCTGAACTCAATTGGTAAACATGTAAAGAAAGAAAGCAGAGATTCAATCCCTAAGCATTCTTGGGTCATAAGTTGTAACACTATGCAGAGAGAGAGAGAGAGAGGTCCCAAGATATCTTCTTCATTCTATATAAAATTATTCTTTCTCTTACTATTTGCCATTCACCAATTAAAGATTCCTGGATACAGTTAAAGAAGGAATTATAAGTCATAGAATTATTTGCTCCTTGAGGTGAATTAATATAATTTGATTAATTTCTTCCTAACATCTTCTTGAAATTAGTGAAAAAAATGACAGGACTTTGAAGGAAGGAGTAAGGGAGGACTGGGAGAAAATAGGTAGTTTTGAAGTCTGAGACACTAAGAGGTAGAAAGCAATGCAGGATTCCATGGTTAGGGAAAAGCTTTGAGACATGACATTGGGTAGCCTGATAGATGACATCTATCATTTATTTCATCCCCACACATGGAGATGAGAGATCCCTAAGAGTAAACCTCACCGTACATTTTTATTTTATATAAGATCAACTCTGCCCTTTCCTATCCTCTTAGACTCAGAGACTACATAGGCAACTAGTCAATAAACCAAATAGTGTTGGACTTAAAGTCAGGAAGATTTGCATTCAAATCCTGCTTTAGACACCTAATACTTTTGTGACTCTGGGTAAGTCTCTTCTTCTTTGCCTGGGTTTCTTCATTTGTAAAAAGGTGGTGGTAATGATGGTAACTAACAAGTTTCTAATGCTTTAACTCTGCAAATCACTATATTTATATTATTTGGTCCTCCCAACAATCCTCTGAAGTAAGTGCCCATAATTATCCCCATGAGATACTATATGTAAAGGGCCTTGAGAACTGTAAAATGCTACATAAAAGTTGGTTAGTCTTCTGCTTTTGAGAAGGAGGGTCCAGGAAGTCAAGAACATCTCAGCCCATGATCTAGAAATATTCTGGATTGTCAGAGCTATGCTAGATTATGAGGAGAAGGAATGTATTATTGCCTCCAGTCCCAGGACACTGGGTGAAGGAATCTCCTTATTGGGTTATGAGGACACTCCACTGTAAAGCAAAGAATTTTCCAACATATTGTGCCTAAATTTGCATCTTTCCAGTTTCCACTAGTTCCTCCTAGTTCTGGTCAAGCAAATGGAGAAGAATATGACTTTAACTGACTCAAATCTATCAAGAGAATTCATGGATTCTGGGGCAAGCCTGTCTCCCCCAAATCCAACTGCAATGTTCATTTCCAGACTATTCTTTTTCTGACCCAATTTAGTAGGCAGTCTCTTCCCAAAGACTCTAGTCAGCTTGTCATCTTGTCCCCACTTGTATACTGAGAGAAAGACATTGTTGTTCCTATTAGCCCGATGACGGCAGTGGTAGTTACCCAGTGACAGGATGAAATTACCCAGGCAGCAGTTTGCTCAGGTGGGGGTCCTGTTACTCAATTTCTCAGAGTAAGCCACTTTTGCAGGGAGTGTGTAATTTTGATACCTGTTTAATTTCAATCCCTCTATCTTGTTTGACAGGATGATTTCTCACCCTTTATAAATGGTGCCACATACCCCTCAATTGGCTTGCCTCTCCCTGCTGTTACAGTATTCTCCTGTCAGAAGTATTTAGAGAAACTATTTTCCCCCAAAAGTCTTAATTCTATTGTGATCTCTCCCAGAAATGATCCCCCTCTCTAATTTCCCCCTTACATGCACAAGTAGGCATTGTTCCAACAATGTTTTCATTTCCCGGAGTTTTAAATATTTATATTGTAAGCCCCCACTGATGTGGGCTTCCACATGAACAGACACAAAACCAACAATTTGTGGCTTTCAGAGAAATCCTCCCTATAATTGACCTGTTCTAACTATGTCCTCTTTTGCTCCACATCTATGAGAAAGTCTGGCTAGCTTTATCCTGCCCCAGAACCCAAAGATCTCACATAACATTTCAAGAATCTTGCAAAAGTATTTGAAAAAAATTATTCTTTAGCTTATTGCAAGCATGATAGAAAAATGATTTGAGATCCAGGGGGACCATAAAGGTAATCTACTACAAATACTCTATTTTTGAAATGTAATTTAAATTCGTAATAAACAAGACTATCTTCTTTCCCTCCCATTTTCCCCATTGTGGTTAAAAGAAATAAAAACAAGAAAAATAAAACTCTTAAACATTAATTTGCCTGCTTAATCAAGCAAAACAGATTCTTGCAAACACACACACACACACACATATATACACTCAAACACACACATATAGGGGAGAGAGAGAGAGTTTCATTCTATATCTTATGTTTATCATCTGTCAGGAAGTATCCAATATATTTATCGTCATTAAATCCCTAAAAAGAATTACACAATCTTAGCATTTTAGAGCCCAGTGTCTTCATTTGAGGCAAAGTAGACCTGTGATTCTCTGGTGAAGGGAATTTATAGAAGGAAAAATTCTTCCCCAATTCAGATTGATACCTGCTTTGAAATATTTAATTTTAGAGCCCTATTTGAGCCATTGAGATCTGAAGCATCCTGTCCAGGATCACACAGTCAGAATGTGTCAGAGATAGGACCTGAATCCAGGTCTTCTTGCATCTGGCTCTTATACTTCATGCATTCTTCCAGATGAAGAAGCTAAAATTCAGAAAGACTAATTATCCAGGTATTACACAAGTAATACATAGCAAAACCAAGATTTTCAAGTCCAAATTCAGCTCATTTTCAGTGGCCCTACAGTCTCATGGCTGTAGATGTCTAAAGCTCAGTGGAGAGACACTTACCCAAGTTTATGGTGCTTATCATTAGGGATGTTGAGATTGCATAATAGGTCTGCTGACTCCTAATGGTACAGTCTCCTATTATTTTTAACTCGCAATGCCTCTTTAATCATGAGGAGGGTCAGATCATTGGAATGAAAATGAAGCAGAATATCCATCCCTATCATTAAAGAAGATTCTGAATTATGTCTAGAACTCAGCTGTCCATGGAGCCCGGGTCCTAGATTTTTGTTACTTTGCAAAATAAACTGCTTGCTAGCTTGCCTACCAGATATCTCACAGAGCCACAAGCAACTTAGTGAATAATTGGTTGCTCCTAACTGCTCAACAGGGAGCTGAGCATAGCTTAGACCAGAGGGAAGTATCAGGAGGGAGATGTGGTATAGGCTTGGATCAGAGAAATAACTTTCTATAGAAACTGGGTCAAGTTTGCTCTAGTCCCAACTTTCTTTGTCCACTTAAATGGCTGAAAAATCTAATAGATATATGTCGGTTGCTCTCTGTGTGACAATGAACAACTGGTTGATTTTTCATTTATAACATGAGGGAGTAGAAGTGGTAGCACCTGAACTGTTCTTTGCAGAAAAGAATTTAAATATTCCTAAGGAAATAATGATAGTGGCACAGTCAAGAAGTCCAAAGAGCAGGGAACAGGAGCAGGAAGTAGCAAGGGGAGCTTTAGCAGATGACAGCAAAAGCAACAAGAGGGCAGAAAACTGGTGTCTGACCCTTCACTACAAATAGATATAGAACTGAGCTAGGGAGCTGTGAAGTCCCCCGAGCATACCAAGGATGTATGGGGAGAGAGCCCCAGAAGTAAAGGCATTTCTAGTCTATGAGTATGAGTCTTCTCTTCCTCAACAGCATTTGAATCCATCAGTGAGTCACTGATGCTGTTGCCCTTCATTATTGAAGAGAATCATGAGGATCAGGGAGGTGATGCCATGACACATACACGAATTAGATTCTTGTGAGGGAGGGCTGTGCAAAGTCACCAGAGCTTTCTCCTCCAAAGTCAGCTGGCTCCAGGGGCAAGAGATAGGATATAGCAATGAATCTCTAAGTATTTGAGAGCTTCCTGCTCACCAAGCCCTGTGCTAAATTCTGGGTTACAAAGAAAGGCAATAACGATCCTATTCGCTAGGGGTTCCCATTCTCCTAGGGAGGAGAGATTTCAAACCAATAAGAACATAGAAGTAAAATATGGGGGAAAGTGGAGAGAATCTCAGAGGGAAGGCATTGGCATTGAGAAAGACCAGTCTAGAACAGGCTTTGGTGAGAAATTCCATCCATTTGGTAATGATTCCACTCTCTTGTTTTCTTCTGTTCTTTACCTGGATCTCCCATCCTGATTAAATATTTAATTATTCTATTGCTTTCTATTCTGGTCTATTGGTTGAGAACACTTAAAATGGGAGCACGTTACTTGCTCGAATACTAGCACATCGAACCTTTAAGCAACCATGCTCCAGAACAGAATTTGCAGTTAAACAGGTCAATCTCACCCATCCCTTCTTTTTTTTTTATCAATAGTTTAAGAGAGAAATTGCGAGAGACAGCCAAACAGAGAGAGACAGAGAGACAGAGAGACAGAGACAGAGAGACAGAGAGTGGAGATGGTCATTTACTTGTATTAAGAGGCAGTAAGAAGGATGTCTTGGCACAACACTCCCCTCACTATAATCAACATAATGTGCCAGTCATACTATGGTTCACATGATGTCATGGTCTTCTTTGATTATGAAGGACAACATTAACTTACTAGTGCATTGTTTCTTGTAGAAATCCAAGCTCCTGCTCCAGTTTGTCTTTAGCTCCATATTCTTCCCGCCCTTTTGATGCCTACTCTACTCTAACTACACCTTTCAAAGCCAGACCATTCAAGAGAATGTCAAAATAATAATGTAATTAACTGTGTAAATGTTCTTTTTTGCAAGAGAAACATGCCACAAAGACAACTAATTTTCAGGGCAATGGGGAAAATTCTCTTCCAACCGTTGTGAGCTCATATTCATTTTATCTCCAAGTATACTGCAGAATTTGGAGACAAAGGCCATTCTCAATATGTTTCTTTCTATTTTGCATCATTGCATGTGTCCTGAGGCATAACTAGACCTTTCAGCATACCCCCACTGATATTGCCTCAAGGGCAGTCATTGAAAATCAGGAAAAGTTTGAGGAATTCTCCAGAATGGCTGGCATCAGTCAAGACCCTGAAACATATAGGTGATACCCTATTGTTAGAATGTGAGACAGCATTACAGTCAAACCTGTTAAATGCTTCCAATATAGCTCTATGAGATTACTTGGGATGGGGAGCAGTGACTAACATCAGCTAAGGAGGCAAAGGCTCAGCAGAGAAGACTGATAATGGGTCATAGTATCAAAAGGGATCTTGGAGACTATCCCATCTGATTCTTTCTTTTATGGATTACGAAACTGGGATGAAGAGGCTTGAAATGACTTATTCAGTAACACAGCTAGTTAGGATCAGAGATGGACCTCAAAGCCAGGGTTTCTAAATTTCCATCCAATCCTCCTTCCACTTTTCTGAAGGATTATTTCATGTTTCCCATGTCTAACATTCCATTATTCTTTGGTTGAAAAGTGAAATAGACTTTTAATTGAGGATACTTGGCCGTGATAGCAGACTGTCCCAAGGAGACAGTTTAGTACCAAGGAAAAGGGATGGGAGGGCAGGGCAGGGCAAGGCTCAAATCTCAGCTCTATTATTTCCTTCCTGGGTACTTTGGATAAGTTTCTCTAGGCTATCTCTCCAGTAATTAGACTAACAGACCTCTCAGGTCCCTTCTAACACTAAACCTGGGATTCCATGTCTTACTCCCTTTTGGCCGCATACTCCACCATCCCATGCTCTTGTTATTCTTTCTTTGAAATTTGTTCATTTGGAACTTCATAAAACACTTCCTATGGATTATCTCTGTTGATATTCAGGACAATTAGAAGGCAACATGGTATGGGGGAATAAAAAAACTGTCCCTGAAGTCCAGAAGACCTGGATTCACATAGTTTCAGCAATCCTGGGAAAGTATTTCATCTCTAATAACCTTAGTTTCCTCATCTGTAAAATATGGAGACTGCATTTGATCTTCTCCAATGTCCCTAGTTCTAGATATATATGGTTATATGAATCATATGTGGCCAATACCACAGGCATTAATATATCAGTTTTGTGGACTGAAGTTCAGAAAAGTTGAGGCTAGTTCACAGCCATAGTTATTAAGAACCAGAGGTGAGACCAAATCTTCCTGAATTCAATTCCAGCACTCTCTCCATTACACCAGACCTTGTCAAGAAGAGAGTTACTCATTTCCACTATACCTGTTCTGCTTCTTCACACACTCAGTTGGTGGACCAGGCTTTCTTTTTCAAAATCAATCTCTGCTATATTTGGTCCTTATTGCTTCATATCTATACATATATATACATATACATATGTGTATATATATGTGTATATATATATATATATATATATATATATATATATATATATATATATATATATATATTTTGTTTTCCCTATTGAATGTCACTGGTCTATCCAGGGAGGGGTACCCTCACATCAATACCTATGGGTACAATATCACTCATATATGAAGCATCAACTTACCGATCACTGCTAGCATCAGGGATGAGCTCAAACACAGATGACTGTACAAGGAGTCAATAGACAACAAAAGATTAGCAAAGTGCCTATCATGTGTCAGACACTGTGTTCATCAGAATCTTTTCTTTTTCTCTGGGAAACTTAGACTACACTACCCTGGAAGCCAGGTGATTGTGGAGAGTTCAGACATACTAGTCCTTATGAATGTCACTTAGCTACTATTAGACTCAGCTTCCTCATTTCAAAGGAAGATAGTCCTAGCATCTACCTCGCAGGCTTGTTGTAAGGGCCAAATGAGATAACAGAAATAAAGTACCTTGCAAACCTTAAGGCTCTCTCCTAATAGTAATTATTGTTGTTGCTGCCATTATTACTTTCCATTAGTGCTTCAGGGTTAGACTGTTCTGTTGCATCTGCAATCTTCTTGGCGTGGCTACTCACTCTACTGGTGAAGAAGGAAACTCTCCTCCCCACCTCAAACTACCCACCAACTCTAATATAACTCAGCCAGGTTCACTTTATTACTGCTATCTCTCATCCTCTATATTTACTGAATTCCACAGAGAACTAGAAAGTACACTGAAGTTGGCTATGGTACCTTTGGGTCCCATAATCAGATTGAATCATGTCATCAAACAAATGCATAGGCTATTCTTTGGGGAAGGGAATGAAAGCTAAATCTGAAGATTTTGCACCTCTAAGTTCAGTCCGCTTTCATCATCCCTCTGGGGAATTAGGAAAGGTAGCACAGAGGGAGGGAGTCTTGAGAAGCAATTTAAAAAGCAGGCCTACACAGTCTTACTCTCAGAAATACTTCATAGAGAAGACAAGGTAGAAGATGATCCACAAAACAAAGAAAAATGCTAGATTAATCAGGAGATCTCTGTGAAGGTCCTCCTCTGATGCCTCCTTGGTATGTTGGTATGGCTTTTACTCTTAAAAGTGAACAGTGGAGAAAAAAATTCCACCAGATCCCGCCAAGCCAGAAAGGGCATACAATTGACTATTAATGTTATAAAATGACTGTTAATGTTATAAAAAATCCTAAACAGCTTCAAGAGTTTGATGAATTTCTAGTTTTGTCTAATATACTGTTACTATCCCCAAGGTTGTTTTGGAAAAAGACCTATCTTCACTTGACTGGACGTCTCTGGGAATTCTCTGACTTATTATTGGAATAACCTCATGATCTTTTAAGACCTCATCACACTAGGCATACCACTTATCACTACCTCCTGCCTCTCTGATTGGAGGATGGGGCTGCAAACTCTAAACTTCCATTTAAGGAGAGTTCACCCATCTCCTCAATTCCCACCTGGCTGCACTATTTCAGAACTTCTTTGACAGATTTTTTCACCATATTTCCATGTCATATATCTTTTCCACTCTCATCACCCATTTTCAGTTATTTTGTACACTTTAGCTTCTCCAATTAGACTGCAAACTCCCTGAAGGCAGGAGTTGTCTTTCTTTTTTTCATATTCACATGTGTAGCAGTTGCCTCATCTGTAAAATGGGGGTGATAAGTGGTGGTGACAACAGAGTGAAAATGGAGGAAATAATCACCCTACCTTTGGTACCATTGTGAACCCCAGTGCTTAATAAATTTCTATTGACTGTTGACCTTAGCTGAAAGCAATCTTATAGGCTATTCAGTCTAACTCATATTACAGAGAAAGAAACTGAGGCTATGAGAAGGTAAGTGGGTGAGTCCCCAAGGTTGTGTGGGTAATAAGTGATAGTCAAGCTCCAAACTTAAGTCTCTTTAACCTCAAACCTAGAACTCTTTAGCATGAGCCCAAAGACTTAGAACAAATTCTAGTGTACATTCCTCTTCATTTTACAGAAAAAGAAATTGAGAGACAAATAGATATGAATTGTCCGAGGTTAAACAGGTTAGAAACTGAATCAAGGTCACACACTTTAATTCCAGTGCTTTTGAACATTAAGTCATGAATATTTAAAATTAGAGGTGACCTTAAATTAATTAAACTTCTTTCACTTTTCAGGTGAAGAAACCAAGTCACAGAGAAGGAAAGCACCTTGCCCACATGGCAGAGCCCAGAATTTTACTTCAGACATCTGGATCTGTGAAGTCAGCACTCTTTCCATAAAAGAATACACATTTCCATTCAGAGAGGATCATTGACTGAGGTTTGACCACTGGGGGATGACTGCTTTAGCCACTGTTACTCATGAATCTGTCAACACATCCATGCAGTAATTGGGACACATGAAGGAAAGTCTCAGGACAATGAAATCATGAAGCTAGGGAAATACTGAGGAAGTGATAATTGGAATGAGACTGAAGGAGAAAAGGGAATGAAGGGCAGAAGCACAGGGTAGACTTGAGCAGAACAAAGGGGAATAAGTTAGGGAATACAATAACTCACAGGCAAAATAAAGGAAGGAGCAGAGTGGAGGAAGGAGCTGTGAAACTGACAACTTGGGTTTTGATTAGATTCTTGAAAATTCTAGAAATCCCCTAGCTAGTGGTGCATTATAGAAAAATGGAAAAATTGCCTACTTAGATAATCACAAACTTCTAGAATGTCACAGCAGAAAGGAATCCTTGAACCTAGAATTAAAGATGGCTAATGATTTGTCATTGATATTGGAAAGGGTATTCCTGATCATTAGATAACATAGATGGATTCTTAACATAGGATCCATGTACTTTGCCCCAATTTTTTTTCATAATTTTATTTCAATATAATTGTTTAGCTTTGTTATCTTATGTATTTTTATTCTGTGTATTTAAAATCATTCCAAGAAAGTGACTCATGGACTCCACTAAATAACCAAAGGGATCAAGTCCATGAAACTAAGATGATTAGGAACATTTGGTTGCTGAAGTGCTTGTGAAATGACTTTGGATAATTCTCTTAAATTAATCACCAAATCTTTGGTGCTGCTCAGCTTGATTCCTTTGAAACACGGTAGCTTGGTACTATGGAAAGTCTATTGGCTTTGGAGCAAGAGAGTCTAGGTTTGAATCTCATTCCTACTACTCAGGATTATTCAATTAACCCATATGGGTCAGTATCCTCACCTGTAAAAAGAGAGGGTCAGGCTCTAAGGTAACTTTAAACTCTTCATCTATAATTTCATGAGTCCATGATCTATTTCCTATTATAAAGCCCATGGGCAATTATGAGTAGAGATTATTATCAGAAGGTTGACAGGACCACTCAGCCTGGCCCAGAGACGCCAGATAAGTTTTTCTGACTGGCTGCATTGTATTAAGACCTTGTTAGGGTTTTTTTCTCTGCCTTCTACTAATAGGAATAACCTTAGGAGCAGGAGTAATTTATCCATACATCTAGCTTACATGGCTTGTCACTGCTAGTAGGAGTTCCTAACCCTCATGGGCCCCTTTCCTCTCCAGCACAGCCGCCCTCACTCTCAAATACATTTTAACCTGTCAGAGTATAAACAGGACAATTACGTTGCCCGATGCTGGGCCCCAAGTGTTGATAAAGGAAGCTGGCCCCAGAACTGGCGTTCAGGCATGTTAAACTCGGCGAAATGAGGCCGTTTGCCTGCTCAAATGAAAACATTTGTCAAGCTTACTAATTCAAAATCGACCAGCTGCAGAGTCTCTGGATGTGAGTCTTTGTTGACAGGCCTTGTAAAAGAGGGAAAGAAATCAAGGAATCAAGGGAATGAAGGAGAGAGAGACACCCAGTTATAATCCAGAGAGGAAAGGCTGGGCTCTGATCCTGCTGGCAAGTCTTTAGACTTCATGTGATGATGGTGTCGACATGCTCTGTCCCTGGTTTTTTCTCTGTTACAAAGGGAGACTCATTTGAGAATAGGAGTGGAACGTGGCTGGAAATTATATTAAAAACAAAAGGTTTCAATAAAACAATTAAAAAAGTAAAAAAAGAATAAAAAATAAATTTTCATTTGCTAAAGTAATCCACAAATAGTCACTCTCAAGGGTAAAAGTATGAGGGGAATGAAGACAGGTTCATGGGAACAATCCATATGGACAAATTATCCAAATTGCATATGGCATTAATTCTACTCAAATATACCCTATTGATCACAAAGAGACTAGAATTCAAACTCAATTCAAATCAATTTCATTCCATTAACCAGCATTTCTGAGCACCTTGTATAAAATACTTGCACAAATGAAATGTATGATCCATACATACAAATATATACAGCAGCTAGGTGGCACAGGAGATGGAGGAACAAGACCTGAATTCAAATCCAACTTCAGACACTCACTAGCTGTGTGACCATGCAAAAATCACTTAACTCTTTTGGACTCAGTTGCCTCATCTGCAAAATGAGCTAGAGAGAACTCGAGTATTTCTGCCAAGAAAGCACCTAATGTGATCACAAGGAGTCGTACAAGATTGAAATGACTCAACAACAGCAAATTAACATATGCAGCTACTATAAAAACATTACATACATGTGTGTATAGCGATTTGTATGTGTGGAGAGTGAAAGGGAGAGAGAGGCAGAGAGGGAGAGAGAGAAGCAACAGAGACAGAGAGGAGAGAGAAAGAAGAGAGGAGAGAGAAGAAATAAAGGGGAGAAATGGAAAAGAAAATCAGGAGAGAGAGGGAGGGAGAGGGAGAGGGAGAGAGAGAGAGAGAGAGAGAGAGAGAGAGAGAGAGAGAGAGAGAGAGAGAGAGAGAGAGAGGCAGGCAGGCCACTAATAGTTGTTACCAATATTTACTTTATTTTCCTGGAAGATAAATAAGAAGATCAGGGCAATGTGAAGTGGGAGGGGGCGATAATGTGAACTGTGAAGAAATCTCAGAATTTTAAGAGGCAAAGATGAAGAATACATACCAAGCTGGGGGCACAATTTTGTGCAAAGCCTAGAGGAGGAGGAAATCAGGGCTCCTGAGGTTAGGGAGCAGTGGGGAGGCCAGTTGGATTAGATCAGGGAGGGTATGGAAGGGAGGTGGCTGAGCTGAAGTCTTTGCTGGAGCCTGAGTCTGGAGGCTTTAAAGGACAAGCTGAAGGGTTCCACTCTTCTCCCATAGGAGGCTGGAATCCCTCAAAACTTCCTGATGGAGGACTGACATCTGTGCTTTAGAAAGAACACCTGGGCAGTGAGTGAAGGATGTTTTGGGAAGGAAAAGCTCACAGAATAGCGTGTGGAGGTCTTAGTGCAGCCCATCACTAAATAATGGGAAAGTCCAGAGACTCTTGTTAATAGATTTATAACATATTTTCTATACAGGCAAACTATTTTAAAATCTTCAAGAATTTTATATAATGTATAATATATGGACTTCCGGCCAAGATGGCAGAGAGAAGACAGGCACAGTTCTAAAGTCTCCTGATCTCTTCCCCATCTATCACATGAAACAAACCTCTTAACAGAAATCCGACCCACAAAACCCAGAAAGAAAAGCCAGGAGAAAGAACATCTACCTCAGGATTTGTCTCCAGCAGCAGCTTTGGCCGAATTTGGGCCGGTGAGTCTGGTCTCAGAGGGAGGATCAGACCCAATCAGCAAGATTAGCAGCTGAATTGGAGCCGGGAGTCTGAGGGTCCAAGAGCCAGACCTGCTGGGTCAGCGGTGGGGCTAGATGGCAGGGGCTTGAGTCAACTAGGGAGCAGAGGTGCTGGTGTTGGTGCTATCCCCGGGGGAGCTTGGGGACACACAGGGCTGGGGGGAGAGTTCTGGAGCAGGAGAGCTGTGGACACCATCCCTGGGCTCCTCTAGTCTGAGGAACGCAGTGCCCACACCCCCATTACAGCTGAGGCCTCTTCCCTCTTCTGCCTCAGGCCCAGGTGTGAGAGCAGAAGAACCAGCCCAGCTGAGGAATGACCTCAGGCCAGGGTAAAGCCCCCCATTGAGTGAAGGCAAAAGAATTCAATAGCTCCAACCCCTCCCTTCAGGCAAAGGGAGAAGGTCTCAATCAAGGTCACAGACACTCCAGAGAAAGCAACCAGCACCTCCTGCTGGCCAGCTGGAGAAACTGCACTCGGGGAGTAAAGCCTTTAGCAATCCCAAGCCCCTGTGAACCAGCCCCTCCCTAACTCAAGGTTTTAGCAAAATGAAGAAGGGTCAGCGGAAAGGTGGATCCATAGAAAAATTCTTGGAAGGGAAACACCCTAACTCAGAAAGACCTAGAACCTCTGAGGAGAATACAATCTGGTCTTCAGCACAGAAAGACTTCCTTGAAGAAATAAGGAAGAAGCTTAAAAATTTGGGAGAGACAATTAATACCTTGCAACAAAAAAACAAATCCTTAGAAAGTACAATTGGACAAATACAAAAGGAGAATAAATCTCTCAGATCCTCAACTAGGCAAATGCAAAATGAAAATAATTCTCTCAAAACCTCAATTGGTCAAATGGAAAGCTCTTTCAAAAATAGAATTGACCAATTGGAAAAGGAGTTGCAAGAGGTTAATGAAGAAAATTCCTCCCCCCAAAAAAGAATGGAGTCTACAGAAACGAATGACTCCATGAGACAGCAAGAGTCAGTTAAACAAAATCAAAAAATAGAAAAAATAGAAGAAAATGTAAAATACCTCATCAACAAAACCATTGACCTTGAGAATAGATGGAGGAGGGGCAACCTGAAAACTATAGGACTTCCTGAAAACATTGAAGAGAAAAAAAAGCCTGGACTTAATATTACAGGATCTAGTGATGGAAAACTGCCCTGATAATGTATAATATATGTAGGTGGATATATGTGTGTATGTATGTATATATTTATATCTATATGGATAGATAGATATGAAAAAAGAAGAAATTCCAGGGGACAGATGGAGCCCATGTAGTCCCAACTTCTCTTTTAAGCCCTAAGGCATAAAGTGATTTGCCCAGGGTGATGCCTTCCAAGGTTGGGACCCTTTGCATCTTCTGAATCTAAAACTTTCTAGAATAACACCAGGGAAGATGTGAAAGACACAATAAAACAAAAGTCCCTTGGGAACAGGAACTGCTTTTGCCTTTTGTTTTTTACCATTCCTTAGCTAACCTGCCTGGATCATCCTCCCTTTCACAACTGATAATGGAAGTAACCCTAGGATCTGATCCAAGCTTTCTCCTTCCATACTGTTTCACTTGGTGATGTCCTCAATTCCCCTGGATTCAAGAGTCTCTATGTTGATAGTTCTCAGGTCTACGAATACAGCTCTAACCTCTCTACTATCCTCCAGGCACCCATTGCCAGTTAACTATTAGACATCAACAAGTCCATATCTTTCCCCACATTATGTAAGGTTCCTATTACCACTGAGGGAACTCCCCATCCTCTCAGTAACCCAGGAATGTTCCTCAACTTTTCTCTCTCTCTCACCTGTCATGCCTTTACAGTTGGCCTCTGTGAAATCTCTGGCATATTCCCTCTTCTTTCACTGCTACTGCTCCCAAACTGTCACAGCTTCCCCAACCTCCTTCAGGTCTCAGCTAAAATTCCACCTTTTACCGCAGGGATGCAGAAATTTTTTTTCTATCAAGGGTCATTTGGATATTTATCACATTATTCATAAAAAATTAATAATTTAAAAATTAGCCTACTGTATCATTATCTCATGCCTAAACCCATTGCAATAGCTTACTGGCAGTTTTGTCTGCCTTTATTTCTCTCCACCCCTAACTATACCCATTCTGCCAGATATCTTAAAGCACAGACTATGTTTCTTCTGCCCTGTCAATCAATTCCAATTGCTTCCAATCAATATAAAGTCCCTTGATGTTCAGAGTCCTTTACAACCCGATTCCCTTCTAGCTTTCGATTTATCTTATGGCTTACTCAAATTTCTATATTTTATACTAATGTGACATGAGCCTTCTTTCTATTCTTCACAAGACACTTCTAACTCCTGTCATTTCCCTGGCTAATCTCCAGGCATGTCTGGAATGCTCTCTATCCTCATATCTACCTCCTGGCTTCCCCAGTTGCCTTCATTCTCAGCTAAAATCCTACCTTCTGTTGCAATGGTATGGAATTATTTTTTTGTCAAGGGTCATTTGGATATTTATAACATCATTCTCAGGTCATGCAAAATTATTCACCTGCTATATTTAATCAAACATTTAATTAATCCACCTCTCAAATGTTCCTAGACTTATAGAAGTTTGAGTCCTGCCTGTAGTTGCCATGTCAGTGCCAGACTAAATGATTCTGCAGGCCTTCCATGGGCCCAGATGTTCCCATTCCCTATTCTACAGGAAGTCTTTCCTTTTCCCCCCATTAATTCTAGTGCCTCCCCTTTGATGATTAGTCCCAATTTATCCCATGTATACTTTTTTGTAATGCTTTCTCCATTAGATTATGAACTCCTTAAAAGTAGGAACTATTTTTGCCTTTGTTATCTACAATACTTGGCATGGTGCCTGATATGAAATGGTTGCTTAATAAATACTTGATTTACTTTAGTATCAGAACTGATGAGAGATTTAATATTTGATGGAATATTACAATTCCATTCGATAAAAATAGCATAATTCACTCCCCAAAGCCAGCAAGGTCCCATGACATCCACTCCTCCCAGCCCCAGTTGGTCTGGCCAGAACCTTGGCATCGTGGGACTTCCCACTTCCTCTGGTCACATCGTTTGGCCTCACACACGCAGAGTTAAAGCATGAGCTTTGTTCATTTTAGCAAAGTCAGCTGGTAAATGGCAAAAAGGCAGGAAGACTGGGAGTTCTCCAGAGAGTCTCTTCTGATTCTCCATCTGTTGTGTTTGGGTAGGGTTCGGGGTTATACATGGCAGGCAGAATTGAACTGCTGCTAGTGTTCACAAACAAAATTACCTTTTTACCTCTGCTAGTGGAACACTTGTTGTGTTTCTGGCTACCCTGGAGCCTTCTTTTCCAAGCAAAAGTAGCAGATACATTTTCAGAGAGGACTAGGGAATATAGAAGCACAGTTTAAGGGCTTCCTCTTTTCCTGGCACTAGATTAAAGTCCTGAGGAGGAAGAGAAGAAGGGCAATGCCTTTCAAAGAGTGCCTGCCCTCAAGTTGCTTACATTCTAATGATGGCATCAATACGCAAACAATTTTATATGCATATAATATGTATACAGTGTAAATAGGTCATAGAAGAATGAAAACCATGAAAAGGTAAGAGAAAGGTCTAGAGGAGAAAGTAAGATTTAAGTTGAAGATTGAAGGAAGTGAGGAGGCAGAGGAGAGGAGGAAGAGAAGGCCAAACAGGGAGGACAACCAGTACAAATATCTGGAGATAGGAAATGGAGATGTGAGAAGGAGGCAAGTTTCTTTGGATCACAGAAAACCTGGAGGAGAGCAAAGTATAAGAAGCCTGGGAAGAGTGGAAGGGATCAAGTTGTGAAGGGCTTTAAAAGTCAAATTGCCAGTTAGTAGGCATTTATTAAGTCCCTTCTGTGGGTCAAGAACTTTGCCGAGTGCTGTAGATACCAAGAAAAGCTAAACATACTCCCTGCCCAAGAAACTCACAATCTAATGGAAGACAAAACAAACAACTAATATTTGAGATAAAAAGGAAATTATTTAGAGAGAGGCATTAGAACTAAGAGAGATGGGAGAGATTTCTTATAGAAGGGAGAATTTTGGCTGGGAGGAAGCAATAGTTTAGTCTCAGGATTCAGTAGATAAAGACAAGGGAGAACTTCCAAAGCATAGAACAAAATCAGAAAAGATGTCAGAGACGAGAGATGAAGGATCTTGTTCATGGAACAAGAAGGTGACCAATGGCACTGGACTGAAGAGTTCATTGAGGTATGTAAAGTATAAACTGACTGAAATGGTGGGAGGGGGCTGGGATTTGAAGGAACTAGAATGCCAAATGAGCATTTGATGCTAGAGGTGACAGGGAGCCATAGGAGTTTACTGAATAGGGGAGTGACATGATTGGATCTGTATTTTAGGAAAATCACTTTAGTGAGAGAGGATGGAATGATGAAGGGAGAGACTTGAGGCAGGCAGACCATCCAGTAGTTATTGTAGGTCTGAGGTGATGAGGGTCTATACTAGGGTGGTAACAGTGTCAGAGGAAAGAAGGGAGCTTATTCAAGGGATGTTGCAAAGGTGGAATCAACAGGAGGAAGAGGAAGTCTTTCCTTTCCCCCCCCAT
The DNA here is from genome assembly GCF_037893015.1 of Macrotis lagotis. Classification (NCBI taxonomy): domain Eukaryota; kingdom Metazoa; phylum Chordata; class Mammalia; order Peramelemorphia; family Peramelidae; genus Macrotis; species Macrotis lagotis. The sequence goes on from NC_133665.1 coordinate 175,378,323, forward strand.
TAATTCTAGTGCCTCCCCTTTGATGATTAGTCCCAATTTATCCCATGTATACTTTTTTGTAATGCTTTCTCCATTAGATTATGAACTCCTTAAAAGTAGGAACTATTTTTGCCTTTGTTATCTACAATACTTGGCATGGTGCCTGATATGAAATGGTTGCTTAATAAATACTTGATTTACTTTAGTATCAGAATTGATGAGAGATTTAATATTTGATGGAATATTACAACTCCATTCAATAAAAATAGCATAATTCACTCCCCAAAGCCAGGAAGGTCCTATGACATCCAGCAAGGTCCCATGACATTGCATATGGAGAAAGAAGGGCAAGAAGGGCCCTGGATAATAACAAACATTGAAAACTTGGGAACTGAGAGGATGATAGATCCTTTTGACAATGATAAGGGAGTTTGGAAGCATGAGGGGCTTGGGGGATTTGATATATTGGATCCTGAAACTAAGCAAGAGTCACTGGAGTTGATCGAATGCATTAAGGGAGGGGGTGCCATGATAATACTCTTATTTTAGGAAAATTACTCTAAGGTGATGAGAGACTTGAAGGCAGGATGACCAAATTAGAAGGCTATTGCAATACCCTAGGTGAGAGGCAATGGCTAACTCAGTTAGGTTGGTGATTATATAAGCAAAACTTTTACTGGCCACCACTCCTCTATATGTGTTGACCTTCCCTTGAGGAAGGCACAGTCTTTATTTTTGTATTTTTATATCTGAGATTAACACAGTGTTTGACATATAAATGTCCACTCCCTCTCTTTATCCCTTCCTTCTTTCCTCCCTCTCTCCCTTCCTTCCTCCCTCATTTCTTCTCTCTCCCCTTTTCTCCCTTCCTCTTTGCTTCTTTACTTTCTCTTTTCTCTCCTTCTTCCCTTCTTCCCTCCCTCTATAACTTTCTCCCTTCCTTCCAGACATGAAAATTGGACTCCCAGCATCATTCTCCAAGTCTGGCTAACCTCCCTGTTTATTCCACTGTCAATTTAAAAAGCAAATTGTTTAGTAGAAACAGCAGATATTAGTTTATATTAGATTAATGTTCATGTCTTTCCTTCCTCACAAATGACCACACATGATGTATTTTAGAGCATAATACTTGCTAGTCAGACTTTGATTACTGTCATTTCTGTTTTTTGATGTCAGTTTTTCTATTCCTGGTGCTAACCACAACTTAAAAACACACTTCATCATTCTGATTGGAGTTGTGCCTTTTGCTAAGGGATAATCATGTACCTGATTTCTTATTTTAAGAATAATAATAGCAGATATTTACATAGAACTTTAAGCTCTTACATGTACTATTCATTTGAACCTTCCAACAACTCTTAGAGGTAGGTCATGGAAATAGCATTAGTTCATTGTAGATGAGGGAAACTGAGACTCACAGAGTTAAGTGACTTGCCCATAGTCACAAAGCTAATGTTGGAGGTAGGATATGAACCCAGATTGATCTTCCTGATGTCACGTTCAACATTCCTTCCTCTATGCCACAATGTCCTATTGGGCTTAAAGTTAGGAAGATATGGTCAGATCTTGCCTCTCTGATACTATCAGTATGACCCTTGGCAAATGACTTTTCTAAGCCTCAGTTTCCTCAGGTTGTAAACTGGAAAACTTGCCAGTCTATACTGAGAGTTAGATGAGATAATGTTTGTAAAACACTTAGTGAAACATAAAACATTGTATTAACACCAGTTAATGCCCAAATCAATCTTTCAAGTCTTTTTCCATTTGTTCCCCCCAGTTAATTTAGGACTAGAGCATCATAGGTTTAGTGCTGAAGGTGATTCTGGAGGCTGTCTGATCCAATATTTTCATTTCATAGATGAGATCATTGACAAGATGGCTTCCAGGGTCACCTTCAGCACTAAAACTATGATGGTCTAGTCCTAAATTCTAGGGTATGGAGGTGATCTCTGGTCCAAGTGGCCAGGCATCTTTGGAGAAGCTGACTGTGGAGGAGGGAATCAAGTAAAACAAGAGACCACACACTGTTATAACAGCACATTTATAGTTATAAACTACCACATTTGATTGAATGATATGATCAGGCTTATGTTAATTAGTAAGACTGTGATGGGGTTTGGACCCAGGACTTCCAGCCCTAGAGGTAACCAATCGTTAAACAGTAGGCATCTACTATGATCCAGGCATTACAGCAGGCAATGGAAATGCAAAGGCAAGTTTAAATAATCCCTGATTTCAGGAAATCCACATAGATATGATTATTCAAGTGTCATTTCAAAACAAATTGGAGCAGAAATTTCAGAATAGTAACTGCTCATCACTGTTGAAATTCCAGTGCTTGGGGGATTAGGTGGCGCATTGGATAGAGCACCAGCCCTGGAGTCAGGAATACCTGAGTTCAAATCTGGCCTCAGTCACTTAATAATCACCTAGCCATGTGGCCTTGGGCAAGCCACTTAACCCCATTTGCCTTGCAAAAACCTAAAAAATAAAATAAAATAAAAAGAAATTCCAAAGCCCACTTTGTTTCTAGTCTTTCTGTTTTTAAGAATGAATGATTTCCTTCTATCTTAATGTATTTTTCACTCATTTAAAAAATATACTGTTAACCAGTTTTAGAAATAAACACTTTTCAGACAAAGCTCTCTTTGTCTAAAAATTACCTCAAATTAAACCCTCAGGTTCATGTTCAAAGAAAAGTATTTCCTGTCATGTTAAAAAATGAATTGGAAGATCCTAGGCACCAGGATGACAAAGACCTCCGAGGCTCTCTAATCCACTGCACAAGATGGTGGGTGAAGGGCTCCCTATAAGCTCCTTGTCAATTGCTTTGCTCAGTCTAGTTTTAAAGGACGTGAACAATGGGCCTTTTCATCAGTCTAAGAGACCCTCGGGAGCCCTCTCCTCAGCCTAAGAGACCCTTGGGAGCCCTCTCCTCAGTCTAAGAGTCCTCATTGTAGAAAAACTTCCAAATATTAAGCCTTGTCATAAAACTTGATCTCTGCCTAGAACTCTTCCTCTGCCATGAGATTCATGCCCTTCAGCTCTCTCTGGATGCTTTGAAGCAGAAATTTTTTCTTTTCAGTCATTTTGATTCCTTTTCTATTTGTAGATTTCAGGGGTTTTATCTGCTTCTCTTGTTCTGATCACTTAATAGCTAGAGGTTGTGACAAGGCTGGCTTTTTCTAATGGGTATCTAGACTGCCCTCAGCTTTAAATCTATTGACTTAAATTTAATTGGCAAGCATTTATTAGGTGTTTTCTGTATGCTAGTTTTTTGTGCTAAACAATGGACCCTTCTCAGGATAGAAGATGGAGAATGTTTCAGACTTGGATTAGACCACAAGTTCTGGTCCAACTGGACAAATGACTTACCCTTCTTAAAATCTCTACTTTTCTTTTAAGTTCAGTTCATATGCCCCCTTTTTTTGTGAAACTTTTTCTGATGACCTAATTATTGGTACTTCCAACTTATGGCCCTTCCATTTCATTATAATCATTTGAATTGTTTCAAAGACATATATTGAACCACATCTATCTGATAGAATGTATTTGAAGATGTATTGTTTAATTTTTTATCTTTGTACCTACAATATTCAGAGAACAATATGAGGTTCAAATTATGTATTTTTTACATTCTTGCTAATCATTTGAAAGAATCATAAACAAAATCCCCCATATGAATCAGGGGCCCAGTGAATGTATTTTTTTGATGAAGATGATGCGGATAGTGTAGTCTTTGATATTTGGCAGTATAACTAAAGGAACTGTGAATGAGGAATCAAGAACCTTGAGTTCTAGTCTTGTTTTCACTATATCATTTTGATCCCTCATTTCTTGGTTCTAAGCCTAAGCTTCCACTCTGTGGGATGGAACGTGGGGAAAGATTCCCATCTTCTCATATTTTTCAGTTTGCTGGGTGTGAGGTGAAGCCTCAAGAATTTTTCTTTTTTGATGTGGATTTCTCTTACTGTTATTTGTAGTATTTTTTCATAGGACTGTTAATAGTTTGGTAAGGAAGCACTTGTGTCTGTCTGTTCATGACCCCCTTTGGGGTTTTCTTGCAAAGATACTGGAATGCTTTATCATTTCCTTCTCTAGTTCATTTTATAAACGGAAGTAAATGGAGTTAAATTATTTTTCCCAGGTTCGTACAGCTCGTGTCTGAGGTTGGATTTGAACTCAGGTCTTCTTGAGTTCCTATCCTCTTCAAAACCAAGCTGCATCTACTTTAATATTAATTTTCCTTAGGTATAGTTCTGATCAAGTGTCCATGACAATTCATTACTTGCCATAGATTTCAAAAGTTGTTGTCTCCTCCAAACATCTCCTGATTTAGCTAGGATGCCAAATATACAAGCATATTAAAGAAAGCCTTTCTTGCCTGTTGACATCTGTACTCAATTGCAATAGCCTTGAAGATTCGGGAACCTCTCAGACACAATGACAAGGCATTGGTAAAGGTCTTTTTTGAATCCTCCATCAAAATCCAAGGACAATTAGCATTATTTTGAAAGTCCATTGCCAATAGGCTATGCATAGCTGTCCAATAGCATATCTCTCAGGGCCAGGGCAAGGAGATCCTAATGAGGGGTGAGGTCTTAAATCCAAAGATGGAATGAGAGTCTTGCCAAAGGAATAGCTTTTGGAAGCAGTGCAAGGCCTGGGTTGAGGGGCTGCTCTATTGTGAAAAACTGTGACATTGATAAAATGCTTTAGTTCATTCGCAGATGGACCTTGTACTTTGAGTCATATCACCTGGATGTAACTGAGGCAATTATCACAGGCAATCTGTATGTGTCTCAACCCTTTAGTCAAATTGACCTGGAAGAAACTATGAATTTTACCTCTTATTCTTAGTTATAATTCCTCTGCTTGGTACAATAGGCTAGTCCAGGATGCACGTACTCAACATACTAAATGCCAAAGGAATTCCTTCCAAACTATCCTCTTCAGCTAGCAAAGAGTAACTCTCAAAGATTTAGGTTCAGATCTCACCTTTGTTACTTTCTTTGTTCTCCAGTGTTTATTTTGTTTACTCAAAATAATGAAAAGGTTATACTAAGTGACCTCTCAATATAACAATAAGAATCTGGGCTTGAAGACCTGAATTCAAATCCAACATCATTTACTTATTACTTATGTGATTCTAAGAAAGGAGTCTGCCTCGGTTTCTGCAAGTATAAAATAAAGATAATAATTGTACATATATTGCAGGATTGTTTTGAGTATTAAATGAAAAAATATAAAAATACTAAGTAGTCCATTTCTTGGCACATAGAAAGCCCTATATAAATGCTTATTCCTTCCCATTTCCATTTGCCCTTTCCTTCAGGATCAAATAGGCATTAAATAGCAGATCACAGACATGACCAAAAATCTGTCTCAAATGCATTTTCCTTTCTGTTAAAGACTGTTTGCTATTTGAATCACTCCAGATTAATAATTGCCTTATAAAACAGTTTTTTTTTCAAATTCATTAGTTTCCAACTCCATTATTTGGTTGTTTCCCATGGAGATTTCTGAACTCTGTGTCCTTGTCTATTATTTCTTCAAGCTTACTGATGGATGGAAGACATTCTTGTATGAAAGGACATCTGTGACTGTATCACCAAGTGCCAACACTGCTCTCAGCATACCTGTCAATCTGCCGGTAGAGAGAAGGAGGTTGGCGACGTTGCTTTTGTATTCACTGAACTGTCAGTCTTCTACCTCCAGTGGGATTCAAACATCCACTGGGCTCTCTGAGTTCTGTTCCCTGCATGAGGTATAAATAATAATCCTATAAACAGGATGAAGAAATTCTGGATGTTGAAACAATTCAGAGGACACTTTCCCTTTCAACCAATATTGTTTAAGATAAATATGACACACTATAAGAAGCAAATATGATGTTTATTAGCTATCTGATCCTGGGCAAGTCACGTTACCTCTCTGAGCTGGTTTCCTCATCTATAAAACAATGAAGTTAGATTAGATGGCTCTAATGTCTCTTCCAGATTGAAATCTAAGATCCTATGGGCCTATGAACACAGCTAGGAAAGAGACCAGAAATAAGAAGATCAGGAAGGAACAAACATATTGGGAGTGGTACCATGAGAGTTTATTGAATTTGTTATTCCTGAATACACTTGGTCAAAGGCCTGAACAGGAAGTTTCCAAAAAGAATAAATTAAAGCTAAAGTCAATCCTAAGAAAGAGTACTCAATCCTTACTAAGATAAATTAAAATTAAGACCCCCATGGGGTTTTAATTCCTATCTATCCATTTGAAAAATATGACAAAAAATAGTATGTCTTTAAGGCAGGCACTCTAATGAATTGTTGGAGATATGAATCTATCCAACCCTTTTCAGTGGCTCAGTCCTTCAGGCTCTTCCTCTACAAAATAGCTTTGGTTTTTCCATTTTTTTGTTAATTATAGTTAATGTGACAGAATGGGAGAATCCTTAAACTAAGGTCTCAAGATTTCAGATAAAAACTGAAATTCCCTGTCAACTTTTTCATAGACTCAGAGATTTAGAGTTGGAAGGGACCTTAGAGGTCATCCAGTCTAACTCCCTAATGAAATAAATGAAGAAACTGGGGTCCAAAGAAACTTAATTTCACCCAGAGTCATATAGGTAGTAGGTAGCAGAGCTTGGGTTTGAAGCCATGTCATCTGACTTCTCCTATGCCATTTGATTATATGATAATTCTTGCCTTTGAGAGTCATCGACAAATGGACTTTCCTTGGGCAATAATTTGAAGTGGCTAAATTACCATAAATATATCTCTGATGATGCATAGTCCATTTTGAAACTCTAACTTCAAAAATGGCAAATTCAATAACCCAGAAAGGTAAGCATGTAACTACCATGAAGCAAACAGAGCCCTTGAGATTTATGCATAAATTGTATTTGTGAGGCAGAGTTGCACAAAAGTCAGTAGCCTCTCTCTCCTTCCAGCATCATCACGGTCCAGTGGCAAGTCAGTCAAGACAACTAGTGATGACTAGAAATGTAGTGGATGACCTTGGTGATTTTAATGTCTAACCATGTTCCAAGTGCTTCCCAGAACCTGCTTCAGCTGCCTTCATGGACACTGGAATAAATTGTTCTCATCTGCCCATTCCACCAGGGGAAGTCTTCACATGCTAGGGTAGACAACCCCCGCCCCCATTCACTGACTATTTGTCCTAAGTTCATTTTGGTCTGATCATCCACAGTCAGACACCCACTGTAAGGCTGTAATATAGTTATGCCATTTTGGTCATCTTAAAGAATGAAGGACAACAGCTAACTGAGATCTGACATCCGAGGGATTTATTTCCTTCTCTCTTGGCTGAATGTTGTGAAAGAAGTTCCTCCTTTTTCTCCAGGGAAACTTCTCTGCCCTGTCTGACATATCCACAAATTACTTTGTGACCTCAGGCAGAGGTTAGGGCCTATCCCTGTTCTGTACCCACAGTTGGACTGCCTTCTGCTCTGCTATATAAATATACTTCTTAAAATTTTGCCCCAAGTGAAAATATTCCTAATTATGATTCTTCTGGAAAGTTATTCAATAAAGGAATAGGTCTACTCTAACATCAGGAAACATAAAGCCAATTATAATATTATTAAGAACTTAAAACTCAATTCAACACCCATTAAGCACCTACTACTCTTTGCCCAAGGCAAAAAAACAACTGACACTGCCTTCAAGGAAGTGAGTGAAATGAAACTGCCATAGTAAATAAAATCCTTCCTCCCATCATGACATCCTCAACATGTCTCATTTTGGAATTACCAATGTGAAGTTAAGTCTTGGATGCAAAGCACATCTCTGAGCCTTTCTGTCTATGTCTGAAGATGAGCAGTTCACTTAATCTCTCTCAGTTCCAATTTTTTCATCTGTAAATGAGAGGATTCAATGAAATGGTCTTTGTTGTCCATTTTAACTCTAAATCTATGAACCTATGATCTTTCTTGTAATAATAATAATTATGGTAGACATAATCTATATAGACATATATATCTTATATAAGTTACAAAGAATTTTACAAATATTCCACTATTAAAATTTCCACTTCATCGATGAGAAAACTAAGACTGAGAAAAATTAAGTGATTTGCCCAGGTTCACACAGCTTCCATCTTTGTTTTGCGGAAGCTTGCTTCCTGCAACACTTCCAAACCATTTTCCCCCCTTCAAAACGTATTTCCTTCTACTTCCTATAATACTATAAGAACTCACTGGGCACCATGGATCAAAGCAATAAGAGATCCTTGGGCCCAAGAAAGAAATTGAATTAACAACATCAGGGAAGAGTTAACAGAATGCTGATTTTAGAAACTAGAGACCTGATTTTGAATCACAATTCAGATTTCCACTAGCTGTGTGATCCCTCCCTGGGCTATTCCCAACATTTCTGTTCCTCGGTGTCCTTCTCTACAAGCTAGGACAATAATACCTGTTTTAGCTACCTTTTGTGTATGTTGTGAGATACAAATAAGCTTTCATATAAGAAGTATGCTATAAACCTTAAAGTACTATATAAATGCTAATCATCATTAGTTATCATCACTAATACTCCCACCATCAATAGCTCTAATAGAACTCCAAAAATCCTTTCAGGTGGCTCAGCCACCTTTACATTCAGCTGGCAGTCTTTACCCTAGAACTTCCTGAATCAATGTGAAAACTGTTATTCTCATTGCAGAGTGCAACAATTACTAAAATCCATTTACCAGTAAATGTGGCTTGTCTTGTAAATCATTGGGTCATTAACCCTAACAACGTCAGCAGTTGTCACAATCCAATCCAATTAGACTACAGAGCAAGGTGATACTCAAGAATACACTTTAAGCAAAGGGACACTATTCCATTATAATATCCTCATAAATTAAATCATACTTTTTTTCCCTTTCTTGTTTAACAGTGGAAAGATATTCGCTGTGTTAAATATGGGGTGGAGAAGATGCAAAGGGAATAATATTAAAAATAGTTAAATTGTATTACAGAGGAGAGAACAAATGAATGAGAAAAGAGAACAGATATTTGCTAAATGATCCTGGGCAACCCTCTGGCAATAGGAAAGGAACCTTAGCAGAGAGAACTTGCTGCAGCAGGGGACTCTGACCTTCAGCTTCTTCCTGGACTGGGGTACATCTTTAAACACTGCAGATAAATCACAAAGCTTCCCAAAACACACATCTAATTCATCACTGCCCCTCAGCTTACCATCCTTATGGTCAGAAAGTTTTCTTCACATAGGTCTTTCAGAGGGCCTTTAGGTGTTACTACCAGTGAGTGATCGTTTACACTGATTACTTCAAATATAAACTTTTATGTTTGAGATATAAAATACTTTACAACCTAGCATCAAATGATTTTTTTTCAATCTGATTAAGCATTACTTCCCTTAATGTACTCTTATGATCCACTGGCCTTTCTCCTGTGGTTTATGGACAATACTGTTTTTCCTGTTGGTATGTCATCGCACAGCTTGTGCATTATGCCTGGAATGTTCCTTCTATTTCTCAGCTCAATCAACAAACACCTTCTACATGAAGATTCTTTCTAGTCAAAGCATATTGTGTACACACCTTTAAATGTATATGTGATAAAATGTGAGCTCCTTGAGAAAAAAGACTAATTGATTTTTGTGTCTGTAACACAGTGTTTGGTCCAAGGAAGATAATGAATAAATGGTTTTAATTGATGGAGACACATACTTTTTATCCTGACATAAAGGAAAATATTTCTTTCTAGAAAAACAAAAAATAAAATAAAAGAACAATTTTCCAGGCTTGAATCTTAAAATGAAAAAATAAGAGAAAGTTTATGAGAGTACAGAATTCTGTGAATAAAAATGACAATGAAGAAAAAATTTCCAAGTTTATGGAGTCTAGGTTTCAACTTATCAATAAATGTGACTAATTCAATTAGTCCTTCAAAAATGATTTTCCAATTTAAAAAAATTGCCTTATAATTATTTACCTCCATGGTTCCCTGCTTCCAACCTATACCCCCTTAAAAGAATCCTGACTAAAAGAAATCACCATTTACTTTGTTTTATATAATTCAATTAAGATCTGCAACATTTATTAACAGTTACCATTGTCAGGCACTATGCGAAATGTTGGAAATAGAAAGATGAAAATAAAAGTCATTTTTTCAGAGTTTACATTCTCCTGGTGTAATAACAATAAGGACATAGATTCCTATATGGAAGGAACCATATAATCCAATTGCTTCATTTTGTTTTAATAAACTGCTTTATTAATGCTTTTGTAGCATTGCCATCACTGTTCATTGATTTCTTTCATTTCCAACATAATCCTCCTTTGCAACAAAGTACAGTGAAACAAAATCAATTATCACATTGGCCATGTTGGCCAACAACGGCTACACTTGTGGGCCACCAACTCCCAGTCAAGAAGTTGAAAATGTGCTTCACCTTCTGTCTTCTGAAGCCAAGGTGCTGACCAGAGTCCTGAAGTGTCTTTGCATGGTGATTGAGGATCAAATGATATAATTCATGATATAAATCACTTAGTAGATGTTTAATAAATACGTCTTCCTTTTTCTTTTTCTATGAATTGTTCTCCTAGTCCTCCTTTCTTCATTCTGCTTCCCTCTGTATGAGTCTTCTCAAGTTAATCTAATTTTTTCATATTTATTGCTTCTTAAAGAATAATAATATTTTACATTAATATCACAATGTTTATTCATTCTCCAAATGAATCGGCTCTTACCTTGTTTCTATTCTTTGCTAGCACAAAAAGTGTTGATAAAAATTTGATTTATCTGGATCCTTTCCCACTGCCTTTGACTATTTTGGTATATATGTCTAATAGAAGGTTCACTGGGTCAAAAGATATGAGTTTATTGATTTTTCTGATATAATGCTATCCTACTTTCCAGAATTGTTGGAGAGGTTTATATCATCAACCACAGTTCATTAAAGTCTCTACTCTCCCATAATGCCTCCATGGTTTGACATTTTTTTTGTCCAATGGATGGTTAGGAGGCAAAACTTCATAAATTTTTAAATTTTCATTTCTATTGATATTAACGATTGGAAACATTCTTTTGTAAGATTGCATTTAGTTTTCGGACAGCTAGGTGGTGCACTAGGTTAGAGCACTGGCTATGGAGTCAGGAGAACCTGAGTTCAAATCCAGTCACTTAATAATTACCAAACTGTGTGATCTTGGGCAAATCACTTAATTTCATTGCCTTGCAAAAACTAAAATAAAAGATTATATTTAGTTTTAACATTTTTTTGAAAACTTCCCACTCATGTCTTTGATTATATGTATTAAAGAATAACTCATTCATAAGTATTTGGACCAAATTCTTACATAATCTTGGATATCAAAATTTTTTTCAAGATAGCTACAGTGAAGGGTTTTGTTTTAATTTTTTTGTTTTAATTTTTTTAATTTTTTCACATTTTAGCTGCAGTGGTTTTGCCTTCATAATCACTTTTTGTCTTTTTTATTGATCCTTTCTTTCTCTTTTTAACAATCTTCTCCTCAACCACAATTCCACAAGATACATTTCTATATTCTCTTTATATGTATATTTAGATTATATATTCCTCTTTCTTTCTTATTTTCTTTTTACTTGCCTTCAATTCTCTCTCTCTCCCTGTGTGTGTGTGTGTGTGTGTGTGTGTGTGTGTGTCTTTTTTCTCCAATTTCTGTCCTCCATTTGGAATTTATTGCAATGTAAGATGTTGATATAATTCTAATTTCTGCCAAGTATTTTCCAGATTTCCCAGTAGGTCTTGATGGGGTAACACTTCTAACCTAGGTGATCTGAACTTTCAGAGTTAAGGAGTTCCCTAAGATATTTACAGAGAAGGATATATTTTTTCTCCAAATTCCTGCACAGAAACCTGAAGAGATCTAGCACAAACAAGTGACATCACCCAGCTCTGGAGAATGACCTTTTGGGCACAGTGGGGTTTCCTCTGCTTCCTCTGTAGATGCCCAAAGGATTGTTTTCCCATTGGCCCATAGGCTGATTTTTTTCCCCATCTCAGAATGTTGTGTCTTTTTCCTTTATGAAACCAGTTATCTGTGAGATGTAGATTTTGCTAATTTAGCATGTGTGTTTGGATTTGATTCCTTGGTTTTGGAAGGAGTAAAGAGTTTTTTTTGAATATTATTGGGAATTTGTGTGTGTGTGTGTGTGTGTGTGTGTGTGTGTGTTTAAGTGTTTAAACAACACAGATTCAATATCTACCCATGAATCTGTAATTTTTTGTGGAAATATAGAAGTCACAGCAGCCTCTAGTATAAAATAGAGGTGTATATACTAGTATATACTGACCCACAATGTGATTATGCTGAATTGTTTGTGGGTCTTGCACATTCACCTAAGTTATACCAGTAATCAGCTTTTCTTTTTTAACCAGCACTAAATACTTTGGAACCTACTGTTTTATATTACACGTTGAGATCAGGTAATGGGTAATACAAGGTTCATTTTCCTCCTTTATATCTTTCATGATATTTAATGATGTCCTGGATATTTGACTTTGTTTTTCTTCAAGTTGAATTTTATTACTATTTTGCTTACTTCAACTGATTATTGGACAATTGTGCCCAGATATCCCATATGTGTGTGTGTGTGTATACATATATTTCAAATTTTACATATCCAATAACAAAACTCATTACCTTTTCCCCAAACCCAATCCTCTCCAGATCTTCTCTCTGCTCTGTAAAGGACCCAAGTGTGTATTATCACCCTTTACTCTCCAATACTCCTCAGTACTCTCCCCACACAAACCCATAACCAACCATATGTCAAATCTTGTTGATTCTATCTACCCATCTCAAATCCAACCCATTCTCTCCATTCACACAGCCATCATCCTGGTTCAAATCCTCGTCACCTCTCACAGAGATTATCGCAATAGCCTTCTAACTGCTTTCCTTGCCTCATTTCTCACACCAAAATATCATCTAGATAGTTGCAAGAATGATCTTCATGAAGGACAGATCTTAGCATATCCTGAACATTGTCCTGCGCTCTCTACATGAATAAGCTCTGATTGTTTCCTATTGCTAATAGGGTCAAATAGCAACCTTAGTGTTGGTAACATTGAGCTCTAATAAGCTTCCCCAATCTATCTTTCCATCCTTATTTTCCTTCATACATAGTCCAATTTAATCAAATTGACCTTTTTGGGGTTTTTTTTTGCTGTTCATGAAACTCCCATCTTTGCACAGGCTGTCCTCCAGATGTGGAATGAATTGTTCCTCATTTCTGCCTTTTAGACCTCCTAGTTATGAGGAAGGCTCACCTCAAAAGCTGCCATCCTTTCCTAATAATCCTCCCCCTCCCAATATGTAAGTGTCTTCTCCATGAATTATCTTATATCTGTGGTGTATCTGCTTCTAGTCACTTATATGTGTATGTTATCCTGACCCAAACAAATTGCAAACTCTTTTATCTTAGAGTGGGACTATTGTCCCACTACCTAAATCAGTACTTGGCACATGGTAGGTGCTTAATAAATTCTTTTTTTTTTAGGGTTTTGCAAGACAATGGGGTTAAGTGGCTTGCCCAAGGCCACACAGCTAGGTCATTATTAAGTATCTGAGACCAGATTTGAACCCAGGTACTACTGACTCCAAGGCCGGTGTTTTATCCACTACTCCACCTAGCTGCCCAATAACAAATATTTTTCTACTGGTTTGCCTATATTTTTCCTACTTATAAAGTATAGTTATAGCATTGTTTATATGCAGTGGCTCTGGAATGTGTCTTAGGAAGTAAATTGCCTAATTTTTATACAATTGCTTAGTTATTTTTGAATGAAATTACTTTTTCTATCATTTCCTTTTTCTTAGTAACAGGTGGAAAGGCTAATGATTTTGTGAGTTTGTTTGTTAAATAGCTATTTGCCTAAATAATATTTCAATCAATTTTTAGTTGAAATTCTGGAATGTCTGTTAACCATCACTGCAGATATAGAATATTTCCTTCTCCTTTGCCTATGCTTATTCCCCCAATTTGATTTTATTATCATTGTATATCAAGCATTTATAGTACCATAATAAGTAATAATGATGCCAAAGAAATTCTTTCTTTATCTTTGATCTTATTATAAAGATAAATAATTATGTTGTTATATATTTTGCTGATTCATTTTTAAATAGATATTTGTCATATTAAAGAAATTTCCTGTTTTGCAATACCTTTTCATGGTTTTTAAGATTGTCTCGTCAGATCTATCATGACTATTTTTCTAATATTCATTATTTCTATCTTCTTTCTGTAAGATCTAAGTCTGAAATGGGGATCAAAATTCCCCAACAATTACCCTATTTCTATATAGTTGAGTTGGTTCTGGACTGAAGTCCTTATATGCCATACCATTCATAATATATTTTATGTTGATATTGATTCATTATTTGTAGTTTTTAAGCATGATATAGCTTCTTTTTTTTTTTGGTTTTTGCAAGGCAATGGGGTTAAGTGACTTGCCCAATATATCATACAACTGGGTAATTATTAAGTGTCTGAGTCTGGATTTGAATGCAGGTCCTCTTGCTCCTGACTCCAGGGTCAATGCTCAATCTGCTGCACCACCTTACTGCCCCCCCCCCGTTTTTATCCTTCTTAATCAAATTTATTTTTACTGTTGTCTTTGTCTCAAACTATGATTGCTATGTCTTCTTTTATTTGGATTCAACTAAGGTATAATAGGTTCTCCTCCAGTCCCTCAGTTTATGTGAAACTTTATGGTTTATTTTTTCTTTCTCCTAAGTAACAAATTGTTGTGTCTTATTTTCTAATTCATGTTACCATCATGTGCTTTCTGGGTAATTTCATCCCTTTTACAGTTACGATAGTTATGCTTGGTTTTCCTTTATTCGTTTTATATTGGCATAGTTCCTTCCTTTGCTCCCTAAACCATTTTTTAAAAGAAAAAGGGAAAGGGAAAAGGAGGAATTAAATTAGAGCTATTTTTAGTCAGAAAAGTCAGTTCTAAATCTCCCCTCTCTCTCTCAACCAACCCAAATTATCATTGTATTTTGCTGCTTCTCTCTCTTCATCCCTTCCCCATTTCGTAAGTAGTCCTCACTTTTCCGAGTTTTTCCTTGCCTGTCCATTGTTAAAATTTCAATGTGAGCATTTGTACCCTGGAAATCAGCCAGCACTAGAAATCAGGACATGAGTTGCTGTTTTGTTGATTGTCTAGACATAAGGAACTGATGGAGAAAATGTTAATATTGCATATTGATATTCCAAATGTGAAGTGTGTGCTTTTCTAAAAATATGGTTGTTAAATATTTACCAGTACCTCACTGTTTGTAACATTCCCTCTCTAGCTCTACCGCACTTCCTCCTTTCCCCTTTCAATGTTTTCCCCCACCTTGGCCTCCATAAGATGGAGATTCCTATCTATTTCTTGACACGCTCCTACATTCTTAGCTCATGCTAGCTCTCTTACCCCCACCATTCCACCTCTTATTCTTCATGTGCTTGTGTACAGATGTTATTGTCTTTCTGCATTGTAGCTTTAAGGGGGTAAACTTTTGAGGGGACAATAATCTTTTCTCCCCCTTTCAGGGAATGGCTATAATTGAACCTTTTTTAGCTACTCAGACTGGATTCCTTTCTAGGTTTTGCCTATCTTTTGAATCTCTGTTTTAGAGTGCATCAAACTCTGATTCTATCAACAGAAATATTTGAAAGGCATTATGTATATTAAAAGTTTTCTGTACTTTCAAATTCAGCTTTGTTAGATAATTTTTTCTCATGCATAGGTCTTTTCCTTTTATATTCCATCAGGTCCTTTTTGTATTTATGTGATTTTTTACTAGATTTCCCAGTAAGCAAACACCCTCTTCCTGTCTACTTAGAATATTTTTTCTTTGACATGGGAGCTCCAAAGCTTGGCAATTATATGTCTCAATGTGTCAATTTGGAGAATATATTTCATGTGATAAAAGATGGATTCTATTTTTAATTTTTCTACTGATTTTAGTAGTTTAGGAAAGTTGTCTTCTATGATTTGAGATAGATTAAAACAGGTATATTTTTATTTGTTTCAGCCTACTTTTTAGGGATCCCAATATTTATAAAAATTAGCTCTTTATTTTCAGTTTCCTATAATGGCTGATTTCTTAAATATCCATATCTCATAAGTTTTTCCAAATTTTTTCTTTTTTGACTCTGCTACAATATTTCTTGTATCATATTTTATCATATTTGGCATTTATTGTACAACATGGGAGACACTGGTAAAGGACCACCCAGCATGGCAAGCCCTCATCAGAGAAGGCACTATGCTCTATGGGCAGGGCAGAATTGAAGTAGCTCAAAGGATAGATGACATGCACATCTTTAGAGAGTCCACTCCCAGTATTCACATGGAATATTTGTGCCTGATCTGTGATAGAGCATTCTGAGTCATATTGTTCTGATCAACCACAGTTGAGTCCACTGTAAGACCCTTAACATAATGATGTTATTTTAGTCAGAGGACAACAACCAATCATATTTTAAGTTTTTTCCTCCTTGTGTTCTCTTTTGCACAATGTCTGCTACATCGAGTAAGTTTTTTCTACCTTCTATTATAAATTGTTTTTCTTCCAGCCTCTGTTTTTTCTCAATACCTTTAATTTTACCCCTTATCTCTTTCTTCCACTCTGCATTCATTTCTTTTAGGAGGCCTACAATTCAACCTGAGAGAAGTTGTACTGGCTATTTTCTGGGGTTCTGTTTGCCATTGGTGCTGAATGATTCTCTTCTGGAGTTTTATCTTGTGATTCTCTTAACCCATAGTATTTATTCATTGGTAGAGTGAATAGAGTACTAAGTCTGCAATCAGAAAGATTCACCTTCCTGAGTTCAAATCTGGGCTAGATGTGTGATCCTGGGCAAGTCAGTTCACCCTATTTGCCTCAGTTTCCTCATCTGTAAAATGAACTAGAGAAGGAAATAGCAAACCACTCCAGTATTTTTGCCAAGAAGACCCCCAAATGGGGAAATGACTGAAAAACAAAATTTGTTCATCGTACGGGTGGTTAAATAATGTTTATTCAGCTTTTTTTCTGGCTTTCCACTAGTGATTGTTAAAGGATCTCCCTGCCTATTTTACCCCTCATCTGAGTCTCTTCTGTATCTTGTAAACTTCTCTTAGAACTACAGTTGTTGCATATACTGTCTCTTCAGTTCTTCAGTGCTGAGCATAAGACGGAAGTAGAGATCTTCCAACAGACTTATAAAACTCTCAGCTCTGAGCCCTGGTTGATGTTTTTCTAGGCCTTTCTCACCATGCACAATCCAGATGAGTTGGGGAATAGATCAAATGATCATGGTATTTTAGTGGCTCAGTCTTAGATGACACAGATTGCTAAGTTGATAATTAAATTAGGAAATATCAGCCATATACCTTTCCCTGGCTTAAAGTAAGAAAGTGTGTGAACTAGACCAATTTAGAGGCCCATTGTTGTTTTATGGTTTTTTTCTCTTTATGAAGAGTATTTGAATCTAGATCTTTTCCTTTATCATCTTTACCTTTTTTTTTAGGTTTTTGCAAGGCAATGGGGTTAAGTGGCTTGCCCAAGGCCACACAGCTAAGTAATTATTAAATGTCTGAGGCCGGATTTGAACTCAGCTCCTCCTGACTCCAAGGCCAGTGTTCGATCCACTGTGCCACCCGCCGCCCTCATCTTTACTTTTAATGTAAATCTTTTATTTCAAAAGTCTATCAGCTTAATCAGTCACTGTAAGAAGAAAGATAAACTCTGGGCTTAGTTGTTGGGGTGAAGAATACCATAGTGCTACTCTTCACCACTCCATTTCCACAGTGGCTTTTGAAATAAAAGATAAACAGCAAAAATAAAGAGAATTAAAAAAAAAGACTAGAGTGAAAACTAATGATGAGATGAGAGGAGCTTGGTGCTTTTTATAATTGGGGAGTGACAAGACAAAAAATATATATAAGTATGGAAGTGGGGAGGCTAGGAGGAGTTGAATCCCCATGAATTTGAATTGAGTTGAGATATTTCTTGAGCTAGGTTAGGAAAAGTTGTGGTATAAGGGACAGGAGGAAGGGCACAGTGGGGGATGTGTGATACAGAAATACTCTAATGTAAACTTAAGTTATCTGAGCTTCTAATCCTCGGAACTTCACCTCCATCACACTTCTGTTATAGTATGGTGTCCGAGAAAGAACACTGAGGCAGAAGACTTGACATGAAATTCCAGCTCTACAAATTATTAACTATGTCGATTTGATTAAGTCACAAACTCTCTGAACCTCAGTTTTTCATTTATAAAACTTGTCTTATTGAACTGCAATGAAGAATACACAACAATGCACTAAATAAATGAATTACTTTTATTACTCATAGATGTTGGGTGTCAAATGAAGGTTATAAACACTGAGGTCACATTTGGGAAAAGCTTTTAGTACTCCTCATCTGATTTGAATACATATAATGAAAAAGGAGAAGGTAATTGCTCCTAAATGGAACAGCTTTGAATGTCACTAGTCATTCTTTTTATTCTTCCTTTGGGAGAAAACTGCCATTATGCTTTCAGGAAGGGAGGTAGAGAAAGAGGGGCCTTTTGGTCTGTTGTAAGTGAAGCTCCATGTAATCTGAATAAATCCATAGATCAATCAATGATTTATTAAGCAAAAGCATTATGCTAAATGATAGATACCAGGACAAAAATGAATACACCCTGCCCTCAAGGAACTTGCATTCAATCAGAGTTAGGAAGTCCCTTGTTCTCTAATGATGCTCTCTTTCTTCTTTACTACTTGCTTGAATTTATTTCTTTCAGTATATTGGTGACATTACAGGATTCTCCTGCTTAATTTTTTGGACCTTTAGCAGGTGTTAGCTGCTCAGTGCCAGGCAAGTGTCTCTGGCCTTGAATAGTTTTCCAAGTGGCAATGGTTTCACATCTCCCTAAAGATCTGCCCTCAATGTTGTGCCCACACTTATCACAATGGGGACTCTCAAGATGAGTGCCAAATGATCAGAATCATCCAGCAAAGGGTAATGTGGAGTCAACTAAGAAAAATAAAGACCCAACATTATCAGCATGATGAAAACCTGGCAGGTTTAAGTGCGAAGCAAAATAGAGGAAAAAGCACTGAAGATCAGCTTGTTGGGTAAATAAATGGAGACCACAGGAGAAATTGGATTAATTCCTTTCTACTAAAGCCAACTTCAGAGCAAAGTAATGCAGTATTCCCTTCGTAGCTGACATAGGTAGCTACTATGCTAACTTTGTTCTGACCAGTTTTAAGTGTTATTCAATATTATTTTCAATAGTATAAATATTCCAGGAGGTTGTATGTCTTCTAAGAACTTATCCTATTTTCTTTTATCCTCAATTATTTGACTTCACCATTTTCATCAAAGTATCATTGGCCAAAACTTCACAGATCATCAAGGTCAACTGTTCTTTTGACAACTGAAGAAATTAAAAGCCAGAGAGCTGAAGTTTTTTGTCCAAGATCCCAGAAGCAGTAAATTTATCCATCATTCTAGGCCATGTCTTGGGACTCCGAATCCAATTATCTCACCAAGATGCCGACTTCTGGGAAGAAGTGACATTTGAACTAGACACTGAAGAATGGACAGGATTTCAATAGATGAAGATAAAGAGGTAGACAAGAGTGTGAGCATAGGAAAGGGAAGCACACATGTGGAAAACAGATAACAAGCACTCCATTTTGATTAAATGGTTCTGATTTATGTGATCTTGGCTAACCCTGCAACTTCTCCAGCCGTACGGGGTAAAGAGATGATCTTTTTTTTTTATTTTAAAGATTTTATTTGAGTTTTACAATGTGTCCCCCAATCTTGCTTCCCACCCCCCCATAGAAGACAATTTGCCAGTCTTTACCTTGTTTCCATGGTATACAATGATCCAAATTGAGTGTGATAAGAGAGAAATCATATCCTTAAGGAAGAAACATAAAGTATAAGAGATAGCAAGATCAGACAATAAGGTATCAGTTTTTTTTCTAAATTAAAGTTAATAGTCCTTGGTCTTTATTCAAACTCCACAATTCTTTCTCTGGATACAGATAGTATTCTCCATCACAGAGAGCCCAAAGTTGTGCTTGATTTTTGCACTGATGGAACAAGCGAGTCCATCAAGGTTGACCATCACCCCCCATGTTGCTGTTAGGGTATACACTGTTTTTCTGGTTCTGCTCATCTCACTCAGCATCAGTTCATGCAAATTCCTCCAGGCTTCCCTGAATTCCCATCCCTCCCAGTTTCTAATAGAACAATAGTGTTCCATGACATACATATACCACAGTTTATTAAGCCATTCCCCAATTGAAGGACATTTATTTGATTTCCAATTCTTTGCTGTGAATATTTTTATACAAGTGATGCTTTTACCCTTTTTCATCATCTCTTCAGGGTATAGATCCAGTAGTGGCATTGCTGGATCAAAGTGGATGAACATTTTAGATGCCCTTTAGGCATAATTCCAAATTGCTCTCCAGAAAGGTTTGCTGAGTTTCCAGCTCCACCAACAATGTATTAGTATCCCAGATTTCTCACATCTCTTCCAACATTGATCATTGTCCTTCCTGGTCATATTGGCCAGTCTGAGAGGTTTGAGGTGGTATCTCAGAGATGCTTTAATTTGCATTTCTCTAATAAGTAATGATTTAGAGCAATTTTTCATATAATTATGGATCACTTTGATTTCTTCATCTGTAAATTGCCTTTGCATATCCTTTGACCATTTGTCAATTGGGGAATGGCTTGCTTTTTTAAAAAAAAATTGACTCAGTTCTCTGTATATTTTAGAAATGAGTCCTTTGTCAGAAATACTAGTTGTAAAGATTGTTTCCTAGTTTACTACGGTAAATAGATGATCTATGAGATTCCTTCCAGTTTAAGATTATGAAAATCAGAGTAGCAGTGGATTAAAAAGTAGTGGGGAGAGGGGGCACTGAGAACCAAACTAAAAGGCTTAGATTTTAGCTGGGTGTAAATAAGAAGTCACTAAAGGGTTCGGAAGAGTGGTATCACATAATCACAACTATGAAGAAGGAACATTAATAGGATAGCAGTATAAACAACATGGGGATAGACTAGCTCCTATGGATGACTCGGGTTTCTGAGACAATCCATACAAGGAATTATAAGGACATGATATGGCACTAGAAATAATAAGGAGAGGGTAGTGGGAGGGTGATGAGAGTGAGGAGTCAAAAATGATATCCTGATCTGTGAGCCTGTGTGATTGAGAGGATGGTAATGCCCTTGAAAGTAACAGGAAAATTAGAATGTGGGGAAACTGGAAGGTGGAAAGGAATAATGAGTTCAATTTGGGATAGATAGAGTTTAAGATATATGTGGAAGTTTTTGTTTTTTTGTTTTTTTGAGGTGTCCATTAGGCAATTAGAGAAGTGAGTCTGCAGGTTAGGAGAGAAACTGGAGCTGAATAAAATAGATCTGGGACTCAATAAAATGGAAATAGTAATAGAAGGAATGTTTGTAAATGAGTTAGATTTAAGTGAGACCGTTGACAGACATCAGCCTTACTCTCTTCAAGAGTCATCAAAGTCCAGCAAGGCAAAAGTCAGGACAACTAAAGATGGTTCATGAAACAGTTTTGGAAACAGTTCAGGAAAAACTTTTGATTTGATATCTTCAATATTTGACCAAACTGTAAGCACTCCACAGTGTTTGCTGCTGCTACCTTTGTGATTATTGGGTCAGGATGCTCTCATCCATCCATTCCACCAAGGGAAGTTTTCACATATTTGTAGTAGAAATCCTACTACCTCACCAATGGGTTGTTGATTGTATCAACTTTAAAAAGTGATGGAAAAAGTCAATAATGAAAATTAAATTTAAAACTATCAGCTGTAGCCTTTTTTGGTAGAATTTGTTATTTAAAATATTTTAAAATTATCAAAAATTTATTATTAATTATTACTATTATTAAATTTAAATTAAAAATTTTACCATTATTGGAAGGATACTCTCAGCACACTGGGTAGACTCTCTGGAAGGATTTAGCTAAGAGATAGGGAAAGCAATTTGAATAATGCCAACCACATATCAGGCATTATGTTAAGAGCTTTATGGATATCTCATTTGATCAGAACAAGCCTATGAGGCAATTGTTATTAGTATCCCCATTTTAAATATAAGGAAACTAAGTTAAAGGTTCAGTGATTTGCCTAGGATCACAAAGCTAGCAAGCATTTGAACCTAAATTTGAAGTTGGATCTTCCTGTGTCAGACTCATCAATCTCCTTAACCACTAAGTTGCCCCAGGCTGAGAAAATATGACTAGGCCACATTCTGCTTAAAGCAGAATAGAATACAGTTCCTTTGGAGATTAAAGGCCAACAGAGGTGATCATTGATGTCTAGCTTGAACTCTCTCCCTCACTTGTCAGAACTCTCACTTTTTTAGTCTGATGTATATATTATCTTCTTATGTCTTATATCTCCCCCAATTAAATTAAGCTTACTAGGAATGAGTGTATCATTTTTTATTCTTTAAATGCTGAGTATCTGGACAGTGCTCTGTATATAATAATACCTTAATTCAAGTTAGGTAAATACAAGTACTAGATTGAATTGCTTTGTCTTAGATATTTCCATTTTGGTGGTTATTCCTTTTTTATTTTTATTTTCAGTGCCAAATTCTCTCCCATCTCGATCCCTGGAGAAGGCAAGACATACAATACTATTATACATAAAGCCCAAATGTTTTAATGGCTTCCAAATCGCCTGATAAATATGTCTTTAGCCTTACATTCAAAGCCTTTCTATTATTCCACAATCTGTATTAACAATAGTGATCCATAGCACTTCTCAGCACATGTTCAGGAACACCCATTACCTGACTTCGCACCCACCCACATCCTCATACAGTTTTAAGAACATGTGATGAGGGAGCAACTAGGTGGCACAGAAGATAGGGCACTGGCCCTGGAGTCAGGAAGAGTTGAGTTCAAATCTGATCTCAGGCACATAATAATGACCTTAGCTGTGTGACCTTGGGCAAGTCACTTAACCCCACCGCCTTGCAAAAAAAAAAAAAAACAATTGAAGAGTAAACCTCAGCTCTGGATGCTGAGTGCATTCTGGCTTATGTAGTGGAAGAAATAGTCAAGACAGGACCATAGACACTTAGAAAAAGTCCTGCCCCCCCCAAGCAAAAATAGAGTAGAGCCAACTGCTGAAACATAGAGATGGGAAGAATCAATGAAGAATGGAATGTGAAAGAAGGGGGTCTAACAGTACTCAATTTCAAACTCTATTATAAAGTACTAATCATCACAACAGTCTGGTACTGACAAAGAAATAGAATGGTGGTTCAGGGGAATAGATGAAGCACAAAATACACAGTAATAAGTGACCATAGTAATGTAATGTTTGATAATTCAAAGACTCAAGCTGGGGGTGGGGCAAGAACTCCCACAATCTGACTGACTCAGATTTCTGGGAAAACTGAAAACTGGAAAACAATTTAGAAGAAATGTATGTATTGACCAACATCTCACACCATATGCCATAATAAATCAAAACAGATAAATGATTTAGACATAAAGGGTAATATAAGTGAATTAGTGAAGCATGAAAAAGTTACCTGGCAGATCTAGAATAAAGAAAACATTCATGATCAAACAAGAGATAAAGAAAATATGGGAAGTAAAGTACAAAAGCAAAATTAATTCAGTTGAAATTAGGACACAAGAAACAGAAAAAAAATATGTTTCTCTGATAAAAACCTCAATTATCAAATGTATAGGGAACTTAACTAAACATATTTAAAAAATACTATCCATTCCCCAATAGATAACTAGCCAAAGGGTATGAATAGGCAATTTTGAGAGAAAAAAAAATCTGAATTACCAATTATCACATGAAAATGCTCTAAATCATTGTTGATTAGAGAAATAGAAATTAAAACAACTGAGATGTCCTCACACTTATCAGACTGACTTATGTGAAGGAGAATAACAAATTCCGGAGAGGGTATGGAAAAAATAGGGTCACTAATGCTTTGTTAGGGAAGTTGGGCCCAACCATTCTGGAAATCAATTTGGAATTACGTCCAAATATCCATAAAACTGTGCATTCTCTATGATCCAGCAACAGGACTCCTAGGTCTGTATCCCAAGAAGTTCAAGAAGAGAGAAAAGGAGCTATCTCTACAGCAGATCATTGTGTATAGTATCAACAATATTATAAGGATGATCCAGTGTAAAAAGACTTAGTCAGATTAATACAATAATCCAGTTCCAAAGGACATATGACTAAAAATGCCATTCACCTTCAGAGAGATAAGTGAGGTACTCCGAGCATAGACTGAGGTAGATTTTTCTACTTTGCTTTTCTGAGTTTTGTGTGGATTTTGGGAGGGGAGGATACTTTCTTTTATATCATGGTTAATATGGAAATATATTTTGTATGACTTTACAAGCAAATAATCATTCTCCTTTTACTGAAGGGGTACATTCTGAAGGGATTAAGAAGAAGCAGGAGAAAAGGAGAAATTTGAAACTCAGTTTCTTTTAAATGAATGTTAAAACTGTTTTTTTTTTTTAGATTTTTGCAAGGCAAATGGGGTTAAGTGGCTTGCCCAAGGCCACACAGCTAGGTAATTATTAAGTGTCCGAGACTGGATTTGAACCCAGGTACTCCTGACTCCAAGGCTGGTGCTTTATCCACTATGCCACCTAGCTGCCCCAATGTTAAAACTTTTAAATATATTTGGAAAATCTTTGATAAAATAAAAAATATTCTTGAGAAAAGTAACACTGAGATAGAAAGGAAATTGAGGGAAGGGAAGAGCAGCTCTCACAAGGTTGGATTGGTTGAGTCCTCAGCTGACACATTTTTTCCCCTTTAAGGATCCCAGCATTCTTAAATCCCAGGGGTACCCATGTTCTGATGCTGACAATCTGTTCCAGCTCCTTGTTTTTGAATCAGTAGGACAGGTTATAGTTTAGTTAAATATGGTGCATTCAGCAATTAAGCTATTTGTAGGATCATGTTAACCAATGCCTTCCCAAACCACAATTTGTGGATTCTACTCTTTTTTGATATATTTGTGTGTTTGTTCACTCAAGTATGGGTCTAAATAATAATGTCAGATATCACTCTGTTCCTAGAAAAGGGGACTCTTTTATTTTGGAGAAGTTGAAGAAACCATGGAAATTGCCATGATTTGGTCAGATTATGACATAAGTCTGCCATGGATGAAACTTGGCCGCACCTCAAGTTAAATTCAGCTTATTGAGACTACTCCAGAAACATCCCCTATTGTGGACCCCTTTTCTTTGACATCTAGGGAAGAAGAAAAAGCCCTCAGATCTATCAGCTCTTCTTAGAGACATCTCACATTATGTTGTCTCACATTCTCTGTATTTTAAAGGCCCTGGGGTCTGCATCTTTATTCCTGTGTCCCCATCCTATCCATTCTACTGCCCTGCTTCCCTTATGGACATGGTCAAGCTCCATTCAGATCTATTTGTCCTTCCTTAGTCCACAGAAAGTATCTTTTTTGCACCTCTCTTCTGCTAGGTGGTATAGCTGTTTGGAGAGCTAGCCTTAGAGTTAGGTAGACCTGAGTTTGAATCCTGCCTAAAATACATATTAGTCTTTCTTGGGCAAAGGACTTAGCCTTGCTCTGTCTCAATTTCCTCATTTATAAAATGGGGATAACATCCCTAGCTCACAGGTTTATGTGAGGACTAAATAAGATGATATACATATACATAGACATAGACATATATATATATATGTATATATATATATATATATATATACACATAAAGTCCTTTTAAACTTCTATAGGAATATTCCTATTATGTGTGCTTAATTTAATTCATTTCAAATTATAGTTATTTGTATATATGCCACCACTTCTTACAATAATTAAGTTTCAAGAGGTCAGAAATTAGCTCATTTATTTTTATATCTGTTCCAACAGATGGTCCAGGAAGACTCTCCATATAGGAAGGACTTAACAAATGCATCTCCTGGTGTGGCTAGGAGATGAATTTGTCACTCTGAAATAGAACTATTACTAACAATACTCAATTATATTTCTATTACTTAGTAGCAGCATGACCCTAGACAAGTCTGTTCCTCAATCATCTCTAAGTCCTTGTATTGGCAGACTATTGTTCCTTTTCAACAGTCTTTCACCATGAGCAAAACCAGAAAAAATGGACAAACTAACAATAACATGGATTGATGGTCAGCTATGATGGATTTGTTCATCTCAGCACAATAATAAAAAACAATTCTAAAAAACGTGTGATGGAAAATACAACCATATCCAGAGGACTTATTGGGTTTAAATGCAGATCAAAGCTTCTATATTCAATTTTTTTTTGTTTTTCTTTTGTTTGTTCTGCAAGGCAGCAGGGCTAAGTGGCTTGTCCAAGGCCACACAACTAGGTAATTATTAAGTGTCTGAGGCTGGATTTGAATTCAGGTACTCCTGACTCCAGGGCCAGCGCCACCTAGCCGCCCCTATATTCAATTTTTAAAAATTGTCTCATTATTTTTTTCCTCTCTCTGTTTTTTCCTGTTTCTGGAGTTTTCTTGACAAGTGGTTTGAAGTGGTTTTCCATTTTTCTAGCTCATTTTATGGATGAGGAAACTGAAGCAATAACTTCCTCAGGGTAGCAAAGCTAGTTAAGTGTCTGAGGTCAGATTTGAACTCTGAAAGATGAGTCTTTCTGTCTCTAGTATTCTATCCACTGGGTTACTTAGCTGCTCATTATCTTCTAAGTGAAACCTGTCAATAATTCTACCACTCGAAGCAGGCAGGTGGCACAAGGGATAGAGCACCCACCTTGGTGTCAGGGGGAACTGAGCTCAAATCTGACCTCAGACATTTAATACTTACTTAGAGGTGTGACCTTGGACAAGTCACTGAACCCATTGCCTTGCCAAAAATAAATGAACAATTCTACCATTTTCCCATATTCACTGTTAAGTTCTTACCTATCTAGTATTAATTTTAAGCTTTAGCAAATTTTAAAACATGCACTAAGACTTTTGGGACATTCTATCTAAGGTTACAGGTCATCTATTCCTTGCTTATTTTATATCTGTTGTTCTGAATAAAATGAGTAGTTTTAAAAAGTGTCACCACAATCAAAGAAAACTAGGTACCTGACAGGTTTGATTATTAGCTATTCTCTATCATTTCAGTTGTTGACAATAGTGCAAATTATCAGTACAAACATATTAACATATATACTCCAGGTCTGTTGAAGGTAGATGTCAAATTCCCCTGATGGGGTCAGGAGGCCAAACTAAAGTTATTCATTTCAATGGAAAGGCCAGCAAACCAATTTTCATTTCAGTAC
Organism: Macrotis lagotis; assembly: GCF_037893015.1. Lineage (NCBI taxonomy): Eukaryota > Metazoa > Chordata > Mammalia > Peramelemorphia > Peramelidae > Macrotis > Macrotis lagotis. The sequence goes on from NC_133665.1 coordinate 175,405,636, forward strand.
TTTACAATTGCACCTGCAATTAGCTATGAGAATTCAGTCAAAACATCAGGTATATACCATACCTTAAAATTATATTTCATTTTACTGTTTTCCCCAAGGGTTATTTTCTCTGAAAGTCTTGCTGAACCAAACAGGTTCAGTGCAAGCAAAATGAAGACGTTCAGTTCATGTTATATGAAGATTGCTTAAAGAATCATTTGTTGTTGCTCAATTATTTCAGTCACATCTGACTCTGTGATCCCATCTGGAGTTGTCTTGGCAAGGATAGTAGAGTGATTTGTCATTATCTTTGATATAAGTGCTCAGGGGATACTACAATTAGAACTGGGAGGGGCCTTAGAAGTCATCCAGTTCATCACTACACCTTTTTATCAACATTATAGACAAAAAAAATGATCATGATGGTGGTACTTGATATTAATATAGCATATTAAGATTTATAAAACGCTAATAAATATTATCTCATTTGATCCTCACAACCCAGTGAGGGAGATGATATTGTTCTCCCCATTTTTATAGGTGAGGAAACTGAGGTGAAGGAATTCAAGTGACTTTTCCACTTGTCAAGGTCACATTGCTAGGAAGGGCTTGAGATCACATTTGACCCCAGGTCTTCTTAAACTGTAGCATCCCATCCTTTTAAACTGACCAATTATTCTCTCTTTCTTGTGGATAGAGATTATTTCATTTACTGTATTTCTATCCTCAGGACCTGGAAGTATCTGGCACATAATATCCACTTAATAAATGTTTGTGGATTGGGTCCCTTGAATCTTTGGGACATTGGCTGGCATATTTGTGACAGAATTCCTGACAGTGGTTGTCAAATTGTATCTCAACAGTTCAGGAAATCTCTAGTTCCCAAATTCAACCGCACCTTTTTTGATATGACATTGGAAAGGTCTCCTGAGAGACACAAAACTCAGAGATCTCCTCTGCTATGAGATATGGGGAAGTAAAGAAGGTAATTGGGAGGGAGCAGAGAGTAAGGAGCAACAGAAGAATTCCAAGGTCTGAGTAATGGATCTGGAGTCATGATGGTCAGGAAAATCTACAACCAACCAAAAGATCCAGTGTGCTGTGATTCCACCCGGCAGAGAACACTATCTTGAACAAAATAAGCTTGAAAAGCAGAGCTGTAATTTCTTCACTCTTGTCTTAATATCATTCTGTGACACCCCCATTTTACCTCTCACTCCTCCCATGTGAAACAGGACGTGGCAGAGCTAAGTGAGAATTTTGGCACTTTCTACTGGTTTCTTTTTTTTTTTGCCTCTGAGATTCTGCCCACTGCTGATCACTTTCTCGGGTTGTATTCACTTATCTGAAGACCAGTTATATCAGAGGAAAAATCAGGCAGTTGCAATCAGAACCAATCATAGGTAAAGCCAAATCCTGCCAATCTCCTGGCAAATGGGGAGGGGACAGACTGGATGAGGTTGGGGATTTGTAGAATAATAATAGTCACTGCTAATGGAGGGACTATTAACCAAACTTACATATGGGTATCTATGAATGCCTCTACAAGGATGTTCCAGGAACATAAACTCATTTGGACATTTAAACTCACCTTTCTAGGCCTCAGTTTACTCATCTGTAAAATGAGCAAGCTGAACTAAATTATTGCCCCTTCCAGTTTTAGAGGCACTCATTTTATTCTTGTCAGATAGTATTATTGGCTTTTAAATAGGTAAAATTCCATCAGAGAATCACAAGTTTATTGATAAAATTTGTTGACAAAAGGGGCAAATGATATTAAGTTCAAAACTACAGAGTCCTATGAGAGAAGACTGGAGAAATGATACAAAATCTGAAGATCTGAATAAAGGAAGAGAAAAGACTAGGTATGAATTCAAGAGAAGAATTCTCATCAGTGAGAACAGAGAAAGGAGATCAAAAGCAGCAATCCTCAGAAAGCCTTCAGATAGAAACAGGGTTTTAGAAATAATTGATTCATAGGAAGTTAGAGGAGACAAGAAACCTAGAAAGGTTAAGTGAGCTACTAGTGTCCCATAGGCATAGTAGGTGGCACAATGAGGATTTAAACCTAGATCCTGACGATGCAGTGCTGTTTCTACCTTATTGTGAAGGATATACCTCTCAATAGATATTCAAAAATCCCAAAGAAACTACTAATCATGTGGTGATGTCAAAGATCTCAGTTGCTAGCTCGATAGACAAAGAGAATTCATTTAGATTTGGAAATCAGGGGAAATCCAAATGGGCAAATGAAAGGGGCATGACTACTATTAAGAATTGCTAAACAGAAGTATCTATTGAAAGATTTTATACATACATTCATAAACATATATATATATATATACATATATAGTTGTGATTAATAGTGGCCATCTCTAGGGTAAGAGAGGAGAGAGGAAGTAGAAGAAAAAAGGAATGTTATATTATAACTTTATTATATAATAAAAGGAATAGCAAATTGTACATTAAATTGGCACTTTCATGTGCAATCATCTTTTTTTCTATTGTTATGGAAATGCTGTTTTATTTCAGAGTAAAATAAAGGGAAAAGCCATGTAATAAATCCTACAAGTTGTTTTAAAAAATAAAAATAAACATTGGAGGAATATAAATGTTATAGACTTAAACAGTGACTTTTTAAATAGAAGTAAAAACAAGATGGGAATCTATGATTTCATTACTATAAGGAACTCCAATGTGAGGTGATCCTCTAATATGATCTATTGGAAGTGATGAACAAAATGAAACAAAGAACAATATAAATGATGAATAGGGATAAAAAGAAATGATTTCTAAAAATTAAAAAGTTGTAAAACAAATTTTAATTTTGAAAAAAAGTCCTAGAGAATTGATTGAAAAACAAACAAAAATTATTTCTCTCTACAAAGAAGTAGTGGGTAAATAGGACAAATGAAGTCAGTTGACTTTGCTTAAATGTCGTTCCTTGTTTCAAGGAAGTGTTCACTGAGATAGGACTAAGGAGTAAAGTGAAAATAACTCTGCCATAAAAACTGGTAATGATAAAAGTTAAAGTAATAAAACAAACCCCATTTACTTCTCTTGTAACTGCCCTAACAAGGGTGAAATGTCGGTATTACATGCAAGGCCAAATAGCAAAACTGACGGAATGATCACTAAAGTTGTTCCTTTCATCTCATAAATATATTGTAATTAAAGTAATGTCACAGTTTGCTCTTGCACAGTAGCAACATGACAGAAGTGCAGGGTTTTCACTATCCCACCTCGCTAATTAGGATGACGTGTGATCCTGCTTCCTATTTTCAAATGTTCTTTTGAAGTTTGCTCCCAGCCCCTTTCAGCTGAATCTTCCTCCTCCTTCCTGGAAAATATGATCCCTAAGCAGTTATAAATAAATCTCACAGACAGGGACATGAACCCATAAATTATTTTGCTCTGTTCTCTCTGAGACCAAAATTAGCTTGAGAGCAAGTTAACAATAATTAAAAGAAAAAAAAAACTGTGATGGCAAACACCACCTGAAGTGTGGGGGAAGTGGAAGAAGAGGCCTTTACTCCAGTTGGGATTCAACAATGATGGTTCCAGTTTGAGAAGTGATCATTTGAGATGTCTGTTTTAGTTGTATTAGGTTATTTCTATCACATCATTTTTGAAAGCAGTGTGGTTTCATAGAAAGTGATTGGATTGGCTAAAGGAGGCTTGAGTGGCAATCCCTGAACTCTTACTCCCTGTGTAAATTTGAGCAAATAATTTCATTACTCTAATCCTTCATTTCCTTATCTAGAAAACAGTGGGGTTATTCTAGATGACCTCTAGGGTTCTTTCCATCTGGAGACTGGTGATTCTACAATCTCCAAGGCTGGTTCCTGTGCTAAATTTTTTAAAAGTCATTTTTACTGAAAACACTAAAATAATCTTTTTTTTTTGTAAGATGATTGAATCTGAGCTGGAAAGGGTCTCTGAGGCTATCCAAACTAGCCCCCACCATAAAAAGAGTTCTTTCTGGAGGATATCCAATAATTGGATATTCAGACTTTTCTTGATACTCTCCAATGATGGGGAATATAGCACCTCCTGAAAGAGCTTAAAGGAAGATTTCCCTTGTATTCACTCTAAAATGAACATATTTGTAACTGGACCCTTGTCTCCTAGTTCTATTCTATCTTCTAGGGTCCTGTAGAACAAGTCCAATCTATATTGAATTGAAAAAGTCTTTTGAATTTTTGAAGACAGTTACTATGACCCAACTCTATCCAAGTCTTAATTTTTCCATGTTAAACATCCCTGCCACCTTAAATTCAATTCATATGAATTGAACTCAAGGTTTTTTGCCACCCTATGGATATTTTCCACCTTTTTAATGCCCTTCCTAATTTTATAATGTCCAGAATGTAATGTAATACTCTAGATGGAGTCTGATCTTATGACCTCCTTAAATCCTAGAAACATTAGTATTACCTTCTTAGGGTACTACATCTCATTGCCAATTCATTTTGATCTTATGCAGTTCATTAGTACTTCCTCACTTGAATTCTTTTCAGATGAATCTATTGTATCTCTCATGAGTATAAATTTTTTTTATTTGGTATTCTAGATATTCATGTGCTTATCACTAAGTTTTTTGAGAGTATGCACTATAATTCATTGTTCATTCTCTTCCCCAGTTTAACTGACCCACTGCTTTCTGCAACAAGCATTTATCTATATTGGAGATAAAGAGAAGACTAAGGAAGGCATAGATTCACTATTTAGAAGTAGACTAACGAGAGTGAGAGGCATCGGATTGAGGAGAGACTAAAGTGTTCTTACGGGGCCTTAGAAAGATGCATAGAACAAGTCAACTGAACAAGTTATGCAAGGCTAGCTTTGTGACCTTCTTTGACACAGTAACTGAAAGAAGATCAGAAATATGTCCTTTCATAGGGATATGACGCTTCACTTGCATCAGAGAACTTGGCAAGGTTTGTCAGAATAGTGTGATTAATCAATAAACAGGTATTTGGTAAGCGCCTACTGTGTGACAAAGCAATCTAATAGATCCTGGGATATAGAGGTAAAAAATGAAACAGTCCTTCACCTTAAAGTCACTAAATGACATTTTCCTGAAGGAGTGTATGGAAAAGCATATTCAGAAAATCATTACTGGAAGAAAGAAATTAGAAGAGTCTAGTAGAAGGTTGTATTTGAGCTATATTTTGAAAAAAGAGGGACTCTATGAAGCAGAGGAGATGTGGGGGTGCATTTCTGGCATGGAGAACAGACAGTACAAACAAAGTTGAGAAAAATAGTAGCATATGAATGGAACAAAGAGGTGACAAGTTGGCTAGATCCCAGAGTGTGGAAGGTAGGCTAAATCAATGAAAATGGAAAGACAAGTTGGGCCTAGTTTGGGAAGAGTTTTAAAAGTTAAAAATACAGTTGATATTTTATCTCAGAGGCAATAGTGATAATGGCACATAGAATCTTATCCTGGTTTTGAAACCTATGGCCTCTATTAGCCTAGAAGAGATGCTTAATCTCTCTTTCTCTCTCTGGGTCTTAGTTTTTTTCCCCCTATAAAATATAGAAGCTAGACTTGATGGCCTTGTAGATCTTCCCCAACACTGAAATAGAATTAGAATTTTATGACTCTAATAATCCCAAGAACAAGATGGTGAAAAATGGCCTGTTCCCATATGCATTGAATGACATAAATGGCAGACATCAAATTATAGGTTAATGCAAAGTTGAGAGAGAAAGAGACAGAGACATAGAGAGAGGTAATAGGCTGTGATGGTATCCAAGATCTGGGACTGGAAGAGACCTCAGAAGCAATTTAATTCATAGCAACACTGTTTATAATAGCAAAAACAACAGCAGACACATCCACAGCAACTAGATACTAAATAGATGTCCATTAACTGGGGAATGACTGCAGGATTGCTTGAATCAAGCAGTCTGTCCCAGTCTTTGTCCTGGAGCTAGACTGATACCACAGGCTGTCGCAGGCAGCCTTTCACAGAAAACATTCTACTGTCTCCCAAACACTTTTATTCGAAGTTCAGAGCCTAGGGCAAAGGTAAGGGTGGTTGGATGGTTTTTGTACTGCATTATTGAAAAAGAACAAAATGACATCATTATTTTTGGGACAAATGACTATGGCAGATCAAACCAATATGAGGTCAGAATGCTCTACCACAGGTTGGACACAAAGAGTCCATGTGAAGGTAAGGGTAGTTAAGTGACAAAGTAGAATTTGAATCCAGGTCCTCTACCCATAGAATTTATATACTTTTCCAAGCATCACATAGAAGAGGGATCCAGAAAGATCTCATATAACTGAAAAAAAACTTTCCAAGTCCAGAATGATAGCAATTAAGACAGCTTTATGAAGTTCTGAATTTAAATCTAAGAAAAATCAGTTTCCTAAGTGTGAGATGTGGGAGGCAACAAACAGCTCATGTAGGGGGAAAGGTCTATGAGTCAACCAAGTGACATAACAGCTAAAATAGCTAAAAGGAATTTAGACTGCATCACTAGAAATACCATGTCCTGAGAAATGGAGATTTTAGTCCCATTTCCCCTGTGATCCAATCAGGACACAGCTGGAATATTGTCTTCAGCTCTGAATTCTATTTTTGGAGAAATATTGACAATGTAGAGGATATCTAAAAGACAGTAACTAGACTTGGGGAGAGATCTGAAACCATGAATTACAAGTATTGATTGCAAGCATGAGGGATAATTAACCTGAAGGAGAGGAGGCTTAGAGAAGACCTGATTATAGCCTTCAAATCATTTGAAAGATTTGCCAGGTAAAGGGAAGATGAGATTCATTCTCCTTGGCCCCAGAGAAAGACAATGACATGGTCAGATCTGTGCTTTAGAGAAAGGGAGACCAATTCTTGGTTGTAATAACCCAGGGGAGAGGTAATGGAGGTCTAAACTACAATGGCAACTGAGTGGAGAAAAGGAGATAGATGCAACAGATTTAATGTAGGTAGAATTGACAAAATTGATATCTGATCACATATCAATATTAAGAAAAGGGAAGAGCCAAAAATGACTCCAAGTTTGAGAATCAGGGTAGATTAAGGCAACTTTTATTATTTGGAAATTTCTATCATTTCAACTCAAGTCAGGCTGGTACATTTTGGAGCACTTAGGAGGAAAAAAGCAGCATTTCTAAAATAGACTAATTTCCTGTGGTGTTGTGATCACAGCAATGCTCCCTTCCTTATGTGCCAAATGATAAACTCACCACCATTCCAGAGCCCTGATGAGAAAGCCACCAAAATAAATGAACACAGCACTGTGCAGGATTAAGATGTGCGTCCTCCCTTAAGAAAAATATGCCTCTATTCAAAAAGAAAAGGGAAAAAAATCACCATGTATATTCTCCCTTCAATATACCAAGACTATAAAGTAGATGACTTAAATTGTTATGATTTGTGATTTCAAAATGAATATGTATTTTTGCTTCACTATTCATTAAACTAAGCATGGCAAGTTTTACTTAAGGCAAGTCCTCCATCACTAAATCTGTACATTATAGTAAATCTGAAAGGTGAGACTTCTTGAAGAAATACTTAGAAACAGCATCAATAGCAGGGACTTCTCATCCCCCTCTCCCTGGGTTTCAATCAAGTACAGCCTGTCCCAGTCTTTGTCCTGGAGTTTGACTGATACCACAGGCAAGTCTGGCACAGGCAACCTTTCACAGAAAACATTCTACTCTCTCCCAAACACTTCTATTTGAAGTTTAAAACCTAAAAAGCTCACTAGAAGCTCAATAGCATACTGGCTATTTTATTTTCTACATTTCAAAGCAATATGCTTTGTGGTGAGGAGGGGAGGTAGGGTATGTGGAGGGAAGAATTTATACTTCCTAAATGGAATAATCAATTAGAATGAAAGAACTGGATTGTGCCTATGTCCTGAAGGAAGGAAAAATGAGAAGGGAAAACCCATACATATATCAAAATATTCATAGCAACACTTTTTATAGTGGCAAAAACAATATCACACACACATCTATAGTAAGTAGGTACTAAATAGATGTCTATTAATTGGGGAATGGCTGAAGAGTTGTCTGTGAATGTCATGGAATTTTGCTATATAGTTAGAGATGAGAAACATAAGGAAACCAGACGAACCTAAAATTAAAGATTTAGAACTAGAAGTACTCTTAGAGGCCCTTCATTTTATAGATGAAGAAATGGAGGTTCATGGAGATTCATTGACTTGTCCAAGATCCCAGAGGTCATAAGCCAGAGAAATGGAATGGAAAGATTGTATGAGCTGATTCAAAGTAAATTCAGCAATACAAGAGAATAATGCACAATGACTATGCTAATATGAATGGAAAAAGTCTAAAGGTAACTCATCTCAGATGAAATACAATGACCAATATCAGTTTTAGAGGACAAATTATTAACTATACTTTCTTCCACTCAGAAGAGAGGTTGTAGTGAGAAGGGAAATGATTATGGGTAAAATTTGTTGAATATGCTATTAGATACAGTGACTGTGTTGGTAATGATTATTTCATTTTTTTTTTCTTTGTTACACAGAAAAGTTTAATGGAAAATGGAAGGGAATGTGTTTGTGAAGGAGCTAAAAGATGAAATAGGCCTTGAAGGGAGAAAAGAATTACAATGAAGTCTCTATGATATGAAGGAGCATTTTGTGAGATAATAGTAGGTATGTGGAGGATAGATTGGCATCAGATAGGGGAAGGCCTTGAATGACACACTACAGGATTTAAATTGATTTTACAGACATATGGTAGGTGTGTTTTGAGAAGTAATGAATTATTATGAACAATTTTGATAAGTTTACAAACTCTGACCAATGCAGTAACCGATCATGACTCCAAAGGTCTGTTTATATAACCCTACTATCTATTTCCTGGCAGAGAGAGACGATGGATTCAAGATGGAAAATGAGACATATTTTTGGATGTGAACAATGTAGAAATTTTCTTTTCATGGCTATGCATATTTGTTATAAGCATTTGTTATACTTTCTTTTTCTTTTAAAATTGGAGGGGAGGTATTTATAAGAGAAAAATAAATTTACATTGAAAAATAAAATGAAAGAAAAAATAAGTTGTGATTAGGGAATCAATGATATGCATTAGCAATATTACTTTAAATCTGAGAGAAGAGTATCTGGTTGCAGGAGCTATTGCAATAGTCTTTGTGAGACACGGGTTTTATACAACTAGGCAGATTCCTGGGTCCTGAAAATAAGGATTAGCCAATGTGGTCAATTGCTGCCTTCTCTGTTAAAGTTTTAGAGTAAACTTATGTGAAGAATTATGATATTCTTTTATAGAAAGATATTTGATTTCTTCTTACCTAACCAATGAAAACAAACAAAATAAAAAAAAGACACAGGGTAATCTGTTTGCTCAGGAAGGAAAAGGGAACCAAGTATGAATTCTATCTACTCATTATCATTCATTTGACATGTCTTGTTCCTAATGATTTCCTTTGTTTCTCATAAATAGGCTTTTTCAATCCAATTTAATTCAACTTAACTATTAAATTCCCACTGTAAATTAAGCACTAGAAACAAGGAAACAAAACTGAGAATTCCTTCCCTCAAGGAGTTTACATTCTACTCTGAAGTGAGATGGAAGGAAGAGATATGATACATATGCAGAAAGTGAAAATAAAACATATACAAAAGTGTTTTAAGAAGACAAGTGAGAAAAAACCTGGCACTAGATGTGTGAGGGAATGCTTCATATGAGAGAAGCACATAAGATATATTTTGTTGGAAGTTCACTCTTTTGTTCTGCTCTGATGTACATTTTGATTATCTACTCAACCCAAATTGAAATTGTCCTACACTGAATACCTCTTTTGTTCAATGGACTATACAAAGTTATTAAGGGACTAAAGAGATAATTATGAGGACATGATTCTTGTTCTGTGCCTGTCGTCTAATCAGTAAGATGACATATGCATCATTATCAACTTTATCAACCTTTCTCACATCTGTATATGACACTTGTTAAATGACAATGATATTTGGGCACATGGGGGCATGGTGGAGAGAGTGCCAGGCCTGGAACCAGAAAGACTCATCTTCCTGAATTCAGATCTGACTTCCAACTCTTCCTAGTTGTGTGTGTCTGGACAAGTCACCTAACCCTATTTGCCTCAGTTTTCTCATCTACAAAATTGGTTTTAGAAGGAAATGGCAAACTATTCTAGTCTCTTTGACAAGAAAACCTCAAATGCGGTCACTAAGAGTCAAACACAACGGAAAATAACTAAAGAGCAACAACAAATGTGATGAATGAGAGTTTATGATTAAATAGATAAATGGATAACAGGCAGTAAGTACTGTAAGTGTAGAGTGGAGAGAGAGATTGCAATGTTAGGAGAACATTTACTGAAAGGGGTGCGGTGAATCTGGGAATAATTTCAACAGAGAGGGACAAGTTGGAAGGGCATGTCAAGAGGAGAGAACAGCTTGGAGTATATGTTTGGTTAAGTGATGTTCACAAACAACACTCTTATCCCCTTCTTCCTTCTTATATCCTTTCCTTAAAATTCTGACTTATACGAATCATTTTAGCTGTCCCTCAATCTATTCATCTCATATTCTTGGTGTAACATGACAAGTGTGATACAAGAGGATTATTACCTGTCAGGTAAATCAAAAACAACCATTGTAATTAAAATGCAGGAATCTAAAAGGGGACCATTTGAAGGAAGAAAGATGTAAGAACTAGGGTGGGCTTGCTGGTAAGCGCCTGCCTTCAACCCTCCCATTTCATATGGATCAACCCTATGATTTGCTTGAAAGAAGGAAAATCCTATTCTCGTCTTAAGGAAGACCTGTAATGAATAATGAATGTCATGGCTTAGTATGTTACCAATTCCCAGTGAAGAGTGAGATCAATCAACAACTGAGAATGAATCTAAGAACTCAGAATCAGGAGTCAGTGGATGTATAGTAAAGAGGTTGAAGAAAGATGAGACTCTTTCGGAGAACTGAAGACAAAAATCCTAAGGGGTTTTTTTTAAAAAAGGTATTAGTGATATTTAGGTCATGAGTTCATGTTAATCACAATAGTACTTTAACTCTAGGTCTCAGTAAAGTTGAAAATAGAAATTTTCTAGTCTAAACTCTTCATTTTTATAGCTGAGGAAATTGTCTCAAAGCAGCTAATTATTTCACCAAGATCATACAACTAGTAAGAAGAGAGAAAGAAATCTTGGATCCTCCAACTCCAAGAACAATGTCCTTTTTATTCACACCACATTACATCTCTAGGAGTTGTGCCTAGAGATTGAGGAAACCTCATGACACAGGTCTCAATTTCGGTATTAGAGTTTTATGTGATATTGTTACAACCCACCTATGTAACACCAGAGAAATACATTTCCTAAGAGAAGATATGGCTGCTCAGGTAAGCCCATGAACATGATGAGAAGATATGTAACACAGATGCTGTGAGCTTAACCACCCTCTTTTGATTTGTATTTAGCATAGACCAGCATCATTTAAAAGGGAACCAGATGGTAAATCCATCCTCATACCTGAGTAGGGAAACATGATATGCCCACAGGATGCTAAGTATAAGAGATTTCCTCCACACATTTGTTCAACTTGAATCTTCCTGAATCTGTTGGACCCTAAATCCAATCTTTGTCCCTGTTCTTTGAATGCTATTGATTTTCTGATACTGACTCATCTTACACCCTATATCTTTACTCTTTATTCCCTGAGTCCCTAGTAACTAGTCCCTGGGTCTGTATAACTAATTCAATGTTTCTACTCACTCATCCCACATAGAAAGTATGATTTTCTGAGATTTGACTTCACCTAATACTCAGCTCAAGAATTATCAAGTTCTTTCCTAGATCCAGGTTGGACTGATCCTAGCCGGACCTATCTTTAGGCAAAACCAGAAAGAGCATTATTCTCCTCTAAAATTTTTAATTATAGAGTATAATCTCTTTCGTCTATGGTAGTTTAGGTGACATCTGAAGATAGATAGATAATCGACCATTCAAGTTCCTGCTTGGGTACCTCAGACCCAACAATTTGGTGGAGAAGTCAGAAGATAGAAACATTCAATGTTGAAGAGAGTAAAACAATGTTGTATTTTTTTTAGCATTGTAAACTGGTCTAAATGTTCAACAAAATAATTTGCCACTCCTGTCCTTTGTTGCAATGTTCCCCCTATTGGAGGGAGATCAAACATGAAAAGGATCTTTATATAACAAAATATCCTTAACAGTTTTAGTATCAGCAAAAATTGGAGGTCCTATTTTGGGGAAATGACTGAACAAATTCCAGATAATCTGATTTTCTTGTTCTTCTTCACATGACAAATTTCATCTCCCATCTCCATCCCTTTGCCATGATTATCCCCCATCTATGCTTGGCATGCATTTCTACTTCTTGGAAACCTTGTTTTCATTCAAAGCCCATCACACATGCAACTTTCTATGTGAAACTTTCTGAACTTCCTCCAACTGCTAGTGTTTCCCCACTCTGAAAAACAAATACAAAAAATAAGCTTACTTGAATTTTGTACATATTTATGTGGACAAAGTATTTTATTAGTATTTTTGAGTGCATAGGACAGAGTCCAGCTTTAGTAGGAGCTTAATAAGTGAGGATTTACTGATTGATTTGCATATTATAAAATGATTATTGTATCATGAGAAACTGCAAATATGAAGAAGTCAAAGAAACATGGCAATACTTGTGTGAAGTAAGGAGAATGAGGTAAATAAGATATAAAAGGTCACTCAGAATGTTGATGAAAATATTAAAGAGAGATCAAACTCAGAGTCACTGGCATGGATATTCCTGATGTTGGACAACTAATAATGAAACATACTCCTATGAGTCCTTCTCTAAGACTCCGTTTCTCTATCTGTAAAATTATGGAGTTAAAAAAATGATTTTTAAAAGCACTTTCAGTTCTGCAATTAGAATTCTATGATCCTCTCTCCTCTTTGAGAAAAGGTAGAGGACTAATTATTATAACAGGGTGATGCTGATTAACAAAAGGCAAGGATAGCTTTCTCTAATCACCCACATACATCTTCCAACAATGTAATACAGGGAATACCTGCCCACTAGCAGTCCATCAGTAATAAATACTTGTAATAAATGAAATTGAATTCCATGCTCTTCCCCAAATGACCCCATGCCCTTTGGTTAAAAATCATATACTTCCTTATTATATTAGTTACTTTAGTCACTACACAACATGAAATTATAGGTTTGTTCAAAAACTGTTCTTTCCTTCCAGCTGTCTCTGGTAAAACTCCATCCTTTTTATCTAGTGCATGATATCATTGTATTATCAGGCCTTCAAAATCTGATGGAAGACAGAAACAAAGCATTTTAACCATATGTTACCAAAATTTCATAAAGTCATTCATAACTGGGAAAGTCTTATTAAAGCAGGAACATTTTTGCAACCCTTTTTCAACAGCTGTTAGCATGATTCGTTGTTCAGTTAAAGTACCATAGCTGAGCAAAATGTATATAATTTGCATTGTTGGTAAGAATGTTATGTGACAGTGTCTCTAATTTCTGGGGAGTGGAAAACTTTGAAAAAGAAATGTTAGTATTCTTAGAAGTCGGAGTCCTTTCCAGTTTACAGCATATCCTATAATCAATCTCCTTGGATTAAATCTTGTCCTTAGCTTGCATTGTGTTTAGAAGTCTATTCACAGCTCCAGACATCCACATTTCAAAGATGTCTCTTGAAAGTAAAATGTGGTGTCATTTACTGAAGAGGTAGAGGTAAGGAAGAAGTAATTGTTTTTGACCAAAGATTGATAGGATAATCCACTAACATTTCACATGAATCCCTGAAAAATAAATGAGACCATGAGTTGCTTTTTTTCCCCCTAGCTTTTGTTCAATCTGACCATTTGAGATGGGTAGGCACCAGATTAGAGATGGATTGGGTACCTTGGGGCATATATCATATTTCACATTTCCTTACATAAGCCATACATAACAAAACCTAAGCATGGATAGAACCAAACACAGGTAAAGCAAACCAAGCAGAGATTTGATGGTCAGAGGTTGGCAGCATTTGAAAGGTTGAGTTGGAAAATGCAGAAGGATATTTGTGAATCTGTGTTTGTTAGGGAGAGAGATTGTAGGAAAAACACAGAAATGTGTATTTGTATTAGTTTTCAAATGGTTTCCTTATTGTACTTTGTGGAAAGGAATTCAACTCATCTTTACAAAAATGAAAGTGGCTCTTGAAACATTTAGTAAATTGACTGACCTCCGTCACTTCCTTTCTACTAGCAGGAGGAGGTGGTGGAGGAAGGTGAGGTTGATGGAATCCTAGCTCTGGAGCAGAAAGAGTCTTCAGAAGCCAACTAGTCCAGACTCTTCCATTTACAGATGAGGAAACTGAGGCCCAGGATGTTTAAGTGACATATTCAAAATCACATAACAAAGGCAAGATTTTAATTCAGTGTTCTCACTGATCCATTACTTAATTACAAATAAAAAGTTCTTTGCTAAATTTAAAGGACTAAATAAATGCTATTATTATTATTACTGCTTCTGTCACTACTTTGACCACAGTACTGCACTGCCTCATGGTAGTAATTGGAGGATGGAGCTGGTTAAACTCTACAAAGTTATGCTATCATAATCTCTTTGAACTATTCTCTGGGTCACCCTCAGACTCTTAGCGTTCCTTGAGTTTCCCTGACCCTGTAACTTTTTGCATGCTATTTCCCCAAACCTATAATGTCTTCCCTTCCCCTTATGGGATTCTTCTCTATCTTTTAAAGTCCTTCATTCTTCCCCACCCCCCTCTTGCTGGTCATCAGCCCGCCAATGCATTTTTCATACATCATTGTGCATTATGTGTAGGTAACAGCTAGATTTCCATTGGCCAGTTAGGAAGCATTATATCAAAGTAACAACATCTGGTGAGAATGCTAGATTGAGATCAAGTCTTATCTTTTGATTTCTTTATCTGAGATCCCAGTCCTTTTCCTGATAGCTACCTGTCTGGGGGTTAGAAATTCTTCAGTCTCTCTTTCTTAGCATTTAAGTGAAACTGAGCCTGAACCAAAGTTGTGAAGGAGGCAGAATTACTTTGCTCCACCTCCCTAGCTTACATTCATGCCTTTATTATTATATTTGCTAGAAGAAAATTCTTAGGTGATCTCTTTGGCCAGTGAAAACCCTTGGTTTTCTGTGTACTTATTTTTCTCTTACCATAACTTCCACGAGAGCAATATCCAGTATACAGTGGGTCCTTAATACATTTTTAACTGATTGATGTGTCTCTGTTGAAATGCGAGCTGCAGAGGAAGCCTCTGCCTCTTTTCCATGCAAACAAACACCCCTTCAGGAATGGAATGAACCCTCTTCCCCCAAGTCAAAAGTCCCTGAGAGGGATGTCCATCAACTGGGGAACGGCTAAACAAGTTATGGTACATGAATTCTGTGGAATACTATTGTTCTATAAGAAACCATAAATAGTTGGACTCTAGAGAAGCCTGGAATGAGTGACAGGATCTGATGCGGAGCAAAGGGAGCAGAACCAAGAGAACAATGTACACAACAACATTATAAGATGATCAACTTTGATGGAAATAATTCCTCTCAGCAGTTCAGAGAGCTGGAGCAACTATATTAGACTGGCTCTGGGCACTGTTATCCCCATCCAGAGGAAACAAAACAAAACAAAAACCTTCCTAATCTGATGAATAGTTTATAAACATTATTTCTTTCCTTTAATCCTAATTCCACATACCAGAAATGACTAATCTGTGAACATGTTTATCAAAAATATGCTCTATACAATGCTAATCTTATTGTCCACCACTGAGGGGAGGAAGGTGGAAAGTGAGGGTGGAAGGAAATTTTAGAACTTAAAAGTATGCATGTGCCTATGGATGAATGTTGAAAAAACTTTCATAGCATGTATTTGGAAAAATAAAATCTCAATAAAAAAATTAAAAAAAAGAGTTGGAGGAACCAGAGGCACTTCTCTCCAATCCTGTCTCTGCCATACTCCATGTGGAATCTCAGGCAAGTCCTTTCACTGACCTTGGACTTCATCTTGTCATGTGTAAAATGAGAAAATTGAACCAGATGAGCTCCAAGGCCTCTTCCAGTTCTGGGTCTATGGGGCTAAGTCTTAAAAACAAACAAAGACCTGGATGAACCAGTGGGAGCTGCCCTCATCTCAATCTCAGTCCTCCAAAAATAAAAGAACAAAGCCTCTGCTCACTATATCTTATGCATTGCCTGAACAACAGAATGTACTCTATCTAGGTTGTCACAGATTGATGAATTAAGAAGAGGTTTACAGTTGTCTGCCCTCTGCTAATTAGTAATGCAAATGAAGAGTTCTGTGGGAGCTGAATACTTTATGCAGAGAATAAGAAGAAACTGCCAAATGTCTACTGTGTGCAGTGACTTTTATATAGCATCCAAATGAGACACTATAACTCATGGAAACATCTTTCCTACCCTCATGGAAGTTCCATTCTAAACCAAATAAAATCAAAATGAAATTATAATTACTAAAAGGCCTTGAACTAAGGCAGTGAAGAGCACTGAGTCTGAAATCAGAAGAATAGAGTTCAAATCCTGCCTCCGATGCTTATGTTTTGAAAGTACTTGGTATTCTTTAAAGATGTTGTCAATGTTGATGTCACCATATCATCATCATCATCATCATCATCATTATCATTGCAATCTGTAAGACAAAACAAGTCACTCCACCTCCCTCAGACTCAGTTTTCTCATCTATAAACTGAGTTACTTAGACTATTTCTAAGGTCCCTTCTTATTTTATATTTATGCTCCAGTATTCTTCCCCAATTACCACCTCTCCTCCTCACTTATTTTGCTTTACTTTCCTTCTTTTTGATGGGGAAGTCACGATTATACCCTGGCAGTTTTGAGTGAAGCTTAATTAAGGATGGGAAGTTAGAAAAAGGCAAATTGAGAATGAATTGGCTTAGGCAACTTCAGAAAGATCCAATGTGATGCTGTGAGCACATAGGCTTCTCAGTTATGTCTCTGGGCCTGCTGCTCACAGAAAGGAGTCCCAGAATAATACTCCACAGTTGGATGGCACCTGGCCTCTCACAAAAGTCTTGCGATATCAGCGCTACATATATTGGTAGCTTGTCTCAGGCGCTATGCAGTTCATCTTGGGACTTCACTTTCTCCAGATTAAAAAGGGATGGAGTAGACCTGATGATTTCTGTCTAACATTCCAACAGATATCACTAGTGTCCCTCCAACTATTATCCTGACTTTGCAACTAAGAAAACTGAGACCCAGAGAATCCTAGTAAATTGTGTCTGGCCAAACACTGAAGTGCCAGAGGAGGGATTTCAACTAAGGTTTTTCCTGACTCCAGATCTCACTCCTTCCTATTAGGCAGTGAGAAGGAACAGTGGCTAGCGTGCTTGACCCACAGTCAAGAGGACTTGAGTTCAAATCCAGATGAATGACTTTTAATCTTTCTGAATCTGTTTCCTGAGGGAAAATGGGCCAAGTTTAAGGCTAGCATTTGCCCCATAGGATTTTTGATGGTTCATGCTGTTATTGTTGTTGAATGATTTTTCAGTCCTGTTCAAATTGTGATTCTATTTGGAACTTTCTTGCCAAGGATACTAGAGTGGTTTGCCACTTCCTTCTCTAGTTCATTTTACAAATGAGGAAATCGAGGCAACCAGGGACAAGTGGCTTGCCCAGTGTCACACAGCTAATGTGTCTGAGGCCAGATTTGTCCTAAAGAAGAGGAATACTCCTGACTCCAAGCTTGGCACACTATCCATTGCTTTGTTGCCATATATAAAGTGATATTTAAATGCTAAGGATAATGATGGAGATGAGATGATGATGTTGGTGATAATAGTTACAGCATACTAGCCCTATAACAAAGGTTCAGGATCTGTTATCTCATTGGCATTAGGAGTTCCCAGATGAGAAAATGATATACCTTGGACATCTACTTAGATTAAATGATTTGTCCAGACCCACACAACCAGAGATGAGACTTCAAGTCTGGTCTTCTTAGTTTCCAGATAGGGTCTCAATCAATTCTGCCACAATGTCTCTACCAAGGATGGGCAAACATTCTGCTTCATTATGATGACTTCAGGTCATTGTTTTACCATGGACAGATTAACCAATCTCTTTGCAAAATAAATATGCTTCACCAGCCTCAAGTTCCTGCTTCTGCCTCAGTCCTTGAAAAATGAATGATCAAAATGTAGGCAAATTGAGGCACAATCATCTACCAACATGCCACTCTGGCTAAAAGTCAGAGAGGAAGATGGATAGGGTTTGTGTTCCAGGATAGGAGAGATGCCTACAGCATCCTTCTGGTTTGCACCAAGTCCTGCCCCAAATGAATTAAATAAATATTTTAAACACTGCAGAATCCAATGCCTTTTCAGTGCTTTAGAGAAGTATTAAATAATGCTCCCTTAAGTTACACTAACTTCCTCATCTTTATGGATGTTGCTTCATAATATTTAGAATTATGCTACTTCCTGTCATCTGCCCTCTCCCCATACTTTAAGAGAGGGAACAAATATCCTGGAATGATCCCTTCCCTCACCCCAACACAGAATACACAGATTTCTTTTTCAATGGTCAGAATTCAACCAAATAGAATTAAATAACTTTCCATGAATAAAACTAAGAAGGGCAACGTGGTGACTTAGAAGGCTTTTTTGGAGTCAAGAAGACCTGGGTTCAAACTATTCCTTTGAGTCATACGGAGTGTCTATGGACAAATGGCTCACCCTCTCAGAATTCCTTGGTAATTAAGTCAGAGGAGAAAGGCAGAAAGAGAAAAACCAAAGACAGATAGGGAGACAGATATAAAGAGATAGAGAGATAGAGAGAGAAAGACAGAGAAGAGACAGGCTTATTGTTTATTCTTCACTAAGGGGTAGAATATCCATATAGAACATTCCTCAAATTATTAAATTTGAAGGTCTATAAAAAATATTGTTTAAAAAATAGGATAAAATAGAGACTTTTAAATCCTTTCTGTTTCACAGAGCCCTCTGGTTATCCAGGCGAAGCCCCTGGACTCCATTTTAGAATAATGATTACAAATAATAAAATAAAATATATAGGCAAACAAAGACAATCAGTTACATTAAAATAAACATATTTTTTTCACATTCACATTCATGGAGCTCATGAAAGAGGGGCTGAGGGAACCCACTGTTGGACATATACCCCCAAAAAGGCCAAAGAGAACAAAAGGCAAATATAATATCACATGTGTGATAAAAAAGAATTAGAAGCAAACTGAGTGCCCATATTTAGGAGGATAATTAAACAGATTAATGATGAATATAATGCAATGGAATATTACTGATCAGTAAGAAAATGACAACTATGAGGAGTTCATAGAAACATGTGATGGTCTTGGTAAACTCCTGAAGAGCAAAAAAAAGACAGAATCAAGAGAATTCTTAAATATTTGATGACAAAAACTCTAAAAACAAGTAAAATTATGAGTAATTATAACAAATCTATAGAAGAAATAATGAAACATTCCTCCCTCCTCTTAGTAGGAAAGGCAGGAGATAATGGATATTGACTGTTTGCCTATACCAATAGAGGTGGCCACTACTTTGGTTGGTTTTACTTAGGTGTTTTGATAGTGAGATAAAACTGTAGGGATTAGTTTTACATTTGGCATGTCTCCCCCCACCGCAAAAAAAAAAAAAATCATGAAATATAATTTCAAAAACAAAGATTGGCCAAAGCCAGAATTTTCTAGGCAACCTTTACTTTACGCATGAAGTAGAAGGTTTGAAGATATCCAAAAATATCAGGTTATTTTCCCTCTTTTCTTGAATTGTTTGAACATCTTTTAGTCATTTCCAAATCTTTGTGACCTCATTTGGGATAATCTTGGAAAAGATACTCAAGTAGTTTGTCATTTCTTTCTCTAGTTCATTTTACATATGAGGAAACTGAGGCAAGCAGGGTGAAGTGACTTACCTAAAGTCATGTGGCTAGGAAGGATCTGAGGCCATATATGAACTCACTTTTTCCTGCTTCCAGACCAGGCAATGTGTCACCTAGCTGACCAAACTTGAATTACCTATCTCAATGATAGACTAAATTCTTTATTTCAACCTCTCTAAGTCATTGTCATGCCATATTTTTATTCTTCCAACCTTCCTTTGCAAAAGGAAAGAGCACACATTATTATTCCAATTTTACCAAGAGAAAGCTGAGGCACCAAGTAATTAAATGGCTCTGCCAATGCTTTGAATCATTAACAAAACTAAGACTGCAATCTCTGAGTTAGCAGAACCCTCAGTGACCTTCTAATCTAATCCATAGCTGAACAAGACCTTTATAATGTCACCGATAACTGGGCGATCTTTCCAAGAATTGACATCTCTGTTTTAGTGATTTTTCATATCCATACATTCAAGCTTGGGTTCCTTGCTCCCTTGATATTTTGAGTTCTGTTGAATTTACCTTCCCAAGTTGAGCACTGGAGGTTCAGACACCAAACTCTGTCAGGCTCATAAAATCTACAGAGACCCAACACCAATACACAGCATCTTCACTCACTGGTTCCATGTCATAATCAGCTAATTATTTGCCCCCGAAGTGTTGACAACTTTGTTTTAAGTAGTGACACTTTCAAGTCTTTAGCTGTGACACTGTCTTCCATGGCCCAGATTAAGCAAGTTTTGGACACATTGTTCTGCATCCCCTTTTAGCTTTAGGCTCAAGCACATTCTTATTCATCTGATTAATATTCATTTGAAGGTATCACATGCCCCAGCCTTCTGAAGATGATTAATCAGGCTGAGTGCTCAGTGGATGCAGTGCTCCTAATAGGGTCCCTCTCTTGCTATAAACAGATTAGCATTTGCAAAGTTAAGTCCTGTCCCTGATTAACAGAAAAGTAGATTCTGGTCAGGCTCTAGTCATAGACCCACTTCACAGGGAGAGTGGCTGTAAAATGAGCTGCCTTCCATACATAATGAAAGCAAATAAGAAAAACTCCCCTAGTGGGACCCCTGTATCTCCCAACAGGCAAGTATACTGTATGTATAGCCAAAGGATCTTAGCCAGAAGGAAATAAAGGTTTCAGATTCCAAGGACATGGATTCAAATCCAGATCTACCACTTACTACTTCTATGATTTAACCAATTATTTCACCTGTCTGTGACTCAGTTTCCTAAATCATAAAATTGAGGTATAGGATTAGATGACCTCTGAGGTCCCATTCATCAATGATCCTATGAACTCCCAAAGTGCCTGATATGAACCTTGTATTTTCCTAGCACTTAGTAGAAAGCTCTGTGCACAGTAAGTGCCAAATAAACTAAGTATTACAAACTATTTTTCCTTTCCATTCATTCCTTTCTTTATTATTGTTTTAATAATAGTTTCCTAGTGAATCATTCACACAGGAACCAAGAAGGGATGAGAGAGTTAAATGATGGGAGGAAAGGACACACATTCAGAGAATATTGTATTTACAAAGAAGGAAACAATGGTTTATCTAATCTATCCTCATTTTTACAGATTAAGAAACTGTGGTCTTAAAGGGGTAAGTGATTTACTAAGGTCACATAGGCAGTAAATTTGGGATTCCAAACACATCTTCTGACTCCAAATCCAGTGAATATGATTCATAAAATTATATATTATTCTATGATTTATTGGCACATATAATCACTAATTTTATGGTTTATTTTGTTCTATATGAGTGCTGAGTTTGATCCTCAGTGAAACCAGGACTGGTCTTTGGAGAGTGTTATACGGGATAAGAATGATGGAAGTGGAATTAAAGAACCAATATGACCTTGGGTAGGTCACTTTTGCAGTCTCAGTTTCCTCATCTGTAAAATGAAGGGTTAGACCAGATGACTTTTTCAACTCTAAATCTATGATCCTTAAACAGTGATACATGGATATAAGATAGCAGAAAATTCTCTTAATGGAAAAATGATGACAGTTATCAGTCAGTCAATGATGATGATAATAATAATGTTTGCATTTCATTCTTGAAGAAGACCATGGCAAGTATGATGCCATGAGAAGCAAGTGAATTGGATTTGATAAGGAGTGCTGTGCACCAGTCTCATTTTCTCCTCCAGAGCCTTCTATGTCCAGTGGCCAAATATGAATTGGGAAAACTGGAAATGACCCTGGATGTGAGGCAATAAGTTTACATAGCAAGTAAGTGTTTGAGGTCACTTTTGAATTCAGGCCCTCCTGATTTTATGATTGGTGCTCTAATTCTATGCTAAATGATTTGGGGGGTAGAGGGAAAAGTTGATCCAAGGGTCAACTGAGAAGATGCCAGCTCCTCCCTATTTGACTGGGTTCCATTGAAGGGAGTTCAGGGTGAAAGGGTTTGAGTTGGAAGGAACCTCAGAGACCTTCTCACTGAGGAGTCATCAACATGTGTGTTTGTGTGTGTGTGTGTGTGTGTGTGTGTGTGTGGCAGTTTTAGCAGACTGGTAAACACTAAAATCCCCTTGTCAGAATAATGTTCTTAATCTTTCAAGTCCCAAAGAAAATCCTAACTTCTACAGTGTCTTTTCTGAACCACACAGTATCCTCCCCATGAAAATATTTCCAATTCATTCTGTAACAATTTTGTTAGTATACCATGGTTTGAACATTTTTCTCCCCATCAAACCTTTGTTTTGTCTGTGATGGATTCCCATCACTTAGTACAGTGCCAGCATAAAGTGGGTGCTTAAGGAATGCTTGTTAACTGAATGCATTCAATAAAATATGTTGACTTAGAAATAAAATTAATTCTAATTGATATTGCTAGTGAATTTTGTTTTGGAAAACTTAGTCACAGACCATGGTCTTTAAAGAAAACCAGTCATACAACATAATCACAGATTATGATATTAAATCTAGTTCAATCTCCTCATTTTACAAATAAGAAAATTTACTTATCTGTAAAGGAGAGGAAATGATTAATCCAAGGTCACACAGATACCCATTTAGCATAGCTATACTCTGAGTATAAGACCTCTGCCTCTAAAAACAAAACTATCTGTCTTTTGGAGTTAGAATTATCCAAGAACAAACTATTATATGAAACAAAGCCACCATCTGAAAATAAAATTTCCCACAATTTGTCTTTATAAAATGGGAGAGAATCAGAATGGGTGCTTATCATAACTGGCAAAAGGGTAAAATTTAACAAAACAAAGGATAGAGGCAATCACTAAAGACAATATACTTAATTATGCTTAAATTATTTATTAATACAATATAAGTAAATTGGGCACAAATAAAATTAACACATCAAAGATCAATTGGTGGGAGGAAATCTTTGTATTAGAAATCTTGGTAAGCATCTAATAGCCAAGGTCTGTTTGGCTGATTAAAGAAATATATAAGACCCAAAAGTCAATCCCAATAAATAAATAAACAAGTTGTAAAGGGATTTAAAGAAACAGTTTTCATTCTAGAAAGCAATTTGTAATTATGCTAAGAAAGTGATTAAAGGTATCATTTGACCCTGAGATTCTACTGTTGGGCACAAGAGGAAGTCAATGAGAAAATGAAATGAAACATATACAGATTGTGAACTCTTGAAGGACAGGGATTTTTTTTTCCTGGCACTTATAGGCACTTATTAAATGATTGTTGACTTGACATTATAATAATTTTAGCAACACTTTAAATAGGAGCAATGGACAGGTAACAAAGTATTTGTCCAACTTTGAGAATTGACTAAACCAACTGTGGCATTTTACTATGTATACAGAAAAGCTTGGGAAGACTTATATGAACTGATACAAAGTGAAGGAGGAAAATAATACATACAATGACAACAAAAATGAAAATGGAAGGAAGAACAACAAAGTAATCAGAACTGATTGTTACATAATTATAATGTCTAAACTTGGCCCCAGAGTAAAGATGTGAGGATTCACACATAAACAAACTTTTCAGATGTGGTTATAGACACAGGACACTTTAAAGAATGTTAGGCTTTTTTAATTTGTCGGTCAGTTTTACTGGACTGTTTTTCCCCCTTAATTCTCCTTTTTTTTCCCCTTTGACATAAGGGATGGTTTGGGGGAAGGGGAGAGAAATTAGAGCCAACAGAATAAAAGATGATAAAATTTCATCTTAAAGCTATTATTAAACTAATTTTCATTCTTTTTGATAGACCAACAATACAATAGGTCCCAGGTCAACCCCACTTGGTCCTTGTCTGGACCCTGACAGGTTCAGAATGAATGCGAATTGAATGTCAAGAGCAATTGTTTCTGTTTTGGTCAGAAATTCTGAGTAATTTTTCCTTCTAGATTATTGTTTTTCTTTTTTTGACTATGTAAAAGAAGTCATTTTTTCATTTCTTTCTTACCTATTTTAATCACTGAATGGGTGTTGCCTCAGTCAAACTGAGACCTGTTAAAGATGTTAACATAAAGGCCAAGGTCTCTGACTGCATCCAGGACCATTTCTAGGCCACCTGATCCAAATATGGCCATTGGATCCAGATATCCTGGAGGAACACTGAGGCTTGTGACTTTGCACAGCTCGCCCTCACTTAAATCCAATTTACTTGCATGTCATGTTATCAGATCTCTGATGTCATAGTCCTCATCAAGAATGAAGGACAAAAGGGCAGCTAGGTGGTGCAGAGGATAGAGCACTGGCCTTGGAGTCAGGAGGAACTGAGTTCAGATCCGGTATCAGACACTAAATAATTCCCTAGCTGTGTGACTTTGGGCAAGCTACTTAACCCCATTGCCTTGCAAAACAGCAGCAAAAAATGAAGGACAAACAACAAGATGCCTATGCATGAAATATACATAAAATCATAGCTTAAATTTGTGTGACACATTAAGGCTTTAAAATGTTTTACATATGAAAACAAATTTGATCTGTATAGTATAAGGACATTGGATTTGGACCATAAGCTCTCAGTTTTGAAATTTAGCTCTGTTTCTCTTCTAATTGTGTGATCTTGGTTAACTCACTTTACTTAATTTTGTCTGTAAACTCCTTCCTAGTTCTGAATCTATGGTCCTTTGAACAATCATGTTAGACCTATGCTGATATAAACCTACTATACAAATCACTAAACCTATTTTAGAACAGGGAAAATGACCTAAGAACAGTGTTGGTGATTTATATCTGGTCAATAAAAAGCAGAGAAAGAATTTAGTCCCAGGTGTCTGTTGATCCTCCCTTCCCAAGAAACATCAATGGCTCCCTATTGTCTCTAAGATACTAGTTTATCTTAATTTATCTAAGATAAACTTCTCTGTTTGGCATTTAAAACCCTTTTCAATTTGGATTCAGTCTGTCTCTTCAATCTCATATACACTCAACATGCCAGCCAAATTAGAATTCTTGCTCTCATGTATTCAACATTCCACTCTCATTTCTGTTTTCTCCCCATACCTTGTATGGGTCTCCTCTTTACTGCTTTTTCTTGGAAGCCCTACCTCTCTTCAAGGTTGAACTTGAATGTTTATCTCCCTTGTAAAGCCCCATTCCCAGTCCAAAGCCTAGTCTAGTATGTGTATGCACAAACATAAATACACGTAAACATACAAATTTATATACACATACATTTGTGTATATGAACATGGAGATATAGTCATTTGTATTTACTCATTCATCTTTGCAATATAGCGTATTGGAAAGACTCCTTAATTTTCAGCCACAGAACCTGTTAAATAGTTGTTATAAGATTCACTGTTCCCATTATGCCCTAATTTTCCCCTTCTCCCAAAACAGTCTTCTTTCTCACTCCTTAATTTTTTTTAGACATCATTCCATTTATATTCAACTTGCATCCATGTTCTCTATTTATAATCCTTTTACCTGCCCTAATGATGAAAAATTCTTGGGAGTTACAAGTATTATCTTCCCATGAAGGGATGTAAAATGTTTGACCTAATTAAATACATTATGTTTTTTCTTTCTTATTTACCTTTTTTTTATGTTTCTCTTCTATTTTGGATTTGAAAGTCAAATTTGCTATTCAGCTCTGGTCTTTTCATCAGCAATGATTAAACTTCTCTAGTTCATTGAATATCCATTTTTTTCCCTCTGAAGGATTATGCTTAGTCTTTCAGGATAGGTTTTTCTTGGTTGTTATGCCAATTCTTTTGTTTTCCAGAGCATCATATATTAGGTCCCCTACTCCATTATTATAAAAAATGCTAAATCTTGTGTTATCCTGATTGTGACTCAAAAAATTTTGAATTGTTTCTTCCTATCTATTTGTGACATTTTCTATATAACCTGAAACTCTAGAATTTGGCTATAGTATTCCAGGGTGTTTTCAATGGATTTCTTTCATGAGATAAGCAGTAGATTATTGCAATTTCTATTTTACCCTCGGGCTGCAGGATATCAGCACAGTTTTCTTTTGATCATGGCTTTTAGGTATTCCAATTTTTTTTAGGGTTTTTTTTTTTTTTGCAAGGCAAATGGTGTTAAGCCACATAGCTAGGTAATTATTAAGTGTCTAAGACCAGATTTGAACCCAGGTATTCCTGACTCCAGGGCCGGTGCTTCATCCACTGTGCCACCTAGCCACCCCTATACCAATAATGTCTAAATTATCTCTCTTCAATCTATTTCCAGATCAGTTGCATTTCAATGAAATATTTCACATTTTCTTTCAAATTTTATATTTTTTTGACTTTCCTTTATTGCTTCTGAAGTTTCATGGAGTTGTTAGCTTCCATTTGCCCAATTCTAATTTGCAACCACAAAAAGAATTGCTGTGAATATTTTAGAACATAAGGGACTTTTCCCATTTTTTTATAATTTCTTCTGAATATAGGCCTAGTATTGGAATTGCTGGGCAAAAAGTTATGATTAATTTTATTGTTCTTTGGGCATAGTTTCATATTACTCTCTAAAATAGTCGGATATATTCACAACTCACCAACAATGCATTAACGTCCCCCTCTCACAACTTCTCCAATATTGATCATTTTCCCTTTTTGTCATATTAGTCAATCTGATAGGTTTGAGTGATAACTTCATAGTTGTTTTAATTTGCATTTCTCTAATCAATAATGATTTGGAACATTTTTTTCATATAATTATATGTTATTCATTTGAAACCTGCCTGTTTATATCCCATGATTATTTGTCAATTGGGAATGACATGTAGCCTTATAAATTTGATTCAATTCTCTATAATTTTTAGAAATTAGGCCTTTATTGGAACTCCTGGCTATGAAAATTGTTTCCCAGCTTTCTCTTTTCCTTCTAAACTCAGCAGAATTGGTTTTATTAGTGCAAGAACATTTATATTTAATACGCTCAAATCATCTATTTTGCAATTTATAATGTACTCTATTTCTTGTTTGGTCATAAATTTCTCCCCTTTCAACAGATAGAGTATTTCTTGATCTATTAATTGGTCATCCTTTATGTCTAAATCCTAAACCCATTTTGACCTTACTTTGGTATAGGGTGTGAGATGTGCATCTATGTGTAGATTTTTCTATATTATTTTACAGTTTTCCAAACAATTTTTGTGGAATAATGAGTTCTTATCTCAGAAGTTAATGTCGTTGGGTTGTCAATAGATTACTATAGTCATTGGCTATTGTTTTTTTACCTATCCTAAGCCACTGGTCCATCACGCCATTTCTGAAACAGTACCATGTTGTGTTGATGACTGCTGCTTTATAGTATAATTTTAGTACAGCAAGGCCACCTCCCTTTTGTTGCTCCAGATGAATTTTGTTACTACTTTTTCTTGTTTGGTAAAATAGTTATTTGGCAGTTTGATTGTTATGACTCTAAATAACTAATTTAATTTGAGTAGAATTGTCATTTTTATTACATTAACTTCATCTAGCCATGAGCAATTAACATTTTTCCAATTATTTAGATCTGACTTTATTTGTGTGAAAGTGTTTTGCAATTGTGTTCATAGAGTTTCTGAGTTTGTTTGGGAGGTGGGATTCACAGGTATTTAATGTTGTCTGGAGTTACTTTAAATGGAATTTCTCTTTCTATCTCTTGCTCTTGGGCATAGAAATTTGATGATTTATGTGAGTTTATTTTATATCCTGCTACTTTGCTGAAGTTGTTAATTGTTTCAAGTAGATTTTTAGATTATTTTCTAAAGTTCTCTAAGAATACCATCAAATCCTCTGCAAAGAGTGAAAGTTTTACTTCTTCATTAACAATTCTAATTCCTTCAATATCTTTTTTTTTCTCATTGCTAAAGCTAACATTTCTAATGCTATGTTGAATAGTAATGGTGCTAATAGGCATCCTGGTTTCACCCCACATCATACTGGAAATGCTCCTAGTTTATCCCCATTATATATAATATTTGTTGATGGTTTTAGATAGATACTGATTATAATTTTATGGAAAACTCCATTTATTTCTGTACTCTCTAGTGTTCTTAATAGAAGTGCATGTTGCATTTTATCAAAGGTTTTTTCTACATCTATTGAGATAATCATATGATTTCTGTTGGTTTTGTTTTTGATATGTCCAATTATGTTGAGTGTTTACCTAATGTTGAACCATCCCTGCCCACCTGATATAAATTCTACCTGATCATATCGTATTGTCCTAATAATAACTTGCAGTAATCTCTTTGCTAAAATTTGATTTAAGATGCTTGCAACAATATTAATTAGGATTTTTTGTCTATAATTTTCTTCGTTTGTTTTGACTCTTCCTGGTTTAGATATCAGCATCATATTGATGTTATAAAAGAACTTTGGCACAGCTTCTTCACCTCTTTTTAAAGACTAGTTTATGCAGAATTAGAATTAATTGTTCCTTAAATGTTTGATAGAATTCACTTGTAACCCCATCTAAACTTAGAGACTTTTTCTTAGGGAGTTTATTTATGGTTTCTTCCATTTCTTTTTGTGAAATAGGGTTGTTTAAGTATTTTATTTCCTCTTTCATTAATCTGAATAGTTTTGTATTTTTGTAGTCTATCTACTTTAACTAATCACTTTACACATGACAAAACTTAGGTCCAGGGAAATAAAGTGACTTGCCAAAATTCATACAGTTAGTATTCATATTTGGAGTTTTGGAGAAACTTTTTAAGTTTTACTAGTGCAGGCAACTCCCAAGAATAAAATCTTACTATCAATGAAGGCCAGTATCTGCATCTTAGAGTTTTAGAATTGCTCTGGGCCACTAACTTGCTCAGAATCACAGGATCAATATACCAGAAGCAAGATTGAATATGTATATTCATTATTAAGTTATAAATATTCCCTAAAATCCATAGATTTGATTATTCATAATAAATCTCCCTCTCTCCCTCTCTCTCATTTTCTGTCTCTGTCTCTCTTTATATATATATTCTCTATCTGTCTGTCTCTCTGTCTCTGTCTGTCTTTCTCTGTCTGTCTCTGTCTCTGTTTATGCAGAGACTTTCAACCAGCCAGGTCCTGTTGGTCTTTGCCATTTGCTCCCCCTAAATTACATGATGCTAGATAAAAACTACATTAAAGTGCCTAGGTGAACACAACACTGCTATAAGTATTGGCTGTCATTTGCCATGCACTATAATGCGACTTTCTATTCAAATGTCAATCTAATGGATGGAATTGTTCTTTAATGAAAACATAGGCCGCAACTCCATAACTAAGGATACACATGTCTCTTGGTCCACACACCTGAGAAACTATCTAAACCCCACAAATCAGAGAGCCCTTGACAGAGAAAAATATTCTGTGGCAGGAGCATTCATGGCATTCTTTAAAGGGAAAATTGAAAACATGCTTCCACAAGGGTCAGATGGTTATTATTGGAAAAGGGTTCTTGTAAACCGTAACAGAGGCCATTTTCTCCCCCTAAATTACATTACCTCTTCCAAGTGCTCAGCGAGTCTCCAGGCCAACCCAGCACTGGGCTCTTTACTGATGTAGATAACAATTCACATGCGTTCCTAAAAGCACATCCATTTTAAAGTGGGCCATGAAGAACACCGACTGTGACAGAAAACTGATATTTTTCTGTAACGTCAGCACTACAGACATATTTCCAGAGGAAACGTTTAAAAGAAAAGGGGGGGGGAAGCTCATGAAGAAAATGCTTCCTTATTTAACACATACAGTGCTATTCAGTACAATTTACTGCCAATAACAACTTTCAAAAACTAGGACATTTTTGCTCCCATTTTATACTGAGATATTAAAGAAGCTTGAAAAATTTAGCAGGAACAAAAGATGGAGAAGGACTTACTGGCTTTTTCTCCTAGATAGCTTACCACTCAGAAGCATTAAAAATAGTTAAAAAAAAAGAAAATTGATTGGTTTGGGAAGGTAGTTATTAAAACAACAATAATTTAAACTAGTCACAGCCTACACCTGCAGTCTAAAAGCCTTTTTGATAAGTAAAAGAGTCTTTATGAAGTCCTTATTATAAGCTGACCACTGTGCTAAGCAAATACAGAAGCCAATGTGGTCACTGCCTTCAAGGAGTCTGTATTCTAAAAAGGGGAGGAAAAAACATCATAACCAGGGAGAGGTGTTTTAGTGTGGAAAGGTATAGGGATGCAGAATGGAACTCTAGGAGAGTAAATGAACATGGTTGTTTCTTGTTGCAATGTCAAGATGATTTAATTTTGTTTCCCAAACTAGGAAGTGGGGGCAGGGTTGGTGAGGTAAGAGTTGATTGATTCTTGTCCTTAGTTATGGAAAAAGACCAAAATGACATCACTCTGTTTGAGACAAATGACAGTGTATCTGATTGGCTGATCGGTCCAATATGAGCTCAGAATGCTCTACCACAGGTTGGGCACAAATAGTCCATGTGAACCCCTGGGATGGTTGCTCTAAATTTATATATCTTACATTCCCTTTGAGCTGCTTCCATTCTGCCTTGCTCATAGAACCTAGCATCCTCTCTGAGAGGGCACACCATGTTGGGTAGTCCAGTGCCAGGATCTCCCATGCTGCACTACCAATTCTAAAGTTCTTAAAAGAGACCTTCAGCTCATCCCTATTTCACTTCTGACCCTGCTATGAGTGCTTGCCCTCTATCAATTCTAGCAAAACAGTTGTTGAGAAGGTTGCTGGGGAGAAAAGAGATATCTCAGGTCACTCTATGGTAAACCATCTGAGGTGCTCACCAATCAGCCAAGGTGAGAGAAAGAAGATGGTAGAAATTTGGAAGTTGAAAGGGATCATTCCTTCTGAAGCAAGGGCCATAAACCTAGTTTTACTAATTACAAGTATCCATCTAATGATCGTATGATCTTAGAGAGCTAAAAGGGTCTTCAGAAGTCATCTGACTCAACTCTGTTTTTACAACTGAGGAAACTGATTTTCAGGCAGGTAAAATGATTCAAAATTATAAAATCAAGATTTAGAACTTGAAAGGATTCTCAGAAGTTGGCTAATCCAACTTCACTTTGTCAATGAAGAAACTCAGGTTCTGAGAGACAAAAAACCTTGCTGATTTCACATGGCTATTGTCAGAAGAACAGGCAACTAGATGGCACAGTAGGTAGAGCACTGACCCTTAAGTCAGGAGGACCTGAAACATTTACTTGCTGCATGACCTTGGACAAGTCACTTAACCCTGATTGTCTCGCATCTAGGTCCATCTCCAGTCATTCTGATGCATATCTAGTCACTGGACCCAGATAACTTTGGAGGAAAAAGTGAGGGTGGTGACTTAGCACAGCATCCCCCATTTGTTGTTTTTTTTTTTTGGTTCTTTGCTTTTTAACAGTGTATTAATAAAGGATATGCTAAATGACACTTCCTCTTGGCAAAAGGCAACAAATGGAAGATGTGATATATTTTTACAAGCATAGAACAAGAATCTTTTAATTGGTTGACATCACAGAGGTAAGGCATCATGATTGATTACATTAAAGAAAGTGATTATAGTATACACATGGGATGGAGATTACCTCTCTTTATCTCTAAAGATGTTTTGTTTTTAATTTTGTGGGTCCAAGCAGGATCCTGAGGTCACTGATAAAGACGCAAAATTGGGTAGAATGAATTGTCATGTGGGGAATTAGATAAGGTCAACTTTTCTTTTACACTTTTTTTTGGTTTATTTATTTTATATTATTACAATAATTTTGTTATAAGAGTAAACATGAACCCTCTCCCCCAAGAGGATGAGAAACCTCAAGAATAGTGAGAAACTATCTGAAACCATCAACAAGCATTATATTCACTGGGGAGAGGCTAGAGGCATTCCCAATAAGATCAGGGTTGAAACAAGGGTGCCCATTATCACCACTACTATTCAATATCATATTAGAAATGTTAGCTTCAGCAATTAGAGAAGAAAAAGAAATTGAAGGAATTAGAATTGGGAAGGAAGAGACAAAAATCTCACTCTTTGCAGATGACATGATGGTCTACCTAAAGAATCCCAAGAAATCATCCAATAAACTACTGGAAACAATTAGCAATTTTTAGCAAAGTTGCAGGTTATAAAATAAACCCACATAAATACTCAACTTTCTATATATGTCTAGCAAGATACAGCAGAAAGAGCTAGAAAGAGAAATCCCATTCAAAGTAACTTCAGACAATATAAAATACTTGGGAGTCTATTTGCCAAGACAGACTCAGAATCTTTTTTGACAATAATTATAAAACACTTCTCACACAAATTAAATCATATTTAAATAACTGGACAAATATGAACTTCTCATGGATAGGCAGAGCTAATATAATAAAAATGACAATTCTACCAAAACTAAACTATCTGTTTAGTGCCCTACCAATCAAAATTCCAAAAAATTACTTTAATGAGGGGCAGCTACGTGGCGTAGTGGATAAAGCACCAGCCCTGGAGTCAAGAGTACCTGAGTTCAAATCCTGTCTCAGACACTTAATAATTAGCTAGCTGTGTGGTCTTCGGCAAGCCACTTAGCCCTGTTTGCCTTGCAAAAAAAAAATTACTTTAATAAGTTAGAAAAATTGTAAGTAAATTCATATGGAGAAATAAAAAGTCAAGAATTGCCAGGAGCTTAATGGAAAAAAAAGTGCAAAAGAAGGTGGTTTAGTCCTACCTGATCTAAAATTGTATTATAAAGCATCAGTCATCAAAACTGTTTGGTATTGGCTAAGAAATAGAGTGGTGGACCAGTGGAATAGACTAGGTGTAAAAGCAGGAGAGGATTATAGTTATCTGCTGTTTGATAAACCCAAAGAGTCCAGCCATTGGGATAAAAACTCCCTCTTTGATAAAAACTGCTGGGATAATTGGAAGTTAGTATGGAAGAAACTTATATTAGACCAACACCTCACACCCTTTACCAACATAAGAACCAAATGGTTACAGGACTTAGACATAAAAAACAATACTATAAGCAAATTAGAAGATCAAGGATTAGTTTACCTGTCAGATCTATGGAAAGGGGAGCAGTTTATGACTAAGGAAGAGTTGGAGAACATCACCAAAAACCAATTAGATGATTTCAATTACATTAAATTAAAAAGCTTTTGCACAGATAAAAACAATGTAACCAAGATCAAAAGAAAGGTAGTAAATTGGGAAACAATCTTTACAACTAATGACAAAGGACTCATTTCTAAAATATACAGAGAACTGAGTCATAGTTTTAAAACAAAAAGCCATTCCCCAATTGACAAATGGTCAAAGGATATGCAAAGGCAATTTACAGATGAGGAGATCAAAGCAATCTATAGCCATATGAAAAAATGCTCTAAATAATTAATTATTAGAGAAATGAAAATTAAAGCTTCTCTGAGGTACCACCTCACACCTCTCAGATTGGCCAATAGGACCAGGAAGGATAATGATCATTGTTGGAAGGGTTGTGGGAAATCTGGGACACTATTACACTGTTGGTGGAGCTGTGAACTCATCCAACCCTTCTGGAGAGCTATTTGGAACTATGCCCAAAGGGCAACAAAAATGTGCATACCCTTTGACCCATCAATACCACTACTGGGTCTATACCCTGAAGAGATGATGAAAAAGGCTAAAAACATTACTTGTACAAAAATATTTATAGCAGCCCTGTTTGTGGTGGCAAAGAATTGGAAATCAAGTAAATGTCCTTCAATTGGGGAATGGCTTAGCAAACTGTGGTATATGTATGTCATGAAACACTATGGTTCTATTAGAAACCAGGAGGGATGGGATTTCAGGGAAGCCTGAAGGGATTTGCATGAACTGATGCTGAGTGAGATGAGCAGAACCAGAAAAACACTGTACACCCTAACAGCAACATGGGAGTGATGTTCAACCTTGAAAGACTTGCTCATTCCATCAGTGCAACAACCGGGAACAATTTTGGGCTGTCTGCAAAGGAGAGTGCCATCTGTATCCAGATAAGGAGCTGTGGAGTTTGAACAAAGTTCAAGGACTATTCCCTTTAATTTAGAAAAAAAACAGATATCTTATTGTCTGATCTTTCCACCCCTTAGAATTCTCTTCTCTTTAAGGATATGATTTCTCTCTCATCACACCCAATTTGGATCAAGGTACAACGTGGAAACAAAGTAAAGACTGACAGAGTGCTTTCTGTGGGGGGCGGGGAGAAAGCAAGATGGGGGGATTGTAAAACTCAAATAATATCTTTAATAAAAATTAATTAAAAAAAGAATAGTGAGAAAGAGAAAAAAATGTACCTCAGTGTGTGTTCAGATTTCAATGGCTCTGTCTCTGGAATGAGTTGCCTTCTTTATCATAAGTCCACCAGAGAAGTTGCTTCAATATTTTCCCCACAGTTGCTATTACTAGCTATATTTCCCTCCACTCTATTCCTCCCCACTCCCATTTATTCTATTCTCTCTCCTTTCATCCTGTCCCTGTCCAAAAGTGTGTTGTATCTGAGTACCCTCTCCCTCGATCTTCCCTCTCTTCTATCACCTATTCCTCCCCTTCCCTCTCCCCCATTCCCCTTTATCCCATTCCTTTCTTCTCATTTTTCTCTAGGGTAAAATAGATTTCTATACCCTATTAAATGTGCATTTTATTTCCTTTATGAGCCATTTCTGATGAGAATGAAGGCTAATTCATTCTCCCCCCATCTTCCCCCATTCTATCCCATTGAAAAAGCTTTTTCTTGACTCTTATGTGAAAAAATCTTAGTTCTTTCTTCCTTTCATTTCCCTTCTTCCCAGTACTTCCCTTTATCACCCATTGACTCCATCTTTTTACTATATTATACCATTATATTTAGCACCCTCTTGTGCCCTGTCTATATATGCTCCTTCTAACAGCTCTTATCAATGAGAAAGTTCATGTGAGTTATCAGTATCTTCTTCCCATGCAGGAATACAAACAGTAGAACATCATTAAGTTCCTCATAGTTAGTCCTTCTTGTCCACACCTCTATGGTTCACCAGAGTCCTGTACTTGGAGATCAAACTTACTGTTCACCTCTGGTTATTTCAATAGGAAAATTTGAAAGTCACCTGTTTCATTGAAAGTCCATCTTTTCCCCTGAAAGAGGATGTTCAGTTTTGCTGGGTAGTTGATTCTAATTTGTAATCCAAGATCTTTTGCCTTCCAGAGTATCATATTCCAATCCCTACAAATCCTTAATGTAGATGCTGACAGATCCCATGTAATCCTGACTGTGGAGGCACAGTAGTTGAATTGTTTGTTTCTGGCAGCTTTTAGTATTTTGTCTTTGACTTGGAAGTTTTGGAATTTGACTATAGCATTCCTGGAAGTTTTTCTTTTGGGATCTTTCTCAGGGGGTGGCCAGTGAATTTGCTCAATTTCTATTTTACCTTCTGCTTCTAGGATCTCAGGGCAATTTTGCTATATTAGTTCTTGAAAAATGAAGGCTCTTTTCCTGGTCATGACTTTCAGGAAGCCCAACAATTTTTAAATTATTTCTTCTGGATCTGTTTTTGAGGTCAGTTGAAATATCAATGAGGTATTTCCCTTTTTCTTCGATTTTTTGACTTTTGGTGGGGGGAAGAGTTTTATTTCTTCCTGATTTCTCACAAAGTCATCAGCTTCCTTTAGTTCCATTCTGCATTTAAAGGAATTATTTTCTTCAGAGAACTTTTTTATCTCCTTTTCCAGCTGGCCAATTCTTTTTTTAAGGCAATCTTCTCCTCATTTTCCTTTTGTTTTTCTTTTTTCATTTGGCCTAAACTGTTTATGATATCATTTTCTTCAGTATTTTTTTGTATTTCTTTCACCAAGCTGCTGATTTGCTTTTCATGATTTTTCTGTATTACTTTCATTTCTCCTCCCAATTTTTCCTCCACCTCCCTTAATTGCTTTTCAAAGTCTTTTTTGAATTCATCCATAGTCTGAACCCATTTTCCATTTCTCTTGGAGATTTTGGATATGGAAGCTTCAGTTTTGTCATCATGTGAGTATGTGTTTTTGATCTTCCATGGGACCAAAGTAATTTTCTATGGACAGATTCTTCTTTCTCTGTTATTTGCCCATTTCCTCAGCCCAAGACTAATTTACAGCACTTCCAAGACTTTGGGATTTTTTTTTGCGGGGGGGTGGGATATCCCACTGGGACTTTTTATTCCTCTGAAGTCTTATGTTCTCTTGCCTGTGCTTTGATATGTAGATGACCACAGGCACTCCCCTCTGCCCTGGAGCTGTGAGGAGGATCTCTGCTATCTTAGTATGAAAGCCCAAACTGCAACCTGGATCTGAGCATGGGAAAACAGCAGAGTCCTGCACCAGGGAGAACAGAAAGATTTCTGCAATCTCCCCTAACCCCCTTACCATCTGTGGGCTGTGCTCTGGAGGTGCAGGTTGGTTTCCCCTGATTCTCACTGTAGGTTCTTGCAGTTGATGCTCCTCACTCCACACTCATTCTGGTGCAGCAGAGTTCACTCCCCTCCCCTTCAAGTTGTTCCCAGTGATCCCTGGGCTGGGCTGGGCTGGCCTGGACTGTACTGAGCTGCAGCCCGGGCTTTTTTCCCAACCCCTGGTCCTGGTGAAACACACCTTTCCCGTGGAGCTTCTAAGTTTTCTTGGACTGGAAAAATGCATCACTCAGGCTTTCTGTGGGTTCTGCCTCTCTAAATTTTGGCTAGAGTAATAATTTGATGGCTTTTGGAGTTTTCGGGGGAAGGAGTGTCCTGGAAATGTTGCCTTCACACTGCCATCTTGGCTCTGCCCCCTAAGGTCAACAACAAGATCTGTCGCAGGGGACCATGGGTGAAGCAAGAGAGGAGACCAGAGGGTCAGCACAGGGACAGCAGTGGGGTAGGGCAGAGAACCAGCATTAGCTGAAGAAAATTTGGTGAGAGGCAGGTCTAGAATAACCTTTAGCCATGGAGTCTTTTGGCCAGGAGGAGGGGAGGTCTACACATCTGGAAATCTTCCAGCCAGCCCCCCTCATTTAGATCCTTGTTATGGTATCACCTCCCTGATGTCATGGTCTTCTTTGAAAAAGAAGGATAAGAATCAATGCCAGAAGCAGGATTAGAACCAGTTGCTCAACTCCTTGTCTTTTGTTCTTAGGGAAAAGTCACAGACTCCTGCCTGACTTCTAAAATAGCCCTTCATTAAAATGCATTGATAGTTTAGTTTTTAAAGGCAATGGGAATCAAGATATTCCGAATTATATTTAAAGCATCAAACTATTTGTGTCTAGAAAACATTTTTTCAAACCTACTTGGGGCAATGAGGAAGATGAGATATGTGACTTTAGTAATGTAAGGAATCCTTGAAGAGAAACTCTCTTTACTAGCACAACATCTATACACTCTTCAATTTATAGTCTTGGAGACTTGTTTGAGACAATGAGAGATTAAATAATTTCCCCAGAGTATCACAATCAGGATGTGAATCCAGGTTTTCCTGACTCTGAGACTAGTTTTCTGTTGTGGGTGCCATGCTACCTCTTCCTTAGGTCTACCTTAAGGACAGCTAGATGGCACAGTGGACAGAGAGCCCTGGTCTTGCAGCTGTAAGGATGGGAGTTCGTATCCAGCCTCAGACACTTGATACTCATTAGCTGTGTGACTTTGGGCAAGTCATTTAATCTTGATTGCTTTGTAGTCAGGGCTATCTCCAAGTCTTCCTGATTCATATCTGACCACTGAATCCAGATGGCTCTAGAGGAGAAAGACTGGTGACTTAGCACAGTTCCTCCTACCCCACACTCAAATCCAGTTCATGTGCTCATCATGGCATCACCTCACTGATGTCATGGCTTCTTTGAGAAGGAAGGGGAAACATCAGCATCAGTATCACCTCTTCCAAATATATCACATAAATGTGATCCAACACCATCATCTCCACTACCTCTGATATGTAGGAAAGAGTATATATATGGAACTCAGCCCAGGAAGGAGTTAACAAAGTATTCTACTCCAAAGAGAATTTTGGAAAGTGGAACTTCTCTGGATTAAGAGTTAAGAGATTTGGGATCTGGTCCCAGTGACTACTACTAACCAGCTTTCTGACCTTTGACAGATAACAACTCTTCTGAATATTGTATTTTTCCTATGTCAAATGAAATAATTCAATTAAATTCCTTCCAAGGTCCTTTACAGATAATCAAAATCCACATTTCCAGAATTAAACGGAAAGGTAGGAAAATTATAAAGATAAATATTATTGTCATGATCTATAAAATTTTGTAGAGAAATTAAAGTTAAATGAAAAAAACTAAATATATCAAAAACATTACGTCAAATCCTAGATATAATAGAAAAGGAGAAGTACTCAGGTACCAGGGGT
Source organism: Macrotis lagotis (assembly GCF_037893015.1). NCBI lineage: Eukaryota > Metazoa > Chordata > Mammalia > Peramelemorphia > Peramelidae > Macrotis > Macrotis lagotis. The sequence goes on from NC_133665.1 coordinate 175,444,244, forward strand.
ATAGATGTCTAGAGAGAATATCATGGAAGAACTCTCTTGCCAAGGGGGCCACAGTTACTCTCTAGGTGTTTAATGTAGGCTCCAGCAGTAGGAAATTGTGGTTGGTTTTTGAAACTAGTCAACTCCAATTGCAGTGACACAGTATGGAATCTATCAATTTATTTGCAAATGAGAGTGTATAGCAGTCTCAGACTCAGCATGCCAATTCATCCCTTAGTGGTAAGTCTCAGGAATCCTGAGTCCTAATCCTTGTAAGTTTTCTGTACCCATCTGCAGATTCCTCTCCTTTATTTAAAAACACAGGAGATGGGCACTGTGTTTGTACTCCTTTAGAAGAGCGTTATCTAAGACTTCCATCTACAGGGAGGGGGTTTGTTAGAATGGAAACTAGAAAGCCATTGTTCTTAGGGGGAGGGAACAGAGAGGGGGAGAACAGTAGAGTGCTCTTAAGGCATGGAACATTGATGTTATAGAGATGAATAATAACTGGTAACACTAGAAAGGAACCAGTTTTCGGGTACCTGAAAAAAGGGGCAAATGAGTTTATATTTGCCACAACAGCAACAATAACAATTGCTAGCATTTATATAGTACTTTAGAGTTTGTAAAGTTGTTTACTTGTGTTATCTCATTCGATTACTTGGTAGGCAATTGGGAGCCATTGAAAGTTTTTGAGAAAAACATTTCTAGGAGAAAAGAGATTAGTTTGGTAATAGCTTGAAAGATGATTAACTGGATGAGGAAAGAGATTATTAAAAGGCTTCAGAAATGGTTCAGGTGGGTATTAATGAAGGATTATATAAGGTCAGTAAAATTAAAACTACAAAAGGGATGCATTTGAAAGATACCAAAGAGTAAGAATCAACAGGATTTGTCAGATAAGCAGTTATCGGGGTGAAGAAGAAAAACATCCCAATGCCAGACACATGAAACTAGGAGAATGTAACATCACTGACAAAACAATAGCAGGCAAAGAAGTAGATCCTGACAGAGGATGACAGAAGTTCAATGAAGTACATGATTATTTCAAAGGTGTTGCTTGCTTTATTGGATACTGGTCCAGCATCCAAACAAAGATTTCCTGTAAAGCAGTGGAGATATGTACGTGTAGTTCAAGAGAGAGGTCAGGGCTGGATTTTTACATCTGAGAATCATATTTTAGAGATCACAGTTGGAATCATGAAAATGATTGAGATGCTAAGGGACAGAAAAAGTGGGAAAAATGGTCAAGGAAAGAACCTGGGAGGTACTGATTTTAAGAGGTAAGTTAGTTCAGTTGATAGAGGTAAAACCAAGGTTGGGTGAGATCTCCACAGGAGGCATTATGTTGGAGGCAACAAGGTTCAGTTTCAGACTTGGGAAAGACCTGAATTCAAACTCTCTCTCAAACATTGTACAACCCTGAACAAATCTCTTTGCTTGTCTGAGTCATCTGTAAAAGGCTTCTCTGTAAATCAGAGAGTTGAACTAAGTGAATTCTAAGGTCTCTTCCATCTCTAAAGATGAACTGGATGTGGGAGAGAATAGATATGGGAAGAGCTATTGTGAGAACAAAAGGGTTTTCAGAAGGTGGCTGCTACAAATCAACTCAGAATTCTAGGAGAAAGCCTTGAAGAGTTTAAGTTTTCTATACTAGCGATATGGCTTAAAAGTCCCCCACTATAATTCCCCCATTGATTGTGAGTTACCAATTGATCAATCAAACATAACTTTTTTTAAAGGTTTATTTACTGTCAATGCAACCCCCCCCAAAAAAACCCTACCTCTTAAATATAGAGTTCTGTTTAATCCATAACAAAATTATTTATTAAAAGGGGAAAGTTGGGTTTGCATAGTGGAGTTTCAAATCCAAAGTTACAATGGAGATCACAGCCCAAGAGGGGTAGGGGCATTGTTTGCTTGAAAACCACAAAGAGGAGGGGTTATAGTAAGGAATGAAGTGGCTTTCCCAGGAACAGGTAGAATGCAGAAACAGTAGGTTTTATAAGAACAGTTGACCACAAGGCTGGTTTGGGACCATTGGGGATGGCAGGGAGGGAGGAAGGAGAGAGATCAGCAAGATCAGCCCCTGGACACCTTTGAATGATTGAGTTTATTTGATTTAATGATATGAATAAATTTTGTTTGGGAATTCATAAAAATCACTTCTGAGATCTCTTGTGGCAAAGGCATCTGGGAGTGAGCAAGAGTTTGGTTCACTGCAGGCTCTGGATTGGTTTCTTTTGGCAATCAAGCTTCTCTATGTCCCTTACAACAAGGTAACTCTTGGAAAACAGACATGTTAGTCTCAGGAGTATTTTCACATATCTAAGGCATGCCATCTTAGTCACTTCTACTTTCTAAATGCCAATTAAGTATGAAATCTTAATACAAATGATCCAACCAAAGGCCTGTAATACATTGTCACACCAGACCATACAGAATCCAGGGGAGTATGGACTCAAGATAAGAACACATGGGGTGAAGGGTGCATGTAACTCCTGTTTCTGGAAGGTGTTTTTCTGGTACCCTCAAGATATTCCCTTAGGTACAATGCAGTTTTCCTGATGAGATCCTTGCAGAGACCCTATGTTTGTCCTTGGCTTTTTCACAGTACAGACATCACTCCCAGTCATTGCTGTCTTAGAGACATTGTTGGAAATGGAATCCTACAATGCTTCCAAGTTCACCAGGTTCCTTCTTGGTTAGAGCTAGTAGTCCTACCCCAAATAGCTGCATTCAGGAGCTTGATTGGATTTGCCATCTCATCATTCCCATCTCAATATCAACTAGCTTTCTGATTTCATACAAGCCCCATGCTGAATGTGGAATGATTCTCCCCAACAAATCTCAATTGCCACCTTATTAAAATATGATTTATTGGTTGATTGAGTCCATAGAAATGGTTCGGGCTTGTTCATAGACAGTTCATATCTCTGATTGATTAACTCAATAGAGATATTCCTGAATAGAATAGAAGTGATTTTTATTTGGTTCAGTGGACTTTTCCCACCCTAATAAAGAAACAGAAGAAGAGATCAGAAAGTGTGAATCCAAAGGGAAAAAGAGCATTCAGATGGGGTGGGAACCAGCATTGTATGTTACAAAGAGATCAGGGAAGATGATGACTGCACAAATCCCGGCAGCTTTGATGGGTCCTTCCTCAGCTACTTATTATGTTTTTCCCCCTTAACTGACCTATTTCTAACCATTCCAACAAAAGGTCTTGGAAGCAATTTTTATGAATTTCTGAGCAGAACTTTTAATTTAACTAAATCAAATAAACTTAATCAAGCATACATTCATGAATGCCTTCTGGGTGCTAGACTCTGTTCTAGACTTGGTTTACAATGACAATAATGAAACATTTGAAAGGAATGCCAAACTGAACTTCCCTTTGTACAGATCTTCAGCTCAAACAAAAATGGAACATTGGGAGAAAAAAAGGGAGATTTTGGAAGTCATAGAGTCCAACCTCTTCATTCTAGAAATGGGGAAATTGAATCCCTAGCATTACCTCCCCTATGCATAACTCTTCTGCTCAATAAAAAAAGGAGGAGGTCAGGTAAGGGAGATGTTAGCAGTCATGAAATCCTTGTTCCACCAAGGAGAAACCAAAGGGTCTTGGAGCTTAAATGCATGAAATCACACAGATAGTAACTGGTAGGACTGGGATTCAAGCCCTTGTCCTGAAATTTCAAATTGATAAACTTTGCTACATGAGTATTTTTCATGAGGAAGTTTACTCTCCCATAGGGCTGGGGAAAGAAATAATATGCCATTATATACAAAGTACAAAATATAGATAAAGTAAATACAGAATAATTTTGGGTTGGGGGATATTAGTCAATATAAAACCCCAAAAGCCTCTATAATTTTCCCCAAAATCCATTTCAAGGGATGGGGGGAATGTCATTTGGTATCTGCTAATACATAAATAAATACATAAATGGATTAATAAATAAATAAGCAAGTGAATAAATAAATGAATGAATGAATGAATGAACAAATGAATGAACGAATGAATGAATGAATAAATAAATAAATGAAACACTAACAGGTCTGTTTCCCATAATATTATAGGGGGAACACTAAACTGGGGGAAATCAAAGATCCAGAAGGGAAAAGGCAGAGGTAGTATGCTAGACTGGAAGGAACCTTGGTTCTGAAGCCCAAGAACCCTAGTTCAAATACCCCCACCCCCACCCCTCTTATGCTTGCTAAAAGTGTGACTTTGGGTAAGTCACTTTTAATCTCTCTAGGTCTCAATTTCCTGTTCTTTAAAATAAAGAGAGTAGACTAAACAGTCTCTGAGGTTCATATCTGCTCTAGATCTAGGTTCCCAGGAGAACCTTGATTGACTAGAGACAATTGGTTAGAGGTTGTTGTAAAGATGGGGAATGTGTTTATAAAGAATGAGAGTCCCAACAAGAGGAAGAAGGTTAGAAGACGGTGGTCAAAGAAAACTTTGAGAGTCTAGATCATAGAGATTGAGCCCTCATGCATTATAATCAGCATGTGAAGCACCATGGGATGTGAATTGAGAGATGTTCCCTTAAGTTCCCTCCTACTAAAATATATCCTCCTTCCATTCCCACTGCCCTGTCATGAGACCAGACATTCTAACAGAGTTCTCAATTAGGAGTAGACAACAATGTCGTCATTAGGTCATTGCTATAAGCTGGAGAGTAGAAGTGGTAGCAGCCAGCTTCAGTGACACTTACTCACCTCCATTTTGACATGTTTAAGAGGCCACCTGGAATTTTGTTTTTCTCTCATAGATGTCTGTGTCACCCCCTTTCAATCTTCCCCATCTTACTCCACCAAGGGAGTGGCAAGTGATAAAGGAATCTTCTTTCAGATTATAAATCACTCAATTTGAGTGATGAAGGCATTACCCACAATGTTATACGGAGTTGGAAACTTCCCCCCAAACACCAGGCCTTATTACAGGTATTATTTTTTTAATTCCCTTACATAGAGGCAATAAAGAAAAAAGCACTTTGTGAAAATTGCTTTGGGTACCAGTAGGGAAAGGATGAAACTGCCGAGTTAAATGAGAAAGCACCAGTACATAAAACAAGACTTTTTAATTTGTTCACTGCCTGCTACCCCAGGCCAAAAGGGTAAGCAGCAAAAAAGACTGGAAGACCACCTAAAGACTGCTTCCTCTAACCCCTCTGTGGAAAACACAAGAAAAGAAGAACAAAAACAACCTGTATCTTTATTTCGAATTTCCCTATCTGCCACTGAGAGACAGCCAGTGGCTGTATAGAGATGAAACTGTCAAATCAAGAGAGAAATCACACAATTAAAATTGGGGGGAATTGTAAAAGAGACTTCTCTGGCTTAGGTCCTAGTTCCTCAGGCTTACACAGAAGTAGCAATCATGGGCCTCTTCCCAACCCAGATATCCTGTCCCCTCCCTCTTTCTCCCTTCTGAAGACCCTATCTTCAGTCAAAGCTGATAAAAATGACAATACCAACTTCAACGGAGGGCCCATTGACTGGAAGAAGCCAACAAATATTTTCTTACTTGGCAAATGACACAGATGCTGGACAACCAGCAAGTGTTGGTGTTAGAAAGGATCTCAGACCTCAGAAATGAGTGTGACTGATCTGGAAGGGACTTTTTAGGCCATCTGATTCAGGAAATCTTTTCATGGTGAGCTTATTCTAGATGAGAGAGAGACAGGAGGGAGAGAGGGAGGGAGAGAAAGAGGAGAGAGAGACAAACAGAGAGAGAGACAGACAGACAGTGAACAAAAAGGCTAAGAATCCTTGATCTTGCACACTCCTTTATTCTGTTCACTTCTTTTTGTTTTGTTTTTTGCAAGGCAATCAGATTAAGTGACTTGCCCAAGGTCACATAGCAAGGTGATTATTAAGTGTCTGAAGCCAGATTTGAACTCAGATCCTCCTGCCTCCAAGATTGGTACTGTGCCAACTAACTGCCCCTAACTGTTCACTTCTTACCAAAAACTGCTTCCCACATAAATGGTAAGGATAATGACAAAATGTTAGGGAAGATAATCAAGCAAATGTTTCTTTTTTTTTTTGTATTAGACCATTCCCCTTACACTGGATTTTAAAAATGTTTTATTTGTGCCCTTTGTCTTTAAACTAGTAGCTAACACCTCTACTATTTCTCAGGTGAATTCTTCCTTATAACAAAGAAGAAGAAAAAACAGTGAAGCAAAAACAAAGCACAAAACCTATACAATATTCTGCACCCATAGCCTCCCATCTCTCAGCAGAGCTGATACTGCTGCAAAAGGATGGCAGACCTGGAAGAGCAAAAGCATAGGGTTCTACCCCTCACACCACCACCCCTACTGTCCCTAAGTCCATTGACAGGCAAGATAGTTGTTATGTAACATGTACAGACTCCAATGCAAGACCCCAGACCACTCAGGCTCAGAAACATAGAGCCAATGTGACTCCAATAAGAAACTGATCCATCATTTATGGGTCCAAGGCAGTGGGTAAGTCTGAACTACTGAAATTAGAGGTTTTTGCTGAGTTGCTCAACAAAATGAGGAATGAGGAACAGGGACACAGGCAGTTAACTCCAACTTCCAAAGCATATAAGAGTCTGAGCGAGGTGGCAACCAGTCTCTGGTCCATTTAAACCTTAGCCTAGATGCATCTTAAGACACTGGGGCCTTAAGCAATCAAACTGATTTTCACTAGTTAATGATATCCTATTTTTCAGGTCAAATCATGACATCTAATCAGTCTGGTTGCCTTTTAGTATAGCTTTGATTTATTTTATTGCAGTCATATATTTAAGGATTGATCAACAAAGATTTATTAAGGTCCTAATATGTGTTAAGCACTCTAATAGACAATGGGGATTCAAAGACACAAATGAAGCTCTTGCCCTCATGAAGCTTATAGTCTCCAAGGGGGAGATGATAAGTGAGTAGAGAGATAAATAATGACTATTTGGATCAATGAAAATATATTGTTCTCACAATGGTTAAAGACAGAAATGAAACAGCCTGTGCCCTTTAGTGAGATTTTTACAATGATGCTTTCTTCCTACTGCATCAGTTCATGCAAATTTTCACATGTTTCTCTGAGTTCCACATATTACCCATTCCTTTCTACCCAATAATATTCTATTAAACTCATATGTCATGGTCTATTCGGCAACCCCCCTCCCATTCATAATCAGCACTTGATTAGATTTATTTTGATCCCAACTCAAACTGCTTCTTTGACTATCTTACTACCTATGAAACCCTTCTTTCACAGAATAAGCTTTTAATTGGATTCTTCACAGAGACTGTTTTTCCTAGGTCAAATTGTTACCAAGCAGGAGATACAATGAGCATCCATACAGCTCTTCCTAGAAAACAAAAGCACACCAGAAGGGACAGAGTGGAATGTTCAGAAAAAGGAGGCATTCTTACATTTGTTATTCTTGTCCATACAATTAGACAGATTACAATCATCAAGTTCAACAGAGATAGCCACAGGATATCCACTGATAATCACAGTTTGTCCTACCTACAGATAACAGTCAGCAAATGAGACAAGTACTCCTTCTGTATACCCACATTACATGAAAATCAATATTTAATTACAGTGTCTACTCCATGTATTTGCAGGGCCAGATTCTGCCAAGGAATCTGGGACTGAGTTTATCAACCAAAGGAGCATGTTTCTCGACTTGAGGATAAAAGATGATTGGAGCTTAAAAGATGGCATAGATGTTACCTATCCAAAGGATCATAAACCTCCACATACACACCAGGAACACCTGGAGAGCCCAAGAAGAACTGTATGATCAAATGGATAGAGCAAGTTTAGAGCCATGTTGGACATGAGTTCCATCAGAACAGCTAGTGGCTAAAAAAACCTTTTTATATTTTAGAGAAACAAAATTAGATTCCCACGAGAGCACATTCTGTCCTGGAATATGGATTAAGGGAGGAAAGGTCAGCAGAGATGAAATGCTCACAGTCACAAAGTGAGGAGGATTACCTCTAAAAGCAATTTCATAAATAATCAGAAAGGAGTAAAAGGTACATTTTTAAATTCCTAGAGTTTGCTACTTTACTAGGCAAAGGTACATTGAAACAAATAAGCACATGATATAAAATGCAATGGAAAGCCTAAACACATTGGGGAAAGAGTCTCTGGAAGTCCCAATGATCCCATTATTCTCCTGGGTGGATGTCATGTTGCTTTACATTGTGGATATTAATATTTGAAAGTTATTCTATTTTAAAGAGTGTCCCTTTCTCATCGCTTTCCTGTTATTATTTATCTTATTATTATTATTTCACTTTAATATTTACCTTCTTCCTGATTCATTTAAACTCAGAGCATAGAAAGAAAGAAAAAGAGAGAGATGGATGGTAGATAGATAGATAGATAGATAGATAGATAGATAGATAGACAGATGATAGAGATGGATGGATGGATGGTAGATAGAAATATAAATAGACATTGGTGGATGGATGGTAGATAGATAAATAGTAAGAAAGAAAGAAAGAAAGAAAGAAAGAAAGAAAGAAAGAAAGAAAGAAAGAAGATAGATAGATAGATAGATAGATAGCTTTGAAACAGGTTGGATGAGCAGACCCAAAGAGTAGCTATTAGTGTACTAATGTCACCTGAGAGGCAGATTTTTAGTGGAAAGCCTTAGAGTGTCTCTGTGGACACCTATTTTAACAAAAACTTAGATGAAAGCATAAATTGCATACTTGTCAAATATGCAGATGGTATGAAATCTAGAGAGATAGCTTAGGACTAAGACAACAAAGCATGATATAATAAGATATCAGTGAGCTGGAACAAAGAGTTCAGTTGAAAAAAAAAAGATGACACTTAATAGAGAAAAATTCTGTCCTTTGTTCAAATTATCAGCTTCCTAGACACAATTTAGAGAAGACATGGACTGATTGATAGTTCCTGTGAAAAAAGAGCTGGAGGTTTTAGTGGTTATCAGGTTTACTATTAATCATGCTAGTTAAAGCATGCTAGTTAAAAAATCTGCTCCCTAAACTACATTAAGAAACACAAAATATATAGAACAAGGGAGAGAATGCCCCACTATGCTCTACTCTAGACAAATCATATCTGGTGCAGATGTGTGCACTGAATTTTGGGAATTACAGACAAGCTCTAGGTTGTCTATAAAAGGACAGACATGTTGATGAGATGATTGGAGAAAATGTCTTATAAGACTCAGATGAACCAACTCAGGCTGTATAGCCCAGAAAGGGGGAAAAAACTAGAGAAAAGGGAAGTTTAAAAGCTGTCCTTAGGTCTTTAGAAGGGCATCTAATTGGCACAGTAGTGTACCAAGCCTGACATATGAATCTTTCTGAGTTCAATTCTCTCTTATAAGTTGCATGATGCTTGGCAAGTCACTTAATCCTGTTTGCCTCAGTTTTCTCCTCTGTAAAATGAGCTGGAGAAGGAAATGGCAAACCACTGCAGTATCTTTGGCAAGAAAATCCTAAATGGGTTCTTCAAGAATTAGACATGATCAAATTGACTGAACAGCCAATATTGGAAGCAAATTTAGCTCATCTTACTTGCTATGAGAGGGCAAAATTATGACAAGAGATGGAAGCTGAAGAGATCTGTTCAATGCTTTTAGGGTGGACAACATGAATGAACCATGAAAACTATACCTTCTCCTGATTACCTTCTTTTAGCTCAGCTTTGAGAAATAATTCTGATAGTGTTTGTTTCCCTTCTGGGTCATTTGTCCTAAGTTACAGGATAGAGGTGACCTATAGGGTCCCATAAGTCCAAGCCATGGTGACCTTGGAGTCCAGTCTGCAAATGGGCTAATGTTGCCAGTGAGACCAGCATGGAAACTCAGAAAATGGGGTGCTGGGGACTCATATCCAATGAGAGCTTTGGATTTAGACTTGAGAATGTGGATTATGAGAACTAAGTTATGAACTGAATTCTCTTGCCCTTCTCAGAGACTGAGGTCTAAGGAAGGAGTTTATACCTTCCACATGGAGGAAAAGGATATTTGTAAATTTGGGATTGTATGGGTAGAAGTAAATATTCTTATGTGTGTGTGTATATATATATCCACATATATATGTGTGTATATCTTATCTATACATACACATATGTATATGCACATATGTACATGAGTGCACAGTAATATTTATTTCTGCCTATATAATACCTATTTTATATATGATATACATACCTATATATACCTGTATAAATATTATAGCTATCTACCCACATATATATATATTTATCTAAATGTATATCTAGATATATATAGATTAGATATAGACATAGATATACAGAGAGATGGAAGTGGGGTGGGAGAGAGACAGAGACAGAAAAAAATACGTTGGATGGCCTAATGCCAAGTCTGGAGTCAGGAAGACTCATTTTCCTAAGTTCAAATCTGACCTCAGTCATTTACTATGTGACACTGGGCAAGACACCTAACCCTGTTTGCTTCAGTTCCCTCATCTATAAAAGGAGCTGGAGAAGAAAAAAGCAAAACTCTACTATCTTTACCAAAAGCAAAGCAAAACAAACAAAAAATGGTATCACAAAGAGTCAGATATGACTGAACAACAATTAGTGTATTTGTATATTTATATTTGTAAAATAAATGTGTGTGTGTTTGCTGAAACCTACATAGCAATGACTATTTTTCTAAATGAAAATAAAAATGTAACTGAAGTACAGTAGACTGATACGGAATAAAGTTAACAGAATCAGAAGAAAAATATTCATGACTACAATACCATAAATAATAACCCTGAACTGAAAGCTAAACCCAGTGGGATTTATATTGATTAAGCTCTAATTCAGAGAAAGCCGAAGAAATGCATCTTCTTTCTTTAGTTAGAGAGATGGGGGTGGCAGTGGGGGCGGTGAGGTTGTATGATTGTAGAATGCTGACTTTGTTGTCAAGTAATGTCACTGTCTGATTTGTTTTGGCCATTTTTCTTTGTGACAAGGAAAGTTTCTCTGGGGGATCTAAAAAAAGAAACTGAAGTGAAAAATCACCTATGGGACAGAAAAGAGACTGGTGATGGGCATAAACACCCTGAAAGAAATAAAAATGCAGAATAATGCAATAGAGGTCACATATATAAGATAACATTAGGGAGTGCAGGATAGGGGAAAATAAAACTGCTTAGGCAACAGGAGGGTATGATAACCCCCTTCCTCCACTAATAGCAAAATATCCAGAGATCTTGAGAAAGGTCCTAACATATTGAGTCAATGTGAAGGATTTATTCATAGAAAGAGGGAAAGCGTGGACATCAGTGGCACAAGATGATCAGATACAAATGGGTTATGATCAGTATCTTCAGAAGGATGACCCACATAAATGAGATCATGGAGCCATCAAAATCTTTCCAGTACCTAGGACAATGATTCACATATGTAGGCACTAGATAAATGCTTATGGAGAAATATTTGAAGAAGTCTTAATTCACTAGAAGTCAGCAAATATGGCAGAAATTCAGTCTTAAAGGGTCTAAAAGAAGGAAGGTAAGAATACTATTATTCTGCCAAAGGAAGGTCCAATCATTATAAAAATCAGAATTTTTTTAAATGACTTTGGAGTCAGAGATTCTGAGTTCAAGGTCTAATTTTGACTCTTCCTATTTATTTGACTGTGGACACTTCACCTCCCTGGGTTTGGGGTCCATTATCTATAACACAATGAGCTTAAATTAAATGACCTCCAGTTTCAAGTTCTAGGTACATTATCCTAAGAAAATAACATATACATATTGTCAGGCAGAAAAGACATACATAGAGAAGGGAGATGAACAGGACCAAATTTCAGGAGAAAAAAGACATTCACAGCAGAGAAATGAGAACATTTTTTTTTTTAGGTTTTTGCAAGGCAAATGGGGTTAAGTGGCTTGGACAAGACCACACAGCTAGGTCTGAGACCGGATTTGAACCCAGGTACTGCTGACTCCAAGGCCGGTGCTTTATCCACTACGCCACCTAGCTACCCTGAGAAATGAGAACATTAATAGAGATTACAATTTTCAGGGGTAGTCCTTCTGAGAAATAGATCAGAGTACTGAATATACTTTCCCTAGTATATGGTGGACTTGTTTGTATATGGTAACTCCTGTTGAAGTAAAAAAGAAAAGGAAGAAGAAATAAGAGGAAAGGAGAAAACAAATTTCTCTCCATTGACACCTATAATAAATATATGTATGTATGTACGATGTATCTGTAAGTGAATGAATCGAACAGAACTCGATGCTTTCCTATTAGCACAGAACAAAGTCACCCTCTCTTCCATGCTTTCTTATTCTTAATGATTCTTGATCATAAGTGCTCATAAATTTCCTATAGCAGATCTATTCAAAATGTGGTAGGTCTTCCTCCAGAACTTCTAATATCCTGCAGATGGCAGTGAAAAGCATATGTTATCCACATAATAACCCTTATTCTTACTTCACAACTAGCCCATCACTTGTTCAACTCCCAGAAGTTCTTGATGTTACCTTTCTCACAGTTGGCTGTGCTGCATAAGACTATTATTGATTTTACCACTGATTTTTCGGTATTAGGCCAATTTTAAGATTACTGAGATTATGATATTCTGAAATTTGCATCTGTATGATATGACCAATAGAATAGTGATGTTAAAAATATAGGTTTAGTGGATAAAGCACAAGTCCTGGAGTCAGGAGTACCTGGGTTCAAATCCAGTCTCAGACACTTAATAATTACCTAGCTGTGTGGACTTGGGCAAGCCACTTAACCCCGTTTGCCTTGCAAAAACCTAAAAAAATATATGGGTTTAAAGGTAAAAAGATGCCCATTGACCCACAATATGCCCATATATGGGCACAATGCCCACAATAAATTATGGTACCTAGATGAAATGGGATATTACTAGTCTGTAAGAAATGATGATTATATTTAATACACAAAAGTATGGTAATCAATTTAAAGAGAAGTAAACAGAATCTGGGAAACAGTATGCATAATGACACCAATAATGTGAATGAAAACAATAAGTGAATATCATGAAATTACTATGGGCAGCCTTGGTTTTCAAGGCGTGAGATGGAGGACAAGGCACCTCCTTCCTGGTTTTTTTAGAAATGTAGGCAACTATGGGTGTGGAATGTTATATATCATTTCAGATTTTTTTTCTAATATGGGTTTGTTTTATTAATTTGGGGCTTTTCTTCTTTTTTCTACTATATTATAAAACATAGTTCCTTGGAATGGAAATTACAATGATATATTTGGAGACAGAATTGATTCAAAACCAAAAATTAACAATTCAATTTATTTTTTAAAGGCTGGCTTTGGCATCGAGGACTTTGGACAGTCCAATAGGATCCAATCCACTATTCTTTTCAAATTCAGTTCTCATTATATAATGGTATTTCCTTCCAATATGTGAATTGATGGAGTAATTCAGGGAGATCCCTCTATCCAATGCACTGTGCTGTCTTTTAGAAGAATGAACTCTATATTTTACTCTCAGGGTTTCAATGATATGGATTTTCCTTCTGCCAAATTAACATCACAACAATATCATTCAATAACTACATAGTCAGTTCCAGAACTCCATTTTGTAATTTAGAAAGTTCATGCGGAAAAGTATCAGACTTTCAAAAGACTAGGCCCTTCAGCAGAAGTTTTCATGTACATCATTGTGGGTTACAAATAGACAGAATTCAACACTAGGTAGTCAGTAGTCTAGAGCTAAGTCCAAATTTAGGTAGGCTGGTCTTTGACAGGCTTAGGGTTAGTCTAGGCCAAATTACATATTCAAAACCTTCCTGGCTTAGCATCAGACGAGTCAAAGATCAGGTCAAGGGTAGGGTTTTCAAGAGCCCAAGGATTTTGTTGTTTTTTATTTTTGCTCTTGTACCAAGATGAACTATGGCAATTGTTCTTGAGGGGTAGATTATAAGATAGATTTATTTTAAAATATTTGTGCTAAATTCTAATATTGGCTTTAAGGTGTTTTATTTTGGGGGGGGTTAGTAGATCTATTCTATTATAGGGATGCACTGAAGGATTAAATTGAGTGATGAATTTAGTTCTGTTGGTATAGGGGACAAGTATAAGCCTTTTCTGTTCCCTCGGTATCTGAAGCATGCTGTCATGTTTCCTCTATCTCTGTTTTTCATAGCTAGAAAAAAAGAAGAATAATTACATTCTTAGAATTATTGAAATATTTGATTTCTTGGAAATGCAGAACGCTGTCGCAAATGACTGCCATCCTTCTGGTGGCTCATTTTACTTACTTTGCCAGGTCAAGTAATCAAAAGATTAGCTATAAAAATGTTCCATCTGACTTTCATAGAAAATAGAATCTTCACTCAGTGAAACATTAAGCACCACCCACCCATCCCCACCACCACCACCACCATCATTTCTTTCAAACTGCAATTAACTCTATGCTTTTCTATCTAAAATATCACTGTTTCACATAGTCCACCCTCATATAACCCCTACACATTCCAGGAAACTCAAGGCAATAGAATCCCCAAACATAGTACAATAAACCAAATATCTTCCTAATGCAGGACTCTGAATTCACCTCGATTATCTTTGTGTTGTCACTTCATCCTAGAAGATATATGCTGAGCTCCAGGTGGATCATTTGTAACAGATAATGATGATGGAAGCAAACACCCAAAAGTGTCCTTAGACTGACGTGGTTTAGGAGCTAAATTCATCACTCAGTTTAACATATCACTGCATCCCTCTAATGGAATGGATCCCACAGCCCAGCAGAGATAAGGGTCCACATTGGTTTTTGTCTTTCTGTGATGTCCGGGACACACTAGATGCTTACTTAATAAATGCAAGTTGAATGAATGAATCTGTGTTCTCAGTGGTCCAGATCACAACTTCTTCCTGCTGTAATTCTGGGCTATGGTTCTGACACACACTGGGCATCGTCGTTCTTGGACACCAGTACAATGCTACATCACTTTACTTGCTCTCCTTCACTTTCATTATCAGCTCATCTTGTGAGTTCAGATATTTCTGAGATGAATTTTTTTACACGACTTCTTGTACCTGGTAACAGGTTTTAGATTATGCATATTTGCCAATTGTCTCTCCATTTTCCTTTGGGTTACCTCTAATTTTGATTCTTCAGTATCTACCATGTTTCTTGACTTGGACTCAACAAGAAAAGCTATGAAGACTTCAAGAATCGGAAGCTCCATAATATATCTTTAGCTGCTTCAAACTGCAATACCTCTGATGACTCGAATATGTAATCATGAACGTCTGTGGTGGGAAGGGAAGAGGAGAAGAAAAGAAAGAAAGGAAAGGAGAAGAAAAGAAGGAAAGGAAAAGAGAGAAGAGGGGAGGAGAAGGGTGGGGATGGGAGTGGAGGGGAGAGGAAAAAGGAAAGGAAAGGAATGGGAAAAGGGAAAGAAAAAGAGAAAAGAAATTTTAAAAATCTCCCTACTGATCTTCTCTAAACTTACATAGGCTCTTCCTTGGGCATTGACAATTTTAGTCATTACAAGTCCCATTATTCAAGTTTTCTTAAGAATTTGATATGTGCCAGACACTGTGAAAATAGGAAGGGGGGGAAATTCTCCTTCTTATGAAGCCCCTGTTCTACTTGGCAGACACAAATAAATATCAAATATAAGCAAAGTAATTTCATGAGGAAGGACCAGGAGCTGAGGAAATCAGAAAAGGCCTATGAGATCTTGGAATAAAATTAAGAATATTATGATGTAAATGTGGGAAGTCACTTCATTCCCAGTTTGGGAAAGAAAGCCTACAAAGATGCAGAGATAGAAGATAGAATGATGTGCATGAGCAACATCAAGGAAGCTAGTTTGGCTTAACAATAGTATATGTAAATGGGGAAAAAAAGTGAAATTGGTCTGGAAAGGTAGACTGGAACTAGAGAGTAAAACTTTTTAAATATCATGATGGTCAGAAAAACCAAGAACTGAATACCTTGAACCTAGAACCATATTTTTGAAACATATCACAAAGAAGTTGGAACAAAATTTTTAGAAATGAGGTATGTTCAATCACAGTAATCTGATTCAATATAATATTGTATAATTTATAAATAACTGAACATGCACATTGGAACCATGCTCAAAAATTTGTTGCTTACAAATGTGCATTACCAAGAAAGTTTGGAAACCCTTCATCTAGGCTAGTACAGAAACTTTGTAAGAGCCTCCAGTCTCTGCTCTTCAGGCCATCTTTCACATTACTGTCAAGACAATCTTCCTAGAACATCTGATCAAATTATTCTCCTGCTTAAAAACTCTCCAGTGTCATGTCCTATCATACCATGCTCCAAACAGAAATCAGTCCATAAGCAAAGTTCTATTATCACATTAGGTCACCTCACCTTGAATCTCCTTACCACTGATCACTAGATATTTCCCTGTACTTTTATTGCCATCCCTAGGTTCTCTGTCACCACTGCTAAGTGTCAATAAACTAAATTTAGCTGACACCAAACCCAAGGCAGAAAATAGCACACATGCCATGACTATACAAAAGGAAACAGAATCTAATCTCTTAAGAGAAAACCAATGATCTAAATAGAGCTACTTAACCATTTTTAAAAAAATTTATTTATTTAAGGCAATGGGATTAAGTGATTTGCCCAAGGTCACACAGCTAGGCAATTATTAAGTGCCTCAGGCTGGATTTGAATTCAGGTCCTCCTGCCCCCAGGGCAGTGCTCTATCCACTGCACCACCTAGCTGCCCTACTTCATCATTTTTCACCATGCTTCAAAATTTCAGATAGCTCCCTGGACTTCTAAGGTGATATGGTATCTTTGTCCTAGTAGGGGAAAGGAATTTATATTTAATTGATATAGAATTCACAAAGGAAAATGACAGTCCTATAACTGAATTAAATCTACCCACTTTGCTCCTGATCTCCAAATCTCTCCCTGTGTTTCCCTGGTAGCTTGATGCACTGGAGAGAGAGAGAGAGAGAGAGAGAGAGAGAGAGAGAGAGAGAGAGAGAGAGAGAGAGAGAGAGAGAGAGAGAGAGTTCACTAGCTCATTGGAATGTAAGGAGAGGGAGTTGAAATACAAAATCTACTCACTTTGTTTCACATTGATGCTGACCTCTAGTATACATTAAAAAAAATCAAACAAATAATAAACAGAGGGGCAGCTAGGTGGCATAGTGGACAAAGCACCGGCCTTGGAATCAGGAGTACCTGGGTTCAAATCCGGTCTCAGACACTTAGTAATTACCTAGCTGTGTGGCCTTGGGCAAGCCATTTAACCCCGTTTGCCTTGCAAAAAAACCTAAAAAACCCCCCACAAATAATAAACAGATTGGTATCTTATTTTTTCTACACTCTTAGTCAGTTCTCCAAAAAAATGGAGAGAATGTTTTCAATGGTTAAAAAATCACTTCTAAAAATGTGACATTCTCCTCTTCTATTTTCATCAATTATAATCTTGATAGATGTTTAGAAAGTTCTCATAAAGATTTTATAATGATGAGAAAATAGACCCATGGATCAGTATGATCTCTCAATTGCCTTTGTTTAAAAAAAATCTATATTTCTTTTCAATTCTTAACTATTTTGGTAATAATAATAAAAATAATTGCTTTTAGCATGTTTGTAAGAGCTAAATAACAATGATGATAATAATAATAAATTATATAATCATGAAATTATTATTGGGGGTTAAGTAAGCATTGTAGAAGGTTAAGGGCAAACCTCTGGAACAGGGCTCAAAACCAAATAGAATCAGAACTTTTTTGAGGGAGTGGGGGGGATTCAGTTAGCTTTATTCTGCTATCTGCAGGCTTAAGAAGGGATAACATTTTTGCAAAACACTTTCAGCAAAATGTGAGGTCCCCATGTATCACTTACTATTTCCAGTTGTATGCAGGTTCCTAGAGTCATCGTGGTAATTTTTATTGATATGAGGTATGTGTGTGTGTGTGAATGTGTGTGCCAGTGTATGTATTTGTTTGTAATTTAGTCAATGGCTCAATCTTTCTGATCTTTTATAATTGTTACCTGCATTAGAAATATTTTCACATTAAAGACAGAAAGGAGTACCAGTTCACTAACAAATGATAGAAATTAGAGCAGCAAACTCAAGTGTCCTGCAATTGATTTTAAAAGATAACAGCATTTTCCCAGATTATAAAATTGGGTTGCACTCCCAGCTCACTTGAAGAAAGAGGCTCATTATTATATTCAGCAACGGCTCCTGAGCAGAGAGTCTTGGTCAGCCCTCTCTTATTAAATAATTCTTTACTTTCTAAACCATTGACATCATAATTTTTTTTTCATATCTTCTAAACCCTTATCTCCAGACCCTGGAACCATGACTCTTTCAATGTATGATCAACTTCCCATTATCCACATTTGGATTATCTGGAGTAAGACATTTCAGCACAGCCTCAATTGCCTTTTATCCCTTTGAAACCTGGATTTTCGTAATGAACCAGAACTTATTTTAATATTTAACCAGACAAAATAATTAGCAAAGAAAATACAATATGATACCTTCCCCACCAAAAAAGTCATAAGTCATTTGGAATCTCAATATAAATGATTTATAAATTCTTTGATACTTGGGATTCTCTAAAGGTTCTATGATAACATGGGGAAAAAAACAGTGAATTCAGTGTTAGAAGATGGAGGTTCAAAATGACCCTCTGCTGCTCGTCTACATGACTGAAGGGCAAGTCATTTTCCTTCTTGGATCTTAGTGCCTTCATCTACAAAAGTTAGGGTTCAGCAACAGCCTCTTAGGTCCCTTACAATTCACAGTCTTTGAACCTTTATGACACATGCTATTTCTGATCCTCAACTTAAGAATTTATCAAAGGAGAACAAATCTTTTACAATAAGACATTATAGGGTTTGTATAAAATGCAAGTCATTGCTACTGACACATTTTAAAAACTCTAATATGAATTCTATTAAGCATATTTTGACAGTAAACAGAAGGCAGACCACCAATTCACATAGAACTCTTATCTACATTTAAAAAAGGAATTAATCTAATCTGGTCATCAAGGTCCAATGCTCCAATTATACATATATGTGACTTGGACTATATTCAGCTATGCTGATACTATTTCTAATCTGGGGAATGCAAAAAGCTTTTATTGTGCCCATTCATGATTTGGGATTTTAGTTTACTGAACAGGTGGTGGTGGTGGTAGTGGTGGCAGAGCAGTGGTGGTGGTCTACTGGACCAATGGTGGAAAAACACCCCTTTTGTTGTCAGCGCCATGGAGGGGGGCGGTAACTTTCATTTCTGTCTTTGTAACCCCAGTGTTTAGCAATGTTCACTATCTTCTGCAGATTATTCCATTTTCAGACTTCTTTAGATTTCTCCAAGAAAGTTTCAGGACTCAGGAAACATCTCATTGTTCTTCAAGATTCGATATCTTCTTGCTCATCTCTGCTCTCTGATTGGACCCTCTGATTGAAAGGGGCTAAAACTTCCATTTAAGGAGAGAGTCTGCCCCTTTCCTACCAGGGCCGTGGTTTTTTGATATTTTGGGCTTTCTACATCATGTTCCCCACAACCTTCTTCTTCGCTGCATTCCTTCTCCCTACCCAAAATTTTGAAATTCTTTTTGTGAACTGTCTTCCTCCTAAGAGATTGTAAACTCTTTGAGAGCAGGGATTATCTATCTTTGTATATATTTTTGTATAGCATAATACCTGTTGCACTTTACTGATTGATTGACAGTGTTTGACTTAGAACAGGAAGTCCATAAACAACTGCTGAATTGAATTTTTCTAGCACCTGTGTTCCCCCAGTTCTCCTATAAAATATGGAACACCAGCATCTCAGATGGATCATGAATGCATGAAATCCAAAGGGCATAGAAAGCCAAGGTGATAGTATTAACAGGCAAGCTCACCAATGACTTGCACATAAAGATCAAATGGCATTCTCAAGGGTCTGTAAAACCAGAAATGAAAGGAGAACAACAAATAGAGATGACAGAGCAATGAAAAGAATGCATTATTTGGAGGAAGAGAACCAGGATTTGAATTGGGGTTTTACTCCATTTCATCTGTGTGAAATGTTTGTGTCATAGCTCTGCTGATTCTTTCCAAGTGATCCTGGCTTGGTTGTTCAGAGTTGTTTGCATGGTGTCTCCCCCACTGGGAGCTCCTTGAGGGCAGGGTCTATTTCTTCTTTCTCATATTTAGCCCAACTTCTGACACATAGAAGACATTTAATAAATATTTAGCAATTGACTTAATGATCTTGGGCAAATCACTTAATCTCTTTAAGTCTCAGTTTCCTTATGAAACTGGAGGAGATAGATTAGATGGTATTTAAGGTGACTTCTATCTCCATATTCTATGATCCTTCATTCTAGTGGAATGCTCTAGTAAGTTCAAAGACTCCCCCTCAAAAACAAAACAAAAATGTTTTATGAGGCCTATATAAAAACTTAGTCCAGTCTTTTCAGATTGACTCCTATTCTGCAATTTGAGTTCATGTGTGTGTGTCTGTGTGTGTGTTCCTGTGTGTATGCATGTGTCCTGGGCCCCTCTGACACTCTGAAAAGCCTGTGAAACTTTTTCAGAATGTTTTTACTGCAAAAAATTCACATTTGGTAAAAACACACATTCTTAAACACTATTTTAAGAACCTTGGTTGACTGGGGGGCATCAAAAGAGTCAATAACTTTTCCTGAGTTATATAGGCAGTTTGTGGAAAAGATAGGACTAGATTCCAGGTCTTCCTGGCTCAGGAGCTATAGCCTTTATTGGCTGTTATCTACATTTACGAAATAATCCATAGCACTGGGTTGACTCTTTCTGAGAATATAAAGAAGCCACAAATAGGACAAACATAAATGATAGGGCACAGATGGGCAATAATATGTTCCCATAAAGGAGAATGGCAAAGGTAAAAAATTACATAACTATCAAATTAGAAGAATGGTTTGTATTTTGCATATTTGCTAAATTTTGATAATCTGCTATCATTTTTTCAAATTATACAAGTATTACATGGAAAAAGTCATGGATATAATTTATGGTAAAATTGAATATACTAACTAAATTTTCAGGAATATAACTGATAAAAAATTAATGAGGGCTTTTCTTCATATGATGTATTTTTAATTTTAACCAGTCAACCACTTGTTTATACAGATAGGACTGGAGTTTTTGCAAATATCCACAGTGACTTCTCATAATTACCCTATTTTCTGATTTGGGGCTTGTTCTAATCATTCAATCATCCAACAAGGTACAAAAGTTAGATTATGGAAAGGCACCCATGTTGCTAACTATTTCCTATCCATTGAGTGACCTCAATTTCATTTTCATAATTTACTTAGGGCTGGTCATATTCCATGTCTTCTGACTCTTCTTGAGTAGAACATTCATTATATATTAATATTAAGCTTTTGAGCAATCCACAAGCCTATAACTTTTCTTGCTTTCATTTAAAGTTACATTTTAAGTGCAACCAGGTGGCACAGTGGATAGAGCACTGGTCCTGGAGTCAAGAGTACCTGTGTTCAAATCCGGTCTCAGACACTTAATAATTACCTAGCTGTGTAGCCTTGGGCAAGTCACTTAACCCCATTTGCCTTGCAAAAAAAAAAACCCTGAAGTTACATTTTATGACATGGTTGTTGTTTTGATATCTTGCCTATGGTAGTTCTTGATTCATCTCCCCATTCACAATCCAGTATTTGTGGGAATCTCCTTCACTTGCATGTAAGTGAATTGTGACTACTGATTGCTTCATTTTTCAAATTTGTATCTACAGTACCTGAACATAGTAAGCCCTTAGTAAATCCTTGATGGCTGTTTGTTCCTTTCTATTAAAGTCACCAAGGTTCAAAGTATATATGGATGAAATCTTCTAAGTCAAGTTTTTACCTGAATTTTCCTCACTCATTCTCTGTACCAGAAGTGAATGTATTAAATTCAGTTATCTTCATGGAGCTGTGTTTCCTTGTGTTCATTCTGTAAGGATCAATTAACAATAATAGATACCTGGCATTTATTCAACCCTTCAGGTTTTACAAAGAATTTTACACTTATCTCATTGAAGAACAAAACATATAAATAGATTTCCAATTATCTCCCTTTATAGATGAGGAAACTGAGGCTAGGAGAGGTTAAGTGACTTGCTCAGGGTCATACAGTTAGTGAGAGTATATCAGAAAAGATTCAAACTCAGATTTTCCTGGCTCCAAGTCCAGCTAGTTGACAATATCATCAATTGCTTCTTGCTGCTTTTGGCAAAACACTGAAGTGAATTGTTATAATTTTTCATTTTTTCCCAAGAAGAGCCTATAAGCTATCTTTCCATCTATCCAAACCTTCTTCATCTCTTCTTGTTTTATTTGTAGAAAAAGAATCCGTAAAGATGTGACACAATTTCTTCAATTCATTGAACAATGGCTCATATTTAGAATACCAATAATTACATCACTTTCAACCATTGATGCTTAATAAATGCTTGTTTATTGATTCAATTAATGTCTTTAGGTTCAAAAAATAGATTCTTTGTACCCTCTGTCTCCTTTTCACTCACTTTTCCACCATCATTACTTAAATGGAATAAAAGTTCAACTACTATCTATTTTATGAGGTTCCCTGACTAGATTTTGGGTGATGAGATCTCTGCATTTGCCAAAAAGGTTCTTGGATGATAGGCAAAGTCTTTTGCAAATGCATTCTCTAAACTTTTCTAGTTCTATGAGGATACATTAAGCTGGTTTAAGCTTCAAGTTAAAGTGAACCCTTGTTCCATGTCTCAGCTAGAATAAGACCTTGGTGGAGAGAAAGTAAATGAAAGAAAAGATGTTGAATCTGATTATTCTCATTCTTAAGGAGGTCTAATGAATTCAAATATCACACAACAAGGAAGCCAAAGAAACCCTGAAAATATTTCACCCAGCAATTTTCCACTTAAGAGACTTGACAAGTGGAAAGATTGGTAGCCAAAAGACAATGGTGATTTAGAGTACAATTTCATTTGTCTCCTCCTTCCCAGGAAAAATCCATTATAGAAGAGGATGATGGGAGATTATGAGCAGTACCTCCTCACAAAACAGTGAAATGCAGTGGAGGAGAAAACAAGCCTATAGATAGCATGGCAGGAGATTTAGCTAAAGCCAGCAACCTTCAATGAATATCAAGATATGACTAGAAGGTGAAAATATAGATATGCACTGGAGCATAGTTGGCAGCATTTCCATAGCAATCTAGTATCATTATTAAGAAAAATGGGAGCACCACATTTGGACTCCTCTGCCTCAGTTCCCAAAATGTTTTTTGAGAAAATAAAAATCATACTCAAGATTAATTTATGAAGACTGGTTCCTATCATGAAATTTCCTCTTATTACCATAAAATCTTTAGGAGAATATTTATCTTTTGATTACCTATGGAAGATTTCAATTTCACAGTCACATGATTGACTGGTGAATATGAAAAATACAAGCTCTTGGTTGTTTATTGTTTTTTGATTATACCTCTAACATGATTTGGGTTCATGAAAAAGATCGCTTTAAAGGAATCTCTTTGAAGAAGTCATCTCTTATTTCTATGTTAAGGTCATATACAGAATATAAATAGATATAACCCCAGGGGTAATATGGTTCAGTGATTCTCTGTTCTTCCATCTCAAGTAAGACATAGAATCAGTAGACACAGATGTAGGTCAATAGATGTTCTACACAAAGTCTCAATGAAGAAAGATTTCCCTATAAATGGAGAGGGTTCTTCAGGTGTTCCTATTTGTAGATGACACTGGGCTAATTGAAGTGAGCTTCCAAATATTATATGGTTTCTTCAGTGATATCAATGGTTGTATAAGAGCTAAACCTAACATAAGAGTTACTGTAATTGAATAAATATCTATTGTTCAGGTTATGATTCACAATTTGATGGGAACATTCTTAATTTATCATTACTTCTATATTGCAGAATCTCAGAAGACAAACAATGAAGTGAACTCAGAATTGAATAGGATCATATGCTTGTAAGTTTAGAGTTAAAAGGTTCCTTGAGAGGTCATTAAGCCCAAGTCCTTGCCATCAGCTTGCTTTCTATATATTAGTTTCTCATGTCATCTCTTGTTGAGATCACAAACTCTCATGATGGCAGGATTAGTATTTTGTTCTTTTTTATATCCTTAGTGCTTAACACAATGGTTGACATATAATAGGCATTTAACAAATGTCAATTAATTGTTTGATTTTACAGATGATAAAACTGATGCTTAGAGTCGAGTCACCCAGATAGTCAGTACATGAGGCAAGGTCTGAATGGAAGCCTTTCTGATTCCAAGTACAATGTTCTCTCTATCTCATCACCTAAGAGGTTGATCACAGGTTAGATTGCATCTTAGAAAGTGGGTTATTTCTCATGGACATCAAAAAAAGTCTTGTTCCTAAAGTCCTTTATTAATGACAATATCCTTTCTACAATGCTATTCTCCAAATTCAAGCAAACAACCTATCCATCTATGTTAATTGATTGCCCACAAAATACTAGACTCGGCAGTTGCTAAACACTGAGCATCTGAAAAGAAGTCAAAGACAGTCCCTGACCTCAAGAAACTTACAATCTAATAGGGGAAGACAATATACAAACAACCATATATACAAAAGCCATATATATGGGATAAATAGAAGATAAGTAACAGAGGGAAGGCATTTGATTTAATAAGGGCATGCATAGGCATCCTGGGGAATGTATGCTTTTGGAACTTAAAGAAGTCAGGAAGGTCGGTAGTCAGAGCAGAGGAAGAGCATACCAGGTAGAGAAAATGTTCAGAGTTAGGAGATGGAATGTCTGTTTGGGAAACAGTCAGGAGGCTGGAAGGAAGATCACATGGCAGGGAGTGAAAGAAAGGTGAAAGGAAACTGGTAAAGGAGGAGGAGGAGACTCTGTTATGTTTTAATACCAGCCAGAATATTTTGTACTTGACCTGAAAGGCAATGGGAACATCTCAGAAGAACTAATAGAATTGTAGGAGACCCACAGGGCAATGAAAAGATATATGGTAGATGGAAGTGCATTACAGTTTGCTAATGGTACATGTGAGATCTAATATCCTAAATGACAGTGGGTTGGTCATGAAACAAATCAAGCACTGTGGACTCTACTGGCATGCAAACACCATTAAAATACTCACTGGAAGGTCTCATGTATTGAATAGATCTCCAATGAAAGATTTATGGGGGGGGGTGAAAACAAAAATCACATGAATATCAAGCAATCTGAACCAAGGGATGAAATGCTCAATTCAATGAGGTCTGGGATCCATCAGATTACTAATAATGTGATCATCTTACTAATAGGATCATCTAAGTATCTCTTGTACTGAATTCACATCTATATTCTCAACCTCCCTTTAGTCAGCATGGTAATTGGTCCATTTGGGGACTTGTGCCTCAGGAAGATTATTCTGTCAGTGGTGTAGATCATTGGAGAAGGGAGAGACTGGAAACTAGAGACAAATTAGGGTGCTATAAAAATAAACAAGGTGAGAGCTGATGAGACCACAAACTAAGGTGGTAGTAGTGTGGAATGGTGAGAAGATGACAGATGCAAGAGATGTCACAGAAATGGAACTAAGATTTGACAAATGTTTAGGTGTATGTGGGGTTGATGGGAAGAATCATTAAGGAAGCTTAGGTGTATGTAGGAGAGATGACAGGAAGAATTAACAAGGTTATAAAACTGACTGAGGAAAAATAAGATACTTCTTAATAGGAAAAAAGAAGAAAGAGATTTTGGACAAAGGGAAAATTTAAAGATGAAGAAGATAGGAATGAGAATAGAGGCAATAGTTAGAGAGCTAACAAAACCAGAAGTAAAAGCAAAAAGAGGCCTTTAATAGCTATATGTAATAGAAGCACTCAACTAAGTACCTGAGGCCAAGGACAGAATAAGAGAATAGCTGGGGCAGGATTAGGGAGAGGACAGAGAGACAAAATCCAGATACCAGAGACCCAGGTAGGCAGTCAGAGGTAAGAAAGGCATCATGAGGGTGTGAACTCTATCCAATTTGGCTGATGCTTTCATTGGGGGTATTGCAACCACTACCATCACTTTCTTCTTTACAATTATTATAGGAGATGGACCACTGGAGAAGGAAGGACAAAGCATATTCAGGAGTGGAGGTGATAAAAGAACAAAGGATATCAAGAACATTTTTAAAAAGAAAAAAACATCAATACCTCAAGTCAGGCTAAAGAGATTCAAGGAATCCATAGAGACAAGACACAAGTTAATATTAACACATTTATCATGAAACTGTGACTCAGGAATCCAGGAAGACAGGCAGGAAATGAGATGAAAGACACTAAGGACCAGAATATCAGAATACATGTAAAGTCCCAGTACAGCTAGGTTCTTCTCCCATGAAGCCCAGACTTTGGGTAGCCAAGAGCCAAGATGGCATCATGCATTTGGAAGCAGTTGATGGGGGGGGGGGCAAAGAAGCAGTAACAGGAGTCAAATATTCATAACCTGAGGCAAGTCTACACCTACCTAGGTCATGCAGAGCCTGGGACATGTCAGAATATTCCTACTACCCTTCTCATCCCCAACATTGGAATACCATGTAACCCTTGCTGATTCACTCAAATGTTCTGCACCCTAGCTTCTGCATTTATAAAGTGAGGATAATAAAACCACCTTCCTCCCAGGGTCAATGAGAACAGTTTGAAAGGACTTTTCAAACCTTAAGGGATTATACAAATGAGAACTATTATAAGTATTCACTCTTAGAGGTAGGTCAAGTCCAAATGAAGTGCAGTCAAATAGCTAGGTGGTAGAGTGTATACAGTACAGGACATGGAGGTGGGAAGACCTGAGTTCAGAAATTTGGACAAGTTACTTGACCTATCTACGGTTCTGTTCAACCGCTCCTGTATGTATTAAGAAGTCTCTATTTATCTGGCATCATACTAGCCACCGAGAATACAAATATAAAGAATAAAAGAATTCATACTCTCAAAATTACATCCCCTTAGATTCAATTAAAATGAAGGGTTCATATTAGGTGGCTTCTAAAGTGCCTTCCATGTGATTCCATGGGCCAGAATCTAAACTTGAACCTGAAGTTTCAAGTCTCCTGCCAAACTACTGTGCCACATCCATAGTAGGTGCTTAGTAAAAAATGTCTTAAATTGAGTCTCCTTATTCCTAGAACTCCTTTGTGTCTGTACTTTCCATTTTCATTTCTATCTAAAGTCATCCATTTTTTGCTAATTATTTTGAAGTATGTTGGACAGGCAGTATGTGAGTTAGTCTGACTGGGCATTTTGTATTAGGGCAACAAAGTAATTACCATCAAGAATTCAATAGTACATGTCAATATTTTAGTTAAGACTAATGAAGACCTGTCTGCTTTGGACAATATTTCTCTATTTTTCATGCTGTGCAGATTTTCAGCTTTGAAGGTTGGAATGGAAGTCTTTTTTCCTTTTCCTTTCCATCCCTTCCTTCTCCCTTCAATTCCACAGTGGGTGGACAGAAAGTTGGGGGGAAAGAGGTTCACTAAAAGCATTGGAAACCAAGGGTTTCATTTCACAAAGTAGCCATTTCTGAAGGGCAAAACACCCCTGGAAATTAGAGACAGAAAAAAAAAAGATGACAAGCCTTACAAGGCTTTTGGCATTTCAATTTGCTTCCAGAACCAGCCCCACATGGGCAGCCTTCCTCACAGTTGTTCAGCTCTCTAGTCCTGGGGCCTGGCCAGAACCCCATTGTGTAGAACAGAGGAGAAAACAAAAAAAAAATGCCAAATATTTCTGAGAAAAATGCAGAGGCCATTCTTAGCTCTCGGGAATGTCACATTTCCCACTGGAGTGAGGTGATTTTTTACCTAATTATTCCCTTACTATTTTATAATCATAGGGAATTTTATTCCCTATTTTATTTAGCAAGGCCTTTAAAAACCCTTCTTTCCTGAGCTTCTGAGAAAGACTTTATAGGTAACATGGATGTAAAAATAAAAAAAAATTACAGGCTAATATCCAAAACTATAAAGAACTGACATGACTATAAGACTAATAGGCAATCCCAAATAGAATAGTTATCTAAGGACATGAATGAACAATTTTTTTTAATTGGACAGGAATACAAAATTTATTATTTCATTGACTCTTCTCCCATCTTCAAACTATACACTTACATATGTCCACACATAAACAATAAAGTCCTGATTTTATATCAACATTTTTCTTTTTTTTATTCTTTTTTAGATTTTTGATACTTTTTTTGGTTAAATTTTCAATTCCAGACAGCTGGGTGGAGCAGTGGATAAAGCAACTGAGTTCAAATCTGACCTCTGACACTCAATAATCGCCTAGCTGTGTGACCTTGGGCAAGTCACTTAACCACATTGCCTAAAAAAAATAATGCTTTTTCTAATTCTGTTCCCTTCACTTTATGTCAGTCTATGGAAGTCTTCCCAAGATTTTTTAAAAATTATCCTCCTCATCATTCCTTATAACACAATACTATTCTCCCACAATCATACCACAATTTGTTCAGACATCTCCCCAATTAATGGACATCCCCTCAATTTCTAAATCTTTGCTGCCACAAAATATAAATATTTTGCACATACAGTCCTTTTCCTTTTTGTTCTCTTTGGAATACACGCCTAGTACAGATATTGCTGTGTCAGAGGGCATGCATGGCTTTATAGCCCTTAAAGTGTAGTTCTCAACTGTTCTCCAGAATGATTGCACAAGTTCACAACTCCACCAACAGTTCATTAGTGTCTCAATTTTCTAACATCCCCTCCAGCATTTGCCATTTCAATGGGGAGGAGGTGGTTCCTCAGAGTTGTTTTAATTTACATTTCTCTAATCAATAATAATTTAGAACATTTTTTTCATGGATACCTTTGTTGTCCTTTGACAATTTATCAATTAAGACATGGCTCTCATTTTATAAATATAACTAATAAGCAGATTTTAAAGGAAGAAACAGCAAGGGGATGTCTGACACCTAATAATCAGGAAAAAACCACAGTTAATGACAACCTTATAATATCATTTGAAAGTGCTAGAATGGCAAAAATAGCCCCAAAATGATTAAAAACTTCAATATTGTTGGGTCTGTGGGGAAGTAGATTCTCAGTGATTGGTGATATTGTGAATAGCCTGAGTAGACTGGAGAGACTAACACATAGTATAAATGTTTTGGTTTGGCCTATGGTTATTTGCAATATATTGAAAACCAATCATACTATTTAACCTGTTGACCTATCCCTAAGAATATCATAATAGCAAAACATCCAAAAAAAGGTCTACCTATGAAAAAGTCATATAGAAAAATATGGTACTGTATAAAATGACAAATAGGAAAATTATATATATATATGTATATATATTTATAAAAACAAAAAGAAAATGGGATAGTCATGTCAGAAAGATGCAAAATAACAGGTGGATTACCCCAGTAATGTCCACGCATATCTTCACAATGTCAGTGGAAAAAAGAAATTGAGGGAGAATGGAATTCTGGAAGAATGTCAAGCAGATAGGTAGGCAAGGCTAGATATTGATTTGCCACATTGTTGGGAATTTCTGCATTGATGGCCTCATAGATACATTTAGGGATCTTTCCAGTTTAGAAAGCTCTCTACAAAGTGATTCATACTGAGAAGAGGTCATTGACCAACAAAATAGAGGACATTTTCTCTGGTCCTCACAATCCCTCAAACTACTCTAAAATTGAAATCGTGAGCCAAAGACAAAGGAACTTCAGTTGTCTCCATGATTTAAGACCCCAGGAATCCTTAACTAAAATCAACCTGGAGATAACTCAGCACCCCTCTTCCACCATCTGCCGTGCTACTGGCAATAAGACTGTACTAACTGACCCAACCCACAAGTTTACAACATAATGCAACCTCACAACCAATTCCCCCTTCCTCTCTCCAGTGCCATGGTCATGCAAGTTCCAAACTACAGAAATTTGCTGAAGCCTCAATAGTCAATTTGGCAGGAGCATTCTGGCAGGAGCTACCAAAGATGCAAGAGGAGAGCAGAGGAAGAGAGAATGGCTCAGAATAGGCTTCAAACAGCTAGCTCAATTCGATACACTAACCCTCTCCCCTTGCCTCAAAGCTTTGAAAATTCAAATTCAAAATGAATGAAATTATCTCAAACTACAATTTGGGCCGGAGAACAAAGGAACAGGACAAACACCATGTGTAAAGGGCTGTGCACTTTAATAAGCTTAAAATAAAGAGACCAACCTTCAGTTGTGGTAATCCTGTCCCCATAGAACTGGGACAGAAATCTAGGTTGGTGAACCATGAATTGATCAGTGTGGGAGGAGGATGAGATTTTTTGAGATCATGGCTCCAGGGAAATCACTATTGGAGGAAAAGGAGTCAGAAAGTTTATAATAAGGAAAATAAATAGGAAAAGATTGAATTTACCAAACATCTCAGGAATAAGAAAATTAAAGATCTTATACATAAGCACATAAATCAACAAGGAAAAAACATCAAGAATATAAGAAAATATGATATTTAGATCTGGAAAATTAGTTTAGGTATTTACAAATAAATATGACAAAATAAAAGAAAACAACTCAATGTTTGATGAGATAGAATACCCTGTAGAATTTGAATTGAGCAAGGAACAAC
The DNA here is from genome assembly GCF_037893015.1 of Macrotis lagotis. NCBI lineage: Eukaryota > Metazoa > Chordata > Mammalia > Peramelemorphia > Peramelidae > Macrotis > Macrotis lagotis. The sequence continues at coordinate 175,474,840 of NC_133665.1, forward strand.
CACATACTATTCCTGAGTAGTTTAAAAAATGAAAATTGCAAGAGAAGAATTTATGGCCTGCACAACAAAAGAATTGACAGAATTTTTAAAAATGTGAATCTTCATTGTCAAGTTTCACCAAAGAAACAAAAGAGAATATGACTGAGTGGGAATAGAAATACATAGAAGTGAAAGACAATCTGAAAGAAGAGAAACAAAATGCAGTAACATTAAAAGAAAAATGTCCTCTACCAACAAAAACCTATCAATCTTAAAGGTAGGAAGCATAGAAACAACATATGTCTCCCAAAAGGACATGATGTGTCAAAAAAAGCTAAATACCATAACAAGAAATAATACAAGAAAACAATCCAGAGTTTCTGAACAAAGAAAACAAAATTCTACTTGCAATTATCCATAAAACACCTCCAGAAAAGAAAAAAAGACACATATGGGTTGAATTTGGCAATTTCACTCACAAGCAACAAATTCTTCAAACAACCAAGAGAAAGACCTTCAAATACAATTGAAAGGAAATTCAAATAAACAAGGTTATTTCGTCCTACAAAAAAATTCAGGAAGAAATGGAATTTTGTGTTTAGGAGAGTAATGAACTCAGGTGCAGGTCAGGGTGACCTACTCTGCACGTGTGAGCATAGCCATAAATAAAAAAAAATGAAGAACATCCAATAAAAAGGGGCATTGAAAACATCATCAGAAAGAAAAATAGATCTAAAGGGATTATTTGCTTCTTGAATATCTGACAACAAAAATGCAGGAGTGAATGAATGTAGCAACCAAGGACAGCAACAGCAATAGAGCAACAGAAGAGAGACAAGTAAGTGAATTCTTTCTAAGTGTATATAAAATGACAGGGGAAAGAGAAAGTTAGGACAAGGCAATAATAGAGGCAGGCTTGGAGCACTGAACAGAATCTAGCAGCATCTGCCTAAAGGTGAATCATTACAACATTACAAAATATATACATGGAAGGGGAAGAGGGAACAGGATAGATGTGATGTGTCCTGGTTAAGTTGATGGCTAGCAATGAGAAGAAGGTGATTTTTGAGATCTCTTAGGAAGAGAAGAATATAGAGGGGAGGGTAGATAAGGATGAAAGAGGAAGGATTGAAAAGGGAGGTGGGAGAGAGGCCTTGTTTTTCTGATGGGAGAGCATTTCATTGATGGAAGCTCATGGGTGAAGATTAATGTTTTATGAAAGAACATGGGGACCTCGTGCTTGGCTTTGTCTATGAGTTTTGGAGCTTGAAAAGATCATGCATTCTGCCTTGGGAGCTGGAGATTTGGAGCTCTTGGGGCAATTGGAGTCTGAGGGAGTAAGAGGGTATGAACCAAGGGAGGAGATTTTGAGGTAAATGAGGAAGGACAATGACAAAGGGTCAGTGATAAGCCACATACCTAGGAAAGTGAAAGTAGCTCTTACAACAGGGAAGACCCTTCCTGTCATGCATAAGAATAAGCATTTTTCTTAGAGTGAGGCACAAAGAAAACAAGAAATATGCAGGGCAAACTCTATAGGACAATGGCAAATATTGCTTAGAAGGGAATCCTAAAGGGATTCAGAAATTTTGATTCCATGAGAAATTCAGAAAAATAGAGAGAGAGTAGATAATGCTAAGGGTCATGAACCAGAGAATGAGAGGCACTACAGAAACAGAAGGAACTGATGAAGAATGAAGAGAATGAGTAAGAGAAATCAGTTTTGGAAATGGGCAGAAAAAATAAAATTTTTTAAATTAATTAGGAGAACTAATTGAAAGGGAGGAAAAGGAAGATTCAGCTTAACTGAGAGGGGGGTGGAGGAAGGGAGAAAATAGGTGGAAAAACTACAAAAACTAACAAACCAAAAGAGTGGATCAGGGTTGAGGGGAAGAGAATCTGTGCAAGTAGGTCCACTTTAAAAAAAAGTAAGCCAAAGTGATTGAAGAAACATAGACTGTGTTTATAGCAGAAGAGGGGATAAGACCTAATTTTGGGGAATAAACAATATTAGAGGCAAATGGAGGAAAATATAAATCTAACACTCATAACTTTAAGTGTGAATGGAATAAACTATCCAATAAAATAAAAAATGACTACTTATTTAAGAAAATATGAGATTCATAAAACCATATTTATATTTACATTGATGACAATAACAAAAATCACTAAGCATTTATTAATTTTTGTCATAATTGGGGACAGCTAGGTGGCACAGTGGATAGAGCACTGGCCCTGGAGTCAGGAGTACCTGAGTTCAAACCCGACCTCAGACACTTAATGATTACCTAGCTGTGTGGCCTTGGGCAAGCCACTTAATCCCATTGCCTTGCAAAAACCTAAAAAAAAAGTATAATAATTTTTTCATAATTGGACTTTAACAAAGGGGTAAAATGAGACAAATCTTCATTGAAGATAACATTTTTAGTAGAGGTAAACCACTATGCTAAAGATCCTGAGCAGATGAATAGCTTCTTTAATAGGTTTTGCAGAGTACAGAAGAAAGAAGGGTAGATGATATCATGGGATTAAGGGAGACATTATTGGTGAGTTAAGGCAGAGAAAACAACAAGATTGGTTAAATTTTTTGGTTATAGGGGTTAGCAAGACCCTCCCCCCCAAATCTCATGAGACTAAGAAGTGTTCATTGTTCCAGGTCAGAAATGGCAGCCCCAACTTTTGGACAGCAAACCAGAAATCCTTGAAGGATGGCTTGGTGGAATAAAGATATCAGACCCAAACTCCCTTTCTGTTGAAACACATTCCCCCAAATTAGCAAAATTCTTCAAACAAGAAAGCTAGGTTAACCCAATTATGGTCAGCTGAACTCTGAACTAAGTTCAAAGACAAAAAATCTTGACTTAATGACAAAACAAAAATAGTTACAGGAAAAACAAATGAATGGTAAATAGGATCAATAATAAAATGATACAGAATCAATCTTAATCTTCTCAGTCTCCTACTTTAAGTCAGATACTATACTAAGCCAAAAGACACAAAGACAAAAATGAAACAATCCCTGTCCTGAATGACCTTGCTCTGTAAAGAGGGAGATAGCATTCACACACTTATAAATGCATGCAGAAAAAATACAAAATCAATGCAAGTAAGAGGGAGGACACTGGTACATGGCCGAATCAGATCAGAAAAGACTTCCTGCAGAAGATGGGTCTTGATCAAAACAATAAATCCTAAGAGCTGGCAGTGAGAAAGGTCTGGGCCACAGAAAGACAAAGTCACAGAGATGAGACATGGAGTGGTGGGTCTGACCAATAGCAACATTGGACTAGAGGAAATGCGATACTATTTGTAAAATGCTTAGTATCATCTCTGCCAAATGGAAGACACTTAATAAATGTTGTTCCCTTTCCTCTCTACTTACAGAGTATGGGGAGAGGAATGAAATGTAAGAGGCTGGAAAGGTTGGTTGGGACCAGAATGTAAAAAAGAAAAAATCATGTGGAAAAAGAAAACAAAAATAATAGCTAAGAGAACTTCTAATTTCAGATAGATAAATACATATGTATGTATGTATATATACATATAAAATATATAAATATAGCACACATTTATCTGCATATATTTATATGTGTATATTAATTAAAGAAAATGTAATGTTTATAATATTACATAAAATATATACATGTCTATAGATATTGACAGGTACATATATGTGTATGCGTTTGGGTGTATAATTTAGGAGTAGGAAGTGTTTTACTTTTGCCTTTTTATCCTAAAGTCTTTACACTGTGCTTGGAAAATAATTTGTGTTTAAGAAATGCTTATTGAATGAATTTTATTTCAGATGAACTTGGAAAGGAAGACAGAGAAAAATCTATTTTTGTGTTGCTTTATTGTCTATTAATTCTTTATTTCTTGTTTGTTAAATAATAAAGCACCTAGCCAATGTCTGGAATATAGGTGATACTTAAAGAAATGCTTATTAGTTGATTGATATGGAATGCTATGCTTTATTTTGCTAATGTATGCAATTATTGGATTCTGTAATGTTTGTGGGGTTTACAGTCTTTAAATTATGAAATACAAAGACAATAGAGTGCTTTGCTTCCCACTTAAATCCAATATTCAGTTAATGAGGGGATAATAGCTTCGATTGGTTTAAGAAAATGAATAAAACCATCTGATTTTTAATCTGACAAAGAAGGGGCAGCAAATCATAATCCCCATTGTTCTTCAAGGGATCAACCTAACCAATGTGGCATGCAGAACAAGTCAATATTGTAATCACTAAAGCAACCAGTCAAATGATGCTTTAAAATCACTTAATAGCCTATCTTCTCCTGATATTGTTCTGCTGTTTCAGACTTTCAGACCCATTTCAGATTTTCTTGGCAAGGAAAGTGAAGTAGTTTGCCATTTTCTTCTCCAGATCATTTTACAGATGAGAAAATTGAAGCAAATAGGGTTAAATGGCTTGCCCAAGGTCACACAATCAGTTAATGTCTGAGGCTAGTTTTGAACTCAAATCTTTACTCTAGGCCAGGTGCTCTAAGCTCTGTGCCTCTAGCTCTTTCCCGTACTGATGGAAATTATCCATGTTTCATTCTCTGCTGTAAAATAAATAGCTGGCCAGCACGTGTCTTACGTCTAATACATATGGACAAGTCTTTAAACAGACCATTAAAATATGTGTGCTTTCTTGAATGGAGCAGTCAGGCTTAAAGTTTCTACATTTCATAATTCTCATCTAGAACATGGGGCTCCAAACCCAAGCTCCCCAACCTCTGATGATTCTTATGAGGAAAACCCTGTGAAAAGCATACCTTGCTTCACCACAACTCACAGAATCTCAGAGTTGAAAGGGACCCCATAGATAAATTCAATCCTGAACACAAAGGCCTTCTCCAACATTCCCATCCAGTGTTCACCCAAGTCTGGCTTGAACAAAGTTAAGAAACTCATGACTTCTCAGAACAGACCATTTGCATACATTCTTGATAGTTATAGGAAGGATGTTCATCCATCAAATATGTCTCTTCAACTTCCTCTTCACTGCTTTTAGTTCTGTTTGGTTAGAGTGGGAGAAGAAGTGGTAATGGGAAAAGGTAACAAAACCAACTGAATTCATTTTCCATGTGATGATTTTTAAATTTTATTTATAATTTATGATATAAAACAAGTACTTCCATAGTATAGTAAAATAATTAAAAGACGATTTCACATGAAACTACCATTCCTTTTAACCCTATAATAGTTAGCATGTTAATCTCCCTTTTTTTTCTTGGGTAGTTAAAGAAAAGAGCAGTCGTGTGTCTACTAAGCCTCTTTTCTAGGCTCATTATCTTCATTCACCCAATCACTGCTCATACATCATGGTGACATTGTGGGAGACCCTCTGCCACGCTGAGTGCCCATCTCTGGATGATCTCCAGTTTACTGGTTTTTCTCCTTAAACTACAGTGTCTGGAATTAAACAAAATGCTCTAGATGTGTTATAATGAGGGCACCATCCAACAGGACCTCCCTTGTCTTGTACATCACACCTCTTATAATGAAATCTAAAAACATTTGTTTTCTTGATGGATGTATCTCATAATTGACTTATGTTAAATTTGCATTTCATTAAGACCTTCTGAAGATCTTTTTCCAAATGAACTTCCACCTATAAATGTGAGCTGTTTTGTGTTTGAAAACTTTCTTGACATTGAACCAACTCTGCTTGATTTAATGTCCTTGATTTTTTATTAGAACATAGAAAGTAGAAGCAGGGAAATTGCTATGCTCTCTTCCTCTTTTCTTCCCTCCTTTGGTCCTGAAAGAGCATCAAGGGAAGCTTCACATGAACTATAATCTTCTGAATTAAACTTTATTTCCTGGCAAAAAGATGCTGTTTCAGCATCATTCACAAAGATATCATAGATCCAGCCTTGAAAGCCCATCTGGGTCTTCCTAATGAGAGCTCAATATACACATGTCCACCCTCTTGGCCACTCAAGAGCAATTATATTGGCTTCAGATCCATATTTTCATCGTCAGAGTTTTGACTTTCACTTAAAGGGAAGCAGCTGGAGTTTGTTCAATAAGAAAGGTTGAATAATTAAAAGAGTCAATATAGCCCTCATTTCTTGGACCTAAAAAATGGAGTAATAAATAAGATGAAGCAGCTGGACAGGGTCCATTTTATCTCACTGTAGTTTCTCCAGCAACTAGAACTTAACAGAAAATACTTGGGCAAAGAGACAGGTTGGAAAGCAAACTCTACAGACAGCTAGAAAGGTTTCGAATTTGGTTCCAACAATGGCCTAAGCCTTCTGTCAGAGTCTTGGTCTGCTGAAAAACACTCAACAAAAAGACTCATCACCAGGATGTCAAATGCTATGTCAGAATTTGGGGCCATGATGATCCAGGAAATAAACACATTATGGGTTACGTTATGTCACTGACTAAAAATGCCTTGAGGCTTAAGTGCCAATGAGGCTTAAAAAAAAGATGTCTACAAATCTCTCTATTAAAAAATTTCAAAGAAAAAATATGTAGAAAGAAAGAAGAAAGAAAGGAAGGAGAGAGAGAGAGAGAGAGAGAGAGAGAGAGAGAGAGAGAGAGGAAGGTAGAGAGGAAAAAGACAGAAAGAAAGAAAGAGAGAGGGAAGGAAGGAAGGAAGGAAGGAAGGAAGGAAGGAAGGAAGGAGAAGAAGAAGAAGAAAGAAAGAAAGAAAGGAATAAAGAAAGAAGGAAAGGAAAAGAAAAAGAAAGAAGGAAGAACAATTATAACAAGTATGCAGAATCAAGCAAAACAAAATACTTCATTGACCATGTGCAGAAAATATATACTTTATTTTGTCAGTCAAAGGAGGTGAATAGTTATTGAAGTCATCAATATTCCAATTTTGTCATTGTTACATTGTATTGATAACAGTCCTTTAGTTTTTCAAGGTTTTTTATTCTTACCATATGTTTATTATTGTATAAGTGATTCTCCTGTTTCTATTCATTTGATTCTATATGAAGTCATACAAATTTTCTTAGATTACTGTGAAACTATTCCTTTCATCATTTTTAATATAAATATTTTATTTGTTTTCCAATTATATACAAAAGCAGTTTCTACCAATTATTTTTGTAAGGCTTTGAATTTTACAATTTTTCTCCCTCCCTCTCCTCCCCCTTTCCCCCAACAGAAGGCAGTCTGATAGTCTTTACTTTTGTTTCCATGATATGCATATTATATATATATATATCAGAATTGAATGTGTTGAGAGAAAAAAACATATCCTTAAGGAAGATAGAAAATATTAGAGACAGCAAAATAATGTAATACATAAGACAACTTTTTTTAAGGAATTGAAGATAATAATCTTTGGTCTTCATTTAAGCTCCACAATTCATTCTCTGGACACAGATGGCATTCTCCACCACAGATTCCCTAAAATTGTCTTTGATTATTGCAATGATGGGGTAAGCAAGTCCCTCAAGGTTGATCATCACCCCCATGTTGTTGTTAAGATGTACAATGTTCTTCTGGTTCTGTTCATTTCACTCGACATGAATTCATACAAATCCTTCCAGGCTTCCCTGAAATTCCATCCCTCCTGATTTCTAATAGAACAATAGTGTTCCATCACATACAAATATCACATTTTGTTCAGTTATTCCCCAATTGGTGGATATCCCCTCGATTTCCAATTCTTTGCCAGCACAAATAGAGCTGCTATGAATATTTTTTTTATAAGTGGGATTTTTTTTTACCCTTTTTCATGATCTCTTCAGGGTATAGACCCAGGAGTGGTATTGCTGGATCAAATTTTTATTTCCTTTTGGGCATAATTCCAGATTGCTCTCCAGAAAGGTTGGATGAGTTCACAGTTCCACCAACAATGCATCAGTGTCCCAGATTTCCCACAACCCTTCCAACAATGATCATTGTCCTTTCTGATCATATTGACCAATCTGAGAGGTGGGAGGTGGTACCTTGGAGATGCTTTAATTTGCATTTCTCTAATCAGTAATGATTTAGAGCAATTTTTCATATGACTATAGACAGCTCTGATTTTCTTATCTGAAAATTGTCTTTGTACATCCTTTAACCATTTGTCAATTAGGGAATGGCTTGTTTTTTTTTATAAATTTGATTCAGCTTCTTTCAACATTTTTATGGCACAATTCCATTACATTTATTTGCTACAATTTCTTCAGTTGTTCCCCCAGATGGGCATTCTTCCATTTCATATTTTTTTTTGGTCATCACAAAAATAAAGTTGCTTATAATTTGTTTTTAGTACAAACTAATCCCTCCTTTAATCTATCCTGTTTGCACTACACCCCACCACCAGTATCTTCCTCTATAGCCCAGCTGCTGTAGGCAGTTCTCACAAGAAATGCAAAATTCCAACCACCAAGTCTGTCCATTGGAGAACCAATACCTCTGGCCAGCTTGAATGTCTGCTCACATCTCTGCTGGTTCAGTCTGAGCTATTCCTGACCCTGAAGGCTTTGGATTGTCACTTAAGAGATGATAAAATATGACTGTCTTGATCATGAAAAAGTGGGAACACAAAAACCAGCTGCTTCTGGGACCAAAAAAGAAATACATCACGAGCTTTATTGTCTCCCACAAGTGGGAGCTCAGAAGAATAGGAGAAAGGGGAAGAAAGGAGAAAAAAGAGCAGAAAGATGAAGAAGAAGGAGAAGGAGAAAAGAAATATGAGAAGATGAAAGAAGAAAAAAGTGGAATAAAAAGAAAGGGATAGAGAAGAAGGGGAAAAGAAAGAACTGGAAAAGGAAGAAAAGAGGAAGCAAAGCAAAAAAGGACAGCAAAGAGGAGAAGGCAGAATAGAAATGGGAAAAAGGAGGGGAAAAGAAAACAAGGAGGAGAAAGAAGAACAGGAAGAGAACTAGAAAAAGAAGGATACAGAAGAGGAGGAAATGGAGAAAAAAAGAAAAATAAAGAAAAGGATGAGTGGAGAAGGGTAGGCAGCACAGGGCAAAACAAAGCAATCTTACAAAAGAGCATTCTTGAACAATGGAGGAAAGATAAAGGGGAAAGGAGTCAGCTGTACCCCTAGTTTAGACAAAGGCAGCCATCAGTGTGGGAGCAGGAGGGGGACAAAGGAGGATGCAGCAGCCCCTCCTTCATCACTTAATTCTTTAGTCTTCTCTGTATTGATCTGGGACTGCAGAGTTCCCTTAAACAGTCTTCCTTCCAGAAAGCAATGAAGTCCAGGGTTAAAGGAGCATGTCAATCCTGTCTGCTCCAGTGGTCCCTCTTCATCACCAAGCACCAGCCTTCCCCGAAAGTTTGTCCAAGGCCTTCAGTACCTACCTTTTACCCAGACATTTCCTTTCTGACTCTAAGCAGACATCAGCTGGCCCTAGTCTTCTGTTTCCCCTTCATTTGACTTTCCAATCCCCCAGGTTAAGTGAGTAGAGATGAATCCCTGTCCCTGTACACTAAGAACAGTCTTCTGGGAAAATCCTGTGGCAATACTGCCTTCTTTACATTACTAGTTACCCATGTTCTATGTGAGTATGCTGCCAAGGATTTTATATATAATATTAATGGTAATGCTAAGAATGCTAGGGTTCATGGGCAAATTGTAGTCAAAGGTAGGCATCCAGGAGAAGGGCTGATTGCTTCCTCCAAGATTCCAAAATGCAAGCATTTGACCATCACAAGATACATAGGGTATTTCTTTTTGTTCTTTAATCCCTTTTATTTCATATATATATATATATATATATATATATATATATGTATACCTCCATATATATTAATTATCTTCCTAACTTGTTTTTTTTTTCTGAGAGCAAAGACACTTTTTCTTCATCTTCTTTATAAATAGATTAAAAATGGGTTTCAGGAAATGAGTATTTCTGGTATTTCTGTAAGTAGATGCCAAAGAACAAAAGCTGGTCCATCTTGCCCTGCTTTCTATCAAACTACTGCATCAGGAGACGGTTTTACATTTTCCTTTGGACCCTCAGCATGGAGCACAGTGTCTGGCAAGCACTTAATCAGTGGAGAGACTGACTGACAGGTGTGACAAAAATGGTGGACATAGAAGTCAGAATATCGAATTTGGATCTGTGTTACTTATTGCTTGTATAACCTCACTGGGTCTCAGTATCTTTATCTGTAAAATGAAGAAATGGTACTGACCAGTCTCTATGATCTCTTCCATCTCTAAATTCTATGAAGCTAGAAAAGACATTAGAGAGAATCTGATGTGGAATTACATAACTTTGTGTCCCAGATCTCTTTTGTAGTCCGGCTAAGTCCATGGAGTCATGCTGTGAATAATGTTCTGAAGTCTGCAGTCATAGGGCAGCTAGGTAGCACCATGGAAATTCGAATCAGGAAGGCTTATTTTCCCAAGTTCAAATCCTGCCTCAGACACTTCCTAGATGAGTGATCCTGAGCAAGTCACTTCACTCTATTTCCCTCAGTTTTCTCATCTGTAAAATGAGCTGGTCAAAAAAAGAGCAAAACAATCCAGTGGCTATACAAAAAAATGAGGTCACGAAGAGTGGGACATAATTGAACAATACAATTGAACAATATTATGTCTACATAATTGAAGGAGGTCCTAAATTTTAGTTAGAAGTCAGTAAAAATAAATATGCATTTTTTTCAATTCAGGTACAAAGACCCCCCTGAAATCTATTCACAGAAGTCTTTATGGATTAAGAATTCCTAATCTGTCGCAATCCCCCCCCCATTTTGCCAATAAGGAAAATGATGGCTCAACCCAAAGAGGACCTGGATTCAGATCTTTACTCTGACATTTACAATTAGTGTAACCTGGGCAAGTTCCTTCTTCTTCCTGGGCTTTGGTTTTCTAATGAGGGTATTAGACAAGTTGATCTCTGAGACCCTTTCTAGTAATACTGTGAAGTCCAAACAACACAACAACACAGAACTAGGAGAGACAAAACTGACACTCAAGCCCATTTTGAGATGTTAGAAAAACTCTTTACTAGAAAACCATTCAGACCAAGGAAATAAGAATACAGGGACAATCAAAGAATTGTTTGTCTGATTCATTCTGAATTCCTAAAATCTTTGGTGTTGTTTGTTATTTCTGCTTCCATTTGTTGAATGCTCTTCAATTCCCCATAAATGGAGCTGATGAGCCAACAAGGTCAAGACTGGGGATTGTTCAACCTCCTTCTGACACAGACATGTTCATAAATGGGTTCATCAATTATCCTTCTCTCAACAACACAGTCCCAGAAAGTTGTTGGTAGAAAGTCTTCACCTATTGTCCCATGCTTTCTCTTCACCATCCCTGCCTCTAACACAGTCAATCCCAGTGTCCCTGTTCATCAGCTTCTATCGGAGATATCTGGGAAGACTTATATGAACTGATCCAGAAAGAAGAGAGTACAACAATTTACTCAATGATTATAACACTATGAAGAAAACCAACTCTAAAAGACTTGGAGTGGCATCATAGTACAATAGAAAGAATGCTGACTTTAAAATCAGGAGACTGACTTTGGGTAAATCACTTACTCTCTTTGACCTCAGTTTCTTCTACAAAATTAGGAGGTTGGACTACATAACTTATAACATATTTTTCAACTTTAAGTCTATAAACCAGTGAGCCTGATTTAAGAACTTTAACTGATCCAATTACAAATCATGACACCAGAAGACTGACAATGAAGCATACTTCTCACTTCCTGCCAGAGAAGTGATGGACTCAAGGTTCAGAGTGAGGTATGTATTTTCAGACATGGGCAAAATATGGATTTGTTTTTGTCTGATTCTGTTCATTTATTTAAAAAGTATAGTTTAAAAAACTAAGAGATTGTAGAAAAATGTCCTTTTCTAATGAGAAGTTATTATTAGTGATGTAGCATTGACCCAATGGAGACCATCCCTTATTGAAGAAGAACCATGAAGCTCATCTTTACCTATTCTGTATGGATGGACTTCAGATTGAACTCCATAAACAAACAAATAAATAAGCATAAACAATACTAGGCCAGAAACTCTGCCTGCCTGAAGAAAATATCTGGGAGTCCCAGGATCTTTAGTGTCAGGACTTCTGATTCCAAAAATTGACCAATCTTCAGTATTCTGTGACTTTTAGGATCCCTAATTCATCTTGCTTTGCTAGAATGGTCTCTGGCATCCCCTACTGGACATCCTTAAGCACAGCTAGCAATCCTGTCACTAGCAAGCAGCAAGCTCTCTGAATCAATCTAATTCAGACTTCATTCAGATTTCTATCTATTCCTTTATCCATCCATTTATTTATCCTTTCATTCTTTGAGGAATCTTTCTGTCTATCTTTCTATTCATTTCTTTATTTACTTGTTGTTTGCTTTCTTTCTCTATTCCTCTATGAATTCCCTACTGCCTGTCTGGCCCTTGTGGGCTAGTCACAGAAAAGACTTTCAAGACTTTGACTAACTGCACTTCCCCCACTGAGCCATGAGATTCTTCAAGGTCCTCCCTAATCTGCCTTTAACCTACTGTTCAGACCTATTTCATAGTTCTACTTTTCTCTTATTCTTTGCTTCAGTCAAAGGTAGCTTGAGCCCATTCTAACGCATCCCTCTACACATGTTTCCCTCTTTTCCTAGAATAGTCTATCTGCCCAATTCCCACAGACTCTTCCATTTATTTAGTGATATCTCTTCCCTTCTCCAAATCTCAATTTGGCTGTCTTTTGTTCATGGAGTGTTCTATGATTCCTCCCATTAAAAGTGATGCTTATTTCATTCAGCTATTTGGGCTCTCCTATAGAAGGATTGTCTGCCTTGATAGTATTTTTTAATATCTCATCTCACACTAGATGGAAAACTAAAGGCAAGACCTCTATTATCTTTCCATCGTCATAACCCAGGGACCTACAGCTCTGATGGTTTTAGATAAAGTATAATATGTCTTGTACTTATATGAACTATATTAAGACATATAGGAACCAAGAACTGCATTGATAGCCTCAAATACTCAAATGCTACGTGAGCCTGGGCAAATCACTTGACCTCTCTAAACTTCAACTTCTTTATCTGTAAAATGGGAATAAGAATAACATCTACCCTCCTAGGTTACGCGAGGATCAAAAGTTATATTGTTTGAAAAGCTCCTTGCAAACCTTAACACTCCTCTTAAAGGCTATTTAATAGTAGTATTATCATTATTAATATACCTCCCACAAATGCGACCTATTATTACCTAGTTTAACCTCATTTTACAGATAAATCAACTGAGTCCCAAATAAAGTGAGTGTTTTGTTCAAAGTCTTATGGGAAAGCTAATTTAGAGAAAATCCTGAGGGACCAAAGAATAGAATAATATGTGATAAATGCTATGTGACTCTTTTATGGTCAGTAACTTTTATTACCAGCCTGTGTCTTCAAGCTACTTAGATAAGATTTGGGAGAGGAATTAAAGAACCAAGTTCCCTTCTCATCTCAAGACTTAAGTATACTTCTGATTGTTACTCTCTACAATCCTGATTGCCTCTCCATTGTCTATTTCTAACATTTGAATAGGAGGAGGAGTTAAGGAAAAATGATTAAGAAGTGATGAAGAGAGAAGAAAAGAGAGTTGTAAGTTCTGTTGTTTTCAAGAATTTTGAACCCTTTTAGAAAGAAAAGAAGAATGGGAAATAAAGTTCTTTTAAAAAAGAATTGAATCCTACTACTGAGCAATTCAAAGACTTGAGTTCTAGTCTCACCTTTACTCCTTACAAATAGCATGATCTCAGGTAACTCAATTCTCTCATCTTCTCAAAAAATTAGAGGATGGGACTGGGTAATATTTGCTGTCCCTTTCAAAGGCTAACATTCTGTAATTATGAAATCATTCCACCCTGTGTTCAATAGTAAGGAAAATCGATTTCTACAAAAGTAATAATCTTGTTTGAGATGATCTTATAATCACTTTTTCCATTGTTGAGAATCGCTATCGCCTTTTCAGGAGCCAAGGGATCCTTACTCATGTCTTCCAGTTATTCCTCTAATGGAAGGTCCACCAACTATGGACAAGGCTTTTCCTTGATCCCTTAACAATGGGGTAACCATTAGTCTTTCATTGCTTAGCTCTCATTTCCTTCCCCCCTTCCCATATATATAGAATAGATTTAGACCTAGAATGGATCATAAACTCATTTAATACCCCCCCACCCATCATTTTTTAAGGAAGTCACTAAGACACTGAGATGGTAAAAACTATTTGCCAGGGTTACGTAACTAGTATGAGACAGATTCAAACTCAGGTCTTGCTAATTTAAAATCCAGTCCTCTATCTACTATACACACTACCTCATGAATATCTCTGATATCATTATGAAACTTCATAATTTTTCATGGAATATTTTGCAATCTATTGAACCCATCACATGCTTCTTCATTACTTTAAAGAGACCTATAAAGTTAAATCTTTTGATCTTGTGGTGTTATATAATTTTGAACCATCATCATCCCACCAAAAATTATCAGTGACAAAGGTGAGCCTTTGTTTTAGGAAGAATCTTGGGGTCTTTAAAAGCAAAGCAAATTACATCCAAGCATTCCCCAAAATCTGCTCTCCTGTTCAACTCTGATGCAGATCATCATGACTCTACAATGTTTATTCAAGGGATATATGGATGGACCATTTCTAAGGGTTATTTATATATTTGTCATAGTTACACATCCACAAGAATCTTCATGCTAAATAAATGTTTAGATGTAATTTTTATGTTATAATAACTAACTGAAAATGTAATTACTCATTATATTATCAATAATATATGATGTTACTATTATCATCAAATAATGATTTCTGATACAGATGATTATGTATTTCTGAGGAAAAAATTAGCAATTGGAGTTGTAAACCAATACAACCATTCTGGAGAGCAATTTAGAACCCTGTCCATAGAGCAAACAAACTATGCATACCCTTTGATCAGCAATACCATTACTAATTCTCTATCCCAAAGAGAGAGAAAATGGGAGACACAGTTGTACAAAATTATTTATAGTGACTTTTCTTGGTAGTAACAAAGAATTGAAAATTAAAGGGTTATCAATCAATTGGGGAATGGCTAAAAAAGTTGTGGCATATGATTGTATGGAATATTACTGTGCTGTAATGAGTAGGCTGATTTCAGAAAAATCTGCAATATACTATATAAACTGTTGCAAAGTGAACTGAGCAGAGTCTGGAGACCATTGTACACAGTAAGAGCAATACTATACATTGATCAACTATGAATGACTTAACTATTTTCAGCAATACAATGATCCAATAGTATTCCAAAGGACTCATGTTGCAAAATGCATTCCACTTCCAGAGAAAGAACTGATGGAGTTTAAATGCAGATTGAAGCATATTATTTTTTCTTTTTCAGTATCTTCTGTGTTTTTCTCTCTTTGGATCTCTCTTCCTTTACAATGTGGCTAATATACTAATATAGTAATAAAGCTATATCGAATCATTTACCATCTCAGGTAAGTAGAAGGTGAGGGGAGGGAAATTTGGAATTGAATTCTTTTTAAATGAATTTTAAAATAGTATTTATACAAGAGGAGGAACCAAGATGGCAGTCAAGGACTTACCTGAACTCTTCCCCAAAATTCCTCCAAATACCATTAAAATAATGACTCTAAACAAATTATAGAATGGCAGAACCCATAAAAGGACAGAGTGAAATAATTTTCCAGATCAAAGACAACTTAAAGGTCAGCAGGAAAGGTCTGTTGGTTGAGAGAGGAGCTCCAGGCCCAAGCAATCAAGAAACAGGACTGGGGAGATTGTAAATCAGAGGCACCAATGGCATTTTTCCAGACCACTCAGCTCACAGATGACAAAGACAGTTTATAAGGCAAGTAGGAAAGGTCTGCCTCATCTAAATAAGAGTAGAACACACCAGCATAGTACAGACCCAAGCAAAGCAGGAACAAGCCCTAGGAGCCTCTGAATGAACATTGGCGGTTGCTTCTGGAGCTCCCAGGTTACAGATAGAAAGAAGGTCAAACAATTGGTCAGATGGAGATTACAGGGGTCTCTTTGCTAGCATTGAAGTAGGACTCTGTTGCTTTGCCCATATTCAGAACTCTATTACAGTTTCAGGGATAGTTGAAGCCCTAGCACACAAGAGTTTAAGGCTGAAGGTTAGCAGGGACCCTCTTCACAGTTGCAGGGTAGAAAAGAGTGTTTGTGGTCACCCACAATATAAAGCCAGAAAGAGAGTAACACCTTGCTTTAAATCATACCACTTTGGAAGAATTGAAAACTGGTAGATTCCCAGAAGTATCTCTGTAAACTACTGTACAAAACTCCTGAAGCTTGGGACAGTGCACACTCCACCCTAAATTCAAAACCCTGCCTTAACAAAGAATTAAAAGTCATATCCTAGGCTAGGAAAGTGAGTGAACAGCAGAAAAATATCTGATCATAGATGGTTACTATGGTATCAAGGAAACTCAAAAAACACTCAGAGGAAGATAACAAAGTCAAAACAGCTATACCTAAAGCCTCCAAGAAAAAAAAAAATTGATCATAGGCCATGAAAGAGTTCAAAAAGGATTTTGAAACTCCAGTTAGAGAAGTAGAGGGGAAAATGGGAAGTAAAATGAGGGTGATGCAGGAAAATAATGAAAAAAGAGTCAACAGTTTGGTAATGAAGAATTAAAATCAAGTCATAGACTGGGGAAATGGAGAAAAACAGAATATGTCCAGCATAGACAGTGATTTTAGTCATATGAAAAATCAAAATACACACTCAGAAGAAGATAACAATGTCAAAACTTCTACATCCAAAGCCTCCAAGAAAAATATGAATTTTTTGCTGGTCATGGAAAAAAAAGATTTTGAAAGTTAAATAAGGGAGGAATAAGAAAAATTGGGAAGAGAAATGAGAGTCATGTGAGAAAACCATAAAAACCAAGTCAGAAGCTTGGTGAAGGAGATACAGAAAAATACTACAGAAAATATCTTAAAATCAGACTGAGTCAAATGGAAAAAGTGGTCCAAAAAGCCAATGAGGAGAAGAATGCCTTAAAGAAACAGAATTAACTAAATGGAAAAGAAGATACAAAAATTGATTGGAGAAAATAATTTATTAAAATATAGACTAGGCCATATGGAAACTGATGACTTTGTGAGTAATCAAGAAACAAAAACTTTGTAAGTAATCAAGAAGCAAAAAACCAAAAGAATGAAAAATTAGAAGAAAATGTGACCTGAAAAACAGATTCAGAAGGGATCATTTAAAATTTTTTGGACTACCTGAAAACTAAGTCTTAAAATAGAGCCTAGACATGATTTTTTTCACAAAATTCTATTTTCTAGAAGCAGAGGGTAAAATAGAAAGTAAAATAATCCTCTGATAATCTCCTGAAAAAGATTTCAAAATGAAAACTGCCAGGAATATTTTACCCAAATTTCAGAGCTCATGAATCAAGCAGCAAGAAAGAAACAATGCAAATATTGTGAAGTCACAGTAAGTATAACACAAGATTTAGTAGCTATATTAATGGGTCTTGGGGCTTGGAATATGATAGTCTGGAAGGCAAAAGAGTTTGGATTACAGGCAAGAATCAACTACCCAGCAAAACTGAACATACTTTTTCATGGGAAAAGATAGATATTCAAGAAAATAGAGGACATTCAAACTTTTCTGATAAAATGACCAAAGATGAACAGAAAATCTGATCTTCAAATGCAAGACTCAAGTGAAACACAAAAAGGCAAATAGGAAAGGCAAATCATAAGGGATTTAATGATACTGAACTGCTTATATTCCTGCAAGAGAAGATGTTGCTGATAACTCATATGAAGTTTCTCATTATGAGAAGGAGCATATATATAGACATGAAACAGGTGGAAATAGAATTTGAAGGAATAATATATTAAAAAGATGGAGTTAATGGATGAGAGAAGAATTTACTGTTAGGAAGGAAAAGGGCGAGATAGAATCAGATAAGTTATTTCACATAAAAGAGGCATGAGAAAGCTTTTGCAATGGAATAGAAGGGAATGGGGAGAATAAGTGAGTCTTGCTCTTATCAGAATTGACTCAGAGAGGGAATAATATACACCCTCAATTGCATGTAGAAATCTATCTTACCCTAGAGGAAAGTAGGAGAGGAAGGAGATGGGGAAAGAGGGAAAGGAGTGGGGTGGGGTAGTTAGAAGGGAGAGAAGATTGTAGGAGGTGGTAGTCAGATGCAAAACACTTTTGAGGAGGGACAGAGTGAAAGGTGAGACAATATAGAACAAATGAGGGTGGAAGGAATCAATTGGAGGGAAATACAGTTAGTAATATTAACTGTGGGAAAAAATAATGAATCAAGTTTCTCTGATACAGACCTCATTTCTCAAATATATATATAAAACTGAGTCAAATTTGTAAAAAGCAGGACCTATTCCCAAATGATGAATGATCAAAGGATATGAATACTTCAATCATTTTTTAAAATGACCTAACTTACTGCTGATAGGAGAAACAAGGGTTAGAACTATTCTGAGGGGCTACCTTATACTTATTGGATTGGCTCACAGGACAGAAAGAGAAGTTGGCAAATATGGGAAGGGATGAGGAAAACTGAGACATTAATTTGCTGTTGGAGGAATTGTAAAATGATTCAACCATTCTATAGAGCAATTTGGAACTATGTCCAAAATGTTACAAAACTATGCCTACCCTATGCCTACTAAAATGAAAATTTCCAGGAATATTGTAGCCAAATTTCAAAGTTCCCAAGTCAAGGAGAAAATATTGCTAACCAGAAAGAAACAACTCAATTATTGTGAAGTTACAGTCAACATAGATAATACAAGATTTAGCAGCTTCTACTTTAAGGGATCATAGGGCTTAAAATGATAATCCAGAAGACAAAAGAACATAAATTACAACTAAGGATCAATTACCCAGCAAAATTGAGCAAAATAATAAATTTTAAAAAGAATTATATTTACAAATAACAGTGAAAAAAGAAAATATTTTTAAATCAATTGACTTATCTGTTGTGCTATATCACCTCAATAAATATAAGCCCCTAGAGGGCAAATATATTTGCTTTTACATTTATGTTCTCAGAATCTAGTTCAGTGCATTAAATATAGTAAGCACTTAATATAGTCCATTCAATAAATATTTATTCAGTGCATTCTATGTACAATTGACTTGAAATTTTTGAATTCCCATCTTAAAAATGAAATTTAGAGAAATGAGGAGACTTCTCTAAGGTAAAAGGCAAAGTGAAAGTACAACTGTAACACAGTTGTATGAATGAATGAATGACAAAGCATTTATTAAGTGTCTACTACATTGTGCTCAGCATTGGTGATACAAAGGAAATAAAAAACAGTCCCTGTGTTGTTCTAATGGGAGAAACAACATGTCTATTGGCAAAAACTAAGAAACACATAGAGTAGTTGGAAGGTAGCCTTAAAGGAAAAGCTCCTACTAGCTGAGGAGAATGGGAAAGGTCTTCTGTAGAAGGAGGCAGTTAAGCCAAGACTTAAATTGTACTGGGTATGCTAAGAGACAGCTGTGAAGAAGGAGAACATCACAGAAGTGGGAAAGAGCTAGTCCAAAGGTAAGGAGAATGGACATGGAATGTCAGGTACCAAGAATAACAAATATGAAAGCATGACTGGGTCATAGAATGATTGGGAGGGAATAAAGTATAAGACTGGAAAGGGATGTCATTTAAATGATGATAAAGAACATTTTTTATTCCTAGATATAATAGGGAATCGTTGACATTTGAAAAAGAGTGGCATGGGAAGACTTGCAGAAAAATAATTTGTCAAAGGTATAAAGAATAGATTTCAGTGGGGAAAGATTCAAAATGGGTCCTAAATTAGAAGGCATCTATAAAACCCAAGACCTTCCCTCTGATCTTAATTAACATCCTATGGGACCAATGTGAAGAAGCAGAAATTTGCTGGCCATAATCCAACTCGAACATTCAAACCCAAGCTAATAGATTCCAAACCTGGTTCTGCTCCCTTACCAGTGGTGTGACATTAGACAGGTTACTTCAGTTGTTTGGATCTCAGTTTTCCTGCCTTGAGGATAAGAACACTTAGACCTTCTAGGTCTAAATCTAAGGCACATATTCTTGCTTCTTCAATCTTTCTACCATCTTGATTTGGAAGACAATGAACTGGGCAGCCATTGGTTCCTCCCCAGAGGTGGCCAAATTTCATCGATGATTGTAGTCTCTTTTGTTAAGATTGTATTTGAAACTTGAGAATGTGCCCACCTGCTTGAAATAATTTGCGATGAATGGCTATGTTTTCAGATGCCAGAGCTAGGTATTATTATAGTCATTCCTCAATTCTATCCATGTTTATTTTATTTCCTCTTCTAAGCAATGCCTATCAGATGAATTGCCATGGCACCTTTTTCCACTGAAACCCCCCCTCCCCAATTGAAGGAAGAAAGGAAATAAAAAAGGAAGGAAGCAAAAGAAGGAAGGAAAGGACTTCCTAGTAGCAAGACTGCTCCAGGAGACTAAAGTTGGAATCTGAAACATAAATAACTTCCACATCACAAAAGTCAAGTAGTTGGCACATACTAGGCCACATTCAGCAGATGGTATTCAAAAGACACAGTGTTCAGATACTCCCTGGCTTGCAGGCCCATTTGCTAGGTAGTTAGACAGCCGCCAAGGTTTCAAAGAGCAAGTTGTGGATTTTTCACAGAAGGGACAATAAAAAGAAAAAAAAAAGAAAAAACTCTTCCCTTCAGCTTTTCCTTGAACCAGAGTTTTGTAAAGGCTTATAATAACAGCTGACATCTATAGATCAACTTTAAGCCTCAAAATAAAGTGATAAAGGAGTGACTGGAGAGATTTTTATCCCCATACCCTGGATAAGAAAGTTGAGGTTCCTATAGTTTGACTAGTCCTTTGAGAGCCGAGACTGTTTTCTTTTGTATCTCCCCAAAGTCGAGTATTATGTTTGGCTTCTTTAAATGTTTGTTGATAGACTAACTAAAGAAATGAATAGATGAAGGTCAACAATAGCAAGGGATGGAAGCCCAGGTCTTACTGTGACTGGATTTGAGGTTCAACAATGTATGTGCTATCCCATGCTACCTTTTGTGGCAGCTTCAAGTCTGGCATCAAAGGGAAAAAAATAAACTCGGACTCAGGAAGACCTGAAAATCAATCCCATCTTAGATCATGGTAGCAATAGCTCATATTCTATATAGTGTTTTAAGATCTGAAAAATACTTTACATATGAAATCTCATTTCATTTATGATACTTCATATATTTTGACCCTGGATGTTTAAATGGATGGATTAGTTAGTTTATTTAAAAACATTTATTAAGAGTTTACAATGTACAATGTATTCTTGCTAAGTGCTGAGATACACTTAGAAAAATAATGTCCAGAAACTTTCTAATAGGAGAAACATACGTGGAAGGTTTTCCAGTTACAGGACAATTGGAAAAGTACAATATCAAATCAGGTGGCAATACTTCTCCTTTAACATCAGATTAGAATTATATCAGTGTATGATGCTGAACCATTTAACGGTAACCAAAATGACAGTAGAGAGAATTCTCCCCTTGCTAGATCTTCAGTAGTGGCAGCTGCAGCATTCATCACTGGGGACTATGATTTTATGGTTTGGGTTGGAAGCAGGAATAATCATCTGAGTAGCACACCCCACCTCTTAGTTGTTGGGCTTCCTTGCCCATGAATGGCATTTGGCCAACAGTTGATTTTCATAATGGTAAGGAAGATGATTTCTCTCCAGAGCAATTGTTCTCCACAACGATGCCTGTAAGGGCCAGGCTAGAATGCTAGGTATAGAAAGACCTGAGTTCAGATCCTTCTTCAGATAATTATAAAAGTCATGTGGTCCCAGGCAAAGTATTTCATTTTTCTGTACTTAATGATGTTGATGATGATAAAGATGATGAGAATGAAAATAATGAAAATAATGGGGGGAAGTCATTCAATCGCTTTGAAACTCAGTTTTCTCATCTGTAAAATGGGTAGTGGAGGGAGGCTAGCTGGTCACTGCAATTACTTTCTGCTCTGGGTCAACTCTTCTTTGATCCTGTGATGAATGAATATCAGAGACCTCAAAACAGAAGAGAGAAATTAAAAGTATCAGAAGAAAGGCTAGGATCTGTCTTCTTACTTCTCAGCTTCCAATATAATTTGGTTTAATTTAATTTAATTTTCTTGATTCCCATTTTGTGCCAGGGACTAAGGTTTATCTGTAAAATGGACAAAAATCAAATAAATAGTCCTTGCCCTCAAGGAATTTAAATGGTATAGGAGAAAACTATGTATATACATCAACCAACAGAAAAATGTGGAAAGTAATTTGGAGAGTATAAGCACTAAAAATTAAGGGAATCAAGAAAAACCTTGTACCAATTCTGCAGTATTAGACCTTAAACAATATTATAAGGCAGAGCACTGTTGAAATGACAAAAGGATAATTTTGATTATTCTAAATTAAAATGTTCTTGTTTAAATAAAACCTATGTGACCAAGGATAGAAGAAATGAAGAAAATTAGTGGGGGGGACTTTCATTGACAGCCTATTAGATAGAATATGACTGTTTTGGAATAATATTGTTGTGGTGTAGCAAATGATAAGCTAGTTGATTTACAAAAACAAAGAAAGATTTGGATCTATGAAGGAAGGTGCTATCCACCTTCAGAGAAACAGATGACAGGTAGTAAGCATAGCATGGTCTTAGACATATGCATATGACTGTACATATATATGTTTATAGATAGTTATATGGGAATATGCATATATATAAATATATGCATGTATCCATATATATTTATTATATATAATACATTCTTAAGTAGAGCCTTATTGAGAGTGAAGGATGGAGAAAAATAAAGTAAAAATACACAGCAGAGAACAAAAGAAAACCACCAAGGAAGCAAAGAAAAACTGGGCAACTTTGAAGTCAAAGTGTAAAATTTATCATAAAGGTTTTCTTGAAATGGAAATTTATTGTTTTATACTGAATCATCTCTTATGCTCTTCTGTGTACATAGCAATTTTTTTCTTTTCTCATTTTTTATTTAAGTTTAAAATTTAAAAAATATAAAACAAGAAAAGAAAAGCCACAAAAGTGGATGGCCCTTGAACTGAATCTTAAAAAGAGCTAAGAATCCCAAGAGGATGAGTCCAGGAGGGACAGTCAGCTAAGAACTACACTCTAGAACTGACAAACAATTTGAAAATTGGAGACAGAGTTTTGCATATGGGTAACAAGCAGACCAAGCAGGCTGGTACATAGAGGGTGTAGGGAGAAAGAGGAGGGGCATAATATGCAATTAACCTAAAATGAAATTGGCCATTAAATACCCCCAAAAAAGGAGTTTCTATTTTATCTTAGAAGTAATAGAAAGCTATGAACTTTTGAGCAGTGGAGTGAGCTGCTTTAGGAATATCAATTTTGCAATTGTGTTGCGGATAGTTTGAAGAAAGGAAAGAGGTTAGAGCCTGTAGGAGAATAAGGGGAGCTTGTAGACCAATGGAAATGGCCCAGGACCCTTCCCTCACAATAGTCCTTTAAAAGCCGATAGTTGAAGGCATCGGCTGCCAGGACCAGAACACTGTGAAGTCAATGTGGCTGTGATGTGATGATAAGGAAAGCTGGGATGCCCCATGAAATTTCCTAGGTTTTATTAAAGCAATATTTTATATATATATTATTACCAAGGCCTAATCCTATTTAGAATTTCCTTTAAGCAGTTCATTCTAAAGCACTTGATTATATCTTGAAAGAAAATAGTCTTACAAGTCATTTTCTTGAGTACTCTCGAGGAGAGGAGAGTCTATGGCTGGGTAAATACAACAGTCGGCAAAGTTATGAGCTATCAAACTCAGCTGAATTGAGTTACTGATATTAACCCGCAATGAATGAGCTTGAGATCGCCACTCATAAATAGAAGACTACAGAGTCTATGATTTTATGGATGTCTTGTGCTTATCAATATCTATGAGAAATGAGGTTGTCTGGCTTTTGAGGGGAAACTATGTGAACCGCACTCCTGTCAATTTTATTTTTTATGATTAAATATCTAGTGCCGTTAGATGTTATTTAACATTTAATACTGTGGTTATCTCCATTAGGTTGATTCTCTTCTTAACCTAAAACCAGAGCTGATAATGGACTTGAGGTTTGACAGGTAGGGGTAGAAAGCAGGTGTCTTGTATGGTGCTCCCACAGCAATTTTTTCTTTCAAATTTACCTTTAAATTCTCACAGAAACAATATTAGGGGTTTTTTTGCAAGAAAGACTTTAGGGGCAATGGACTTCAAAGTTTAGTACAATCTCTCCTGTAGTCGAGTTCAATACATGAACCTACTAGGTAAGTAGCTCTCTGAGCACAGAACTCTAGAGAAAGGAAAAAAAAGACTAGAGTCTGAAAGATTAGAGAGAGTTAATGTTTGCTGATATCTCTTTGCTTTGTTTTGGTTTGTTTTTCTATTATTGAAAGATTTGGAACCTATTGCCTTCCCATGTCTTATGTAATTCCATTCAACATCTAAGTACCTGACTGGAGTTCTGTATAATCAACTCGTGGGATTTAGATCTGGAATCATCTAATCCAATGCCTTTGCATTCCAAATGATGAAACTAGAACCCAGTCCGAGAAGGGAAGGCATTTCTCCAACCAAATTGATACCTGCAAACAGTAGCAGAGCCAGAATTTGAGCTCTGTTCCTATTTTCTTTCTACTCAACTAATCTGCTTCTCCTTCTGCTATTCATAAATATTTCACTATATGACTGACTCACTCTCTCTCTCTCTCTCTCTCTCTCTCAACTCCAAATCCCCTTTCCTCCCTCCCTCTTCTCTTAACCCCTCCAATTATTTGTGGAATTGTATGTTCTGCCTTTTCCCCTACCCAATATACATTGTAAGGTCCTCCATGAAACCCTACAAAGAGAACACTAGTGCTTATTCATTTGCCTTGAATATAAAATGTCAAATTCAATCAGACTGCCTCATCCAAAATTATCTGCCCTTTTTCTAAACTCCCCATTTAGTCTCTCTACCTCTCTCCCATATTATACTAGATGCAGAAATAGTAAATTTGGAAAATATAATTAACCATAGGATTATAGATTCAGAAATGGAAGTGAACTTAGAATTCATAGATCATAGATCTGAGCAGAGGAAGGAATGAGAGAATGTGAGAGAATGTGAGAGTCTGTGTGTGTGTGTGTGTGTGTGTGTGTGTGTGTGTGTGTGTGTGAGAGAGAGAGAGAGAGGATGATGTAGGGAGAGAGAGATAGCAAAGGAGAGAGAGAGAGAGACAGAAACAGAGAGAAAGAACCACAGCATTTTAGATTTCAAAGGAACATCAGTGACTGCCTCAACCAAATTTTTGAAAAATAATGTTTTGTACATCAGAGATGTCAAACACCCAGACAATGTATTAGAGCAGCATTGCTGATAATTAAAAATAGAATCAGATAAAATATACTTGAGAAATATTAAACAAACTAAAAATATATAGTAAAATAAAGATAATGTTAATGTGTTATCTTCTAAATCACTCTGTGGCCCTTGGGAATTCTTGTTTATAGAATAGTGTGGTCCCTGTGTCATTTTGAACTGGATACTACTGTTTTACCTCTTACCTGACCAGGGGTTATCCAGTCTTTTCATGAAGACCTAGAGGAAAAGGGAAGTCACTACCTCCTAGAGCAGCCCTTTTCATCTCTGGACATAATTGTTGGGAAGCTTTTCTGATATCAACTTTAAATTTGAGTCTTTGCACCTTCCACCTTTTGCTATTGGTTGGGTTCTTTGGTATCAAACAGAACAAATCTCATCTCTCCCCCATGTAACATCCTTTCTGTATTAGGTCCCTCCCTGAGTCTTCTATTCTGGAGGTTAAATGTCACCAGGTCCTTCCAGTTAGATTTGTATGGCAGGAATTCAAGGCCCCCATGCTTGAAGGGATCAGAGAAGGCTGTATGTGGCAGCATTTGAGTTGGACCTGGGATAATGGAATTTCAATGAAAAGTGATTGGAGGAAGGAGATGGTGAGTATTACAGTATTAGAAAATAACGTGAGTAAAGGTTGAGAAATGGAAAAGCTATGACTCATGTTCAGGAAAGTCTAAGGAGTTTGATTTCACTATAATGTAAGAGATATATAGAAGACTCATGAGGGAAAAAAGGCTTTGAAGATTAAACCTACAGTGCTGTGTGAATTTCTTGGGCTGAGCACTGACTGTGATGTGATCTTATTATGGGAAAAAAGTTATGGATACATGCTACTACTACAAGGAGTTTCAACCTGAAGATGGTGAGCTTGTTTCTTTTTAAAAATATTTTATAACTATTTTAATAGAATGTTTCTTTGTGATACTATATATTTTATTTTATACATTAAAATATTATTTGTAAAAGTTATCCATAGGTGTGACCAGACTATCAGAGGGGCTCAGAATACAAAAAATAAGATTATGAACCCTTATTTTACTAAGTTTAAATACTAAGTCAAATCTATCTTTAGCTATATCGCTGTCATTTGAATGCTATATATTGTTTCATACACATTGAGCTTTTACATTATCGAATTTGTAACTTAATCATTTTGTTTGTTTATTTTTTTGAATTTATATTTTGGATATATTTTGAATATTATTTTATTTTTCCAATTACATGCAAAGAAACTTTTCAATATTTATTTTTGTAATATTTTGAGTTCCACATTTTTCTACCCCCTCCTTTTCCTCCCTTCCCTCTCCCTGTCCTTGTCTCCCCCCTCCCCATGGCAGTGAGTAATCTGACAAGCATCATACAAATAGAATCATGTATAACATATTTCTATAATAATCATATTGTGAATGAAGAATCAAAACTAAAGGGAAAAAACATAAGAAAAAAAACCAATTATTTAAAAAATGAAAATAGTGAGCTTTGGTCTTTCAAACTCCATAGTTTTTTCCGCGGGATGTAGATGGCATTTTCCATCACAAGTCTTTCAGAATTGTCCTTGATCACAGAATTGCTGAGAAGAGCTAAATCCATCATAGTTCATCATCACACAATGTTTCTGTTAATCTGTACAATGTTCTCCTGGTTCTGCTCACTTTACTCAGCATTAGTCTATACAAGTCTTTCTAGACTTTTCTGAAGTTCACCCACTCATGATTTTTTACAGAAAAATAGTATTCCATCACATTTATATCCTATATTTTGTTCAATCATTTCCCAACTGATAGATGTACTCTCAATTTGCAATCCTTTGTCACTACAAAAAGAACTACTATAAATATTTTTATGCATGTGGGTCTTTTTTATGATCTCTTTGTGATACAGTCTTAGTAGTGGTACAGTTGGATTAAAGGGTATGCACAGTTATATTGTCCTTTGGGCATAGTTCCTAATTGATCTTCAGAATGCCTGGATCAGGTCACAACTTTACCAATAGTGCATTAGTCTATCAGTTTTTCCCAATCCCCTCCAACATTGATCATTTTATTTTTTTGTCATTTTAGCCAATCTGACAGCGTGTTTATTAATAAAAAGGATGGTCATTACACTGGTGTCAGGCTCATGGCTCATAGCTTATATGTCCTTTGGAAGAATAGTATTCCCAAGGCAATCAACTCTAATTGGCTAACCAATCAATGAAAGAATAAGTTTTAAAGTTAGGGGATGAAACTACGAACCTTGATTATGTAATTTACTTTGAAGTTATCCTAGTTTATGGAAATTTATTCAAAGAATTTATTCCTACTCAAACCTGAGTAAAGCACAAAGATTTCTCTACCTGGGTGGGATCTCAATTCAATCTCATTATTAGTCATGTCACTCAAGGGCTTGAACTTTTGAAACCAAGACATTAGAACAAAAGGGTGTCAGGATCTCTCCAAATAACTGATTATGAATATTATTAATTATTAATAATTTATTTCAGGTTTTAATTCTGGAGATATTACTTCAAAGATGCATGAATATTCTGTAACTCATAAAGAGCACAGTTCAATGACTATTAGAGATATTGCAGTGACTATTGATGTCAAGCAATTTAAGTTTTTTAAGGATCATTCCAACCCACAATGAAACAACCAATTATATAATGAAAAATGCTGTTTTAGAAAAACACTTCCAAGAATTGTCACACTATTTCCATAAAATACCTTAATTATACTCCTCAAAATGAAGACCTTTAGAGGAACTTGGCAAATTCCTCTAAAATTCAATGTAAACATTTTGAAGATGGAAAAAAATTCCATCAAGAAAAGAAAGTGCTTGTTATTAGCAAGACAACACAAAGACTAGAGCACTAAAGATTGGGAAAAGATGATTTTTTTTTACTTACACTTTTTCATTCAAAGTTATATAAAAAATACATCAATTTGGGAATGGTATGTGAATGCAATTGAGTTCTATTATTCTGTAAGAAATCATGAAAGAGCAGACTTCAGAAAAACTTTGAAAGACTGGCATGAACTATTGTTGAGTGAAGTAAGCCCAACCAGCCAAACACTGTACATGTTAGCAGCAACACTGTGAGATGATTATAATGGACTCAGTTCCTCTCAACAGTTCAGTGATCAAGGAAGGATTTTTCTAAAAGAACTGTAAAGGAAAATGCCATCCACATTCAGAGAAAAAAGCTATCTGAAAGAAGTCTGAATACGTTCACATTTTAAAACTTCTTTTATGTCTTTTTTTATTTCTTTCTCATGATCTTTTCCCCCTTAGTTCTAATTCTTCTTTTACAACATGACTAGTATGGAAATATGCTAAACATGACTGTTCATGTGCAACCTATATCAGATTACTCACTGCCATGGGGAGAGAGGGGAGAGAAGAGAAGATGGTAGCAAAATATAGCACTCAAAAACTTTCAAAACAATGAATGTTGGGACAGCTAGGTGGCACAGTGAATAGAGCACTGGCCATGAAGTCAAGAGGACCTGAGTCACTTAATAATTACCTAGCTGTGTGACCTTGGGCAAGTCACTGAACCCCATTGCCTTGCAAAAACCAAAAAAAAAGAGTAAAACAATGAATATTGAAAACTATCTTCACATGTAATTGAAAAAATATATGACTTAAAAAAATTTTTTTTAAATAGTTCCTAATTTCTCTGTACTATCTTGAAGGGAAGTTTCTAGTGGAATGCCCTCAAGGATCTGTCCTAGCCCGAGTTTTTCAAGATTTTATTCAATAATTTGGGTGATATCTAAAAAGATATTGTCAGATTTACAGATAAAATGATGTAGAGAGGGAAAGTAAAATGTTAAGTGATAGGATCATGAACCCCAAAGATCTCAGACTAAAAAGATGGATCAAACCTAATAAGATAGAATTTAGTAAGGATAAATATAACATTCTACACTTTAGTTTTTTTAAAAAATCAAATTCACAAGTACAGGCTAGGAGAGTCATAACTAGACAATTGTTCCTGTGAAAAAGGCCTGGGGTTTTTTTTTAGCAGAATTCAAATTCCATATGAGGCAGCCAGGTGACATAGCAATCCCCAAAAAACTATTGGTAACCTAAGTTGCATTGAGAAGCAATGTTGTACAGCATGATCAAGGGAATAGTTCCTCTATAGACTGCCCTGACAAAACCACATCAGACCATTATTGTTTTTAGTTCTAGATAGCACATTTTAGGAATATTCTCACTGTTATCTCCTAAGGTAATAGATAGAATTCTGGTGTTGGGGCTTGTACAATCTTAAGTTATGAATCTAGAATTTTCTATATGCATAGTCTTGGACAAATCATATAACTTCTTTTGTCTTTCAAATTTGTTTTATTTTTAATATGTGGAATAAAACAGACATTTTCATAACACTGTAATAAAAAATTACACATGAAACTGCAAAACTATTTTTTACAATTTGTTATTCTTTTGAACTATATGATAAAATTATGTAATGTTTTTCTTTTGTTCTTCTCTCTCCCCCACCCTAGAAATGGCTGCCATTAGAGGCAAATAGGCATATGTGTGTGTATATATATATATATATATATACACATATATATATGTATGTATATATATGTATATATGTATATGAGTATTCTTTTTCTTTGTCCTTAATCATCGTTGGAAATGGACCAAGTAGTGATTTTTCTTGGTCAAAGGCTATAGGTAGTTTAATAATTCTTGCATCAAGTCTTTCTAAAGGATTTAATAAATCACATGGATTTAAATCTATTTGGATGGATTAAATCTATTTTGGGGGTTGGATTTCCTACACTCTAAGTTCCCCTCACACTAATGAAATCTTAAATCCTCCATGTAGTCACATAGCCCATGAATCCATACTAGTACCATAATAATAATAATAATCCATAATAGTATTGTACCTTAATGTTTATTGAATTAAATTAACTTTTGGAGGCTTGTCTAGAAGACACAACCAGATAATAGTCAATGGACTAGAGACCGTGCTACAAGAAAATGGTATGAGGAAATACAGAATGTTTAGCTTGAAAATGAGAAGTCATAGGGAAAGATGATAGCCATCTTCAAAACTTTTTTTTATGTCTGTCACATGGAATACAAGATTCCTTCTATTCTACTTGGTCCCAGAGTGAAGGATTTGAGAAATGCACATTGTTTACAGGAAAGCAGGTTACAGTTAGCAAGAAATAAAATTTTCTTAGCAAATAAATAGAAAAAGCTACAGAGAGAAGTAATGATTTTCATATCAATAGGGGTATTCAAATAGAGGCTAAATGATCATATTTTAACTATGATATAGAATATATCCATGATCTGGCATGAATTTGACTGGATGCCCTTCAGATTCTTTCTAATTCTAATTCTTAGATTCTGTGAGGATTGGTTGGGGAACAAATGAAAGTGTTTAGCCTAGAGAAGAAAAGATAAAGTCTATTTTAACTTTCTAGAAGGAAAAAAAAAGATTGATTCTCCATCACTCCAAAAGGCAAAGAGAGGATAATTGGATGGAAGCTGCTGGGGGACTTCAATTAGACAAAGAGAAAGACTTAGTAGTGATTAGAGTTTCTCCAAAATGAAGTCTCCTGCTCCTTAGAGCTTAGAGTTCATGAAGTAACCTTCAATAGAGTCTTTCAGATGGAAGTCAAAGATTTCTTATTGGGAATGTCATGGAGAGGACTCTTGCTCAGGTATATAGTAAATATTGTTAATTTATATACTGTGGGCAGTTAGGTGACATAGTGGATGAGACCGTAGACCAAAAGATTTGACATCAAATCTGGTAGATCACCTAACCTCTGTCTAACTCAGCTTTCCCAACTATAAAATAGGGAAAATAGTATAGTCGTAGTGAGGAGCAAATGAGATAATAGTTGAAAAATGTTTAACACATGTTTAGGATCTGGAACAAGTGTTAATTATTATTAGTTACCATTATTAACAACATTGTTCTCATTATCATCATTATTATTAACATTGCTTTCATGTCATTTTAAGGAAATTGGCCTAAAAGATAAGGGTCTGCAAACATTTGACAGGGACTCTTTTTTATTTCTCCTATGCCTAAAGATCAATATATAAAAGAGGTAGGCCAATGGTCCTAGAGTTCCTGAATGGAAAATGGGAAGGTATATCATGACTCACTGTTCTATGGTCTGTTCCATTTAATCTCTTCATGTATTTGAAAAACAGAATCATGCCATAAGAATATCACTTAAAAGAACTGAGTATAGTTAGCCTTATTGAAAGAGAGAGACTTATAATTTATTTTTCTTCATTAAGGATATGATTTTCAATGATGGACTTGCCCATTCCAACAGTGCAACAACCAGAGACAATTTTGGGCTATCTGAGATGGAGAACACCATCTGTATCCAGAGAAAGAATTATGGACTTTGAACAAAGACCAAAGACCAAAGACAATAATATTACCTTCAAATTAGAAAAAAAAAACCTATTATCTTATTATCCAATTTTACTATCTCATACTTTATTTTTCTTCCTTGAGGATATAATTTCTCTTTCATCACATTCAACTGAGATCAATATATACCATGGAAACAATAAAAGACTAACAGTATGCCTTCTGTGGGGGGTGGGGGGAGGGAAGCAAGAATGGGGGAAAATTGTAAAACTCAAAATAAATAAAATCTTTCTAAAAAAGAGAGAGATGATGGATGAATGGAAGGAGAGACAGACAGATGGATGGAGGGATGGATAGATACATAGAGATGGATGAATGGAGAAAGATATAATAGGTAGATGAGAAGACATATGATCTTATCAGGTAGTTTTTGAGATTCCTTTCAATTTTGACCTTCTTTGATTCTGAGAAGATCTCCATTGACATAGAATTCCTATTCTATTAAAATATTTGTGCAGGCCATCCTCAATGATCCTGACAAATACAGAGGCAAACATTTGTGACATTCTCATGCATTTCTTGAGGCATTTTTATAACTACAACAAATACTTTGAAAATTTGATTCCCACTGGAATGATCATTTCTTACGATGTTTGTGTCTATCTTTACTGCTTCTAGAAATAAAATTCAAACTTCTCTTTCTGGCATTTAAAGTGTTCCACAAATGGATTTCATCTTGTTTTATCAGCCTCATATCCTCATCCTCCCCATTACATAGTTTCTGTTTTGTCATATTGAACTGAAAGGTATTCCATTTTCATTTTAGCTCTGGTCTCTTCTTCATCGAATGCGTGCCTTCCTCACCTCTGCATTTCAGCTCTCAGAATATGGATTTTGTCTTTCAGAGACAGCTGACTATCAGTCCATGTCCTGAAGTCTCCCTTGATCCTCCAAGTTCTTATGGCTATTCCTCTTTTCAAATTAAATTTATAATTACCTGTCAGCATGTTGCATTTCTCCAGTAGAATATAAGTTCTGTGAAGTCAGGGATTCTTCAGGTTTGGTCTTTCATATCCCCCCACTGTCTGGCACAGTCTTATTTCAGTTGTTCAGTTGCTTTTTTGTAGTTGTTGTTTTAAATAGAACCTGCTATTTTACTGATATAAAGAACTTCCTGTGTGGAAATGCCTTCTAGTCCTATAAATTATCACCCATTCTGCTACTTTTCAAGGATTCCTCAGGAAATTTGAGGTCATAACTTTTCCAGGGTCACAAATCTGGTATATGTCAGAGACAAGACTTGAACTCGGGCCTTCCTGACTCCAAGGTTGATTCATTCTCTCTATATATGTCTCTCTGTCTCTCTCCCTCTACCTCTCTCTCTCTGTCTGGTAAACAATTGAAGTTTAATAAATATGTATTAAATGGAATCATTTCACAAATGCACATATTCTTTGATCCACTTATCTCTATGAAAGGAGGCATCATTGGCTGCCCCTCAAAGGTAAATCCTAGATTATGTTGCCAGGATTAAAATATATATAGGAAACCACTTTGAATAGTTTACTTTCATTCTCTCAGTGACTGATTGATTTTCTAACACTTCTCCCAATTAGAATCTTGAATATTGTCTACGTGAATCGTGACCTAAATAGTGCCAGTCCATGGAGAATGTTTTTATCTTCCTTTTATCATATGTAATAGAATAACTGAATGCAATTTAAACAAATGGAAATTGTTTTATTGTTCAAGCTTTTCACTTTTCAAGCTTTCAATAAACTCCTGCCTCTTCCTCAACACAATAGAGAGAACGAAGAGACATAACGTCATTTTCTGTTATGCATTCTTGGATTCACATAAACTTTTAACAACAAAAGGAAAACCACAGTCCATGAAAGGACCACTGATCAGGAATTTGACAATGATCCCCAACATGTATGGTGGAAACTGGTCAGGTCCATGTACTCTGTAGTCTTTAGATGAGTCTAAAACCATTTCTAATGAATGATCCAATAAATGAAACAGTCTCTATTTGTCTAGAACTTTTGATTAAGAAATGTTTGTACCTTAATTCAATAACTAAACAAGATTTGTAATATTTTTTTCCCTGGATGCTATGATAAGTTCTGAAGACACAAAGACAAAATATAGATAATATATCCCTCAGGGGGCTGGCATTCTATCGGGGAGAACACATACTTTTGGGAGGACTTAAGCTGAGATTTCATTAACATAAGAAAGTTCCAATAAAGAAACTCCCTCAACCAAGACAGATCAGAACCATATGGTATTAAAGAATTGCCTAGATTCCGAGAGATGAAGTGACTTGTCCTAGGTTACAAAACAATGAAAATCCAAGGTGGGCCTTAAGTTCTGGTCTTCTTGATTCTTTAATATTTACTTTTAATGTTTAATTCACTCCTTGAGGATTACACTATGCTGTCTGGTATGAAATAGAAGACAAACAGAATACAAACAAAAAAAATACTAGTAACTGAATTTTTCCCTGTAAAAAGTGCTTCCGAAAACATTTTATCAAGCACCTACTATGTAGCTAGTACTATGCTATGTACTGGGGATACAAATGGAGGCAAAAGACTGTTACATCTCTCAAAGATTTTACTGTCTAATGAGTCAACAATATACAAATGAGTCAATAAGAAGCAAATAAGAGAGGGGAGGCTTTAGGATTAAGAGAAGTTGGGAAAGGCTTTCCATAGAAGGTTGAATTTTAATTGGGACTTAAAGGAAACCAATAGGTGAAGGTGATAAGGGAGAGCATGCCAGGCATGAGAGACAGCCAGGGGAAATTACCCAAGGGTTAGATATGGAATATTTTACTTAGGGAACAGCCAGGAGGTTAGTATCACAGAACACAAAGGAAATAATGAAGAAAAGGGTAGAGAACTGAGAAGATGGAAAAGATTCAGATTATGAAGGACTCCAAAAGTCAGAGAATTTTCAATTTTGTCCTGGAGGCAAAGGAAGTCCTTGAAGTAGGGGAGTGACGTGGTAGGAACTTTAACCACTTTAGTGGTTAAATGAAAGATGGGCTAGAGTGGGAAGGCACTGAGGTAGGCAGACCCACCAAAACGCTATTGTAGTAGTTAAGATCTGAAGTTATGAGGGAATGCAAGAAAGTAGTGGGAGGTCCAAAAGAGAGAGAGAAGGTGGGAGTTGGGGCATATTCAAGAGATGCTGTGAAGGTGAAATCAATAGATTTAGGCCTCATATTAAATATGAGTAGAGATACTGAAGAACTCAGGAATGACTCAGAGGGAGCCTGAGAAACTAGGCGCATGGTGGTACCCTCAAAAGTAATAGGAAAGGTGGGAGGTGGAGAAGGTTTAAAAGGAAAGATAATGAGTTCTGTTTTAGAGAAGATAGCATCTGGTAGAACTTTGAAGAAATCTGGATTCTAGAAGATTAGAGGTAAGAAAGTGTATTCTTAACATGAAGGGACAGTCTATGTTAAAAGAAAGACTGGAAATGGAATGACCACATACCAAGAAAACAGGTCAGTTTAATTCACATTCAAGTGTGTGAAAGAGCAATGAGCAATAAGCCTGGATAGGTAGGTAGGAAACAAATGGTAAAGAATTTGAAATGAAGTAGAATTAGTTTTTTGTTTAAGGGATAAGACAGAGGCACGTGAGCTTCTTGAGTGGGCCAAATCTGTGCTTAAATTTTCTTTAGCAATTGTGCAGAGGATGGATTGGAGAGGGATGGAAAGACTGGAAGCCCAAGATCAATTGTAGTGGATGTGATGTGATAAGAGCCTAAAATAAACTGGTTGCCATGTAAGTAAAAAAAGAAGGAAATGGATAAGATAGAATCAACAAGAATCAATGAATGGTGAGGGAGAGAGAAAAGCTGAGAATGACTTCATTTTGGAAACCTACATTTAGTTTCTAATGAAAATTGCATCTCAAAGTCAGAGCCCTTTTCAATTTCTTAAAATTTCACCATATGGAATGGATTGGACTTGTTCTTGGGCCCTGAAATCAAATTAAGAAGCAAAGCATAGAGAGGCAGATTTAGGATAAATGTCAAGTAAATTAACACTTCATCAACATTACAGAGGATCAAGACCACAAGAGACTCTTTTAGAATTGTATGGGCTCCTACTTACTGGAAATCCTTAAGGGTAGGATCTCTCATTTATCCGAAATGACAAATTTTGGAGGGTATGTGGAAAAACAGGAAGACTAACTAGCTTGGTGGAGCTGTGAACAAGTCCAACCATTTTGGAGAACAATGTAGAACAATGTTCAAAAGGTTATAAAACTGTACATACCCACCTGTGCCACAACAGTTCCACTACTAGGGATGTATTACAAAGAGAGCAAAGATAAAGGGTATGTACAGAAATATTTAAAGCAATTCTCTTTGTGGTGGTGAAGAATCAGAAATTGAGGGGATACTCATTAATGGTGAATGGCTGAACAAGATGTGGTCTGTGATTATCATAGGTTACTATTGTGATATAAGAATTGATGAGGGGCAGCTAGGTGGCATAGTGGATAAAGCACTGGCCCTGGAGTCAGGAGTACCTGGGTTCAAATCCAGCCTCAGTCACTTAATAATTACCTAGCTGTGTGGCCTTGGGCAAGCCACTTAACCCCATCTGCCTTGCAAAAAAAAAACTAAAAAAAAAAGAATTGATGAGGGGAATATTTTCAGAAAAACTGGGAAGACCTATATGAATTGATAAAAAGTAAAGTGAACAGTACCAGGCTATCTTTGTAAATGGTAACAGAACTATTATAATGTTGATGAACTGTGTAAGACTTAGCTGCTCTGATCAAAGTAATCATTCTAGACAATTCTAAAGGACTCATGATGAAAAATATTTATACCTCAAGAGATAGAACTGAGGAACTGAGTGTAAATTGAAGCAAAATTTTCCTTTTTTTAATTTTTCTTTTTCCCCATGAAATTGGGTTAGGTTTTTGTTTGAATTTGAGTACTTGGTGACTCTTGAGGAAGGAAATCAAAAGTAGCAGTAATGAGCTAGAGAACCCTCATCATCCCCTTCCTTTGGAATCCAGGACCATGTAAAAGCATCACACCATGTTCAGTGACATCCCTTTCTTTTTCCTGATGATCTGAAGTGTAAGGCATTAGGATAAACTGTTCTCTGTGCCAGACTTGCAAATCGTTTCAGAACATTGCATAGTTTTCATATTTTCCATTTACTTCTGAAACTTGTATATAAAAATGTCACCCTTTCAATAAGAATGCATTAGGATTTCCCACAAGTTTGCTTCATGAAACCATACGTGTTCATGAAACCACAGTCTCAAATACAGCACCAGTGAAGGCCTTGTTTTGTGACCAAGGACTTAAATGCACTAATCCTACAGAGTAATCTTGCCAATGTAAAGCAAAGATTACAATAGGGATATGAGGAAATGCAGTGGATGATAAATTACAAATTCAACAACTCTACTGGAACAAGATTCCTCAATTACGATCTTATCTGTTCTTTATGAATATGTGGCGATGCCTAAATTGGAGAATGCACGTTTTGTTGAAAATCAGGACATTTACCCATCTGTGGCAACCTGTTTAGTTTGCCAGGATTTTTCAAAGATCACTAAGAATGGTTCAGTATCATCACCTCAACTATCCTTCCTTGACCTGGTCAGGAACTCACTGAGCCCAGTGATGGCCTTTTATTAACTATTTGTGTTCCATGCTTTTCAATCTAATGATCATCTTAGCAAAATATCTCACGTAGTAAGTACTTACTGAATGTTCATTAATTCATTGATTTTCCTTGGGAGAAAACAGAAGAAAAATAGTAGTTGAGTTGTTCTGTCTTCTAAACAGCTCCATTAGGATTAAACAATGCACTTTTAGAAGTAACCCTTTGCCTCACTTGATCTTACTCTTAACCCTAGCAAAGGTACAAAAACCCTTTTATTTACCTTTGACATACAACTGAAGTTTCTATTTATTCTCAAGCAAGTGTTACTGACATTATTGTTATAGAATAGCAGATACTTTTGATATTCTTCCTTAGTTACCTATTCTTGCTTTCTAATTACCTGATACCTGGGTGACCTCATGTAAATAAGTTAACTTCTCTGGTTCTTTTCTTTTTTTTTAATTTAATTTTATTTATTTTGAGTTTTACAATTCCCCCCCCCAATCTTCCTTCTCTCCCCCCCCCACCCCCACGGAAGACAGTTTGTTAGTCTTCACAATGTTTCCATGGTATACACTGATCTAAGTTGAATGTGATTAAAGAGAAATTATATCCTTAAGGAAGAAAAATAAAATATAAGAGATAGCAGAATTATATAGTAAGATAATGGGGTTTTTTCCCTCCTTAAATTAAAGGTAATAGTCTTTGGTCTTTTCTCAAGCTCCACAATTCTTTCTCTGGATCCAGATGGCATTCTCCATAGCAGACACCTCAAAATTTTCCCCAACTGCTGCACTGATGGAATGAACAAATCCATCAAGGTTTGTCATTTCCTGCACCACCACCACCATGTTGCTGTTAGGGTACACAATGCTTTCCTGGTTCTGCTCATCTCGCTCAGCATCAGTTCATGCAAATCCTTCCAGGCTTCCCTGAATTCCCATCCCTCCTGGTTTCTTTTTTTTTTTGCAAGTGAACTTTAATTTATTATTACTATTATTACAATAATTTTGTTATAAGAGTAAACATAAACCCCTCCCTCCCCCAAGAAAATGAGAAACCTTGAGAATAATGAGAGAGAGGGGGAAAAATGTACTTCAATCTGTGTTCAGATTCCAATGGCTCTGTCTCTGGAATGAGTTGCCTTCTTTATCATAAGTCTACCAGAGAAGTTGCTTCACTATTTTTCCCACAGTTGCTATTACTAGCTGTACCTCCACTCTATTCCTTCCCACTCTCATTTAATCTATTCTCTCTCCTTTCATACTGGCCCTATCCAAAAGTGTGTTGTATCTGAGTACCCTCTCCCTCAATCTTCCCTCTCTTCTATCACCTATTCCCCCCTTCATTCCCCCCATTTCTGGTTCTTTTCTAGGAAATGCCAAAATTCACCTCAAAAGCCTCAAAAGTTTCTTTTTAGTTATATTTCTTTGTTCTTATGATGTTACATTCTTCTATACATATCTTATACTGAGTTTATGAATTCTCTATGTGACTTTCTATCTTTTTTGAAAACTAAGGCTCATTTCTTTCTCATTACAATCAGTTCATTTCATCATCAGAATCTAATTTATGAAAGAAACCTTCACTTTTAAACACCTTTCCTTTGAATATATTAGATACTGGGAACCTAGCTGGCCTTTCTCTGAATGAGTTGAAAATCATTCTTCTCAAATCTAGGGTGTACATAATATTGTGTCAAAATTCTTCTGTTTATTTGTCACTAATTCTTTTTTTAAAGGTTTTTTTTTTGCAAGGCAATGGGGTTAAGTGGTTTGCCTAAGGTCACACAGCTAGGTAATTATTAAGTGTCTGAGGCGGAATTTGAACTCTGGTACTCCTGACTCCAGGGCTGGTGCTCTATCCACGATGCCACCTATATGCCCCTATTTGTCACTAATTCTAAGATAGAATGGTAACTTGCCATT
Organism: Macrotis lagotis; assembly: GCF_037893015.1. Lineage (NCBI taxonomy): Eukaryota > Metazoa > Chordata > Mammalia > Peramelemorphia > Peramelidae > Macrotis > Macrotis lagotis. Next base: position 175,514,124 of record NC_133665.1, read on the forward strand.
TCTAATTTGGTAATCTATTTCTTCTTACTGTTCAGAATGAATGAATAAGGTACAGATTAAAGTAATAACCAGGAGAACCAAAAAAGGACAATCCAATCCAAATCCTGAAATGACATCCCCAGTTCAGCTGTGAAGAAGGTGAAAATGGATAGACCCCTGATTTCTGCAACTTCCACCATGTGTGAGGTCTAATTTAAGACTGTAAGTCCCCCATGAGTTTTTCAGTCAGCACACTCTATCTAGGTATCTATCCCATTCACTCCATTCCTTGGGAAAATATAAAGAATAAAGTTGATGATGTTGTTTGTCCTTCATTCTTGAAGAAGACCATGACATCAGGGAGGTAATACCATGACATGTACCTGAATTGGAGCTGAGTGATGGGGTGCTGTACTAAGTCACCAACCTCATTTTGTCCTCCAGAGCCATCTGGGTCTAATGACCAGATACGAATCAGGATGACTGGAGATGACCCTGGATGTGAGGTTAAGCAATATTCCCAAGGTCACACAGTTGGTAAGTGTCAAATGCCTGAGGTAAGATAGGAACTCAGGTCCTCCTGACTCCAGGGCTGGTGCTCTATCCAATTATATGATGCTACAAAGAATGATAAATTATTTAGGACACCCAGGTTCTAGTCATAGCTCTGTTTACTATAGGAGTCTAGAAAAGACATTTTCTGTCTTGAATTCAATGGAGGAAGCTATAGAAAGACAATGTAAACAGGAGCTTACTAATAGTTGGAGCTGTCCAAAAGTGAAATGGGCTACATTGGGTTTTGAATCTCAATGTATATACTATTAATAGCACCTGCCTCATGGATTAGTTTTGAGGCTCAAATGAGATGACATATAATGCCCTTAAAACATTATATTAAAGCTAGGTGCTATTATTGCTATTGTTATGGTTGTTATTGTCCCTTCCAGAGACTGTAAGCCCACTGAGGGCAGGGACTATTTGTTTTTGCTTTTATATACTTAGCCCACAGAAAAATGCTTAATGAATAGCTGCCTGTTGTACTGAATTAAATTTCCTCATCTGTAAAATAGGTAATAAGAGACCCTACTTCAAGATTACTGGATGATCAGAAGAGGTAATAGATGTAAAGCTTTCCCACACTCTTATATAAATGACTGGCCACTTCCAACTCATTCAACCATTACCCAAGGTCACTTCTGCCTGAATTGTGGCAATAGCCTTCTTATTGTCACCCTCTGTCAAATCTCTTCCCATTCTAATTCATACATCAGTTAACCACAAAGAGATTTTCCTAAATGTAGAGCACAAACCCGACCAATTCACAGCTATCCTGCCCACGTTGCACACACTAAATAAAATCTCAGGGCAGTTGCATTTATAATCATTTATTTTGGTCTATTGCATATGCAAAGTCTTCATGTTTAAGTTATCATGAAAAAGAATGTTTATATTTAACAAAAGAGAATGGTTAGAGAGGGATATTATATCTAGACTTGGAGCATTTGGGTTCAATTCTGGTCTGATATATCACCAGTATAATCTTAGGCAAGTCCCTTACCCTCTCTGGGCTTCCATTTTTGTCATAAATAAGTTAAGTCTCTAAATTCCATATTACTCAAAATCTATAATTCTATGATACTAAATTTGGAATGAGTTAATCAATTTTCCTCAAGGGAGAGGGTTTCTGCACTGGAAACTCCCATCATGGATGAAATCATTGCTTCATATCTAGATTGAAACAAAAACTCCAGGGACACATTTCTTTGGCATAGGAAGGCAGAATGTAATAGTCTAGAGACTAAAATTAACTCATGTCATTGTCATTGTAAGATGATTTGGATATAGAAGCACTGGCTACCTTTCATATAATGGAGTGGAACAAAAAATGAAATTTGATATTTACAAGTAGAACATGAAAATTAAGGCTGTGCACTTCCAAAGAAAATGTGCTTCATTATCACAGGCCAAACACATAAAACAAATAGGGCAGAAATACAGCTATCTGTTCACATAAAACATGCAGCAAAAATTTGGGTACAATTCTGGAGTCACTTAAATGCCTCTTCTATCTTTTTACAGCAGAGCCAAGAAGGGCAGAAAATTATGACACACTAATTACAATGATGGATGGAGAGCCAGTCCTCTCTGTTAGCGACACCAGAGGAGCACAGACCAGCATTGTGGACTGCATCCTTCAATAAGCAGGACACTTGAAACTGTAATAAGCAATATAGATTAACAACATTAGGTTAAAGTCAGATAATTCTCTCTCTCTCTCTCTCTCTCTCTCTCTCTCTCTCTCTCTCTCTCTCTCTCTCTCTCTCTCACACCCCTTCTCCCTTTTTACCCTCCTTTCTTCAAGCTTTTCCCCTGCCATGGAACTATATAGCTGTGATTTTGTTTTTTTGATGAATTCCTATTTCCAAAGCATGATCTATGTGTATCAGCTCCTCTAATTAAAGGTGATGTTTTACTTGTTTTCTCCAGCTCTTCCAGACAGCAGGAGGTTCAAGAAACACAGGATTGATGAGGTTATAGAAAAGGAATCATCCTTTTCAAAATCTGGATGTGGTTCTAGAAGGAGGCATTATGAAAGATGAGCAGTACAAAGCAAACAAATCATAGGGAGACATCATTCTGCTTTTAAAAAATAATGTTCTTTTGAAAGTGTTATGAAATCCAGTGCATCTAGGAAAGTAGGGTAGGAGTCTGGAAAAGGAATCTGTTTTTCATGCATACAAGAAGCAAATGGTATATAGCACAAGCCATCAAGGGCAGTTCCTGGGTGGATTTGTTAAAATATAGTTATAAGATAGTAAAACTGCTTCCAGGGAGCAACTGGATTGCAGTAACCAACCCCTTTTCCTTTTGAGTCCATCTGAATCATCATAATAATTAATATGGATATTGTACTTTAAGGTTAGCAAAACATTTGAAGTAAGTTTAATGAGAATCAAAGCATTTTAGTTTTTAAAATGGTTCAAGGCTACTCTCTACTCCAATAAATACCCACCAACCCCCTTCAGAAGCAATTCTCTCTGCAACATACCCAACAAATGTTTATTCAGTCTTTCCTTGAAGATTTACAACCTATTCCACTGCTGGGCAATTCTAATTATTAGGATAATTTTCTTGACACCCAGTCTAATTCTGCTCCTTTGCTTCTTCCCATGGCTCTGTGGGGTTAAGCCGAACCAATTTAATTCCTCTTCCCCAAGATAGCCCTTCAAATAATTGAAGACAGCTATCAAGTTCTCCCTGAGCTTTCTTTTTTTTCAGGCTAAACATGCCCAATTTCTTTAATCAACCTTTGCATGACATGTATTAGAAGCTGTTTCCTTTCTCCTTCCTTCTTCTCACTCTGTAAGACCTAGCTCCCTTCTCACCTCAAAAGATTCCTGCAACCCTTTGACCTCTTCCTCTGATTCCTCATCTTATCAAGGACTCTTCAATTTGAAGATGAGCCCAAGCCAACCATGTTCTCTCTTTTCTTCCTCTCCGGGTTCCATTCTTAACTCTCCAGACCTCTTTCTCCACTATGGCATTTCAGCCTCACTCTATGAGTCTTTGTCCTTTGGAACATAAGTTTCTTGAGGCAAGAACTGTATTTCTCTTTCATTCTATTTGTATTTCTTGTGCCATAGCACAAGTTCCTGGCACATAACAAACACTTAATAGTGTTTTTTTGGTTTTTTTTTTACTTGTTGACTACCCTAATTGTCTTCCCCTATACCAGGGGCTCTTAACTTGGAGTCCATAGACCAACCGCTTTCAAAAGTTTTGCAGATATACTTCCTTTGCAATTTCCTTTGTGATCCTCTGTATTTTATTTTACTCATTTAGAAACCTTATTCTGAGAAACAACATGTTCACATGACCTTCCCCACACTGCCAAAAGTACAAGAATCCTTCTATCTTATGAATATTCTCCCTAAACAGAACTGAATGTAATATTCTAGACTAAAGTCAACTACATATGAACTGTCACTGCCTTCTTCCTGGAGATATTCTCCTTTTATACTCATAATCAGACAGGTATTATTGGAAAGAAAACAGGCCCTAGAGTCAGAAGGCCCATGTTCTTATCATGTCTCTGACATTCAATCAATTGTATGATTTTTAGCAAGTCAAATAATTTCTCTGGGACTCAGTTTTTCATCTATAGAATCAGGGTACTGAACTACATGGTCTGTGAAACCCTCTGTGATTCTATACCTATAATCTTATGATCTTTCTGATTATTGTTATGTTTATTATACCATGTGTGAAAATGGAACTTGGAAAGGTTGTGATTGATTCCCCAAGGTCAAGTGGGTGTGACTTGAACTCATCTTCCCTTATACCAAATTCACTGGGCTTTCCATTAGACTATGTCGCCTTTAAAATGATTCCTATGCTTCTGTTACAGTAATCTGTGACCAGTATTCAAGTTGCATAGTCCCAAATCTAGGTGGTAAATTAATGGATAGACCAAGCACTGTTCAAGGCTGAAGGACAAGGTTCATCTTTCATCTTTGTATCTTTCTTTGAGAAAGAAATATCAAAAGTTTCGTGGGAAATTTGATATGATAAAAGACAAAAATGAGAAAGATTTGACAAACAGAAGAGATTAAGAAGAGGATGGTAAGAATACACAAAAGATCTATACAAGAAAGATCTTGGTACCTGATCTAGAATGAGACATCCTGGAAAATAAAGTCAAGTGAGCCCTAGGAACATTGACTTTCTCTGACAAAGCATGTCTCATTATGCATCTATATTTCCATCACCTCTGTTCTGAAAAATCAGTAGTCATGCTTTACTGTTAAATCTCAAAAGTCAGAATTGGTCACTGAATTAATCAGAGATCTGAAATCTTTTATTGATTTTTTTTCCTACATTGAGGTCATCATTTTAATTGCTGTACTGGGTCTAACTACTTTGCTTTGCATCAGTTTATAAAAGTCTTCTTGTTTTTCTGAATGGTTTATATTCATTTTTTGCAATATAATTTCCCATTGCATGCATGTCACTCTTGAAGCATTTATGAACTATCTTCAGCACACCAGACATTATATTAGCTGCTGGGGATGAAAGAAAGGCAAAGACCTAATCCCTACCCTCAGGAAATCAATTTTTAATGAGAGAAACAACATGTAAATGATTATTCATATTTAAAGATATGCAGAGAAGATGAAAAATAATCTGAGAGAGAAGGCACTAGCAGTAGAGGAAGATGGGGAAAGGGAAAAGTCTCCCCAAATTCTTCAGCTATTCCCCAACTGGTGGGCGCTATGGATGGACTGGTAAATCCTGAAAAAGCAGATTTCCAGGGAAAAACCATACATACATCATTTTTAGGTTTCATCTACAATATTAACTTTCTCAAATCTAGACAATCAATAAAGCAAAACCCAGTTTGGTACATTTGTTCATTTTTGAGGTGTAAGTGTTCACTCTGAGCATATAACAATCATCTCTCCAACCAATGGGAGTTGATTCCAATACTCCCCTGAAGGGGAACGACTTTCTTTTGAGTTCTTTGCAAAGCTCTTTGCACACATTAAGTCATTGGAGACTCACAATACCACTTAGGAGGTTACAGATTTTAACCCCTTTTACAGATGAAGAAAATAAGTTTCAAGACACTTGACCATGCTCACATAGCTGGTTAGCATCCAAAGTAGGATCTGAATCCAGCCTCTTCAGACTTCAATACACTTAAAATAAGTTATCTCTTCCATAATAATGGCTAACTTTTCTATCAAGTTTTAAAGCTTCCAAAATACTTTGCATACAAAATTTTCTTTCAACTTTACAGCAATCCCTTCTCCCAGATGATTAAAGAATTCACTCCCACAATCCTGTGTGACTTTCATCTCCCATTCCAAGGCCCATCAATTGGTTCAGTGTTTTATGGATCTTTTTCCCCCTAAGAATGAGTGCTAAAGTCATATTTCTCTGTTTAAATCTTGGCGAGTAGGGAGCTATAAGAAAAAAGGTTGAAATGTTGAGGGGAACTGGCCATTTAAAATTCAGAATTTATTTAATTGACATGCCTGCCCAAAAGGGTATGATAAGAAATTTTAATGAATCTGTAAATAAAAGAATAACTTACCTAAAGAAAGTGTATGTTTAAGAGAGATAATGGAATGGACAGCTCCCCTCATAAAGAGGACCCTAGACTCTAACAAAAGCAGAAACAAAGCAAAAAGATAACTTGGATCAACTTTCCTATATCCAGAAAATATTGTCAAACTATCCTCTGGTTTCCTCATGCAGGTGATACTTAAAGGATATATTTTTTTGAGGAACAGAATTTATACTCTCTACATTTCTGCCATACAAGGCTACATGCTGGCCGGCTTACCCTGACCAACATCTACACAATCCTCCCCCCTCTCCCCCAAACCATAGGTAATTTCATTTCTAGTCTCTGTGATGTTGCACATCAAGCTCTCCCTCTTCAGTTCATCTCTTAGAATCCCTGATTTCCTTCAAAGAAAAGATCAAGTGCTACATGTTTTTGTTGCTGCTCAGTCATGGCTGACCTCATTTGGAGTTTTCATGGCAAAGGTATAGAGTGGTTTCCCATTTCCTTCTCCAACTTATTTTACAGATAAGGAAGTTGAGACAAACAAGCTTAAGTGACTTGCCCAAATAGTGAGGGTCTGAGGCTGGATTTAAACTTAGTTCTTCCTACTTCAGGTCTAATTCTCTATCCACTGTGCCACCTACCTACCTCTCAAATGTTACCTGAAACCTATCCTTTCAGCTCGTCCCACAGACAATACTTAGTATTTACTATAAGAATATACACATATACGTATATATCTTAACATACATATATGTACATATATACATGTATACATATATACATGTATGTATGTGTACATATATCTTTATAAATATGTTATGTATTTATTATAAATATGATGTATTATAAATATATACGATGTGTTATATGTTGTATTTTGATGTATTATAAATATCTAGATAGATTATATAGCATACAGAAAATACTAAGTCCATATACATTTATGTTTATATGATGGTTATTACAGAGAAATTCAATTTGTATATATATAATCATTAAATATATTATGTATACACATATGCATATGTGCATATTATATTAATTATATTGTTTTATTAGTACTAATTAAATTCTATTCCTAATATTCAATTGTCTCATTTCACTCCGCATGGCTTTCTTGGGAGCTCTCTAGATTTTGATTATAAATGTAGAGAATATAAAGTCTGCTTCTCAAATAAGTATATCCCTTAAGTACCGCCATTTTTTATTGCAAGCATCTCGTACTATGACTATTCTTGACCTGAAAAAAAGTCTGTCCTAATGAATGTGTGAGAAACACATCTCCCTTTCTATTCGCTTAAATTCAGCAAACCTTTAGGAAATGTCTGCTATGTATCAGGTGTTGTGGGTACAAAGGTAGACAGGGAGTTCTTCTGCCAACAAGAAGTTTACATTCTAGTGTGGGGATTTACAAATACATAAAAAGACAAAGAATGTAATGTTATTTGAAAGAGAGAGAATTAGTATATAGGCAATCAAGGGCTTCAGAGCTCAGTCTTAAAGAGAGATGATGAAGAAGAGAGGTCACTCCCAACTCAAGAGCCAACACTTAGGAGGCTGGTGAGGGCAAGTCAGTCTTGGGGAATAAATAACTCATCCTACATGACTAGAGCACAGAATACAGGCAAAGGAATAAGGATGAAAAGGGTTTTGGGAACCATATTGAAGAGGACCTCACATGTCAGATGTAGGGATTGGCATTTTATCCTCTGAATTAACAGGTTTTTGAATAATAGTCATATCTATGTCTTAGGAAAATCACTTTAACAGTTAATAAAATATAGATTAGAGAGAAATAGAGGTTGGAAGCTGGGAAGGTAAGAAAGTAACTGTAATTAAATTAAGAGATACCAAAAGTTCAGCTAGATGGTGCAGTAGATAAAACACTGGGCCTGGAATCAAGATTAGTTGAGTTCATATCTGTCCTCAGACATTTATTAACTCTATAGATTTAGGAAAGTCACTGTAAAGAAACTGTTTGCCTTGGTTTCCTCATCTGTAAAATAAAAAAGCATCTCCTTCTCAGAGCTGTTGAGGGTCAAATGAGATAATAATTGTAAAATATTTGGCACTACTATATAAATCTGTATTATAATAATTATTTTGTAGTCAAGATTATTATTGTCGTTTTTGTTGATTGTGTTGTTTCTTTAGTTCTGGAAGATTATGACATCAGGGAGGTGGATGTCATGACAAGCACGTGAATCGGATTTGAGTGTGTGTGTGGGGGAACTGAGCTAAGTCACCAGCCTCACTTTCTCCTGCAGAGATATCTGAGTCCAGTGGCCAGATATGAATCAGGATGACTGGAGATGGCCCTGGATGAGAAGCAATCAGGATTAATGACTTGTCCAAGAACTAGTAAGGGTCTGAGGGGACTTCAGGTTTGGCACTCTACCCACCGCACAATACAGCTAATATTATTGTGGGCCTGAATGAGGACTATGAAAGGAAAACTGATAAAAACCAGACAACTGATTCAGTTTGGGCAGATTATGGAAAGGCAGGAGTTAGGATGCCCCTCAGCTTGGGGAAATGAATGGATGAATGGTAATGTACTCCACAGAAAGAGGAGGGGAGGGCAAAGGGAGGAGAAGAAACATTTGTTTCTAACACCCTCATTTGACCCACAATTTCTCCTAGGAGAAAACAGAACCAGTTTGATACATCTACACTGCACAATCCACTGAAGGCTCCTTGCATACTCTGGCCTTTCAATATGCAAGGAGCAGCAGGTGTAATTAGTTGTAGGCTTTCAGGTTCCTTCTGTTATTTCTTTTCTATTCTCAGGGCGATAGGACAATTATCCAACATAACAGCACTAAGATGTCATGGATTTTGTTTTATCACAAGACAACAAAGAGAGTAGTGGAAAGGTCTGGAAGAGTCCAAACCATATTTCATGGTGACTCACTACATAACCCGTGATCACTTCCATGGCTGCTTCGAGGCTGGCAACACAGGAGACATGCTGGGGACCAGAGCAGAGTCATGGGATAGGTTAATCTGGCAGCTTCCCTAGAGGCATTTTACAAACAATAACTTTAGGTTTGTTGCAGCAGCCCAAAATTCCTGAAAGATGCCACTGAGGAACCTAAGAAAGAAGGAAAAACACACACACACACACACACACACACACACACACACACAATTGGCTGCATCTTTGCAGTGGTGGCTTCCATGAGCTTATGAAAGGGTTAGCCAGTTGTTTACAACATTCTTCCCTAAATCACTGAAAGCTTTGACTTTTGGTAACCTCTTATACATTCTAGCCATGTTCTATCTTTTCTTGTCTTGTTTGGGGGGGGGGATTCCCCTCAAGAACCAGCTTCAGTCAATACTGAAATTCTAACTGATTATCAAAAAACAGTCCATCCTCTTTTCTTGCTTCCAATTTGGGTGCCATCCCTTCAGTGAAAGCACAAATTTTCATTCTGTGTGTGTGTGTGTGTGTGTGTGTGTGTGTGAATGTGTGTGTGTATCCTGTCAATTTCTATCTCATCATGTTTTGTTGACAAAAGTAGGACAATAGAAAGGTCACAAATCTAAGAACTTTGTCTTCGTAGATCTTTTCAGGCATTTCCATGCATGTGGTCTCTTACTTAGGTAACAGATCTGTCTCCTTATCTTCTATGGGTGTGAGTAAATATATACAGCTATACATATTATGTGACCTTTCCACCTGGGCCTCACAAGGCCATTGGTTTAGATCATATTGGATGTGCTAATCACACAATGTGAATTAGATTTTTCCATATGTCTTAGCTAGCCAGCCCCAGACTGTGTTTCATATAAGAGTAATTGGATCCTTTGATCATGGGGTCTAAAGTCATGGGCTTTTAGACATGAAAGGAAACTCAGAGGCCATCTGGTCTAATCATCCCATTTCATAATGATGAATCTTAAGAGGTTAACTGACTTGCTCAAGGTCACACAGGAACTAGGAATTTGAACAGAGTTGTACTGATTGCAAGCATACTTTTTAAAGCTATGATCTAGTTATCTGCCAGAAAACCAGGTTCTAAAAATGTGAGCATCTTTCCATTTTCCCTTTTCTCATATATCTCTCTTTACCTTTTCTCAGTTCCTTCTCTTATTCTGGAAACAGTAATAAAGTAAATACTGCCATTGTTACTAGAACGGGCACGTCAATTCTCTGTTCAATGGTTCTTTTATAATAACTGTTAAGCCCTAGAATGAAGCTCTTTCCTGGTCTCCATTCTTCCTTTGTCTGTTGTTTCCTGATTAGAGTGGAGGTTCCTTGACATCTGAATCTTTCTCACTTTGCCTTTGACTCTCTGGTACTAGGTACAGTGGAATGTAATGAATGCATGGTTTTTCATTCATTTGTGTTTGTGTCTCATGTTCTGAACCCTGTAAAGCCTGTGAGGGTAAGGACCATATTTTATCTAAAAGTTGTACTTCCCCCAGAGTCAACATCCTACAATCACATGATCACTGATTACATTAATGTGAGCACACATTAAAGGTGGGAGAGACCTCAGCAATCACCAAGCCCAACTTACTTGTTTGCCAAATGAAGAAAATGAAGCCCCAAGGTTAAGGTACTCACCCAAGATCATACAAGTGCTGACAGAGCAGGATTTACAGGGGAAAAATCCTATCAATTTTCATTGTTTAACTATTGGAAAGGGTTAAGGACTTTGGGAACAAAATTTTTTTTCTAGGTTTCCAGCTGTCATGCCAGCAGGAACAGTGGACTGCATCTTTGCAGTGGTGGCTTCCCAGAATAATGGCTGAGACCAGTGGGTTGGAGACATGACTATTCCTAAGACTTGGGTAACAAATATTACCATTGTATTTTCATTCATCTTTAATTTTCAGTCACTTACATAAGCAATGAACATTATTCCTTGTCTTCTATTAGTGAACTAACTTAATGGTCAGTCCATATTATAAGACCTTCCCACTTCGGACTCATAAAGCAACTAATTTTGCACACCTTGGCTGTGCTAACTGTATTATAGTGTGAATTATTCAATATAGAATTCACTTTTCAGTTCCATACCAACATTCTTAGCTTCCTTCAAAACTTCATTCAGGAAGTACATTTTGTGGGGTTTTTTTTTTTTTAGGTTTTTGCAAGGCAAATGGGGTTAAGTGGCTTGCTCAAGGCCACACAGCTAGGTAATTATTAAGTGTCTGAGACCGGATTTGAGCCCAGGTACTCCTGACTCCAGGGCCAGTGCTTTATCTACACCTAGCCACCCCCATTTTGTGTTTTTTAATAGCAAGCCTCTCTTCTCCCTCCTAAGTTAGGACTTATTCTCTACTAAAATTATCTTTTATTTACTTTTTGGTTTACATACTGTATCATCAAGAAGAATGCAAGGTCCCTGAATACCCTAGTCCTAATAGGCATTTCCTGACTGTTTATTACAATGATTATAATAATGCAAATGATAATACTAAAAGAGTCAAACTACCAGGTATTGTTATGGGTAATCTTGGTCCAAAAACACTAAAATGGAAACATATCTTGTTCCTCTCGATAAAAAGTAGGGATTACAATGTGGAATAAAATATTCATTATCAGATGTGTCTACTCTGTTTTGCTGCTTTTAATTATATGTGAGGGCAGCTAAGTGGTTCAGTGGATACAACACCAGGCCTGGAGTCAGAAATCTCTGAGTTTAACTCCAGCCTCAGACACTAGCTCTGTGACCCTGAGCAAGTCACTAACCCTGTTTACTTCAGTTTCCTCATCTGAAAAGTGAGCTGAAGAAGGAAAAGAAAAAACACTAATATCTTTGCAAAGAGAACTCCAAGAAAAGGCACAAAGAATTGGACCCAGCTAAACAACACAATAATGGCACACTGACGCTCTTACTGTAGAAGCGTATTACAACACATTATACGGTTTCTTTCTATCTGGTTTCAGAATTGCATTAATTACAATGAATGCACTGGTATAGCTAGAGCCTGGGCAAAGGATGCTCATATGAATGGTTGTAGGGAAGGGAGAAGGAGCACCAACAAGGCTGGGGGTAGGTAGCTATAGACTTCTGTCCTGGGCCCATTTCTCTTCTCCCTATATACTACTTCACTTAGCAATTTCATCACCTCCCATGGTTTTCATGATCATCTCTATACTTATAATTCTCAAAGCTACCTCTCCCAGAAACAACAGTTAGGTGGGAAAGTACATAGAACATGGACCCTGGAGTCTGGAGGATCCAAGTTCAAATTTGAATTCAAACACTTAATACTCACTTATCTGGTGTCCTTGGACAAGTTACTTTCAACCCCATTGCCTTGCAAACCCCCCCCCCAAAAAAAATCTACCTCTCCTGCCCCAATTTTTTGACATAACTCCTATCCTGTATCTCCAACTACTTTTCAAACTACCTTTTATAGTACTTCACTTGGTGATCTCATCTGCTCCCATGGATTTCATAGTGATTTCTATGCTTATGATTCTCAAAGCTACCTCTCCTGCCCCAATCTTTTGGCTAAACTCCTATCTTATATCTCCAACTACCTTTGAAACTGGATGTCCAGCGGACATTTTAAACAGAACTCCTATTCCTTCTCCTTAAACTCTCCCCATCTCCCACCTTCTCTGTCGCTATATGGGCACTGCCATTCTCCCAATCCCTTAGGGTCACGGCTTAGAAGTCATTATTGTCTACCATGCCTGAAATGCTTTCTCTCCTACCTCCTTGAAGTCCTGCCTTTGACAGGAAACCTTCCACAATCTTTCTTAATTCCAATGCCTTCCTTCTGTTAATCTTATTTATTCTGTGTCTAGGTGACTTTGTATATATTGTTTACTTATCTCCTCCATTAGATTATGAGCTTCTTGAGGGTAGGATGTGCTTAGCACAGTAGATGCTTAATAAATGTTTATCTCTGGATTGAATAAGACTTCTCAGCTATGCTACCTATTACCTGAGAGACAGAGGGCAAATGACTATACTTCCCAGAATCTATAAAATGGGTTGGGGATGGAATAAGTGACCTCTGAGGGTTACTAACTTTAAGATCCTCTGTTTAAAACCCATTTTGACACTTATACTTACTCCCTACTGGTAGATCTGACTGCCTGCCCCTGTACGACCTTGGAGCAATTACTTCTCCTCCCTTGGCATCAGCTTCCTTAACTATAAAATAAAGGGGCTGGGCTGAATGGCCTCTGAAGTTCCTTCCAGTTCTAAATCAGTGACTATGACCTGGTTTAAATGCCAACTTTGATACCACCTTTGTAACCAAGGGCAGGATATTATCTACCTAGTCTAGTTTTTCTCATCTATAAAATGAGGAGATTGTACCAAACTGACTCTGAAGTCAACACATAACTTTATGAACCTATGCTAATTTTAATATAGTATTAAAAATATTTTTAAATTATTTGTTAAAAAATGCTTGTTCAGAAATTAAAGTGGATGTCTATTGACTGATTGACAATCCCCACCTGGAGCTTCCTTCTTCACTGTCTCTCATTAACTCCCATCCTCGTGAAGCTGCCACAAAGAATGCCCATTAAACAACACTACACGTCCATCATCTCAACTAGCTAATTAAAAAGCCAGATTCTCTAGTGTTGCAGTCACATCCTAGGAGTAAAATTAAGGAGGTTTGGACAAAGGATGAATTCTTTCAGTCCAACAAACTTTCATCATGCTTATGCAAGACCAACTCCTCTCTACAGGGCAATAATCAAACTTGGTTCCTCCTGAAGTAATCAAGTGTCTGAGCCAGAGAGGATGGGCCCAGAGGCAGCTGTAATATAGAAATGATGGATTTCAGTGCTCTTTCATCTGGATCAGAGGTCTTTATTAAACACTTGAGGATGGGTTTTTTCTTTTTTTTAAGTATGGAAGAAAAGAGCAATTAGTTTGCCTATTCTTTGCCAAACTTACAAAACCATAGATATCAGCATCTTGAGTTTCAAGGAATTTGAGCTGAAGGAAGAAGAGTCAGCTCTTTCAGAAATTGTTCAAGGGGAAGAAAAGCAGCTGTATGCATTCCATGCTATAGATTATTCTTTCACTAACCAAAGAAAACTATCCAACCTCAAAAGAAAGGTCAATTTTCTCTCTGAATGGGAAGCTGTATGTTGCATGTAATGTCTGGCAGTATCTCTGCTGAACTTTGGTTACACTCATTATGAGATGCTGTCAAACAAGGATGTTTTAAATAGCTGCCCATTCAGAGAGAGAGAGAGAATTGACCTTTCTCTTGGGTTAGATGGCTTTCCCTGGTTTTTGAAATATTTTAGGGTAGTTGAACTTAGGGTCTAAAAGACTTGGGTTACAATTCTGTTAAATAGGCTATGGTTGATATTCGGGTTCCTTAATCTAGTATCATTGCTATTGATGATGCTGTAGCTGTTTTTACAGCTCTTTTGCTTTGCCATTGCTGTGTTTTTGTGGCTCTCCTCCTCCAGAGGCAATTACCTTGTGGCAGAGCAAAGAGAGACCTAGCCTCAGTGTTATGGGATCATGAGATCACAGACAAAGAAATAGAAGGAATCTCTGAGAACATTTACAGATGAAGAAACTACATTAAGAGAGATTAAGTGACTTTCTCAAGTAAGTGGGAGAAGCATATTCTAAAGCATATTTTTGGACTCAAATCTATGTCTTAAGTCAAGAATACCTGAATTCAAAAATCTATCCAGGGGAGATGGTTAGAGGTGAAGAGTAGGAAAGGAAAGGAGAGAAGAGGAAAGGAAAGGAGAGAAGAGTAAAAGAAAGGAGAAGGGAGGAGAGGAGAGTGAAGAAATGGAAGTACAAGGGGAGAAGGAAGAGAGGATAGAGAGATGAGGAAAGGAGCAGGAAAGGAAAAGGAAGTAGGAGATAATTTTTCCCTAAAAATCTTTTGTATTGTCTAAGTGAAATAAACTTAGCCAAGTTTCAATACTCTAATTACTTCCATTGTTATTGCTGTTGCTTGTTAGGATCTTCCTTATCATCCCTAAAGTCTTACTCTGATGTCTGGTTAGGATTGCTGGTGAATTGCTTTGATATTCCAATACCAATACTGGTTCATTTATCTAGTGTTGTTCTAACATAAGGTAGTGAGGAAGAGGGGTGGGAGTTTAAACCTGTGATTTAATCAGGCTAAAGAAATGTCCAGGTGTGAATATTATCACCACCAAAAGAGAAAAGCAACTAGTCTACCAATGCCATCTTCACATATTATAGCCTTATTAAATTACTGAGATACAGAAAGATGAAGTGAATTACACAGGCTCATAGAGCTGGTATGTGTCAGAAGCAAGACATGGATGACTCCAAGGTCATCTCCCTAGCCACCATGGCACAACGTCACTCAGTGTTGTCGTTATTCCTGTGATTGTCAATATACTCCTCCAATAAAGTCCTAATCTGGCTACTGGCTTGGCTCAGAGAATCTACTTCATGGCTATTTACTATCATCACGTCTACCTACCACTGCCATAGTTACCCCCATTCTCCTCCTCTGAAGTCCTAATCTAATGCATCATCCTGGCATGGCAGTGACCCTGATTTCTTGAAGGTTATATCTGTGGACATAAAGCTCCAACAGCTTGAATGAACCTAGCAATGTTTTGAGTACTGTACAAAAACATATGTCTCTTAACTTACCTAAGTCTAATAATCTTGCTTCCATGTACCCAGTGGGAAATGAATTTTTCTGGTCAGAGCAAATTTAAGAAATAACTAAATCCACAAGAATGGAAAGAGAACTCATGCCAATGAAATGATAGAACTTTTAGACAACTACTGAGGTACTAATAGTACTATCACTAGTTGGTTCTTGTCCTTTGTTATCAAAGAATATTAAAATGCCATCACTGTGTTTGAGACAAATTACAGTATGTCTGACTGTGGCTGATCAGCCCAATATGAACTCAAAATGTTTTACCACAGGTTGGGTACAAAAAATGTTCATGTGAACACCTGGGGTGGGCACTCTACACTTACTTATGTCACATTTCCTTTGACCAGCTTCAATTCTGCCTTCCTTATAAAGTGTGGCCCCCTCACTGTTGAGGGCATGGCACTCTGTGGGCAGTCCTGTGCCAGTGTCACCCAAGCTGTACAGTCAATTCTAAAGTTCTTCAGTGAGACCTTCAGGGTGTCTCGGTATAGCTTCTTCTGACTCCCTTGTGAGCGCTTGCCCTGTTTGAGTTCTCCATAAAATAGTTGGGGGGTTGGGTTTTTTTTTTTTGGCAAGCAAATGTCTGGCATTCTAACAACCCATCATAGCTGCATTCTCCGTAGTCATGTTGGAATGCTAGGCAGTTTAGCTCGAGAAAGGACCTCAGTGTTTGGTATCTTCTTCTGTTTCCTGACATGATGCTGGTAAGACTGTCCAGGTATCACAAGCATATAGGAACAAGGTCAACACAACAGCTCTGTGGACCTTCACTCTGGTAGTCAGTCTAATACCCCCTCCCCCCCCCCCATTCTTTCAAAGCCTCCCAAATACAGAGCTAGCTCTGACAATGTGAGTGTCAGCCTCATTGTCAATGTCTACTTCCTTGGAAAGGACAATGCCAAGGTAAGAGAACCTGTCCACAGTACACAAAACTTCTCCATTCGCTGTAATCCATGGTTTCATATATGGAGGGTATTGTGCTAGGTGATGGAGCACCTGTGTTTACCCATGTCAATTGTTAGATCAAAATTAGCACAAGCAACAAAATCCATACATATTTTGCTTCCTCTCAGCTTCAGAGGCTGCATTGGGGTTACAATCATCTGCAAACAGAAGATCATGCAACAACTCTCCCTCCACTTTGGTCTCAGCTTGCAGTCTTTTCATGTAAAAGAATTTGGAAGCTGACCTTGAGACCATATTCATCCTCACTGAAGGCATTTGATAACAATGCACAAAACAACATGCTAAAAAGTATAGGAGGAAGGACACATCCTTGTTTTGCTCCATTGGTGACTGGGAAATCTTGAGGGCATCATCAACTATCCAGAACCCAGGCAGGCACACCATCACAAAATTGACATACAATACTGATGAACTTCTTCAGATAACTTAATTATTATTACATGCTCTTAAAGAACATTATGCAATTATAGAATATACATCTTTTTTTTTACTTTATTCTCTTTATGGAGTAGGAAAAGATAATAAAAGAGTAATAGGTGCATTGTTTCAAACTCAGGGCAGGCTGGAAAAATTAAAATCTCACAACAGAAAATGAGTGGGCAGAGCTGCTCAAATCTTACTTAGCTTCTGTTCTCTCTGACTAGGAGAATATTCCAGACGAGCCCCCCCCCCCACACACACACAAAAACAAATATAATTGATAGGGAGTTGATACCCAAGGTAAGTAAGGCATGAAAGCATCCAGATGCTCATGATAGATTAAGTCACCTTGTTCACATCCTTAGATACAAACATAATTGGCAAATACAATTAGTGGATTGGAAACAGTTTGGAGAATGGGAAAAGGTCTACAGAACTAAATGTCTTATATCATTCTGATATTTTTAAAGGAAAGAAAACAGAATTAGTAAACTATAGGCTGGTGATCTTGACTTCTTTTCCTGAGAGAATTCTAAATTGGCTTAGTAAAGAAATGAGCATCTGGAAAAAAAGAAAATTATCACAAAAAGGCAATGTGCCTTCAACGAGAACAAGTCACACCATATGAGAACTGATTGAAGGAGCTCGGGTTATTTAGACTGAGAAAGAGAAGGTTTATTGGTGATATATTTGAAGTGCCATCTTGTGGAACTCAAATTAGAATCATCTGTTGGGGCACAGAGGAAAGAACCAGGTTAATTAGGTAGAAGGTTCAAACGAGAAATTTAGTTTAATTTAATCAAATGTTCCTAATAATTTTAGCTGTCCTAAGATCAAATGGGAAACTATGGGTACTACTGGGGGTATTTCCACTAATTAGATTATTTTTATTTTGTTAAGAAAGAATTTATGTTGAGTTTTACAATTTTCCCCCTATTCTTCCTTCCCTCTCCCCACCCCTCATAAAAGGCATTCTCTTAGTCAAAATGGGGTCATGATTTAGACACAAAGAGTAATACTGTATAAGTAAATTAGGAAAATAAGAAGTAGTTCACCTTTCAATATCACTGAGACCAAAGGAATAATTTAGGGCCTTACAAGAGAACATTACAAAATGTAAAATGAATAATTTTGATTATAGAAGAATTAAACTTTTGCATAAACAGAATCAATGCAACCAAAATTAGAAGGAAAGAAGAAAATTGGTAAAAATATTTTATGGCAAGTATCTCTGAAAACAACTTCATTTCTCAAATATATCAAGAACCAAAATAAAAAAAAAAACAAAGGAATGGTCACACCTCAAAGAGTCCACCCTGCACTGGAATGAGTGAAGAGGTGATTACTGTGAGAAGGGTGAAATGGCAATCTAACTCAGGAAATTCAAGAGCATTTGCACAACAAGAAGAGGTGGAACTTCTTAAAGTTCACAAAATCTACTCCTTTCTGCTACTTAGTGCTCCTATCTGTGTTGATATCATCTCCTTTTAACTAGAATATTAGCCTCTTGAAGACTAAGACCTTTATCTTCCCAAGTGGGTAGCTGGGTGGTACAGTGATTATAGCACTGGTGTTGGAGTCCAGAGAAAGAAGTTTGAATTCTGTCTCAGATACTTAAGCTGTGTGACCTTGGGCAAATCACTTAACCCTGACTGCCTCATATCCCCATTCATCTCTTATCATCCTGATGTATATCTGGCCACTGATCCCTGATAGCTCTGAAGGAGAAAGTGAGGCTGTTGGAGAAGGAGAAAGTGACTTAGCACCCCCCCACACACTCAAATCCATTTCATGGACTTGTCATGGCATCACCTTCTTGGTGTCATGATCTTCTTCAAAAATGAAGGACAAGGAGCAGCTAGGTGGCACTGTGGATAGAGCACTGGCCTTGGAATCAGGAGTACCGGAGTTCAAATCTGACCTCAAACACTTAATAATTACCTAGCTGTGTGACCTTGGGCAAAATCACTTAACCCCATTGCCTTGCAAAACAAACAAACAAACAAACAAAGCATGAAGGACAAACATCATCTTTTCTAGAAGGTAGTATAATAATCTGCACATCTTAGATTCCTGGAACCCAAATAAGTAATGTTTTCTGGATAAATGATCTACCTGCAGAAAAGTTGGCAGCATCTGGGATGGGGATGCAGTGAAAAGAATATTGGACCTGGAATCAGGAAGACTGGAGTTCAAATTCAGAACCAGATACTAACATCATGACTCTTGTCAAGTCATTTAATCTCAATTTGCCTCTGTTTCCTCACCCACAAAATGAGGATGATAGTAGCACTCACTTGACAGTGTTGAGAGAATTCAGTATTTGGGAAGTACTAGAACAGTGCCTGGCTGAGACTAGGCATAATGTAAATGCCTTATTATTGTTGTTATCATTATTATTAAGTTTCTAGTATGTAAAAATTCTGAGGTCTTTTTGAAGAACTGACCAGAGCAAGAGAAGAGTTATAATGTCAGAAGAAATGCTTTCATAAGAACTAAATTATGATCCTCTGGAGCAGCCTACCATATATTCTCTCTGTGAATTTGACTAAGTGATAAAATTTTACACTTTGAAAAAAATCTTGTTTCCAAAATTATGGCAACACAATTTGGATTCCTAACCATGGGAAAATAGCTCACAATAACTCTGGGGTCTTACTGAATGTTTTCACATTTAAAAAAAAACCTCAAAATTCTAATTAGACCATTAATGTGGATGATTTAAATGAATTTTCCTAGATGTAATCAACTTAGATTGGAAGGCAATGAAAGAGCTGGAATCACTTTGAATAAACTACTCATTCATTTCCATTCTTATATTCTACTTACCATCTAGGGGAAAAAAATTTTAAAAGCAATTTCCCTTTTAAAGGGAAAGCATTTTAGATTCAAAAAAATTTTATTAGGGCTGAATCACAGAATAAAAAAAAATCACATGAACACTCTTCATTTTAAAAAAGATAAGAAACTGGGATTTCCTAATAGATGTTATTCAATCATCCCCTCTGTATTGAACTTTGTTTTAAAGAAATGAGGTCAGAGGAAATAAAATAGCTTGGAAAATTAAGTTGAACTTTAAGGAGATAATAAATAAGAGGATTTTTCATTTTTAAACTCATGAATGGCTAATAATACCCTTAACTGGCTCAATGAATTAGTCATTTTTCTTCTCTAACAAAAGTTGAAAAAGTCTATCCTTTTAGAAATTTTGGAAAACAAGCTTTTGTAAAAAAATTATACATTTAAGGAAGAAAAATTAGTCATCTATTTAACCCTCCAAAACCATTTAGACCTGAAACTGACTCCTTTGAAAGTGTGTGATTGAGTCAAATTAGAGAGTTGGCTGCAAAAGAACAACATTGTAGAAGGCGACACCATTAATATACCAGGCATATTCCAGGAAGAGCAAATATTAAATGATGATAAAGTCAATGAGAAATGCAGATGGGAGGGCTTAAGCACTTGATTTATTTTTTTTTTTACTCTAAAAAATGATGGGTAGTGGGAGGATTAGAAACACTAGATTTTGGTATTTGCTTTGACAATAATGATAGAGATCTTTTAACATTTTAAATTTAAATGGATTCAAGTGATCTAGGACTACAGAAGCATCAAAATAAAATAGGGCTTCATGCTGGAAAAACAATGGAGATCCCATCTGACTGCTCACCATCAGGACTTTGTCATTTCCTATTGTTTGAGTTTGTACAGGTTAAAGATGATTCTGTACAACAACCTAATTAGAGGTGTATTCTTCTAGGCACGTCTTCAAAAGGAAGGGCAAGGGAGTAATTGGGGACATCAGCAGCAGCCTGTGGTCACTGTTAGCCAATTACAGAGTCAAGGGAACACACATTTTACACATACTATTAATTAAAGAGTGAAACATTTTCTGGCCCAAGAAAGAATTCATTAGGGGCTGACCTCCTGCAGGTGTAAGCAGAAATCTACTGAAATACTGGGAAATTTGTATAACTAAAGTCTCCTGGGCAATACTTATATTATTCTTGAGCTGAATTTTATTTTTACACAAAGCAAATTAAATAGCTTATGAAAAAGTCAATGAAAGCTGGAGATAACTGTTTTTGCATATAGATATAAAGAAACTATACAACTATAATCATATGTCTATAGTTGCTTTATGATAAGGGTCCAACAAAATTTTGTCCAATAAAAGGTCTATTTTTATAAAAAGATCTCAAAATTCGTGGAACTTGGTGGATAAATGCACATTTCAGTTCAAAACTTCTAAGTCCCCATTGACATTAACCTAAGGAAACCAGACTAAATCACATGCTATTGGTATAAAGCAAAAGCCATTTTCTAAAAGTAAATGCAAGGTAAACAATGAGAAGCTGAATTAAACACTCACCACCCATTTCCCAAAGTCATCATGCTTTCCCTGTTTACTCACTCTGAACTTATCCTATCACCTCCTCAGAATAGTAGGAATCATATTTATCAAGTCAATCAGAACAGGGGATTAGGTTAGCTTTTCTCAAAGCAGAATTACACTTTCTCAGTAGCACACTTCAGGTTAATGAAACTCATGGTCTGCTATCCATATAAGAATGTAGAGACACAAGAACTAGCAAGAAGCCAGGTGAATAGAATGGTAGCGTTTGGTCCTGGCTATCATTTATTGACCTTCTATTGCCATCTCTCTCAGCTACAATGAATCCCAGAGATCTTATCCCACTACTCAAATTTCTTCTGCCTTGCAAACTGGACACAATACTCCCTGCTGCAGCTTTCTTGGGAAGGAGGAGTTGGGTATAGTCCCAAAGAACATAGGGGGAAGACATGCCCTAAGTCACTGGAAAATATATGATTGATTCCAATTGTGGAAATGGCATAAAGAACACTTGCAGAGGAACCAGGGTGGGGAAACTATCACAACATTGATAACCCAGTCCTTTTCTTACCAATAATTGATAATAACTTGTGTAAATATAATTTCTGTTATAAGAAAAAGAACTTAGAATTGATATTCTGAAGACCTGTACTTGACACCTGTGTAACATTCAGAAACTCATTTAATTTCTCTCAGCCTCCATTTTATCACCTGGAAAATGGGATGATAATGGAATAATAGTATCAGTTCCCTTTTAGGATATTTATGAGGCTCAAAATGATGCAAAGAATATAAAATACTTCATAAATCTTTAAGTGTTTTATAAAGACTAACTAATATTAATCACTAAAATTCTTTGTTTATATTTTTGAGGGTTTTTTTGGTTGTTTTTTAATTAGAGCATAGCTCATTTTATTTGTTTAATCTAAATAAGCACAGAATAGCTAATCATCACTTAAAGCTATAGTGCTTTAAGATTTGTGATATTCTTTATTTATGTTTCTTCATTGGATAATAATAGATAGCATTTATATAGTCCTTACTATGTTCCAGTCATTATGCAAAGCTTTTTTACAAATATTATTACATGTGCTCTTCACAATCTGTTGTATTGTTGAGGAAGCTGAGGCAGAAAGAGTGACTTGCCCAAGGTCATACAGCTAGTAGAATATGAGACTGGATTTGAACTTAGATCTTCCTAACTATAGGTGCAGCACCCTTTGCACTATGCCACCCAGTTATCTCAATGATAATAAGATTCTTATTGCAGCAAATACAACCTCACCCCCAAATCTGTATAACATGATAGCAAATGTAAAATATTTTAAAGCTTTCAATAAGTTAATAATAACAGTTTTAGGGAATTAACCCTGATATAACAAATGATAACTAGTGGTCCAAATGAACAGAGCTCTAGACAAGGAATTAGGAAGAACTGAGTTCAAATTAGACCTCAGACACTTCTTCGTTGTGTGATCATTGGAAAGTCACTTAATCACTCTTTGCCTCAGTATCCTCATCTGAAAAGTAGGGATAATAACACTCTTCCCCCCCCCCCCAGGGATTGTTCATAAGAATCAAATGAGACATAATTGTGAAGTACTTTGTAAACCATAAAATTCTAAATAAATGCAAGTATTCTTATTCAATTCTAATAAGTTATTCAGATAGAAGGATGTGGAACACTTATTGGAGCTGACTTTATTATATCCCAAATTTGAGTATAACTATAGAGTTTGGACAATCTTTTGGAAACTACTATAAAAGAATCTGTACTGTCTTTATCCAAATAATTTGAGGTGCATGCCTTTTAATATAATACTTTGGAAAAAGAGCAAGCAAAATGGCCTCACAGTAATAATCAGTGTTGACAGGAACTAGACAGAATTTTCATTGAGGCAACAAGGATAATTTTTATAATTTATCATGAAAAAACTATATTTCATATATAAGACATGAAATATATTTGATGTTTTGATGTTGTTTTTCTTGAAAAATTTGGTTTTCTGTTCATAGAACAGGCCTCTCTCCCTCCTGAGCTTCACCTCTGGAAGCATCTATTAAATAAAGCTGTTGTTTTATTTGAACAGGTCACTTGATTCTTCAGAGACCTACAAGGATGCCATGAGGGAAAATATCACAGACAGAAAATTTGATATTTTCAGAGATATAAAATCTTATTATAATAATTATAGTTATCACATTTATATAATGCTTAAACGTATGCAAAGCACCTAAGATGTTATCTCATTTGTTCCAACATTGGATTTGGAGTCTGAGCAAGAGAGATGCCCTAAACAAAAGCATGGAGGCAGAAGGGATGTGTAATGCCAAGTTTGAAAAAACAATATATATATACTGGTTTGACTGAGGAATAAGAATTCTTGTACAAGAATCATGTGAAAGTCAGAAAGCTAGGCAACAGACAGATTTTAGAGGGCTTCAAATACCAATTTTAAAAATATATATTCTTTACTAAGAATAACTGGAAATTAGTTCAGATTTTTAAGTTGAGAAATATGGTTATACTGGTATCTTTGAACACCACATTAAAATAGCAAAATGTTTGTTAAATAGCTCCTTTCATCCTCGCAACAATACTGGGAAGTAGATAATATTAATATCCCTATTTCTTAACAATGAAGAAACTGAGAGCTTACAAAGTTTATATGATTTTCCCAAGGTCATCGGAATGCAATTATCAGAATTGGAAATCAAGTTTCCCTACTTCAAATTTTTTTTTTAGTAAGAAACCAATGTTGATTTTCTATCAGCGTATTTCCAATACTATGAGAGCATCTGGGGCAAAACTTGGGACCACTCTGCAGTAATTCCTATCCACTAAGTGATCTGAGCAGTAGAAGTTAGTTGATTGAAACTCCAGCCTTCAAGTTGATATTTGCCCTTCATTCTTGAAGAAGACCATGATATCAGGAAGGTGAAGCCATGACAAGTACATGAATTGGATTTACATGAGAAAGTGATGTGCTAAATCACCAGTCTCACTTTCTCCTCCTCAACCACCTGGGTCCAAAGGCCAGATATCAATCAGGACCTCTGGAGATGGCACTGGATTTGAGGCAATGACTTTCCTAAGGTCACACAGTCAGTAAAGAGTCATGTTTCTGAGGCTGGGTTCTAATTCCCATCCTCCTGACTTCAAGGCTTGTGCTCTATCCACTGCACCACCTAACTGCCTTAGGTGGATATGTAGAGGCATCAGGATAAATCTACTATATAGAAAAGGGTGCTTATAATTGATTAAATTGGAAAGGGAAGAGAATAAAAGCTGGGAGACCAATTAGGAAGTTTTTTAGAGTAATCCAGGGAAGTGTTAATGTGAGCCTGAAATAGTGTGTGAGTGGATACCTGTCCAGATTCGAGAGATCTTGTGGAGGCAGAATTAATAAAATTTAGCCATTGATTATATTATTGTGTGTGTGTGTGTGTGTGTAAGGGGTGGGAAACAGGCTATCTAGACAAAGAAATCAATCAAGCAGGGTTCTTAGGAGGGAAATCTGAGTATTGGAAAGATGGAAATAACTTCAACTGAAAGGTTGTAGTAGAGAGGATTTCAGAGAAATCTCATGTGTTCTATTTTAGATACACTGAATTAGAGAAGCTACTGAGACATCCAGATGGAGCTGTCCAGCAGAATAGAAGAAGGAGAAGAATCAGGGCTGTATGGGGGGGAGTCATCTAGCTAAAGTGACCACTGAATAACTGGAATGACATGTGAATGACTACCTCACAGTAATTTTGTGAAGAATTAGAAAAGGTCCTTTCCTGCTATTCACCCAAATGTGTAACTCTGGTAACATCACTCAATGTTGCCCTTTGTTTTCCAAAGTTGAAGTCCTTTAATCTGACTCAAAGCCCTTTCAATTGAAGGATGTTTTCTCATTCACTTCATTTTATTCATTGTGGTGCAGCCAAACAGGACTGTTTAGTAGTCAGTTGCCATACCATTTGATGCTTTGCCTGAATCGTGCCCTTTGCTCATTGCATTCACCAATCCTTACCTCTGACTGTTCAAATCCTACTTTACATAGAATTTTTTTCTTCAAATATCATTTTTTCTTGATTCCTTCCTTGAATTTCTTTTCTCTGAATTCCAGTAAAACATGGTTTGTATTTTTGCCTTCTAATGTGTGTAACTAATGGGAATTGCAAAAATGTTTAGAAATAAAAATAGCAATGGGGCGGCTAGGTGGTGCAGTGGATAGAGCACCGGCCTTGGAGTCAGGAGTACCTGGGTTCAAATCCAACCTCAGACACTTAATAATTACCTAGCCATGTGGCCTTGGCAAGCCACTTAACCCCATTGCCTTGAAAAATCTAAAAATAAAAGAAAGAAAGAAAGAAAGAAAGAAAGAAAGAAAGAAAGAAAGAAAGAAAGAAAGAAAGATAGAAAGAAAGATAGCAATGGGGAGGCTAGGTGACACAGTGGATAGGGCACCAGCCCAGAGTACCTGAGTTCAAATCTGGCCTCAGACACTTAATAATTACCTAGCTGTGTGGCCTTGGGCAAGCCACTTAACCCCATTGCCTTGCAAAAAAAAAACAAAAGAAGAAAATAAAAAAGAAATAAAAATAGCAGTTGTGGTATGCCTCTCTAAGTTAACCAAATGGGTCAAATCAAGCAAAAAGTTAAGCAAAACAAACTGAATTGGAAAGAACTAAATAGGCATATATTTTACTGAAACATAAATAGAAAAAAATCACCAAAATTAATCACACTAGGGAATAACAAATTTAGAAATTCAGAAAGGCAATTATAAGCACTACTTTTATAGACCATAATTAAAAATCTTGGCAATAAATAAGGGAAATGTGATCAAACTATGTAGGTCTATATGAACACTGAAAATAAATCATTAAATACTGATTGGGTCAAAGATCAAGTTTTAAAACTAAATAAACTTACATTAAAGATAAAGACAACATAAAAATAGTATATCAAAACTGACAACAGGAAGCTAATACAGTTGTCAGATGCAAATTTGTATTTCCCACCATTTATATTAACAAGAGAGAAAAGAGGAGATTAATGAATCGAGTCTACAGCTAAAAGAATTAGAAGATGAACAAATTAATATCCCCAAACCAAGTGTAAAATGACAAGTCATAATACATAAAGTGGAAATTAACAAAGTAAAGAGCAAAAGAAGAGTTGAATTAATTAAAAATGAATAACTTTTTTAAAAAATAATAAAATTGATAGATTATTAGCAAATTTAATTAAAAAAAAGAAGAAATAGGAAAATGAGATCACCAAAATCAAATAGCACAAGATCACATCAAATACAAAAGAAATAAATAAAATCATCAGGGACTCATATACAGTCGTATTCCAATAAACTGAAAAGATGAAAGAAATAATAAATATTCACCAAAATATAAAATACTGAAGTAAAGAGAACAGGAAACAGATAACCTGAACCAACTAATACCAGAGAGCGAAAATGAAAAGGACATTGAACAAAAAGACAACAAGACCCAATGGATTTGTAAACAAGAATTACAAAATGTTAGCTGCCATTTTGTTCAAACCATGGTTGAAAACAAAACAATCATCCATTCTTTCTTTGAAGAAGTTTAGGGGGGTGAGAACAACTACCTCCCAGGGATCCCCATTCCACTTTGGCTGCAGTTCCAATCGTTCGCAACTTTTTCCTCAGCTCAGACTTGAGATTTTGCATCCCTTGCTTCTGATTTTGGACTCTTGATTCTGGTATAATAAGAGTAATATTTCTTCCACATTACAGTCCTGAAAAGACTTGAAGGAATTTTCCAAAGTCTCTCCTGACTTTTTTTTTCCCACCAAGATAAATATCCCTATATCTTTTAAATTGGTCTTCATAGGGTAAAATCTCAAGGCCTTTCATCAATTAGTTGCCCTCCTCTGGATACCCTCCAGCTCATTCCTAAATGGTAGTATTCAGAACCGAACACAACATTTCATATGTGGTATGATATAAGCAACTATAGTTAGGGGAAAGATATGAATGATGATTCAATAAATAAATTGTTAGGGCATATAGACAGAGAGGTGGCAGAAGAATCATGAGATAGCAGAGTCAACAAAGCTGAAGTAAGAGAATAAAGAGGATGGAGCGAGAAAAGCTACAAGAAGAAAAGGGACAAATTAAAAACTATTGTATTCAGAAGTGAACGAGTCTTCTGTACCCTGGGAGAGAGCAATTACAATTACATCACAGTCATATTGCAGACAGTTAAGAACAAATATAGCTTCCTATTTTTTGCTAATTATTATTGCTCAGAATATTCAGAATGGGAAAGAAGTTTTGAATACCTTTCTCACAGACAGTCAACTGCCTCATTGAAGCAACTAGGTAACCAGAGTTCAAATTCAGTATCAGACATACTAGCTATGTAATCCTGGTCAGGTTACTTAACCTCTGGAAACTGCCTCAGTTTCTTTATTTTAAAATGAGGATAATAACTCCTCCCTTCAGGGTTTTTGCAAGAATTGAATTAGATGTTATTTATAAAGTGCTTATAAACCAGACTGTCTGGCACATAGTAGGAACGGTTCTCTTTTCCTTCCTCCTTAGAGCTCATGTTCAATATTTATGTATAGCTGTGATGATTTGATGAGTGAATACACTCAAATTGATGTTGAGTCCTCACTGCCATAAAGCGATCCTTTACTCATCCTAGCTGATTCCCTTTCATATTTCTCACAGCATTTCTCACATGTACCACATTTTCCCCTCTTCTCAAACTTCCTACACCATCCTCCACCCCATCAACAGATCTGCTTCATTCACTAGTGAATCAATACAAGCCATTTATTCAGAGCTTCCTCTTCCCTTCTAAACATCTCAAACCCTTTGACATTTTCCATTGTTAATTGCTTTGTTTCTGTCTCTGATAAAAAGATGACCCTTCTCTTTCTTAAGACCCATTCTTTCCCCCACTCTTTGGCAGCTTGCTTAATATATAATTTTCTCTGTCTCTCGATATATAATTCTCTATATATATCTCTCTCCCCTCTCTCTCCCTCTTCCTTTCTCCCTCTCCACATTAGATGTCTATGTCTATACACATATATACATACATACATACATATACCGATATAGAGATAGAGAGATAGAAAGAGAGAAAGAGAGAAAGAGAGATAGAGAAAGAGAGAAAGAGAAAGAGAGATAGAGAGATGGAGGGAGAGGGAGAGGGAGAGGGAGAGGGAGAGGGAGAGGGAGAGGGAGAGGGAGAGGGAGAGGGAGATAGATATAGATGATATAGAGATAGAGAGAGATAGAGAGAGAGAGAGAGATAGAGATAGAGATAGAGACAGAGATAGATAGAGATAGATAGAGATAGAGATAGATAGAGATAGATATAGATTTACACAGACAACAGGGTGGTACAGTATATAGAGTGCTGGGCCTAAAGTCATAAAGACTCATCTTCCTGAATTCAAATCTGGTCTCAGATACTTACTAGATGTGTGACCCTAGGGGAGTAACTTATCCTTGTTTTTCCTCATCTGTAAAATGAGCTGAAGAAGAAAATGGAAAAAACACTCCAGGGTCTGCCAAGAAAATCCCCAAATGCCCTGGGGAAAGAAAATCCCATGAGTTTTCCTGAAAGAAAAATGGAGAGAAAACTTCAGAGATGGAATGAAAAATGAACAAGCATGCAGAGGTTTGAATTGATCCCACTAGGGCAAGCAGCATGTGCTACCAATCCCATAAAAGATAGAGTTTCTGTGTGATTTGAGAGAGAGAGATGGGAGAAGAGAAGAGGAGTAGGGAGTCGCATGGAAGCACCTAGCTGGTATGGCTCATGCTTTAGTAGCTGCACCCATGTAACCGCGATCACCACTGTCATCTATCAGGAACCTGAATAATGCTTTGACTAGAAGCTAACTAATGTCTCCTAAACTATTCTCTACACAAGAGCTAATACAGGACAGTGATGTATTTTCTCTTCTTCCCTTTCCCTCTCTTCACCCAAGAAGACAGGTGCTAAATATAAAATGTTCTTGTCATATAAAAGTTATATTTATAAGTTCCATTTTAATTAACCCTAATGATGGCTTGCTCTTCACAAAGACTTTATCACTCAGAATTTCATTATTGTAAAGTGGAAATCAGAAAGGGAGATGAAGAAGGGAGGAAGAAAGGAAAGTCTAAAGATAGAGGTGAAAGAAAAGAAGGACAAAAATAAGCATTTTCAGTTTAATTTGGGAGAAGAAAGAATAAATCTGTGCAAGGAATTCAGACAAAATGCAAGAAAATCTTATTGATTCTAATTCTCTCAATGAGACAAATATAACAATTGGCTGAGGGCTGCCAGATAATTCACCCTTCTCCCCTTTCCTCCATCATCTGTTTTCTTGACTTTTGTCTTACCACTGAAAGGTGAGGACTCTGGAAGAGAGTGAGGGTGAAGACACCTAGCTCTCTGCTCACTTAAATCTAATCCGCGTGCAAGTCAAGACATCATCCTTTGGTGTTATTGATCCTCTTCAAGAAAAAACGAACAAAAACAGCTCTATGATGTATGCAAAGAGAATTTTTTTTTTTTTCTGCAGGGGTGGAACCAAAGTGATGGGTAGAGGGCAGATCATACCGATGAAGGGAAGAAAGCTACTAACCAAGACTAACAATGCGCACAGTCCAAAAGTGGATGCCAGAAGAGGGAGCATTCATACCTTCCTTTCCTATTGTAGTATACAGCAGGTGTTTCCCACCTTATATAAACAACCTTCATACAATATTCAGGGGGATATTAGCATTAGAATTCGCCATATACCTAATGAGTATAATCTCCATTATTACAGAAAAGTTTATTTCCTGAGTGGTTAACCACTATTTCCTCCAAACATACCCACTGCCAACACTTCCACTGCTCTGAGCTAGAGGTAATCTTGGAAGAAAAATGGAGTTTTGTTCAAACACTGCTGATTGCCTTTGAGAATAGCAACCGTCCACTTTAAAAATGAGTTAATGACATATCTTCCTGAGCCGTGTCTCCCCTCTAGTCATTAAGCAGCAAAATGTTTACTCCTGGAAAATGCTTGTTTCCCTGGGATTATTAATCATAGTTTATTGGGAAGTAATCAGTTACATGGTCTGCTTTCCCACCCCTTTTAGAAAATTTCAATGCTGAGATATTCATTTTTTTGCAATGGAAACCTACCCAGTAATTACCATATTTACTTTTCATTTATGGGGGGATAATCTGTTTTAATTAAGCCTAACTGAAGAACTTTTATCAGATGTAATTATCCCTTTCGATAAATATGTCTCCACTAATTACATTTAACCATGGGATTTATCGCTCTTAAGTCATTTAGTAGAAAACATAATAAATCTTTAGTAATACATGTGGAATTACTATAAATTAATTCAGATCATTAACATAATAAACAAATTAGGATAATTTTGCTTAATTAGTTTGGGTGGTTAACTTGAAATCCCATGTAAGCTTCATGATAATCAAGAATTTCACCATTATTTTTCAGAAAGATACATTTTTCAACAAATCTATCTGAATATTTAAAAGGAAA
Source organism: Macrotis lagotis (assembly GCF_037893015.1). Taxonomy (NCBI): domain Eukaryota; kingdom Metazoa; phylum Chordata; class Mammalia; order Peramelemorphia; family Peramelidae; genus Macrotis; species Macrotis lagotis. Next base: position 175,545,069 of record NC_133665.1, read on the forward strand.
GCACATTGCTACTATGGTATGAGGAAATGAATATCCCCTTAAGCCTCTTACAAAGCATAGATATAATTTAATTCTCTTCATTTCAAAGATTCAGCAGAATTTAAAGATTTTAAAAATATAAATACTACTAGAAAAAATGTTTTTCTAGGTAGTTCTTAGATGATTTTTTTCCTGTTTTGGTCCAAAACCCTTTTTATAAAATAAATTCTGGATGAATTCTCATGGATTAGAAATCATGAAGAAAGGTAGTCCTGAGTTTGGTCTTGGTTAGCAAGGAAAGTGTTCAACTATTGGAAGGCGACCTCTCAAAAGTATGACCTCATTGAATGAGACCCCTTTAGGACAAAGAACAGAAAGTAAAAACAGCACAATGCATTGAAAAGAATGTTGGATTTAGACCTAGAAAAATTATATTCAAGGCCCAACTTTGTCATTTAATCCCTTGATGACACTGGACAAGTCCATCAACCTCTCTGTTGTCTATTACTTTATTTGGAAAGTGAAAGATTGGACAGTATGACCTCCAGGATCTCTTCTGATCTACTATAAGTTCTATTTTTATTGTGAGTTATTGTAAATTTGTTGGGATCTTCCAATGAAAACATTATATGGACTACGGCCCAGCCTAAAATGGTAATCTAATGTTAGAGGAAAGAAGAATTAGGTCTCTTTAGCTGGAATGACCAAGGAATGGAGAAGGGCACTGTGCTTCTTCCCTAACAACATGCAATCACATTATAGCAATCAATCAACTGACATTTAATGAATCTTTCTACAATCAGTACTACTAAGTGTTGTATTTGCTATAAAGAGATTTAAGGGGCTCTTAACCTGGAGTTCATAGATCAGTTTCAGGTTTATCTATGAATTTGAATGAGCACAAAATTAAATTTTTTCCCTTTAATCTCTAATTAAAATTTAGCACTTCACTTAATTATTTTAAAACACTATCCTGAAAAAGGCCTCAGAGACTTCACCAGTTTGCCAAAGGGTCTATGATACAGAAATGGTTGCCATAGTCTCAACCATCAGACTGTTGAATAACAAAACCATACAAAGTAAAGCCAACCATAAATAAATATTTGTTAAGTATCTACTCTTTCCCAGGCTCTTTGGTAATCATTGGGGTTACAAATAACCTGCCCCCCAAGAGCTCGGAATCTTATGGAAAAAGACAATTCACAAAAGGAAGCAAATGTACAAAGCCTTCGTTCTCAAAGAAGATCATGACATCAGGGAGGTGATGCCATGACAAGAACATGAATTGGATTTGAGTGAAAGGATTGTTGTACTAAGCCACCAGTCTCACTTTCTCCTCCAAAGTCATCTGGATCCAATGGCCAGTTATGAATCAGGATGACTGGAGATATCTCGGGAGAGAGGCAACCAGGGTTAAGTGATTTGCCCAAGGTCCCACAGCTAGTAAGTGACAGTTGTCTGAGGCCAGATTTGAACTCCCATCCTCCTGACTCCAAGATCAGTGGATACCACTTAGCTGCCTATTATCTTAGGTATCATAGGAAAAAATTAGATAAGGCAAAATACTTACCTTTATGGGACTTAGAATAAGGCAGGGGAAATGAAATTCACAAATGATCATGTAATAGGGTCTAAGAGAGCTATAATATTAATTACTTATGATATGTATTTGTGTGTATGTGTGTGTTCTCCCTCAAGAGAATTAAATTCCTTGATTTCAGAGACTATGGATTTGTCTCTTTAGATCCAGAGACTAGCCCAGTGTCAGGTACAAAGAAGGCACTTATTAGATGCTTATTGATTGATTGAATGATTGGCTTTGTTCTCTATTCCAGCAATTTCAGGATCTTGTGGAAGTCCCACCAAATTCTATTGTTTTTTTTTTCCTCCTGAGAGTTTGGAGTCAAGGAATGAGGTCAGAGGAGACTTCAAGGGATAGCAAAATGGTAAAGTAAAAAAAAAAGAGTATTAGTACTAGATTTAGCAATTGTTTTCTGTTCTAGCCAGAAACTTTTGAGGCTCTTCTCTCAGATTGAAAACTTTATGAAGGTTAATTGACTTTATTTTGCCTCACTTCTTACCTAACCCTTAATCCCTGAATGGTCATGACTTCAAACAAACTGAGACCTAGGAAAGATTTTAATTCTGAACAACAACAGTGACAGAGGACAGTGCTCTGCTATTTATGACCTATTTAACTCTAGAAAAGATATCTGACCCTCAGTTTTCTCATATATAAAATGAGAGAGTTGAACTAGCTCATAATATTGCAAAGAAAATTAGTTTAAGAATCAAAAGACATGAATTCAAATCTGACCTTCAAAGCCTCCTTCCTTCATGACCTTGGGCAAGTCACAACTTCTCAAGACTCACTAAGTCTCTTAGTCTTTCATGTAAGTCTCAGTCTTTCATGCTGTACTAAGTCTCTTAGTCTTTCATGTAAAATAAGGGTATTGGAATAGTTGGCCTATGAGAGCATTTTCAGTTCCAAAGCTATGACTTTTTGATTCAAATTGACGAATGAAGTGCCTTCTACTTCTAAATCTGTGATGCTATGAAGGGGCGACTGAGTTCAAAGAAACAGTGAACTATGCAACAAGGAGATGAGTGTGTTGTTTTTGAAGGTTTAACCCCATCCAAGAGGATTCTCTTGGAAAAAAATTTGGTCTGATATGCACTTTCGATTGGAAGAAAGGAGATTTCATTCTTGAGAGTGTTCAGAATTCAGAATTGGAATAAATTACTACAGAAGTCAGGCCAGGGTAGACCAAAAATTTTCAAAATGCTATTGCCTCTTCCCCATAGTGCTCTCTGGTATCTTTCCTAGACCCCAGAATGCAAGAGAGAAAATTGTCTCTCTAATACCATTGGTGATGGATTCAATCTATATAGAAAATATTATAAAAATAGATTCAAATCACCTGAAAAAGAATTCAATAAAGAGAAATAAGTCCAATAAGGAGGAAAACCAGGAATTCATGGAATTATAAATTTAAATGTATGACATTAAAGATATTATCAAATCCAATGTCCTTGTTTTACAGTTGAGGAATCTAAGAATCACTTGGCTACAGGAATCATTTTGTATGCACAGAGATCCTTTAAATTAGCTTAGTTTTTAAAAACTTGTACAGAATGTGGAAGCAAAAGGAGGATGCAGAGGATGATACAAAATGGGGCATGATTCGACAAGAATAATATTGAATTGAAACTGCCAAAGAAAGAAAATTGCAATTTAAGAATTTTTTCCCCTAATTGGAAGAAAAAGGGAGCTCAAAAAATGATACGACCCCTACATCAGGAACTTGAGTTGATGATAACTGTCAACCAAGCATATCTGTCCAATTCTTCATTTACAATTGGTTTTCACTGCCAAGGAAAATTCCATTTGTACTGGAGAGGATGGAACTAAAGTTTGTCAGGGACTGGATTTGTGATTTCATGGGTATAGGGCACTCACAGGGGAGGAATCTTCTCTGAAATTTAGAAGATTTAGATATTTTCTAATCTTTAATAGTTTTCTAATCTCAAAAAAAGAGTAAAAGATGACTTTGCCTGAGATCACCCAGTCAGGATGAGTCAGAGGCAGGACTTGAACTTTGGTCCTCTTGACTTCAAGACCAAGTCTCTATCAACAATACCACAATGCCTAAGGGACAGCTAAAGTCCAATATAAAAGTAAGAGAGCATCAAGGTGCCCTTGGAGAATTCAAGTTACTTGACCAGATTAACTATATCACAGAATACTGAAGAACCAGCAAATGAGTGTATTTGGTTCTGAACCACCATTAGTGAAACGTGTAAAATCCCAGAGAATGGAAGGCATCTCATGTCTGAATTCTGTTCTGAATCACTTCTGATTTTAACAAAAAAGTTAAGAGATCCAAGAGCATGTCATGACAACCCAAAAAAGCTCCTGTGACATAGGCTACATTCAACTAGACAGCAAACATTTTAAGCACTTTGTGTCAGGCATCATTCTAAGTGACGGAGACAAAAGCACAAAAGTGAAACAGTTCCTTCCCTCAAGTAGCTTACATTCTAATGGATGGAAAGAGGAAGAAAACACATAGAATAGAAATAAATAAATTAATAAAAACACATACAAGTAAAAACAAAAACAAAATAAATATATATATAAGTAAAAACAGAAATTTATAAATAATATATAATTGATGATGTTTGTCCTTCATTCTTGAAGAACACTACAATATCAGGAAGGTGATGCCATGACAAGTATATGAATTGGATTTTTGAATGAATGAGTGCTGTACTAAGTTACCAGCCTCACTTTCTCCTCCAAAGCCATCTGGATCCAATACCCAGATGTGGATCAGGATGCCTGAAGATGATCCTGGAAAGAGGGCAATCAGGGTTAAGCAATTTGTCCAAGATCACACAACTACTAAGTGTCAAGTATCTGAGGCTGGAATTGGACTCCCATCCTTCTGACTCTAAGGTCAGTGCTCTTTCTACTGTACCATGTCTAGCATAAATATAAAATATAAATATAAATAAATACTATATAAATATATAGAATAAATATAAATAAATAAATGATGTATACCATAAATGCATAAAATATAGACATATGATATATGTAATAAATGCTATAAATAAAATAAAAAACCAAAACACATATATAAAAATAAATGCAAAGTAGCTTTGGGAGGGAGGGTATTAGGAGCTGAAAGTTAAGAGAATTAAATTGAAAGGAAAAAAAGGACTAAATGGAAACTGGAGAAACATATGTAGGCTCTGCTATAATGGGAACTTTTTTTATAAGGACTGTGTAATTAGATGGCTGTTGAAGCGCCTGGCAAATCTCAAATTCTAGTATCCTGTGATGTGAGAAAATATGCTCATTTAAGGGTTGGAAGACAGTCACTATAAAGACACTGGAGTATCATTTGTGAGGAAGAATAAGAAGGCTAGTTTGGATGGATCAAGGAGTGGGGGAAATGGAGTGATGTCTAAAGAGATTAAAAAGGTTAATTAGAGCCAGGATGTGCAAATGTAGACACACAAATATATAGGTCTATAACATACATGCAGGTATATGCAAGTATACATATAGATGTATATATATATATGCATATATTTTATTTATATATAAAATTATATTTTTTAAAGACATAGGTAACTCAACTCCTGATCTCCCCAGTTGTCAATATAGTCAAGGAAGCTAGTGAGAGGGCTATTTCAACAGTCCAGGTCAGAATCTATGGATGCCTTCATCAGACTGGGGAATGTATGAATATAAAGAAGGGAATTTGAGAGATGTGAATAGTAATGATAAGATATGGCAACTAAATGATTATATAACATGAGTGCTCTTTAGGAGTTAAGGATGACACTAAGTTTGCAAATGTGAATGACTAGAAGGGGAAAATTTTGGATAAGAAGAGAGTTGGAATGGAGTGATAGAAAGTTCTGTTTATACATGTTGAGTCTAAAATGTCTGTGGGCTTTCCAATATGCTATTTCTTATGGGAGAAAGTAATCCAGACAATAAGAGACATTGGGGTTGGATATATGGGTCTGGGAATCATCTGCATGAGTTAACTGAACCCATAGGATAGGAAGAGATCTCAAGAATAAAGAAGAAATGGTAAAGGTGAAACAGTAGATAGAATGCTAGGAAAAAAGTCCTCTTCCTTAGTTCAAACTACTAACTGGGCCAGTTTAACCTTGTTTGCTCAGTTTCCTCATCTGCAAAATGAACTAAAGAAGGAAATAGCAAACCACTCTAATACCCTTTGCCAAAGAAAACTCCAAATAGGGTCACAAAAAGTCAGAAACAATTGAAAAATGACTGAACAGCAACTGAGAGTCACAGGTTAAGCATAAATTGTAGAGCAATCAGAGACAAGTAAGATGATGAAGGAGCTAGAGATGAGGTCATGAAAATCCATGAAGGAATCCAGAATGTTTAGCTCTCAGAAGAGAATCAGGAGTGGCACTGTAGCCATATTTGAAGGGCTATCACATGAAAGAATAATTTAACTTATTGTTTTGCCTTAGAGGTCAGAACCAGGAATAATGGATGAAATTTGAGAAAAATTTCAGCTTAACATAAGGGAAAATGAAGAAGGGTTTTGAATTCATGTCACTTGAAGATGAGTTGGAAAAACAAGGGACATTTTGCCTAGAGATATACCTGGAAGGTGGCAGTTTGGAGATGGATTAAATGATCTCCATTTGGCCTCTGGGGACAGAAGCAGAAGCACTAGTTCAAAGTTTAAGAGATAAATTTAGGTTGAAATTTCAGGAAAAAATTCTGAACTAAGGTAACGAAGGAGTCAGAAGACTAGAAAGGTAGAAAGGGACTAAATTATGTGAGGCTTTAAAAGCCAAAGAGATTTTATATTTGATCTTGGGGGTAAAAGGGAATCACTGGAGAATATTGAGTAGGAGGGTGACAAGGTCATTGTTCAGTTATTTTTTATCATATCCAACTCTTTGTGACTCAATCTATGGTCTTTTTGGCAAAACTATTGGATTAATTTGCCATTACCTTCTCTGGCACCTCAACTATGGGTGAGGAAACTAAGAAAAAATAGGGTTAAGTTCTCAGATCTAAGCTTAAGGAAAATCAGTTGACAGTTGAGGGAAGAAGAGAATGGATTGAGGAGAGACTTAGGAAAGAAAAACCAGCCAGCTGACTATTATATTAAGCCAGTTATGAGGTCATGAGGACCTATACTGGGATGATGGTTTTGTCAGAAGAAAGAATAGGACAAATAAGAGTAATATTTTGAAGATAGAAATGGCAGGGATGGACAACTGATCAGCTATGGGGAGTGAGAGAGAACGAGGAGTCAAGGCTGACATGTAGGCTGCAAGTCTGGATAATCTGGAGAACCATAAAAGAGAAGTTAGAAAGATGGAAGGGTTTTTGTGGGGGGTAAATATTGAGCCTGGAAAATATTGAGTTGAAGATGTTGATGAAACATTTAGTTCAAAATGTTCGATTGGCATTCAGAGATGTGAGACAAGCAGTCGGCAGAGAAGTTACCTACAACCCTAAATTCTCTATAATGCTAGTCATTGTTATTTAACTATTATGCATAATAAGCATTACAAAGCACAAGTAATAGTTCTATTGCACTGCCTTTCACATACTGTACTTGGCTCAATTCCATCTGAGAAGAGGCCAAAATTAATCCTGGCCCCATTCTTGGCAGGGACATGCTATACAATACAGCATGTCAAGAAGACTCCATTAATAATTAATGATAATTTCCATAATGATGATGACATATCAGACTGTGTCCAAGTTCAAAACAGCTGGGACTGTCAGACATTCTTATTTTGACCTATGGGACAAGCACAATGGGTGGCTAGTTTCCCATTCAATGCAGTCAGCCATGGAAACAATAGAAGTGTAATTTCAATTCAAAAATTGGCTATCAAGTACATATTTTGTACCAGACACTATGCTAAGTATTTAAGATACAAATGCTAAGGAAAAAAGTCATAACTAGAATTTATATAGTTTATAACTTTAAGCAAAGAAAATTCTATATTTAAGACATGTAAAGGGCTTTACAAATCTGATTGGATCCTCACAAGGGGAAGGAGTGGCATTATTGACCATTTTGCAGACAAGGTAAACGAAATGGACTGAGGTTAAATGGCTTGCCAGTCACTTAGTCAATAAATGTCTGAAGTCAGATTTGAATGGTTTCCTGACTTTAGGTCCATCATTCTATCCATGACCTCATATCAAGTACCTTACATTCTGCTGGGAGAAGTTGAAATGATTATAGTAGAAAGAAAAATCAAGGTGGGAGAGAGTAAAAAAACACCTAGATGGAAGCATCTTTCTGACCTAGGACAAGTCACGTAAACTCTCCAGTCATCAGTTTATCCATCTGTAAATGAAAAAAGGTGGTCTAGAAGGCTCATGAGATCCTGTCCAGCTCTTCCCATAAGCTTATGAGAAGGTGCCACCAGAGATTAAGTTTGAAGGAAGACTGAGATGGAGATGAGGAGGGAGCACAGACCATACAAAGACAACTGCATACAGAAATACATATGTGAAAAAAACAATAAAAATCAATGTTAGTGTAACAGCTAGCATTTATATAGAATGCTACCATCTGGAAATATGTTGCCTATATTTCCTCATTTGAGCCTCATAACATCCTGAGGCAGGTATGTTTTATTATTCCTTTTTACAGATGAGGAAACTGAGCTTGAGCTCAAAGTCCATCATCCAGTCAAACTGAGGCACTGACCCTTCTGAAAATTCAGCACTCCCAGATGGCCCAAGTAGATAGAGTATTAGATTTGGAGTCTTAACAGCTTGAGTTAACAGCAGAATGATAGGAGGCAGAATTTGAACTCAAACTGTTAAGACTCCAAGTCTAACACTCAATCTACTGGGCCATCTGGGAGTGCTGAATTTTCAGAAGGGTCAGTGCCTCAGTTTGACTGGATGATGGACTCTGCAAAGGACAGGAGTAAGAATTCAAGATAGAGAGCAGAAGTTGTATTCAGAGAAATTCCTTTGAGAAGGAAGATACTTAAAAATGTCCCTCAGGAGGTCAGTAAAAACAAACAAACAAATGAATAAGCAAAGAAAGAAAGAAAGAAAGAAAGAAAGAAAGAAAGAAAGAAAGAAAGAAAGAAAGAAAGAAAGAAAGAAAGAAAACAATGTGCTCTTTTGAGCTATGTGTGTTCTGTGTATATACCTTAGGACATAGAATGGTCCAAATCTACTTCCTTTTTATTAAATTTTAATTTTTTTATTAGGGCAATGAGATTAAGTGACTTGCCCTAGGTCACACAGCTAGGTGATTATTAAGTGTCTGAGGTCAGATTTGAACTCAGGCCCTCCTGATTCCAGGGTTGGTGGTTTATCAACTACACCATCTAGCTGCTCCCAAATCTACTTCCAACATAGTAGATTAGATATGAACATTTTTAGAAAATCTCTTATTACAAGAAAAGGAGAAAGATGAATTCTCAAACTCATTCTATCTCCTTACTCTCCTTGGTCTCTGTTGACACAATATCAATCATTTAATCAACCAACCAACAAGTATTTAAGTGTCTTTTACATGCTAAGCACTGTCCTTATATAAATGCCAAATATCTGAATGATAAAATGAAAAATCCAATCAACCTAGGTGTTTCTAAGTCATTGTTCCAAGATGGCTAGGCACCATTTTTGATAAAGTAATTTGTCTGAATTTTTCTGCCATGCCACATGCGTTGGTGTTCCCTGAACAAAGACCAAAACTTCCCCAAGTTTGTCATTCAGGAGGAAGTGATATTTGTTCTTCATTCTCCAAGAAGATCGTGACATCAGATAGATGATGATGCCATGACAAGTATATAAATTAGATTTGAGAGAGGGGGGTGTCGTGCTAAGTCACCAGCCTGACTTTCTCCTCCAGAGCCATCTGGGTCCAGTGACCAGATATGAATTATAATGATTGGAAATACCTGAATGTGAGTAAATCCAGATTAAATGATTTGCCCTAAATCATAAAATTAGTAAGTGATGAGTGTCTGAGGCTAGATTCAAACTCCCTTCTTCCTGATTCCAAGGCCAGTGATCAATCTACTGTACCATCTAGTTCCTCAGGAGACAGAATGGTACAGTGGAAAGAATTCTAGATTTTTAGTCATGGGATCATAGGTTTAAGAACTAGTAGGAACTTCAGAGATTATCTTCTTGGAGCTTTTTATCAAGGGATTCATGGCCTCAGGGTCAGTGAATTGATTTCAAGGAAAGGGAAAAACAATTATAGATTCATTTTCACTAACCTCTAACTGAAAGTTAGCAATTCAATTATGAATTTAATTTAAAATTCAATTATGAATTAGGGGGAAAAAAACCTATTCTTACAAGAAGAGGTCCAAAGATTTCACTAGACTTCTAAAAATGTCCATCACACACACACACACACACACACACACACACACACACACACACAAGTTAAAGACTCATGATCCAGTCCAACTTCATTATTTTTACTTGAGGAAACTTGGGACTATAGACACAAAGTGATTTGCTCATGGTCATATGAGTAGGAAGTAGCCAAGCTAGAAAGTCTGGATGTGCTGAACACAGCACAGAATAATAAAGAGTACTGCAGGTACTCTTGCGGGGGGGGGGGGGGGGGGGCAGTCTCTGCTCAAATGCTATCATTGATAATACTATTTAAGTTCAATGCTCATGGGCAGATCATTTTAATTTCCTTGAGTCTCCATTTCTTTCTCTATAAAATAATGGTTTAGACTCCATATCTGTAAATGTTTCTTCTAGCTCTAAACTGATAAACCCTAGTTGTAATATCTCCAAGACGTGGAGATAATTGTATTACTCACCATGAATAATGTAACCTAAAGTTTAATGATTACCTAATTTATAAGTTGTTATTATGGTTGATTTATTCATAATAAATATTTCATTTGTCTTTTTTTTACTTAGCTCTAATGATGAAAGTTCATATTTCTAGTGGATCCTTCATATTGCTGACAAAGTGATTTCCCTTAATGCTAGATTTGACCACGTCCTTCACCTACTCAATAAACTACAATGGCTCCATGTTACCTCCCAGATCAAATATGTTTGCTCTCAAATCATTGCGATCCGGCCCCACCCTCTTTCCAGACTCTACATGTTACTCCTATTTCTCCTTCTCTTCCTTAGTAACATATCCAGATGGCCTCACTTTCCCTCATATAGTGCATTCTGACCATATCTCTGAACCAGTCATCAGCACCCCCATGCCTAGAAGGCCTCTTTCCTAGCCTCTACTCCAAAGCATTTTTTTCCCCTTCATAACACAGTTCAAATATCATATTCTAAATAAGGAGTGGGTCACCCTGGTAAGTCACTTAATCTCTTCATGGTTTGGACAGCTCTTCAAAGCTATAAGAGGCAGAGAAGGTGCCTACCTGTAGCAGTAAATGAAATTTCCTCTAGCCAATGAAATTGTAGATCCAAATGCTATTCTTAGTTCTATCACCAATACAGTTAATTAAATGCTTTAAAGTTTGCAAAACATTTTGCCTATATTATCTCATATCAGAAGAAGACTGATATATAGGTATTAATATCCTCATTTTATAGATGAAGAAATTGAGTCTCAGATAAATAAAGTGAATTGATTCTAAAATCAGACTCTGGAGTGAAGAACAGGTCTCTTGATACCATTCACAGATTTTATTTTCTTTAAATTTTTATTGACTTTTTTTTTGGTCCATCACCCAATGTCCTCCCCACCACCTGCCATTCAAGGCCTTCCACAGAGGGTTCTGACATAGCAGTTCCTGCAGTCCCCTAGTCTGCCATCTTTACACAGTTACTTCATTTCCAGGAGCCTCACCAGAGTTTACAACTCTATTACCAGTCATTAAAAGAAATCTAAGCTCAGGAGGACTTCAAACTAATTCCTATCATTTCAGGTTGAGGATAAATGCTACCAATTTGACATATCATCATGTGCTGATGTGTCCCCCCAGCCTCCCTGATTGCAACTTGGTGACTGAATTACCTCCCTTAATTATGGCCTTTTTTTTCTTATCTCATTTTCTGTAGTCATATTAATGGTCACATAATAATATTAGACAATGTTCACTAACCATTAACTCCAAAAATAATGGCTATGTTAAATCAAAGTTAATTAGTATGTCAAGGAGCCGAGGTAGTTATGTAGCTACCTGATGGGGGGAGGGGGTAGAAGGGGTGTGATGGTAAGGATGCCCCATTAAACCACCAACCATGACATATTTTCAAATGTATCTTCTGTATTTTTTCCAGTATTTGTCACTAATAAATATAGAAAGTCATTTCTCAGAGATCATTTCTTATATGCAGCTACTGATGACTTAGCATACACATATCACACATGGGGCAGGAGCTACCAAAAACAGAACTGATGGGAATGAGTGAATCCCTGGGCCTATTTCTTTGAGAAGAACATGACTAGTCAAATAAATTTGATTCAACAAATATTTATTAAATGTCAACTATAGATATTGGGCCAGGCACTGTGATACTAAGGTGAAAATGAAAATGTCCCTGTGCCCAAATTTACATTCTCTGGGATGAGGCAGGAAGGAGGGGGATAGCATGTTCTTAGATAAGTCATTATGGAATACATCGATATAAAAATATAGATAGAGAGACATGAATGATTATATAGATATCAATACAAATATTGATATAGACAAACAGACAGACATAAACTCACAGAGGATATAGATAGAGATACATTGGTGATATATATATATATTGCTGATTTAAATATGATGAGAGATATAAATATAAAGTATATAGTTGATATAGATATATATACAGATGTTATAGATATATAAATATATAGATGATATAAAGACAAATGATAGCAATGTAGTAGATAATATTTAAGTAAATATTAGGCATCTGCACATAGATACTGACATAGATATAGACATAGATGATGTATAGCTATGTAGTTGATATACAGATAAGGTATACTGATAGATACAGATATAAATATATAGATACACATATACACCAATATATGTTGATATATAGATTATACTAATACAGATGTTATTGTTATTTTAACTAATGTATGAATTGGACTTAAGTGAGGCAAAGGTGCACAAAGGTGTCAGCTATACTCTCTCTTCCAGAGTCATTGAAGTTCAATGGCAAGACAAAAGTCAAGACGGCTGATAATGGCTCAGGATAAAGTGATTGACTTGGGAATCTTTGATGTCTGACCAAACTCTAAGCATGCTACAAAACCTTCTTCGGCCACCTTTATGACCTTTGGAACTGAATGCTCTCAACTGCCCATTCCAGTGGAGGAAGTCTTCACATGCTTTGGCTAGACATTCCACAAATTCACGGATGGGTTTGAACCCTCAATGTGGTTTAGCATACCTGCTGGCATGATTTACTAGTGTGGGACCTCTGTGAATGTTGCAGATTCTTGGAGTCACAGGAGAGAGTTGAGTGCCAGAAAGGCACCAAAGGTGGATAAAAGCTGTGAAAAGGTAATGGCAAGCCCTCAATCCAGCAATGCTCATCCTCCTAAATATGTTATATATATCAAAATATAAATATATAGATAATATAACTACAGGGATGTAAATTGTGTATATATAGTGTGTATATATATATAGTATATATAATATATATATGACATAAATATGGATATAAATAGAAATTATATGGACATAACATAGATTTTTATTGAAAATAACATGGATATAGAGATGAGATAGCTATTCTAAGAGTTGAAAGTGAGGATGTAGAGCAGGTCAACCATATGGACTATTTCTATGTCACAGCACAACAGAGAAGACAGGTGATGGGGAGGCAGCGTAGTACAGTATAAAGAGCATTGACTCTGGTATCAGAGGACATGAATTCAAGTCCCCCTCCTTTAACTTACTTGTGTGACCTTGGATTAGTCTATCAAAGTCCTTAGCCCTCCTTTTGTTTTCTCATGATTACAATGGGAGACTTGGACCATATAGTCTCTCAGATTTCTTTGAACTCCTTAAGGTTGCAACTAGGTATAGTGAGTTTGGGGAGTGCAGAAAGGATAAGGAAGGGGCGGCTAGGTGGCATAGTGGATAAAGCACCAGCCCTGGAGTCAGGAGTACCTGGGTTCAAATCCGGTCTCAGACACTTAATAATTACCTAGCTGTGTGGCCTTGGGCAAGCCACTTAACCCTGTGTGCCTTGCAAAAACCTTAAAAAAAAGAAAGGATAAGGAGTTCCTAGAAGGGTACTCTGTATCCACAGGAGCACCCAGTCAAAACAATGTCTTGCAAGGTTTATTGATACCTACAGGAGAGGCAAGGTGATGCGGTGAATGTGTTAAGGATAACTTAATGGGGAATAGGCCTGTAATGTCCATGCCATTAAGCAAGTAAGACATAAAAGTGGTGCTCAGAAGTCTGGAACACAGTAAGTGCTTAATTAATAAGACAAAGAGAGAAAGAGATGAGGAAAAGGGAAAAGGAAGGAGAAAATAACAAGAAAAATAACGCGAACAAGAATAATCCCTAACAGCAGCTTAGATTTTGGAGAATTTGAAGACATAGTTGTTGCTATATTCCTAGCCCAGAAGCCTTTCTCTAGTGAGTATGGCTCTAGTTGCATGGAGCCCTGTAATACTCGAGGCCTAGTGGTTCTCAAAAATTACTGATTTAATTATGGCTAAACCAAATTGCTAGAAAACATATGTTGTCCACTACTCAGTTGGATGAATAGTTAGTTGAGTCACTTCGTTGGTTTACATAACCTCGATGGATGCTATAGATGGACAATAAGTTACAGTTTAGAAATAGTCAAAGGAGACAGAGACAGGAACAGGATAAACAGAGAAGAGTCTATTGTATCGTTTCAAGGGAAACTGTACAAACTTCTTTTAAATAATCCTAAGTAAATCATGTATTCAAAACCAAATCATTTGAACATCAAAATTGTACTATATCCACTAGAGGTCTGTGACTCATAGAATGAAACCAATTCAAAAGCATCCCAAATTTGTGGATCAAAGGACAATGAAAAGACATGTGCTGGAGAGAGAGAGAGATAGGAAAGTGGTAAAAAGCAAAAAAGAATTGACTGTGAGATAACATGAGATAATGGGGTTGGGGCAGGGAGTTTGGATTTGGAGCTAAAAGTCCTGGTTAAATGCTATTTATGCTATCTTCTACTTGAGTAATTTAGGGCTTAAATTTGGGGGTTTCAGTTTTATCTGTAAATGGAGAAGGGTAATCTTATAAGCAAGCTTGACATGGTTGTGATATGTATCTACTTAGGAAGTGTTCTCTTTTCTGATCTTTGTTGATTAAAATTTACTAATCATAATCTCTCGAATTAAAGATCTATTAATTAGGTTTTATTTGAATGATCACTACCATAGCTTAGTTGCCTTTTCACCCTGGAAATTCCCTCATTTCTTTGTGACCTTCTCACTTTGGAGCAATCCACTACCACTGCTAGGACTTTCTCCTATTGATTAGTACTACCCCAAAATTTCCAGCTCCATTTTTTTTATCCTTCCCCTTTAGAATATAAGCTACTTGAGGGTAGGAAGTATTTTTCTTTTTTGCTTTTTTATACATAATGTCTGACATAGCAATTATTTCACAAATGTTTACTGTTGACTTAGAAAAGCTTTGTATAACTTAGAAACTAAAAACTCTTAGACATGTATTATCACATCAAAATATGTAAAGATTTTACTCCAAAATCCATTGATAGTGTTCTTTGGAAGATCTTGGGAAATGGAAGGTGATGTATCTCCCATTGATATATCCCAGTGTTGTACCAATTTGCCAAGAAAGGGAAATTTAGTTCAGTGAGCATGACTTCCTGGCAAAACGCAGGAGCCCCCTATTAAAAGAATAATTTTAGATATCTCAAAATGAAGCAAGGATCAAAAAGAGCCAAGAGGGCATCATCAAAATTAGGTGATGTTCCTTTCTTCCTTTTTAAAATTAGGTTACTAGGTTGACAGGTCAGGGAAATTCTCTACTTGTGAATTATGGGTATTTTCTTGAGAATGGCTCAGATGTAATTCTTGTGGCCACAAAGCAGAGATATAGTCAAGGGGCTTACACAATTAGCTGGATTTGGAGCTGGTTGAATTACTGGGCTCAGAGTAGTCAATAATGGCAAAATGTCAAGTTAAAGGGTGATTTTTCAATAAAATATCTCATGGATTTGGGCTTACCCCTAATATTTAAGATTTTTATGAATGAATAAAGAAAAAATATTTATTAATCACTCTGTAGCAAACACTATACCAAGTGCTGATGAAGAGAGAGAGAAAGAGAGAGAGACAGAGATTACCCTCAAAAAGTTTATATTGCAGTAATGGAAGATAAACTATTTAGGGATATATATGGACATGATGGACAGAGAAAATCACTCTGGCCTGTAGTGCAGGTGGTGGGGGGAGCTCTCTGAAATTCTAAATTGATCCAGAGGAAAGTAAATCAGCTCCAATTAAGAATTTATTAAACACTATTCAATGACAGGCATAGGTCCAAGTGTTGGGGGGATACAAAGAAAGTCAAAAGACAGCTTCTTTCCTCACAATCTCAAGGAAGAGATGGGATAAATAGGTTATATATATATATATATATATATATATATATATACACACACACACACACACACACACACACACACACACACACACACACATATATATGTATACTGAAAATAAGAGAGATTTGAGACAGGTTTCCTAGAGAAGACAAGATTTTAGCCAGGACTTGAAGGAATCTGTGGAAGCCTGGAGACAGAGATGAGGACAGAAAACATTTCAGTCATAAAGGACAGTCAGGGAGATGTCCAGAATTGGGAGATGGACAACCTAGCTGATGTACAGCAAGGGGGCTAGGGTCACTAGATTAATGGGTATTTGGGGGAATATGAAG
The DNA here is from genome assembly GCF_037893015.1 of Macrotis lagotis. Taxonomy (NCBI): domain Eukaryota; kingdom Metazoa; phylum Chordata; class Mammalia; order Peramelemorphia; family Peramelidae; genus Macrotis; species Macrotis lagotis. The sequence continues at coordinate 175,561,467 of NC_133665.1, forward strand.
ACTGGAAAGGTGAAGAGAGTGGATAAATTATGAATGACTGAATGTCAGAGAATTCTTGATTCTAGAGACAATTGGAAGCCACTGGTCAGACTGCTTTTAAAAATATATACACAGTGGCTAAGTAGAAGACAACCTGAAGTGGAGAGAGATTGTGGCAGGCAGATCCAAAAGGTTTGTGCAATGATCCAGACATAAGGAGATGACATTCTTAGGGAGCTAAGTCACAAAATGCAGGAGAGAAAAGAAGATGGATCAAATAAAATGATGGCCTCTCCAATAATAATGATACTTTTAATTTGCTTAGTGTTCCCAGAACAAAATGCATAAAGCATAACTGGAGGAGGAAATAACAGGGCAGATAACAATATAACCTGGGTTAGATGTGAAGCACAGTTCTGGCCTGTAGCCAGTTGTAGATCCCTACATCTATATTTATCTTTATCTTTATATATATATATATATATATATATATATATGTACTATCCAGAATGTGCTAGTTAAGTTTGAACTCTCTTAGTCAACAACTAAGATGGCTGAACCCTGGGGCAGAGCTTCCAGAGATGAGTAAATTAATTTCCCCAGGAACTGGATGACTTAGATAAAGGCAGAGATGGTTTCCATTGATGGAGATTCCTCAACAAATAAGCAGATAATGAAGAGCTGAGAAAGGGAGTTAACATGTTATAATGAGAGTCACCTTGATGAATTAAACTCTATGAAGAAACTAATGAAATAAAATTAATAGGAATAAATGTCAAAATTTGCAAAAAAACAAATTTGTAAGGACATGATGGAATAGGCACAGAGAAATAAAAGTATGACTAAAAATTTCTGGGATTATAGCAGAGAATAAGTTTGCTATAAATCACAGTAGGATATGACTGCCTCCCTCCAGTCATCCCAAAAAAGAGAATAGATTGTATTCAAAGAGGCAGATTTTTCAGAACTAAGTAGGTGATTGATAGTCTTCTTGCATACTTTCCTGATCAGATCACATCTGTGTTATTGTGTATATCACATTCTAGAATATTGGTATTAATAAGATTTGAGAAGCAGATAGACCCACTGGGCCTTGAGTCAGGAAGATCTGAGTTTAAATCTAGCCTCAGATGCTTCCTAATTATGTGACTGTATGTTTCTATTTCTTTTTCTATAAAATGAACAGCAAAAAAAAAATGGCAAATCAGTCCAGTTTCTCTGCATACAAAACCCCAAATGGGGTCACAAAGAGTCAGTCACAACTGAACAAAAATAAATTCTACAGATTTCCAAATGATCATAAAAATAAAATAAAATAAAAATTGAAGAAATATTTTCATCAAAAAGTTTCCTACTGAAAAACTAAATTAACCACTAAAACTAAGAAGACTTAAAATTTATGGCACATACCTTTCTATAATGCAAAAAGTTACTGATCAGACTGTCATAAGAATCATAGAAGTGGGCAGGGTGTTTAGCGAGTAGGAATTATGTAAGAGAGGTATGTAGGGATGATGCCATGGGCAATTATGGGAATATGCCAGGCTACCATTAATTTGCAAGGGAAATCTCTCTCTGTTTTTGAATAATATATGTGTTGGCATCCAAACTAGTAAGAGATAAAATATAACAATGAAGAGATATCAATTCCCCCCCTTCCTACCCCAAGAAGTCTTTTTCAAAAACTATTCACTAACAGATACAAAACCTGGGAAAGGGAGCTCACTCCTGATGGACCCCACCTACTGACAAGGTCCCATTTCAAAATTGGTGCTGGGTAATGAAATTGCTTCACAGGCAATAAATAGAAATAGTATGCATATGAAAGTAGTTAATTTCTGAAACATTGGGCACAAAGAAAATGTGTAGGAACCTTTTAGACCTGTGACAGGCAAAAAATCATCAAAGGTTACCTTTCTTTGATTCTTCTGGCTTAGGCAGAAAGAAATAGGCTCTCTCCACTCTGACTATTCCTTTCCTCTTCTTTGGCTTAATTGGGTGTCAGAGCAGGTCAAATATATACGGTGACATTTCATGGAAGGGGGAGAGAGGTAAGATGTAGATGGATTCCATCCACATAAATAATGAATTCTCCCAGTACCTAAAATATTCCTGAAGCTGCATTAGGGCCTATTTGCATTCCTCTTTAATTCCAAACAACTGTTGCATTTTTCATCTTCTTGCCTTTTACAGAGAAGGGACACAATGGGCCCCAGACTTAATCCCACCTCAACACTAGGCTTCATTAAAATCTATCCCACAGCCACTCCCACAGGTCTGAAATGTGAACATGATCAGGTATGTGCTCCATTTTTACTGTTCTGAAACGAACTAGGAAACTGTTGTATAAGCATTTAAATAGTCAATGAGGATTTAAGATGCAAATCAACTCTGAAACATCTTGACAGAATGTCACAACCCTGGATTTGAAGAGTTGGGGGCCAAAGTGAAGGGAGGGGCACGTCCAGAAATGGAAAGAATTTACTTAAAGAAATAAAATTATTCATGAAAAGTATTCAGGGAAATCTCCATTTCAAAATCATCTTTCTCATTTGGTACCATTTAGAATTCATTCTATTATTAACTATTAACTATGAAAAAGCAATTTGTCCCCTCCCTATTTTTCTAAGTATTGACTTTTATATTTTTATTTTTAAAATATTCTTTTTGACCCCATTTGCATTTTTCTCAGCAAAGATACTGGAGTAGTATTGGACTATACCTTTCCCTCTCAATGACATCAGTAAAATAGAATTCTGGCTTCTAGGTTCTTCTGTTTAAATCCCTCCCATTCTTCACTTTTGAAAATAGGTGTTTTATTTTTTCAATTGCATATAAATATAAATTCTTTTTTATGAAATTGTGAATTCCAAATTTTTTCTACTTCCTTCTCATCCCTCCTCCCCAAAGCAGCAAGTAAGCTGTTATAGGTTATATATGTGCAATCATGTAAACATATTTCCTCATTACTCATTATGTGAAAGAGGAATCAGGACAAAAGGGAAAAAAAACCACAAGAAAAAAAGAAAAACAAAAAATAAAAATAGTATTCTTTGATCTACATTAAGTCTCCATAATTCTTTGGTTGAATACTGATAGCATTTTCCATCATGAGTTTTTTGGAATTGTCCAGGATCATTGTATTGCTAAAATGAGCTACATCTTTCACAGTTGATCATTGCACAATATTACTATTACCATGGACAGTGTTCTTCTGGTTCTGTTCACTTCATTCAGCATCAGTTCCTGAAAGTCTTTCTAGGTTTTTCTGAAATTTGCCTGCTTATATGATTTCTCAAAGCACAATAGTATTCCATTGCATTCATATACCATAACTTGTTTAGTCATTCCTCAATTGATGCAATTTCCAATTCCATTTCCATGCAACCACATAAGAGCTGCTATAAATATTTTTACACATTTTTCCTTTCTTATGATCTCTTTGGAATACAGACCTAGTAGTGGTATTGCTGGATCAGAAGGTATGCACAACTTTATAACCATTTTGACATAGTTCCAAATTGCTTTCCAGAATGGTTGGATCAGTTCACAACTTCACCAACAATGCATTAGTGTTCCCATTTTCTCACATCTTCTCCAATAATTATCATTTTCCTTTTTCTGTCATATTTAGGCTATCTGATAGGTATGGGATGGTACCTCAGATTTGTTTTAATTTTCATTTGTTTAAACAATAGTGATTTAGAGCATTTTTCTTATGACTATAGCTAATTTTAATTTCTTCATCAGAAAACTGTTGGTTCATATCTTTTGACCATTTATCAATTGGGGAATGAACTGTATTCCCATAAATTTGACCCAGTTCTCTATATATTTGAGATATAGAGTCTTTATCAGAAACCCTTGTTATTTTAAAGATTGTTTCCTGTCTTTCTGCTTACCTTCTAATCTTGGTTGTGTTAATTTTCTTTATGCAAATGTTTTAATTAAATGTAATCAAAATTATGTATTTTGCATTTGATAACGTTCGCTATCTCTTATTTAGCTATAAATTCTTCCCTTCTCCATAGATCTGAAAAGTAAACTATTCCTTACTCTCCTAATTTACTTAGGGTATCATCCTGTACCCATTTTGACATTATCTTGGTATATGGTATGAGGTATTAAGATAGTTTCTGCCATACTAATTTCCAGTTATCCCAACAGTTTTTGCCAATGTGTGAGTTCTATTCCAAAACCCAGAGTGTTTAGATTTATCAAATAATATATTATATAGTCATATCCTTCTTTGTCTTGTATGACTAATGTATTCCACTGATCCACCAGTTTCTTTTTGATGATTGCTGCCTTATTATAAAGTTTTAGAGCTGGTATGTTCAGGCTACCTTTTTTTTTTACCTTTTTTATTAATTCTCTCCATATTTGTGATCTTGTGTTCTTACAGATGAATTTTGCTTTTATTTTTTCTATCTCTATAAAAAATTTGGTAATTTGATTGGCAAGAAATTGAATAAGTAAATTAATTTAAGTAGAATTGTTATTTTTATTATATTAGCCTGACCTTCCCATAAGCATTTGAAATTTTTCCAGTTGTTTAGATCTGCCTTTATACAGGTGAAAAGTGGTTTATAACTGCATTCATGTATTTCCTGAGTTTGTCTTGATAAGTAAACTCCCAAATATTTTATATTGTCTACAGCTATTTTAAATTAATTTTCTCTTTCTATCTCTTGCTACTTGAATTTGCTGGTAATATATAGAAATGCTGATGATTTATGGGGGTTTATTTAATATCCTGCAACTTCACTAAAATTGTTAATTTTTTCAATTGTTAATTCTTTAGTTGATCATCTAAAATTCTCCAGTATACTATCATATCATTTGCAAAGAGTAATGGTTTTGCTTCTTCATTGCCTATGTGAATTCCTTCAATTTATTTTCTTTTCTTATTGCTCTCCTTTGATTTTCAGAATGTCTAATTTGGTGTTTAATTGGAAATTTTTTATTTATTCTTTATCAAACTTTTTTAACTTCATGCCCAATTCATTGATCTGTTCCTGATACTCAGGAAAATTTTATTCATGTAGCATTTAGAGATATAAAATTTTCCTGAGTATCACATTGGCTTGATCCCATAAATTGTGAAATATTATCACACTATTATCATTCTTTTTGATGAAATTATTGATTGTTTCTATGACTTGTTGTTTGATCCATTCATTCTTTAGGATTATAAAGTTTTTCTATTAATTTTAATCTATTTTTCCATGACTATTACATATAGTTTGAATTGTATTATGATGTGAAAAGGATGCATTTAATATTTTGTCTTTCTGTATTTGAATGTGATATTTTTATGCCATAATACATGATTGATTTTTGAGTGTCATGTACCACTCAGAAAAAAAACTTCTAGAGTTCTATTATATCTAAGCTTTCTAATATTACATTCACTTTCTTAGCCTCTTTCTTATTTTGTAGTCAGAAAAAGGTAGGTTGCAGTCTACCACTAGTATAGTTTTGCTGCCCATTTCCTTCTGTAATTCAGTTGACTTCTCTAAGAATTTGGATGCTATGCCACTTAGGGAATATGTTTAATATTGGTTTTACTTCATTATCTATGGTACCTTTTGGCAATATGTAGTTTCCTACTTTGTATCTTTTAATTAGAACTATTTTTTGTTTTTGCTTAGTCTGTGATAAGGATTGCTTAACCCCAATTGTTTTTAACTTCAGTTGAAGCACAATTGAATCTAGTCCAACCTTTTACCTATATTCTGTTTGTATTTCTCTCCTTGAAATGTGTTTTTTTTAATAAATAATATATTGTAAGATTCTGGGTTTTAACTCATTTTGCTCTCTGCTTCCATTATATAGGAGAGTATTCATAACATTCATTATTACAATTACTCTATATTTCCCTGCAATTACTGTGTATTTCCCTCCATCTTATTTCCCATCCTATTTCTCTCTCTCTCCTTTCACCCTGTCTCTCCTTACAAGTGTTTTGCTTTTTATCTCTGCTTCCTTCAATCTGCCTTCCACTCTATCACCCCATCTTTTCATTTCCCCTTCTCCTCCTACTTCCTTATAGAGTAACATAGATTTCTTTATCCAAATGAGTGTATTTGTTATTCCCTCTTTGAGTCAAATCTTATGAGAGTAAGGTATAAAAAATACTCATCCCCTCCCTTCTTTCCCCCTACTATAATAGGTCTTTCATGCCTCTTCATGTTATATAATTCATGCCATTCTGTCTCCCCAGTACCTCTTTTCTTAGTACAATCTTTTTTTCTATGCTTTAGTAAATTTTTTATCATCAGATCAAAGTCAACTTAGATACATATACACTGCTTAACTGTACTCCTTCTAAATGCCCTATAGAAATAAAGTTCTTAAGAATTATAAGTATCATCTTCCCATGTAAGGATTTAAGTAGTTTAATTGAATATTACAGGGTTTTATCCTTTCTTATTTAATTTTTATGCTTCTCTTGAGTCTTGTATTTGAAGATTGAAATTTGTGTTCAACTATAGTCTTTTCATCAGGAAAGTTTGAAAGTCCCCTATTTCATTGTATGTCCAGCTTTTATCCTAGAAGATTATGTCAATTTTACTGGATAGTTGATTCTTGCAATCCAAGTTCCTGTTCCTTCCAGAATGTCATATTCCAAGCCTTTCAGTTCTTTAATTTGGAAGCTGCTAAGTCATATATAATTTTGACTATGGCTTCCTGATATTTGAATTGTTTCTTTTTGGTTATTTGCATATTTTCTCCTTGTGATAGCTCTGAAATTTGGCTACAGTATACCTTAGGGTTTTCATTTTAGGATCTCTTTCAGCAATGATTATTTAGTGAATTTTTGAATTGTCTTTCCAAACTGTTGAATTTTTTTATTCATAATTCTCTTACATAACTTTCATTTTGTATCTCAATTTTACTTCTACCACTCTTAATTTTTAAAATTCTATTTGCACTCTTCCATGAGGATTTTTTGGACTTGAAACCCATTCACATCCCTCTTTGAGGCTTCACATGTAGGCATTTTGACAATGTTGTTCTTTCTAAGTTTGTGTTTGGATCTTCCCTGTCACCATAATAGCTTTCTATAGTCATGGCTCTTTTTTCACCCCAGGAGACTTTGCTCCTGTGGTGTGGGAGAGGAGAAGAGAGGAGGAAGAGGAGAAGAGAGGAGAGGAGAGGAAGGAAAGGAGAGGAGAGAAGAAGAGGGGAAGGAGGGGATGGGAGGGGAATAGGATGGGAAGGGAGGGGAGGGAAAGAATAAAAGAAACAGAACTGTAAGACATAATATTAGCTAGCATATATCATAGCCCTTTAAGGCTTGCAGAGTAAAAGTTTCTCTTATTCAGGAATGGACTTATACAGGTTTCTTTTGTTTTTGTTTTTATTTTTGTTTTTGTTTTAGGTTTTTGCAAGGCAAACAGGGTTAAGTGCCTTGCCCAAGACCACACAGCTAGGTAAGTATTAAGTGTCTAAGACCTGATTTGAACCCAGGTACTCCTGACTCCAGGGCCAGTATTTTATCCACTACACCACCTAGCTGCCCCTTTTGTTGTTTATTTCTTTGGAAACCCAATAGATGTCACCATAAAGAGTAGTTTGGCTAAGTGTTGCTCTCTCCCCCCTTTTGGGCCAGTAGATGAAACTGATTCTTTTTTGACCTCACATGCCTCTAATACTGACTAAAGTCTTAACTTTCCTTTGAGATCCCTTCTTCTAGTCCCTCCTTCTCCAAAAGGCCCCTTATTCAAAACAATTGGTTTACTGGAAAATAAAAATAAATAATTGCACTTGAGTATTTTTTCCTAGAACAAGGATCTTAGTTTCATGTGGTTTCTTTTCTCTGCCAAATTAGAAAACTTAAAATTGGAGGTTATAGATAAATTCTAAAAAGTTCTAAGCCCCTAGACAAACTTGTCCTTCTATTCTGAAGCATTCCAATCAGTTAACTTTGAGCTTACCAGGTATACCCTTGCTTTTCCCATTATCCATGTGCTCTATATAATACTACTTCAAAGTATAATAAAAATCATTTTAATCTTTAAGGAAAAACATTAAAACTAGTAAGCAAATAAACTCTGAATGGTAAACAATACTGCTTAATTATATAGGATTTTTTTTAAAAGAAAGAAAAAGAGTAGATTCATAATGAAACCAGTATCATCTCCCAAGTAGGCATAGTTCCTTCATTGTCTGCTGGCTTCTTTTAATAAACTGAGTGATGAGTCAAGGTAATGAAAGAATCTAGCTATTGTGATATTTGTGAGTCAGTTGTCTAGAAGCATCTTCTATATACTGTTTCTGCTCGCCAATCACTGTTACTGCTACTGCCTCACTTTCATCCTCCTATTAACTAGAAGAAAAAAATTCTCAAACTGGCATAAGCCCACCCAATGTAAACCAAACCATATGGCAGTTCCATCTCTTCTCAAGCTGGGAAGAAAACTGCAACTACCAGGGTCCAAAGCAATTTATCCATCCTGTCTCCTATAACTCCATCCTTCCAAGGCAATCTGTCAAAGTAATATTGCTATTATGTCTTACAAAGTCTCCTCCCTCCTCTTCTCCCCTTCCCTTCTCTTCCTTCCCTTCCCTTTCCTTCTTTCCCTTCCCTTCCCTCTCCTTCCCTTCCCTCCCTTCCTTTCCCCTTTCTCTCTCTCTCTTTCTCTGTTTGTCTGTCTATTGGTCTCTCTGCTTTTCCCAATCAAATATTTCATTATATGATGCTTGCCTGGACTAATTACAACTATAAAATAAGCAAAGATTTTCTATTTATTTGTTTCCCTCTATACATATTCTCATTTTCTTCTTGAATTTAAAATAGATAGATAGATAGATAGATAGATAGATAGATAGGTAAATAGATCTTGCTTTTTATCAGACATAATCCCCTAATTCGCCATTATATGTGGATTTACTCCAGTAAAGGCCTCCTGATCAACAAATACATATAACCCCACAAAATAAATCTTTGCCTTAATCATATCTAAGATTCCAAATCCATCACTATACTAAACTAAGTCCATCATCATCCAGCTTTTGAAGTCATTATTATTTGAAATTCTGATCAGAGTTCAAAGTTGTTTTCCTTCATGTTGTTATTTTGGCAATCATATAAATCTTCATCTTGGTTTCACCAATTTCACTCTGTGTCAGTTTTATACATGTCTTCCCATGTTTCTCTGAATCCATCATATTTTCAATTCCTTACAGAATAATAATATTGCATCACATTTATTTACTATGATTTGTTCAATCATTCCTCAATATATGGGCAAGTCATAAATGTTCTTTTATATAACTCCTTTTTCTCTAAATTTGATTTCCTTGGAATATTTGTTTAATGATATTATTCCAGGAATAGTTTAGTGACTTTTGGGTTATAATTAAAAGTAATTTTCCAGAATGGTTGAACCAATTTGTAGTTCCACCAACAATGTGCATCTGTTAATTTTTTTCCAAACTTGTAGGTTTGAGGTAGAAGTTCAGAATTGTTTTAAGTTTCATTTATATCTAATTATTATTCATTTGGAGTATTTTTGTTACATAAGACAAGTTACATGGCTTGCCTTAGAGTAATAAAATAATATTATCAGAAGATTATCATTCAAATCAGGAATTTGATCATGGATGGTTGAACTTTAGAGAAGCATGTAAAGAATTACATGAACTGATGCTGAGTAAAGTGGGCAGAACCAAGAGGAGACTGTACACATTAACAACAACGTTGTGCGATGATCAGCCATGATGGATACAACCTCCTGTCAGTGCAGTGATCAAGGACAAACCTAAGAAACCTGCTATGGACAATATTATCTATAACCAGGAAAAAATTATAGAATCTGAAAGCATAATCTGTTCACTTTTTAAATTTTCTCATATGTTTTTCCTTCCTAAATCATGGTTTTCTTTCATTCCCCTTAGTTATTATTCTTCTTACACAAAATGACTAATGTGTAAATATGTCAAAAACAGATGTAGATTTACAAATACTGTTGGATAGTATGGAGAGGGGAGAGGGATAAATGTGTATCTTATAAATTTTTAAGTGGATGAATGTCGAAAAACTACTATAGCAAGTAATTGGAAAAATAAAGTAAAATTTCAATTAAAGAAAAAGGGATGAGATTTGAACCAAAGCCTTCTTAACTCTAAGATCAGTTCTCTATCATCTATGACATGCTGCCTTACTAGCAAAATTTAGTAGAATAAATGAGAAGTCTTAGACTCACATTCAAAAAATCAATTTTCCAAGTACAAAATAGGAAGTATATGAGAAAAAGGCAATTCATAAAAAAAAAACCTAGGGAAATTTAGTTTAGTGGATCACAAGTTCCAAATAGATCAATAGTATAATATGATATTTAAGAACAATCATGGGATCTTGGGCTATTGTTAGAGATGCATCATATCCAGAATTAGGGTTTGACATATTAATTGTACTCTACCCTAATTCTAAAGAATTTTGCTCAATTCTGGAAGGATATTGGTATGTTGGGGACTATCAGAAAAAGGTAGTCAGGATGAGGAAGAGGATAGGGCATTCTGTGACTTTTTTCCCCTCTGGTTGTGTATGGCATTGTCCTTAGCAAGTCTCTCAGGGATGTCCTTCATGCCAAATGAAGGTAGTTGAAGAAATTGAAACTGTTTATCATGTAGAAAATTTGTCTTGGCTTTGGGGGTGAGGTGAATTGTTATAGTAATTGTCTTCAAGTATTTAAAGGCCTAGAATGTAGAAAAAGAATTATATTTGTTCAAGTTGGCCCTAGAAAGAATAACAAAAGGAGTCATGAAAAGTTGAATTTATATTTTATGTAAGAAATATCGTCCATCTGCTGAAAGTTTTCTATATGTAGAATGAACTGCTGCAGGATGCAGACAGTTCCCTCAATTAGAGCTTTTCAAGCAAAAACAAATGATAAAGAGAATTTTGTAAAGAGAATTCTTTTTCCAAGTATTAATTGTACTAGATGGTCTCTGGGATACTAAGGATTTTCTGAGCTTGTATGTTGCATTCTCAGCCCACAAAATTCTGCAAGTTGGTAATTCTATATACTTCAAGCTGGGAGAATCCTTGGGGTTGGTCAATGGCAGTTATAGATATGGATCATAGTATAAAAAGCAATAGTATCTACCTTTTATGCTCAGGTGTTGGTGTATGGAAAAGCCCTGTGAGGTAAGCCCCTGATGGATTTTTCCTCAGGACACAGTAGTTTTGTGATGGTTCATTCCTCCAAAAGAGAGAAAATTGGATTTACTCATCAACATCAATGACAATCAATGAGCAATAACTATCTTATGTCACAGATGAGAAACAGATCTTTATATCTATGGAATGAAAAATATCATACAAAAAAAAATAACCTCATCTATGTTTTCAGCCATCCTCTCAAATGAATCAGTCTGGCTGCTCTACTAATCTGATTGATTGTGTATAAATGGATAATTAAGATTTCTGGAGAAAAATGACTTGACTGAAAAATGGTTGATTCTCTGGCTACTAACAAACATAATGTGAGATGAAAGGTTAAGTGATTCCCTCAAGGTCACCCAGAAACTAAGCTCATGACAATAGAAGCATTTGAATCCATTGTACTGTCCAGTAAGGCTTTAACTATCACTTTCGGCTGGGAAAGTTTTTATTACAAAATAATTGAAAAAGTGGAATAATTTCTCTTTAAGAGAAGATTAACAACATGGGACATGATACCAGTGCAGAAAGTCATGGAGGATATCTGCCATATTTAGTAAAACAGGATCATAGAAATGGGTGGTGGTTTTGATTGTGTGTGCTATGTCAACTTCATGAAGGCATTAATATTTAATTAATGGGAATGTATTAAAGTAATAGGCACTATACTAGGTGGTAAATGCACAGAAACAAAAACCAACCAGTCCATTCCCGCAAGGAGCTTATTTTCTACTGTGGAGAAACAATATGTAAACAGATAGCCAGATAACACAGTGCTACAAAATAATTTCAAGAGGAAGAAATCAATAAAAATTAGAGAGATAAGGAAATATCTAAAGTAGGAGGTAGCCACCATGCTACTCTTTAAAGCAAAGTAAGGGATTATGGGTTAAGAAAAAGGAGAGAAGTGGAAGTCTAAAAGTACCAAAAAGGTCAGTATTCTCCTATTAAAGGGACCAATCTGAAGTAATTCCCTGTTCCTGAGCCAACTCTTGGGTCCTAATTGGTAATGGGTTATGTCCTCATACTAATTATCAGTGATACCCACCCTTAAATTCAAGTCTATCATTCCAGTACTGACTAATCCTGGTGCCTGCCCTGGACCGGCATTCAATTTATGCCAAATCTTTGAGATAGACTCCTAGTCCTGATATTCCATTAATATTCTATTTCTATGTTCAACACAGAAGATAATGTCATTTTTCAGTAGAATGAGAGCTACAGAGTGTTCACTAATACACATCCTCCAGTTTCATACAGACTTTTTGAATTCCAGTGGTTTGATCCAATGCCTTTGAAAGAAGAGCATGACATTACTAAAATGAAGATGTAAAAAGCTACAGTGGCTTCCTCCTCTCTTTCTGGCCCTTACTAATTGTAAGGTCTATGACAGCCCCCAAATCCACAAGTTCATGATACAACCATTGCTTGGATGTTTTGGCCCTACATCCTTATCATTCTCATCTTTTCCATGCACATAATTTATGACATTTTACTTTTTCAGAAATTATTTTCTCACCCTAACGATTGTTTGGGTTTTGATTTACAGTATGATGTCCTTTTTCTGATCTGCTTAAACCTCCTAACAGTCTATTCCATTTAGTCAGCTCTCCCTCCAGGGAGCTTAACCAGATTGGCAAATTAGAGCCACTTTTTCAATAGACAGATAAATATTTCATTTCACCTAAGTATGGAGGGCACATCCCAGTGATGAAATAAATCAGAGCTTCACTATAGATTTTCTTTACTTAGAGTATAGGATGTGAAGGAATTTGAAACAAAGAAAAATATTACATAAGTAATTGCCTAAGCACTTTCTTTGATAATGTGAGAAGTCTCTTAGTTCGTGAATGTAAATATTCCCTTCATTTATGAAGTTCACCACCTAACCCTGCTTTCTCATCCTGAGTGACTCTTGTCCATGTCCTCCTGGAAATCTGACCCAGTGGATACCACTGATCACACTGAAGGGCTTCATCTCATTCTCTCAACAATATGTGGAAACAAATGAAGTGCATTACTCTCATTTACACATGACCATCCATCTTTTCTCCCCATCATAAATCTCTGGTGATATTGCTTACCCCATTTTTACATACTTCTTGGCTGGCCATGTGCTATAGACTATTCACTCCCAGAATGCAACTTCCCATTGACCTTTGAGTGATCCTCAACTTTTATCCTTCAGAGATCATGATTTTCTATAACTCAAAAACATAAACTTTGACCAAAAGAAAAGAGAACTGCAATTATCCAAAGGCAATTTAGCCAGTTCTCCTGTTCAAACCTGGTTTAACTGATCATACATGTATTGTATTGGTCCATGATAGGGATAAACTAGCTCTATATAGTCTTCATCCAAATGTATATCATATTGGGATAGTAGGCAGTCTGGTCTACATACACTTACTCTTTCTTCATATTAATAGTGAGAACAATGCCACTAAAATGATTATGGTTCATGATAAGAAGACTTTGCAAAACTCATTGGCTCACACTATCAGTCCAATATTATCTGGAAGTTTTCATTATCCAAAGGAAATCCCTTTTCCTTTTAATTGTTAATGAAGGATAATAGATAAATGCAGGAGAGCAATAGCTAGTCTCAAAAGCAGGATGACAAGTTCAGTTCCTGCCTCTAACATCTACTGACTGTGACTACAAAATATTTTAACTCCTCAAAGCCTCCCAGACAACGTTTTAAGACTGTAAATTTTGCTATAGATGTCAACTTGCACTGAAAGAGGAGCTTTCCACATTTGAAGTTCCCTTTATCAATGAAGCCACAGGTCAGATTTAAAAATTAAATGCATGCATGCTTATTCTGTAATTATGACTTTTATTTACTATGACCCAAAGTCAAAGGTTATCTCATGATACCTTATCAATACTTGAGAGAATTTAAAGGATTGTGATAAGGAGATAATTTTAAGGGGAAATATATCCCCTACAAGTATTTGTTCAGTACGCACTTTGTCAGGTATTATGGTAGGTGAAAGAGAGAGATATAAACACAACAGTCTTTGACTTCAAGAACACTGTAATTATTTCCAACATATACAGTGACAACTGCAAAATAAATAAAAGCAATTGGAAGAGAGGACCCTAGCACCATTTTTTAAAAATCATTTAACCAATTCACCCAAGAGAAAATGGTTGCTATTGACTGGAAGTTAACATATTCTTCCCACTTTCATGTTACACTTGAAATTTGGGACAGAAGCTGGACAGAGTATGATTGATTTTTATGTGTATACCTTTCTCACTTGTTAGGTCTGATGGATGCTGAACTAGAGTCCAGGAGAACAATTTTAGACTCTCATTCCAAAGAGAATTTTTACTAAGACAGACAACCCACCTGTCTCTGAGGGGAATGGCTATGTGGCCATGGTAATAGCATTATAACCTCAGAATAAATCATTCTATGACTTTCTAAACTTTAGAGTTTAGGTGGCACAATGCACAATTCCACTCACCTTGGAATCAGGAGGATGGGAGTTCGAATCCACCCTCAGACACTTGACTCTCCCTAGTTTTGTGATCTTGGGCAGGTCACTGAACCCTGATTGCCTCACAACCAGGGCCATCTCCAGTCATCCTGATTCATGTCTGGCCACTGGACCTAGATGGCTCTGAAGGAGAAAATGAGGCTGGTGATTTAGCACAGCACCCCCCCACACACTCAAAAAAACTCACTTCACATGCTTGTCATGACATCTGTCTTGGTGTTCTTAGAAACAAAGGACAAACATTATTAAACTTTACAAGTGTTGACACTAAGTAGCAACAAAAGAATGAATTCTGTTTCCTGTTTCTTCTATCATGCCTTTGGGGTCAATATATTTGAAGTATATTCAATGAATCTCCCCTTTTCATATTTCCCAAATGGCTCTGTCCTTTCAATGACTGTTCAAATGAGTTGAGTAGCATGTGTGATAAGGAAAATGAATTCAATCCTCCATAAACAACTCTAGGAGCATCATTTAAGCACCTATCCTTAGAAGGCACTATGTTGATGCTGCAGAAACAAAGGTAAAAATATTCAACAGTCTTGCTTTACAAGAAACTTTGATCCTACTGTATTCATCTAGTATTAAATTCTTGACTCTTCTGTACGTTGATGTGCAATGAATTATCTTTCTAAGGAAGAAAGACTAATCAAGGTGGGTTTGAAGTCTTGAAAGTTGATAACTGTGATCATTCTGCCATCAGTCCATAATGTGCTTTCATCAGAAATAGTTCTGAAGCATTATTTTCATTTAACTTTAACTGAAGGATTAAATATGCATCTAAAATCAGTAATATGTAGGTTAACAAAATTGTCTCACCTGATTATTAATGAACTGAGAAACTTAAATTACATTGGTCTTCTTGCCCTGAACTCTCTTGGGCAGAATTTCAACTATTTTGGGTGCCAGCCAGGAAGGCTAATGGTGTTGAAATGTGTCATGTACCTAGAAACACTTCAAATGGGTTGACTGATTAGCTGACTGGCCAGCACAGGCTGATGTCACAGGGCAGTGGGCTCTGACTCCAAAGATGGCTCCATTCAAACATTACTATAAAGAATATTGTAGCTACTGGATTGATAAAATCCATCTTTCAAGATAAAAAGTAATAGCTAAAAATTACTCATTCTTAGTCAGACTACAATTCTACTATTGTGTTCAGTTCTAGAAGCTACATCTTAGGAAGAACAATTGAAAAGAATCAGAAAGCATCTATAGGGGGCCAACCAGTGTGGTGAAGGGTCCTGAGTGAATGTCATATGAAAATTGCTTCAAATAATATGGGGTATTTATCTTGTAGAAGAGAATAAGGGGAGATTCCCATGGCTGTCATCAAGCATTTGAAAATCTATTGCAAGGGGGGAAGCTAGGTGGCACACTGGACAGAGCACCAACCCTGGAATCAGGAGGACCTAACTTGGGCAAGTCACTTAACCCTTAAATAAATAAAAAAAGAAAGGAAAGAAAATCTATTGCAGGGAAGGATTAGATTTTATTTTCCTTAGTCTCAGAGTGCAGCATTAGGGGCAATACATGAAAGTCACAAAGAAATGAATTTAAGCATGGTGCCAAGAAAAGCTGCTCAACTACTGACTGAGATTATCTCAAACTCGAATGACCTGCCTTTGGAAAATGTGAATTGTCCTTTATTAGAAGTCTTCAAACAGAAGCTGGATGACCAGTTGTTGGAGATGATGTTATTTTTATTTACATTTATTATTTATTTATTTTAAACATTCTTTTTTAAAATTTTGAGTTTCAAATTCTCTCTCCCTCCCTCTCATCCTCTCCTTTCCTTTACAACCACTGAGAAGGCAAGCAACATGCTAGCATTGATATATACGAGTGAAATCATATAAAGTTGTACAAGATAAACAAGTGAAATCATGTAAAACATTCTTAAATATTAATAATATTTTTAAAAGGTGAGAAAATTATACTTCAGTTTGCACTCAGTTTATCAGTTCTTTCTCTGGAGGTCGAGAGTATTTTTTCATTACAAATCCTTTGGAATTATCTTATTGTATTTATCAGAGTAACCAAGTTTTTTAGAGTTGGATCATCCTTACAATATTGTTTTCTACAATAGTTACAATGTTTTCTTGGTACTTTTCATTTCATTTCCATATTCATATAAATCTTCCCAGATTTTTCTGAAGCCACCCTGCTCATATTTTTATATCACAATAGTATTTTATCATAATGTAACCATTTATCATAATGTTCAACCACTGACATTTGTTGAGCATTCACTCAATTTCCAATTCTTTGCTACCACAAAAAAAAATGTTGCTATAAATGTTTTTATATTTTTTACTCTTTTCCTTTATTCTTTGATCTCTTGGAATAGAGATCTGGTAAGGGTATTGCTGGATCAAAGGTCATGCACAGTTTTATAACCCTTTGTGTATAGTTCCAAATTATTCTCCAGAATGGTAAGATCAGTTCACTACTCCAATATTTCATTAGTGTACCTATTTTTCCCTTATTGCCTCCACCATTTATTATTTTTAATAGGCTGAGGAGGTACCTCCAAATTGTTGTAATTTGTCTTTCTCTAATCAATAGTGATTTAGAGTATTTTTACATATTGATTTCTTCTTCTGAAAATTGCCTGTTCATATTATTTGACTACATATCAAATGAGGAATGGCTGTTATTTTTATAAATTGAATTCAGTTCTATATTCAGTGTATATATTTGAGAAATGAGACCTTTATCAGGAAATTTTCAGTAAAAAAATTTCAATATTATTTCATTGCTTATAGTGCTACTTAACAAAATATAATATCTTGATTATCCATTTAATTGGGTCTATTTTTACTTTTGTTATGCCTGAGATCATGATTGCTTTGCCCTTTTTTTTTGCTTTAGTTGAAATACATTAGATTTTCCGCCAATCTTTTATTTTAACTATGTGTTTTTCTTTTGAGTGTCGCTTGTAAAGAATATAGTGTTGGATTCTGGTTTCTAATTCATTTTTCTATTGACATTGATTTTCTGGGTAAGTTCATCCCATTCAAATTCACATTAATAATGGTCAACTATGTATTTCTCTCCATCTCAATTTATTCTATTTATTTTTCTCTTTCTTTTTATCCTGACTCTTCTCAAAAGTCTATTTTGCTTCTAACTACTGCCTCTCATTGATCATTTCCTATCCCCTTTCTCTTATTCCCCACCACTGCTATTTCCCTATTGGCTAAGGTGGATATTTTATACCCAACTGAGATTTTTCTTCGATTTCCATTCTTCCTTCTCTGAACCAAGAAATATTATAGCCAAATTTTAGAACTCTCAAGAAAATGGGGAAAGATTGCAAACAGTCAGAAAGAAACAACACAAATATGTAGTCATTGTCAAGATCCCACATGAAGGGGGCAGCTAGGTGGCACAGTAAATAGAGCACTGGCCCTGGAGTCAGAAGTACCTGAGTTCAATTCTAACCTCAGACACTTAATAATTACCTAGCTGTGTGACCTTGGGCAAGTCACTTAACCTCATTGCCTAAAAAAACACAACAAAACTAAAAAAAAAGATCCCACATGATTTAGCACCTTCTATGTTAAAGGAGGTGGTAATTTTCTCCATTCTGCCTCACCCTTCTCCATTCTGCCAATGTATAAAGTAGATTGCAATTAATTGCTCAAAAGCTGTTTTTCTACATAAGTTTCTGGGAGATTCTGCAAATTAAAAAAAAAAATCAGTAAGGCTGGTTCCAGTAATGCGCAACTACTCATTCTATTAAATCAAACTGATATAAAGGGAAAAATATGTTCTGAAAAGGTGGGTTTCATCATGTTTTCTGATTGTCTTTTGAGTTTTGTTCTTGTCTTATTTTTAAAAGTTAGATTTGGTTAGAGATTTGGAATGATTCTAACATTAACCTTACTGCAGTACTGAAACTTGGTCTCAGCTTTGACCAGTAGAAATTTCCAATTTTGATAGAGGTCTAAGGGTACAGATATTTTTGGAATTTTTTAAACAATTAGTATAATATAATAATTTTTAACCTAATTCTGCTTCCCAGATTGGTTGGTTCAATTCAGAGCTCCACAATGATTAGTGTGCTCCTCTTCTTGAAGTTCCTGGGGAGGGAGGACTCATCCAAACCTAATCAATTCCTATCCATTACTTATGTCTATAACTCTTTCTAACTGCCTTAAAAATAATAAGATTCAGGGCAGCTAGGTGGCACAGTGGATAGAGCACCGACCCTGGAGTCAGGAGAACCTGGGTTCAAATGCAGCCTGAGATCCTTAATAATTACCTAGCTGTGTAGACTTGGGCAAGTCACTTAACCCCATTTGCCTGGCAAAAACCTAAGAAGAAAATAATAAGATTCTTAGGAGTTGCATGTATCATCTTCCCATATACCAATGTAAACACTTTTAACTTAATGGAGTCCTTTATCATGTTTACCCTTTTAAGCTTCTCTTGATTTCTTGCATTTAAATGTTAAATTTTCTATTCAGCTCTTGGCATTGTATGCAATGACTCCAGTCAGGACTCTATCCCAGAGCTACAAACCTATTGGTACACACTCCTGAGTTTTCTTAGGAAGGAAAATATTCTTGCCCAGACTTTTTGTTGACCCTAACCTCTCGAAAATTTGATTGGAGACATTATTATAAATTTATTTGGAGAGGAATGTTGAGATAAGTTTATTGGGCTGTTGCCTATAATCTACCATCATGATTTCACCTGGGTTTTCCTGATTCCTAACCCAGCTTGCTACCCAATGTGCCACACTGCCTTTCAGGTAATGAGCATAATAGTAATTCATACCTAGGATCCCAATTTAGAGCTCAAAAATCAATTCTTCCAACCTCCTTATTTTATGGTAGAGGAAACTAAGGTTCAGAATGATAAAACGCAATCTGCCCAAGGTCATCCATTAATAAGTTAAAAAAGTTAAGATTTAAATCTAGATCCTCTGAGCTGTGAGTCATTGTTCTTTTCCTTGTATGTAGCATCATACCTACAAGTACAGTACCACTGCTATGATGATACACTCACAGTCAGGTCTGAAATAGAGATGACAAAATATTGCAAATGAGAATCTTAGAGGGGCTATCGTATAGCAGAGGAAAGAAATTCTGCTTGAACCAAGAAGGCACAACTACCTAGTCTCAGACTACTTTGTTTTGAAAACCAAGAGTTATCTGGTGTGAAAGTTGAATGAAGAAATTTCTCTCTCTAAAAAAAAAACCAACTATGCCCAGAAATGAGTTTTTGTCAAATTCCCATTTATTAGGGGGCAGCTAGGTAGTGCAGTGGATAGAGCACTAAGCCCTGGAGTCAGAACGCCCTGAGTTCAAATGTGTTCTCAGTTACTTAATAATTATCTAGCTGTGTCATTTAACCTTGGGCAAATCATTTAACCCCATTGCCTTGCAAAAAGCAAAAAAAAACAAAAAACAAAACCAAAAGAAAACAATTCCCATTAACTAGAAGTAAGCTATTTGACATCAAAAGGAATACCTGCTTGGGCTCAAATAATCATAATTTTTACAGTTGGAAATTACTTTAAAGAAATCAGGTCCTTTGATAATGAAGAACCTGAGGTCCAGCGAAATTAAATAACTTGAACAAGGTGATACAAGTGGTGTTACTTGTAGGGATTCAGAGAATTCATAACAGGATGTAGTGACTCATTCATTTTAATGTACAAGATTGCTTTGCTTTGGTCTTTGGATCCCAGTTGCCTAGCATAGAGTCCCGTGTATGTTATAAATACTTACTTAGTAATTGATGTCAAAAGATGCAGTCCAGTTCCAGATCCACCTTTTACTAGCTTTGTGACCTTGAGCAAGTATTTAACCCCTTGGGGCCTAAGCTTCTTCATAATTCAAATCAGAGGATTGTGAAGGGCTAATCAGGAAGCATACTATCCACCTCCAGAGGAAAAAACTGATATTGATTGAATTGAAGCAGGCTATTTTTCACTTTCATTTTTTTCTTTTATTTGCGTTTTCTCACACAAAATGACAAATATAGAAATGTTTTACATAATTGCACATGTATAACCTATATCTGATTGCTAACCAGCTCAGGAAGGGAGGGATAGAATTTGGAATTCAACGTTAAATAAAAATGTTAAGAAATAAAAACTAAAAAATAAATGAGACGACTGGATTTATTGACCTTCACATGCTCTCAATCCATGTTCCAACTCTAAATCTATGTTCCTTGATGTTGAGCATAGCCCCTTCCCATTCTAATATGACCTCTTGAAGTGTAGGCATACTTTTTGGCTTTTGCTTTTGTAGCCATAAACCTAGCATTGTGCCTGCCTCCTAGTAGATGAGAAATAAATGCTAGTGAATTTGAATTATGTTGAATTGTCTTATAACATATTTTGTCATAGGCTCTCATAAGTCAAAATTAGTTTTCTACGAATTCTGATTTAATTAACTTTTGAAAGTCATTTAAATCCTTTATTTCATTTGATTCCCTATTTAGGAGCCACCAAATATCTGTAAGTCTCCATTTTTTTTTGTTTAGAAAACCAAGAATTATGGGTACTATAACTGGGGGAAAAACAAGGAGGAATCATAACAACTATGGCTTACCCCTAGAAGAAAATGGATTTCTGCCCTAGCCCTCATAAGCTATTGATGCTTCATTCATTGTAGGGATTTGGGCTCTTCTATGTGTTTCTTCTTATCCTGGAAAATCTCTCTTTGAAGAAACTAGTGTTTTTTCAAGTGCCATACAGCTTCTTCCTTCTGTCCCAAGAGATGGAAATAAGATGCTAGTCTTTCTTAAAGAACTATTGGTGATTAAACCATAAGCTCCATGATATTATGGCTTCATAATTGGGCCATATCCTGAGAAACTAAAGCAGCAGCCTTACTAGAGAGAAAGAAAGAGATGGGTTACACAAGAAAATGGATTTGACAGGCACACACTACTGAACATTTACAGATGCCATCAGGGAATTATGGGCCTGGTCACAGGGAAGCCAAGGCATGACCAGGGGCAGAAACCTGCTCAGAGGCAGGACCAGGCAAAGGAGAGGAGTCTCTTCTTGATTAACCTTTACTGCTCTAGCCTGAAATTTTCCCAAGGCAACTAAGACTTGACACTGCTTCATAACTCCCTAACCTCTATAAAGAGGGAAACTTCTTTCTGTTGATAAAGAATATAAATATTGCTTGCATTTTAGGTTGTTTTATGGATTTTCCCCTTCTGCTTCTAAGAGGGAAAAAACTACTCTTTGAATATTTGGATATGCACACACATACATACATACAATCATACATACTGAATTCATATGAATATGTAAATTCATATGAATATATAAATATACCATCTCATGGCATTAGAAGCAACAAAGATCAAAACAGCTGAAAATGAATAGACATCTCTCCATTTATTAATAACAGCTTCTTGCACAGAGAAGTATTCAAATAACTTAAAGAATAATTCATAAGCTTGGAGTCTCAAATATCTGTCTATGTGTTTTATAATTTTATCAATAAATTTTAAGAATGTCTTTTATGTTCAATAGCAATTGTAGCATCAAAGAATTAAAGACAAGAGCTTATTTTATAGAAGATGACAAAGAGGGCAAGGGAGATCAAATGATTCACCTGAAGTCTTACAGGTGATTAGCGTTCATCCCAGAAAGGATGAACCAAGGTCCTCTGCAGATGCTGAATTAACATAAACTGGATTATGAATGTCTCAGAGTAAACTCTCTCAACTCAGTCCTGGACTAAAGCCCATCTGAAGAATTGTTCTTGATTCTAATCACCACAAGTTTAGAAAGGATACTGGAAAGCTAGAAAGCATCTGGAGAAGGGTAGCCAGATTAGTGAAGGAACTGAGAAAGAGAAGAATGACTAGGATGCCACTGGGATTCTTAAACTCTTTTACTGCAGACACATGACTGAGGGGAAACACTTATTTTCCTTGGCCCTGGAAAAGAACTGGTAACAATGAGTAGAATTTGCAAAGAAGTCTTTTTAATTACAGGATAGGACAATCTTTCTGAGAATTCAATCCTTAAAAAAAAAATGGCTTTTTGAGGTGGTAGGTTACCCATATCCCCAATATGTATTAGAGGTTCATATTCATTTCATCTAAATGACTGCTAAAGACCCTTTCAACTCAGAGATATGAGGATTCTGTCTCTGAGAATATACCATGTTAGGTCTCCCACAAGATGCCCCCTTTTCTTCATCTTTCTCTTCCAGGAATTGAACTGCCATACTCAGTAATGGACAAGTTGGCTCCAAGTTAATTCCTGAATAATTTAGCCCTTTGCCAGCTCTCCAAAGCATTCACATTTTTTCCTGAGATGGACAGTCATTGATTGCACAGACATTTATTTGTTGGAGGAGTTTTCTCAGTGGACCTTGGATCCTTTCAGGTACCTCTTTTCCCCATCTTTCTCCAAGCTGCCATTGCTTTTCTCTTTTGACTACTTAACAAAAATGGCACCCAGTAGGCCATGCCTCCTTTTTTTCATACCTTCTTAAAGGATAGGGAAAATTTAGATCAGCATAAAAAAGAACTAAGCGTTGACAGACCAGAAAAAAGAAAAAGGTTTAGGGGCAGCTAGGTGACAATGGATAGAGCACCAGCCCTGGAGTCAGGAGGACCTTGAGTTCAGAACTAGTCCCAGACACTTAATAATTACTTAGCTGTATGATCTTGGGTAAGTCACTTAACCCTATTGCCTTGCAAAAAAAAACAAATGAAAAAGGTTTAGAAGTGGGAATTCATGTAGTTAGCTTCACTGGGCAAACTTCACAAGGGAAGAAAAGGGATCCTCCTGGAGAATGGTAGGATATCAAGTTGAATAGTAGCTGACAGCCAAATTTTGGCAGTCTTTGAAAAACAGACAGGCTAATTTCTCCCAAAGTCTAGAGAGTTAAAGAGACTTGTCCAGTACCGCAGAGATCATTAGAGGTAGAACTGGCATAGAAAACAGGTTTTTTTTAAATAAAATTAATATTGTATTGTAAAATCATGGAACCCATGGGTGTGTCAAATCCATAGACATTTTCAAATTTCTTTCTTTAGCAATTAATTCTGAGCATCTGTCCACTGTCTAGAATTATCACCCACTGAAAAATGATATAAAGAGCTGCTGGCCATTTTTTAGGTCAATTCTCAACTGAATTCTAGGTTATGATGTCAATCAATTAGGAGCTAATGTTCAGTTTATGTAAATGACTATGATGGAGGTGGACAACTTGTTGGCATTTTTCCTTTCAAACCTACTTAGATAATTCACACTAGTCGAATGGAAGAAGCATTCTTTGGTTAGAATTAATTCAGTCGGCAGGTGTAGAACTCTTTAAACACTGATAAGGATAGGAAACATAAACAAGTCACACATTTTCCCAGAGTTTCACAAGATCCCACATACTCAAAATTTGTATTTATGTCATCAAGTAAGACTAGGAATAGGAACTGGCCCCATTCTATTCTATGGAGAACTCCCAAGAAAAGCAGCTAAGGTGGAAGAGTGGAAGAGTGCCTGACCTGGAGTCAGGCAGACTAGTCTTCCTGAATTCAAATACACCAGCTGTGTAACCCTGAGCAAATCACTTAATCCCTCAGTTTCCTATCTGTAAAATGAACTGAAGAAGGAAATGGCAAACTACTTCAGAATCTTTGTCAAGAAAACTCAATGGCACAACAAAGGGTTTGACATCAGTGAAATGACTTAAAAAATGTCTACTACTAAAGCTGGCTAGCACCTTCTTTATAACTTAGTCTTATGGAGTTGTGTAGGACACAGAGAGATTAAATAATTCATCTGAGGTCACCCAGCTGGTATGTGACAGAGGTTAGCCTAGAAGTCATGTCTTCTTGGCATTGAAGTAAACTCTATTAGTTATACAATGCTGAGTCTCATGACATCAGAATGAATCAAAATAATCAATACTAACATTGGAAAACACATTTAAGAATCTATCCCTGCAATTAGCGAATGTGTAATTATGTGTGCATGGGGATTTGAGCACAGTCATGATAAACAAAAATGATATGGCAGTAGGTGGCATTTCTGCCCAATTGTTGATATCAGATTACTCAGACAAGACAATGCTGATGCTTAGGCCAACACCATATCATTTTAAACTCATTTCAAGCTCACAGTTAACTCCTCTGAGCAGCCAAATCATTTATTAATTGCCTGGGCCTGAGCCAGATGATCCCAATCAATACTGTTAGGTTGCGTCAGGTCCTGTTCTCATTCAGGACACCTGGGAATTTGTGAGTGACCAGATCACTTGGTCATACAAATACTCATGTCTGCTACTCAGTATCAGCAATTCCATATGGTTTCTATGCTGCTTTTCCAAAGCACAGAGACTGCTTGGGAACTATGTTGGGGATGATTCTAGGCTGGACCATACAGGGGTCAGTTGAAGGAGCCCGAGTATTGAGCCTATAGAAGACGCACAGGGGATAGAAATCAGATAATAGGATTACATATTTGGAGCTTAAAGGGATTTTAGAGTCAATTATACATTATGCTCTCCTTTTACAGAGATCACATCTTAAGGCCAAGGTCAAATAAGTCACCCAAGGTCTCAAAAGCAGTCAGAGGAAGGCTCTGAATCTTGGCAGATCTTTTGAACCTAACCCGTATGCCTTCCACTATACCATGATGTCTTGCCTTAATGAGATCATTCATCATTTATTTGAAGGATAGCCATGTTCAAGGGGGACTGGATTTGTTCTTCTCAGCCCCAGAAGGCAGAATCAGAAACCTTAGTGGACTTTGAAGAGAGATAGATTTAGCCTGGATGTAAAGGAAAACTTTCTAATGATTAGCCCTGTTCAAATGGAGAATGGTCTGCCTTGGGAGCTACTTCATGGAAAGCCTTCAATCCGAGGGCTAGATAATACTGTCAAGAGAACTGAAGAACAGCAGCTTAATAACTGCTCACTGACTGAATGATGCCCTCCTAGATCCCTCCCACCTTTGGGATTCTGAACTTACATAGTATAATTCTGCCACCTGAAGAGGAAATAGAATATGCAAGACAGGGAAGGAAATAATCATTAAAGAGCACTACTCCAAAGCAGATTTGACCAGAACCTCTTAAGTGATTGGCACATAGCAAAAACTTAATAAATGATTGTTGATTAATTGGTTGTTCTCCCATTTTGAATAAATTAGTCAATCATTAATCTAACACCAATAAAATACCTTCAATATTTGAATTTTTTAATTTTTTTTGTTTCCTACTGATTTGACTAGAGAAATTAAAGAATTACACTAAATTACATATTTTGTTATTCAGTTGTTTCAGTTGTGTCCAACTCTTTGTGACCCTGTTTGAGGATGGCTTGGCAAAGATACTGAAATGATTTACCATTTCCTTCTCTTTTATTTTTACAAATGAGGAAACTGAGGCAATCAGGGCTAAGTGACTTGCTCAGGGTCATACAACTGGTGTCTGAGACCACATTTGAAATCAGAAAAATGAGTCTTTCTGATCCCTGCCTGGCACTGTATCCACTGCTTCACATAGCTGCCCAAATATATATACATACACACATTTATACATACATACATATATATATATATATGCATTCATGTGTATATATGTATATCATTATATATAGTATATAATATATATAGCATATAATATATAGCTTATATTTTGTACATGTGCATCTATGTATGTAGGATTATAGCTACATTAGTTTTACATCACACACACACACATATATATGCATATATATGTATATATATATATATATGATATATATATATATTATGTTTGTTGCACATAAACCCAACTTTTGGTTCACCAAGCTTCTTGGAAAAACCATTAAAATTCCAAACTCTTGGGTGAGATGGAACTAAAGACTAAAGGTCAAGTTAGACCTAGGATCAATCTTCCAAGAGCTGGTTTATTTGGCTAATGGGCATCCACACCAGAGAAAGTTAAGTGACCTGAGAGTGATGATCCTGTACTCACCAAGGACAGTTAAACTAAAATGTTTTCCTCAGAGAGCATCTGTCAGGTCGTGCTCAAAATCCCTTCTACAGAAAGAACTGAAAGGATAGATCGTCAGGCAGGAAGATGCAACCAGTGCTCTGTCTGTTCATGATGAGAACATGATAGATCTGGAGGGAGCCCAACTTGCCATTCCTCACATACGATACTACATCACTTGTTTCCTTTATATCCCCTGGGTGCCTAAGGTAAGGTGCTTTGACTGAATTCAAATTATAAAGCATGTATTAAATGTCTTCTTTAGGTTAAGCACTGTGCTAGATGCTGAGGATAAAAAGATAACTAGAAAGTACTCCCTGCCTTCAGGGAGTTTACATTCTCCTACCACTGGCTAGAAGTGTTTTATTCAATTGTATTACCTTGGACCTGGATTAAAGTGACTTGCCAGTTACTTGTTACAAGCATCAAGCATGGAAAAAGACCTGAAATTCTATGGATATGGAACACTCCCTCCATCTATGAAGGCTGAAAAGCATCTACAATTTAGTGATAAAGAGGTATCAGAGTCTCAAAGGGGTCATCTAAATTGTCCATGCTCATCAAAAAGCTTTTTAAGTCAGGGCAGAATTTGAACTCAGATCTTCCTAATACTCTATTCCTTACATTCTGCTGCTTCTCAATTTCTCATATAAGAGAGTGGAATAAAGAAATTTAGAAGTAAGATCTTCCTGAGGCTATCTTTCAGACAAACTGCTAATCACTTCAGTTACTGTTGTCACCAAATGACAAGCTATTGAATTGCACTTAATGAAGCAGCATTGCTTGGCCCTGTCTCAATGAAGCCTAACCCTCTGGACTAGACTGCAGGGAGCTGGTTGGTTTCTGGACCAGTCAGTCATCAAATGACCTTCATTAAATACCACAGTGCCAGATTCAAATTAGGGGCTATCATGAAGACGTATAAAAACGACTGTAGTAATTACTGCCGTAGGAAGGCTGACAGATTTATGTCTGAAAGAAATTGTTTTACCACAATCTTGCTTTGGGCAAAAACAATCCATGGACTAAGGTCCCCATTTCTAAATAAAACAAGTTCCTGGGCTACGTGAAGGTTAAATGTAAAATTGCAAATGAGCAGGTGCACCAGGTAAGTGGGCCATTCCTGGGAATAGTGTTGAGGAGAGACTGTGAGCCCCCATCTGAGCTCTCTGTTGTGATTTTGAGCACTGTCCCCCCACAGACATGAACATTAATCAAATCGGTTATATATAGAACATCTTGCAAACAGAGATGCCCTTCCCATGGCTTTTTTTCCTGTCCTCTCCTGGGCCAATGATACATGACATGTTTGTCAAGAAGTGTGTTAAGAAAACGGTCTCTTGACTTTGGGCCTCATGGCAGAAACAGATCAGCCAAAGACATAGCCTTTTCTCCTGTAACCTTCCAGGTAATGTAACTTAGTTGGTCATTCTGATTACTAGATGCTTTGATGAATCTGTAACTGGGTGGTACAGTGGATAGAGCACTGGCACTGGAGTCATGAGGACAGGAGTTTGAATCCAACCTCAGACACTTGACTCTTACTATCCATGTAACCTTGGACAAGTCACCAAACCTGATTACCTCTAATCTGGGGTCATCTCCAGTCATCCTGATTCATATCTGGACCCAGACATCTCTGAAGGCGACTTAGAATAAGCCCCCCCCACTCAAATTCAATTCATGTGCTTATCATGGCATCACCTCCCTGATGTCATGGTCGTCTTCAAAAATGAAGGACAAACAAAAGGAGTAGAGATCAGGATGAAAGACATTATTGAAGTGAAGTAATCCCTTCAGATCAAATGTCATCTAAGATGGTAAGTAGCTCCTCTAACTTCTTAAGTTCTATCATTCCCCACCACAACCTGGAAAGCTTATCCACAATGTAGAGAGATCCTTGGCCACTGTCTCAGAGAGCTAAAGGAAGAAAAAAGAAAACAAAACACTTCATGGCCATTGACTGTGATGGCTAAGTAAATGAATATGTATCTTCTTTATGTGTAAAAGACATTTACTTCCTTCAGTTCTTACAATACAGGAAACACAGTATAGTAGCTAGTTCTGGAGGGAGCGATTTCAACAGAGAGGGCTAGAACCCCTCTGTTATGGAGCTATATATCCACCAATTTATTCCTTGGTGTTTGTTAGAATTGGTTATAAAAGCTGATTAATAAAAACATATTTGCTTTTCAAGGGAGAAGCTTACTAAGCAAACTCATCATAATATGATGAATAATGAAGATATAGGCATTCTTGGCCTGTTCGGTGATACAGTGAATAGAAAGACAGATCTGGAGTCAAGAAGACATCTTCCTGACTTGAAATCTGACCTCAGACACTAGATGTGTGACCCTGAGAGGTTTGTCTCAGTTTCCTTATATATAAAATGAACTGGAGAAGGAAATGGCAAACTGCTCCATTGTCTTTGCCAAGAAAACACCAAATTTTGGGTCTCGAGGAGTCAGAAATAACTGACAAAATAACACAATAACAAGTTACTCTTCAGATAAGAGGTTCCCTAACCATCGCATCCTTGTTGTATAGAATACTAGATAACCTCAAAGATATCTGGATGGTTAGCAATTGAGAACAGTCCACATACTTTCTCCATTTGTGGTTGACCTATGCATTAATCCTATTCACCATTCTCACTAAATATGTGCATATTTGTAGAGAGTGAGCTCAAGCTTTATGAGAGGTAAGAATCTGTTATTGCCATTATGAAATCTTTATTCAATAAAAATAGTTTTTCTTTAGAATTATGTGTTTTCTTAACAGTGAAAATAAATATATAGGTGATAGGATTTTTGAGCTAAGTACCTAGAACCACGAGTTCATAAGTAAAGGAAAACCTGAATACTATAAATAAATGAAAACTTCATTGATCAATATCCAGAAAGCCAGGTTATTTAAAAGCCAATGGTAAAAATCACTTTAAAAACTCAATAGGAAAAGCCAGACTATAGAAAAGGGAGTAAGAAAATGAAAATAAGGAAAACTTTTATAAAAATAATATAATCTTCTTTATGAAAACATAA
Source organism: Macrotis lagotis (assembly GCF_037893015.1). Taxonomy (NCBI): domain Eukaryota; kingdom Metazoa; phylum Chordata; class Mammalia; order Peramelemorphia; family Peramelidae; genus Macrotis; species Macrotis lagotis. The sequence continues at coordinate 175,591,144 of NC_133665.1, forward strand.
ATCTTAATTATAAATATGCTTTTAAATTTTTTATATGAATTTTTAAAATAAACAATAAAGCAAAAATAAAAATAAAGTCTAGCCATTCTTGAGGTTATGAAATAATGTATTTTTTTCCCTGTCATGAAATGTTCTGTTCAACAACTAAATTTGTCATCTCTTATAAGGTCACTCAAATACATGACAGTAAAGATCTCATGGTACCAACAGTGATGGATTAAACTTATATATAACCTGTGGAGATTGGCATGGTACTCATTAGATATTAAAGAGATGTGTAGGGAATGACGTCAAAGGCAGTTATGGGAAGGCTAACATTAATTAATAGGGGGAACTTCATTCTATTTTTAAATAATGTGTAAGTCTGCATCCAATGGAGTAGGACATGGAATCTACAACTAAAACATACTAATCCCCATAGAGGTTTTTCTAAATGCAATTCACTCTCATAATCAAAGCCCAGTGTCTATTCATGATGAACTTTATCTACTGATAAAAAAACATACTTAGGAAATGTGTCCAACAGTGACATAATATATATCCAAAGATTATTAATTTTTTAATAGGTGGCGTATAGGTTGGTGGAGTCAAACTCAAATAGAAACCTAGACCATTAAGCTATATATAAGGATTCCTTGGGCTGGATATTGACTTAGAAAAGCACATTATCTATGTTTTATTATATTTTTATATATTTTGTTAATAATTTCCCAATTATATTTAACTATGGTTCTACTGGCACAAACTCTAGTTTAGTTGGAACAACTTTTAAGAATATGTTATTCCTTTAACAGTTGTAGCCAGAGCAAAAATGCAGAACAGAAAATCTTTAATTCTCTCTTGCCTAACTAGTCTTGTTAAGAAAAATTCAAAGTGGTGGTGATTTGCATAGGCCATGAGTGGTATCATGGAAATAGAAAGGAGCTGAAGTGTTTTTTTTTTCCTTCTAATTTAAATAGAGAACTGAGCTCAGAGAATGGCAGTTCAAGTGAGATCAGTTTGTCAAAAGTCAAAGTACGGATACCAAAAGGCTCCTCTAGATAACTGGTAGTTATCTGCATCACATAAGAGCTGAAGATATCCCTTGGTTATAAGCTAAAGAGCTAAGTAGAGAAGCTGCCTCATAGCGGAAGATCAGAAGATAGCAGTCTCGATCAGCATCAGTTCAACATAGACACCTAGAGTAGAACAAGGGACAATTCTGTGGAATTACCTAGTAGAGCAGAAGTTTTTGAAAACATGAATTGCCCAGGAAGAGGCATATTTCATGGCCACACGTTCCTTCCATGTGTGATATGTTCCTTCCATGTGTGAACCTTAGTCACACAAATCACCTGTGAATGTCTCTTCCTGGTGGCAAAGTAGCCTACTGAAATGTTTATCACTGTATATCATTTATTTTGCTATGTTGTTTACTTAAATGTCATATGTTTTTTTAACTAAATTTCTCCTGATCAACCTAGTAAAAGAAACACATCAACAAAGGGCTCTTCAGAAGATAACTGTGATAACCCATGAAGTGCTTAAAACATGGGAAAATTTCCTGGGGAAATCACATGTAGGGAGAGGGGTAGAAAAAAGACTGGGTACTAAAAGGGTTACTTTCTCAAAAGTTTCCTTTACTTTATTACCCTAATTATTTAGAAGGAAATATGATTCCCACAAATAGTTGTTCTTCCCCTGCAATTTGATTTAGTTGAATACAAAGTCATTCAAATATAGTCATGTAACTTGTGCTCTCTGCTCAACCCAATGTATTCAATCTGCTAAAAAAAAATAAAATAATGAATCATACTGGTTTGACTCATCAGACTCATTACAATAAAAACCCTCTAGTTATTATATATTTCCCATATAAAGGTGTTAAAACAATGTCCAATATGATGATTGTGACAGAGCATATACATTAATTATAGATTTAGAACAGGAAATAATTTTGTAAATCATTTGGTCAAACTCTTCATTTAATGAGGACAAAAGAGAGTTCCAGTGAAAATAAGTATTTTGTGGTTTACCATTTGTGAATAGAAAATAAGGAAATATGTTTTAACTTTAATCATTTGAAATCAAATTTTTCATATTTCTTATCTCTCACTGTTAAAATATATTTATATTGTAGCTGAATACACTGTAGTCTCTGTATAGTTTATTTGGGGTTCTACTTCATTTAGATTACTTCTAACTCAGTTTTTCATATTTCCTGAGTTCTTTATATTTTCCATTTTTTACAGCATCACATTATTCTTTTATATTCATAAACTACAAATAGAGAAATTTCTGTGTTTGGACACCCACTTTGTTTCTAGTTTTTCACTGCCACAGAAGTTTCTGTTATGGATATTGTTCCCAAAGTTTCCAAATGTGATCTTTCTTTCTTTCACTGACATCATTAAGATATAAACCCATTAGTGGAATTGATGTATTAAAGATTATGAACAATTTGGCAAATTTTCCTGAGCAATTTCTAATAATTTCCAAAATAATTGAACTAATTCACAGCTCAACAAGCATTGAATTGTTGTGCTTATCACTCTGTAGTCTTCCAACATTGACCTTTTGACTACCTTTTTAAAAATTTTATGGGTAGGAAGCTATATTTCAGAGCTACTTTAATTTACATTTTTCCTATTGTCAATGATTTAGAACAGTTTTTAAAATATTATTTTAAATAGATAACAATTTTTCCTTGTATAAAAGCTATTTTGAATACCCTTTGACATTTTTCTGGTAGGAAATGGCTCTGAGTCTTATTCATTGAGTTTAATTCCTTATAGAGTTTGGATGTCAGACTTTGATCACAGATGTTTGATATATTTTAAACTTTATCTTTTCTTCCTATTCTGACTATATTTGCTCAGTACTCATAAAAACATAATATATTTTCAAAGGTTAATTCTAAATAATTTGTGTCTTCCTACTGCTTTGCATTTTGATACTTTTTTACATAAATGAATACTATAGTTTATCAAAGCTTTTTCCTGTTATCTATTAATCACAACTTTTTCTGATATTCCTGATTGATTTACAACTTTCTCATCATGAATTTTTAATATATTGCCATAATCTCTTTACTAAAATTAACTGCATTCATAAATTTTGACTTGCTTCCTGATGCTATCATTATTTGTAGTAAATTGATTATTTTTTTAAAATTATGATAAGTAATTTATACATTTTACATATTACATATCTATATTTATTTATAAGTTGTGACAAAGCAGATGTAATATTATTGTAAAGATATCAAGTGATATTAACATTTAATATTAATTTTTAATATTAATTTAATTAATGTTTTTCCTTTTAGTCATTGTACTGTCAATCAAATTTCATTTTCCAGTATTATATTTAGATCTAAAGTTTCCATTTTTTGTTTGATTTATCAAGTTCTGAAAGAAGAATATTAATGTCACCTTTGATTGTCTTAATTTCAAGACCTTTTTCCTCTTTCAGTTAACTTTTCCTTTATATACTTAAGATATTTGCCTTTCAATAAATAATTAATATTGCTATTGTTTCATTATCTCTATTGCCTTTAAGCATAATGTAATTTTCAGATTATTTTTCTAACCAGTTTATATTTTTCACAATTTTATAATTCAAAGCCATGATTTTGAGTCCTAATTCTCTAAATTCATTTGAAATAATCATACTTAATTGAGTTCCTTGTTTTAATTCTATATATCATTATTATTTTTTGTTCTGATAAGGTAATTGGCTGAATTATTTTTCCTAACTCATTCTTCCACTCCCTTTCATTTAGTGAAAAGTTTACATGAATCACATTCTAGGTTGCAATGTTTAAGGGTTTTCCTACCTACATCAAATTTTATATGTATTTTTAAACTAGCCAGACAAAATTCTGCTTGCTTACAGAACTCTGATCACAGTCTTCTTCCACAGACACCAGCAAAGCATAATGGCAATATCACTGTGGTAAGAGAATTGACCTGATTTAATTTCTGACTCTTCTATTTGCTTTATTTATCCTAAAAGAAAAAAGAAACTTAAGTTCTGTGGGTCTGAGGCTTTTCATAAGTAAAATTAGGAAGTTCGTTTAGATGACCACAAAAGTTCCTTCCACAACTAAACCTGTGTTGCCATGAGATGGAGCATCTTCGCTGCCGAGCCTACTACAAATTCCTTGTTCCTACATTTATTATTATACTTTCTTTTATTTGTCATTTCTATTTTTCTTTCCCAACCAGTTAAAGTTGTAGATGAAGATATCTCCCATTTCCCCTTTCACCACTGTCCCCCTACAACTTTATTTGCCATACCAATAAATATTAATTCAATCTTCCTCTTTCCTACTTCATCACATATCTAGGATCTTAATATTTATTTTCCAATTGATGCTTCTTTAAGGTGACAGTTCTAAAAGACTAGAATTTTATAGCTTTCTTTGCCCAACTCAGAAATTATTGTGTAACCAGATTCACCCTATTTCCACTCCCTCCAATTTGTTTGACAAATCTCCATCAATAGTAACCCCAATGCCAAAAATATTGATTATTGATTCGTGAAAGAGATAATAACCTACTATAGAAGAAATATTCAATTTAGAATCATAGGACCTTGGAAGAATCTAGACTCTGTCACTTGCTACTGGCAATCCTGGGAGTAAATCACTTTGAAATAAAGGGCTTGAACAAAAATACTTCCAGTTTCCTCACCGTACAAGTCTATAATGCTATTAATGTCTTCTTCTTCATGTCTATCTTCTTATATACCTTCTCCCCCCCCCACCTTCTGGTGGTTTTGGACATAAACATTCTCTCCTATCAACCCTCAGCCAAGCGTAACTTGAAAAACACTAGTCTCATCTCCTAATAGCATATAGATATTGATTCATCTGCTTTAACTTTTCATGTTATTGGATAGAGTGATAGACTTGGAAATAGGAAGATTTGAGTTCAAATCTAGTCTCAAACACTTACTTATTAGTGTTCTAACCTTGGGTAAGTCACTTCTACCTCATTTTTCTCATCTGTAAAATGGGGGTATTAATACCACTTACCTCCCAGAGTCATTGAAGAGAAAATTGGATACCTTTTATGAAAGGCTTTGCAAACCTTAAAACTCAATAAAATGCTATCTGTGAGATGTATTAATGACCTATTCATCCGTGCCTTTATCCCACAGAAAATGCATGTTTTGTTGATAATTAAAGTTACTTTTTTAGGATATGCTGTTCTAGAGAACAATCAGCTTTTCTTCTCAGAATATTATAATCCAGCTTTTCCTTCTGTTTCTTGGGGTCAAGCACATTTAGACCTACAAAACTGAGAAAGTTGCTTTGATAAATGAAGATATCCTTTTAAGTTCTGGGACTTGTTGACTCCATTTGTTGATAAGTTTAATTTGGGTTTCTTTGCTGCCAGCATCCTGTGAATTCTGTCAATTAGTATTTTGCTCTCTGTTTCTGAAACTCCTGGTGATTTTATTATATTTTTGGTAGTATGACACTCATACTTTTGTTTTATCAAGCTGTTCTGGGAGATCAATGACTTGCAGATTGTCTGGGTGCTGTTTCCATTGTCAAATGCTTTGACTTGGGGAGATCTTAAAAGTTTTTTTCAAATTTGTTATTTTTTATTTTATAATATCATCCTTCCATTTCTACATCTTTGAATTTCAAACTGGTTGATTTATTTTGTAGATGTTCATTGCCTTAGTAAGACTTGTCATCATTTGTTGTGTTTTTTTTACAATTCTGTTTGTTTGATTTTACTTTAAGAATTCTAACTTCCCCTATTAATTCCCATCATTATTTCTTTCTTTAATTACCTTTGAGTTTCTTTTTGTTTTGTTTTATCTTGTTGTTGCAAGGCAGTAGAGTTGAGTGACTTGACCACAGTCACAAAGCTTAAGTATCAAGTGCTCTTGCCAAAAAAAGTTATTGTATGGAGAACTCACACAGGGCAAATGCTCACAAAGGGGTCAGAAGAAGTGACACCAAGACTCCTCGAAGGTCTCTTTGTAGACTTTAAAACTGATTGTATTGCTTGGGAGACACTGGCACAGGACTTCCCAGCATGACATGCCCTCATCAGAAAGGGGGCTACGCTCCATGAGGGGCAGAATTGAAGCAGCTCAAAGGAAACCTGACATCCATAGATGTAGAGTACCCACCTCAAGGGTTCACATGGACTATTTGAGTCCAAACTGTGCTTTCTGAATTCATATTAGTCTGATCAGCCACAGTTGGGCACACTGTAATTTGTCTCAAATATGGTGATGTCATTTTGATATTCTTCGATAAAGAAGGATGAGAACCATCAAGTGTCTGAGTCTGGATTTAATCTTAAATCCTCAGGTTTTAAAATACTTTAGAGATTTTTGTTATTATTCCTTTATCACTTTGAGGTCATGATAGATATTAGTCTAATGATATTGATCTCTTTTAAAGGTTTCCTTTACTGTTTTTTATCCTAAAATAATTATTTATATTAAAGCTTCTTTATTGATGCTGTTTGCTATTTTTTTTCCAGTATCTCTTATTGCATCTGCTTCTCAGATTTACCTGTTATCAGGTGAGAGGAAGAGAATGGCCAGATTATCCCAGAAAAAGCTTGTATTCTTCTGGTACTTGCCTTCTTGAATGACATTTACAGAATAGCATGGAAATATAGATTTACTCCAGCCATGTAAATAATAAATTATCCTAACTTGTAAAATATTCCTGGATCTGCATTAGTGCCCATTTGCATTCGTCTTTAATATGAAACAGCTGTTGCATTTTTCATCTTATTCCATTTTAAAGAGAAGGGACACAATGGGCCCCAGCTTTAATCACTTATCACTACTCTGCCTCATTAAGAACAGAACCACATCCATTCTCATCTCTCTGAAGTCTGATCATAAACACTCATTTGCTCCATTTTTAAAGCAAAAATGTGTCCAGGAAATGTTTCATAAGCTTCCAAATGATCAATAAAGATTAAAGAAGAAAATTCTGATACACATTGTCTTAATTATAAAGGGAAGGGTTTAAAAGAGTATTTTCCCCCTTAGTATTAACGTATAGAATTTGCATGCATACACAATATCATTCAGAATAAAAACAAGTTAGAAAAATCATTGTTTCATACATTTCTTGCTCTTGGGGACATATAAAACTGATTCTATTAATGATGAAAAGCCAGGGATCTCCATTTCCATTTTTCTAAGTTTTATCTTCTCATGTCTTGATATTACATGCATTTTTAATTATTTTAAATTCAATTTAATTTTCCATCTTCTACTGGATTTTATTAATGGAAAAAACTATTGATTTTTGTGATTATTATGGTCTGCACCTCTGTCTTCTATTTTTTCATGTAAAATAGAGACGATAATAGTATGTACCTCACAAGGTTGCTGTGAAAAATCAAATGAAATAGTATTTATATAGCATTTTGAAATCTATTTTCAATAATTCTGTTATCAATAATAATATTAATTTTAATCAGTCGATTATTTCATCGATAACAATATTGAAAATATGGTTTTATTAATAATCATAATATTGGTTTTTATTTATTTTTTATACTATGAACTTGTGATTCCCTAACAAAACTGTCTAGTTGTCAGCAATAGAAATAAATTTGATTCTACCTTGCCTGAACTTTATTTTAATACTTTATTCTCCTATTTTATTTCGTATTCTTCTTTGAGAATACTAATTCCCAGACTAATTTTCATCATTATTTCTTCCTTTAATTTCTCTTGAAGTTTTTAACCACTTTGTGATTATTCCATAATCACTTAAAAGTGGATTATAATTTGTATTGTTCCAATATTTTCTTATCTTAGTGCTATAGTTAATCTTTCAAGAACACTGCTAAAAATAGCACCAAAAATAAACATCCTTTCTTTACCCCTGCCCTTATTGGAAATGCTTTTATTGCTTCTCTTTATAAATACTAGCAACTGATGACCTTAGATCAATATAGTTTATCCTACTGAAGAAAGTCCAATTATTCTAATGGTTTTGGATGTTTTCAACATCTAAAGTTATGTATTTTTGAAGACTTTGGCTATGGCTACCTATACATCTATGTGATTTTTATTCTTTGTTTAATGATTATGTTTCCCTCTCAGCAGTCCAGAGAGCTAGGACAATGTTTTAGACCATCTATGGACAATGTTATCCCCATCCAGAGGAAAAAACAAAACAAAACAAGAACACTTTATAAAAATTATCTCTTATGTATCTCTTTCCCTTAATCCTAATTCCTCCTACTAAAAATAACTAATCTGTAAATATATTTATCAAAAGTAGGTATGTACAATGCTAGCCTGACTGTTCACTACTGAGGGGAGAGAGGTAGGAAGGGAGGGTGAAAGGAAATTTTGTAACTTAAAAATATACATGTGCATATGGATGAAAATAAAGAGAAAAAGAAAAAGAAATTAAAAAAAGAAAAACCGATCATGTCTCATGAATTCAGTGGACACTCTATAACAAACTTTTATAAGAACATGGTCAAAAATCATACAGCATGAGAGCAGACATCGATGAGTTTGGATCTGTGTCATTAGTAGAACTCCCAAATCTATGAGATCAGAAAACATTTTGAGCATTGAGTATCATTATGCTGATAGATTTACTAATGTTAAAACAACTCTGAATTAGTCTTGTCTAACTTATTTATAGAAAATGCTTTTAAAATAGATTTGTAGCTTCTTTGTTATTATTTTATTGCAGAATTTGGTATTACTCTTTATTAATGCTATTAGTCTAATGTTAATATATTACCATATACTGAATTATAATACTAAAAGAAGTATGTCTGAATGGGGTCAAGTGGAAGTTATTGAAAGTTCCTTACTAATTAATTGAATTCCAGAGTTTCAATTTCTCTTTTCTTCACCTTTTTTCCTTTTCAGCTAACAAAATGATCTTTCTAAAGTATAGATCTGACCAAATCACTTCCTTGTTCAGGAAATACCAATTGCTTCTTATTTCCCAGAGACAAATATATAAATTTCTCATCATAATAGTTATTGTTCTTACCATTCTGGGCACAGACTACCTTTCCATAGCACAGCTGTTAGAGTACTGGACTTGAAGGTCAGAAGACCTGAATTTAAATCTGACCTTCAATACAAATTTGATGTGTGACCCTGACTAAGTCACAACCTCTGTTTGTCTCAGTTTCCTTGAAATGAGTTAAATAATAGCACATACTTCATGGGACTGCTTATAGTTATAAAGGATTTAGCATAATGCTTTTTAAAAGTGTTTTTGTAAAAGTACCATTAAAAAAGTGTTTAATAACGGTTTATTTCCCTCCTTTCTTCTTCCTTTCATGCATGTTGCTTTCCATGCAAACTGGCCTACTGGAAAGTCTCTGAAATAAGAATTAAAATTTCATTTTTGTCTGATTTGCAACTCATCTGCACCTCTGCCTGTTAGAAACCCCAGCTTTATTTAAAAATAAGCTTATTTGTCATCTACACAGAGAAATTTCTGATCCTTTGTCAGTGCTAACTCTTCCTTCTCCAAATTATCTTTTATGTACTTATATTCCCATAATCAAATAGAAACCTCTAAGAGGCAGGGACTATTTTAAATTTTTATTGCATCTTTACCACACCCTCGGACAATGCCTTGAATGTAATAAATGCTTCAAAAATTTAGGTAATTAGATTGGAACTCTCAATCTAATGCTGTGCAAAGGACTCAAATTCTTTACAATGCTCTGTCTTGTATCACAGTTATTTGTATATGTGATTTATCCTCCTTTTGAGGAAACTGAAGGTAGCTTCTTATTTTTCACCTACCTCATTGATGATGGATGATGGTTGGATGGATGGATGAAAGAATGGATAATGCATGATTAAGGAATAAATGAGTGACTTATCTGTCGCTTCCATGATAAAAATACCACAATATCCGCATTGAATAAGATACCTCTTGGATTGAGCAGCACGGGAAAAAGGATATTGAACAACTAAGCATTCTGATTCACAAGTCAAAAAGTATTTAGGACTAGAGTCTTTGTAAAGGTTATCTTAGATGGAAAATAAGGAAAGGAAGCTGGAATTTCCAGAGCTAATGAGAGTAATTTTGGTGATATGGAGGATAGGAAGAGAACATAAACCAGTAACCAAAAATAATAAGAGGTTTAGCAGCTCAGAAGATCCCAAGTCAGAATTCAGAAATTCTGAAATGGATCATAGATCTTAGTGAAGTAACTTAATCTCCGAGTTCCACTTTCCTGATATTTTTTAAATGAAAGGAATTGAACTAGATAGCCTTTGTAGCCTCTTAATAAAGATACCTTTTATTCCTACCCATGCTTATTTGTCAAGGAAGGGAAGGGAATGAACATTATTGAGAATCTATGATTTTCCAGGCACTGTACTAAATACATTACAAATACTCTGTCACTTAAGATCATATAGCCTTTGTTGTGGTCAATGGTAGATATTAAGTCCCTCTGAATTAAGCGTTAACACCTGCCTTCTATTGTTCAGTGAAAGTATAAAGAAGAGTCCTGTGATGTGGATGAATTTTTTTTCCATTTCCTCTGGATATCTTGGTATAGCTTTTTGATGGTTTATTCCCAGAGGAGAGAAAATTGGATTTACTCATCAGCATCAATGACACCATTGAGGAATAACCATCTTCATGTCATAAATGAGAAATAAACTCTTGCACCTACAGAATGAAAAATACCACGCAAAAGAAAATGACCTCGCTTGTGTTTTCAGCCATCTTCCCAAATGAATCAGCCTAGCTGTCTCACTGATCTGATTGATTGTGTAAAAATTGGCAATTAAGACTTCTGGGGAAAAAAATGACTTGACTGAAAAATGGTTGATTCCCTGGTCACTTGCAAGCATAATGTGAGAGGAAAGGAGGTTAAATGATTCAGTCAAGGTCATTCAGTAAGTAAACTCATGATGATAGAATCATTTGAATCCATTGTGCTGTTCAAAAGACTTAGTCACTGCCTTTGGATAGGTAAGTTTTCAACACAAAACAAATTAGAAAACAAAACTATGTATCATTCATTGGAAAATCTTGAGATCGGAAATCCTGCACCTACATAACCAACTACATAGGATTTCTGTCATATTTAAGAGGATAGTGTTAGTGAATTGTTTTAAAAGAGAGAAATTAGAATTTGATTATTACATGGTACTATCTTTTCATTATAACATTGTGATTTGCAGTACATAAAAAAAATGAGAGTTCTAAGGAAAGTAATCACTGGAGGAGTTCCATTGTTCTTGAACTAACTTCAAAAGTCTAAATGATAGGCAGAGTAATTCTCAAGTCCCTCATCAGTGGAAGCCACCCTACATTCCAGGATTGTTATTCTATGACTGACATCTCCTAGTATTTTCATTCAACCTAAGGCAAATTCTGGAGACCTCAAGCCTTTGGCTTTGCATCAAAAGCCTCTGTGTACGAACCAGGAAGATATGAGGCAATGTCATTCCTCGTAAGAGTGAGGGTTATGGGATATTCACCATTATGTGACTCCAATTAAGTGCATTCTATTTGGATTCTAATACAAAAATGATTTTACCGCTTTATTTTGGGAATTGATTTCTGAACCATTGAGAGAGGTATTGGAAAGGTAGAAATTCTTCTTCCCTCCTAATGAAATGAAGTCCCATTTTAGCACTCAACTTTCAATAGGGATCTCACCTAGTCACCATTTGGATATTTTTGCCCAGCACTTGTGTTATTGCATGCCTTTACATTCATATAGTTTACAACACTAATAGTTTTTTTCTGCTCTAAAAATAATTGGTTGGTTTACAGTTTGATTTACCTTCTGATTTATTTATATCCTTTCACAGTCTTTTCTAGTTACTCAGTTCTCCCTCCAGGGAACTTAACCAGATTGGCAAATTAGCACTATTTTTTCAATAGTCAGATAAATATTTCACTTTGCCTGAGTATGGAGGGCACTTCTCAGTGGTAAAATAAATCAGAACTTCCTTATAGATTTTCTTTATCTATGTTATATTACTTGACATAGTTATATCAATAATAAGGAGAAAGATTAAGAAGAGAAAAATAAGGGAGAAGAAAAGGAAGTAGAAGACAAAGATGAGAAGGGGGGAGAAGTAATGAATGGAGAGAAGGAAGAAGAAATGATGGAAGCAAGAGGAGAAAGGACAAAATGTCTAGAACTTGAGAAATTATAATTCCATTATACTCTTAATAGTCATCTAGAATACTGGGATCAGTTCTCAGTACTATGTTGTAGGAATGGCACTGATTAACTGCCCTGATTGAGAGAAATAATGATAATGATAATGATAATGATAATAACAATAACATTGTTTGTCCTTCATTTTTGAAGAAGATCACAACATCAGGGAGTTGATGTCATGAAAATGCAGGAATTGGATTTGATTGGGGGAGGGGGGCTGTGCTAAGTCACCAGTCTCACTTTCTTCTCCAGAGCCATCTGGGTCCAGTGGCCAGATGGAGATGGCTCTGGAAGCAAGGCAATCAAGGTTAAGTGACTTGCCCAAGGTCTCAGAGCTAATAAGAGTCAAGTGTCTAAAGTTGGATTCAAATTCTCATCCTCCTGACTCCAAGGTCAGTACTCTATCCATTGCACCATCTAGCTGTCCTTGATAGAGAGAAAACAAGGTTGCAAAAGCCTCTTATTCCACATTGAGAGCAGTAAAAGGAACTAAAGAAATATAATCTCAGGAAGAGATTATTTAGGAGTAATATAGTAGTGTCTATGTATATTTAAAGAATTATCATACAGAAAGGGGGTTAGATCTATTTTATTTGATCTCTAAGAGCATAATTAAGAGAGGTTTTGAGACAAAAGTGAATGGCTGTGATAGGGAGAAGATATTCATTCAAGTATAAACTGAGCCAAATGATCTCTTAGTTTCCTTTCAAATATGAGAATCTATTACACAGAAAAGGAGCAGGAGGAGAAGGAAGGAAATAGAAATAGCATAGAAGTTTGCTTCTTCCTGTTCTTTCCTTTCTTCTGGGCAGCAAAGTTGTAGAGATCATAATTGAACTAGGAGATTGCCTACCTTTTAGAAAACTAAATAGGCTCCTAGTTTTGATCCTCACATATACTGTTCTTTATGAAAAGAACTCAGAACTTGATATTGTGACTCCAAAATAATTCTTTCTTCATCAACTTTCAAACATTTATTAAGTGCCTCCTTTTCAAAAGTGTATTATGCTTTCTTCAGAAAAATGTGTTGGTTGAGTGAGTCAATGAACAAGTATTAAGCTCCTGTTATGTGCCAGAAACTGTGCCAGGTGTTGGGTAGACAAGTTTAAAGAAAGAGATAATTCCTACTACTATGGAGCTCACATTCCATTGTGGGTGGGAAGAGTATATCTAAACATAAAATGAATAATGCCAATAATGCTATAATTACAATCTTTTGTGATTAATTGCAATTAATTAAAGCATAGCTAAATGGAAGGTACTTTAGGAGAGAGCTTTAGGAGTGGAAGGCATTAATAATGACTTGATGGTGCTTGAGCTGCTACTTCAGGAAAGAGGAGGCTATAAGGCATAGGAAAAGAATTAAGGGAAGAGTGAATTCCCGGGCCATGGAATGACCAGTCCAAAAGCACAGGGTTGGGGGATAGAGGTTTATATTGAGAGAAGACAACTTTGCTGAAGGCAGGTGAAGAAAGGGGAAAGATGCTTATTTTTTTTTTTTTGGTTTTTACAAGGCAATAGGGTTAAAGGACTTGTCCAACGTATCACAGCTAGTAGGTGTTAAATGTTTGAGTCTGAGACTGAATTTGAATTCAAGTCCTCCTGATTCCAGGGTCAATGCGCTAGCTGCCCCTGAGAGTGATGTTGATTGAAACTAGAAGGATCATTTGGGGCTGAGTTGTGAAGAACTTTAAAAGGAAAATAGAATAGATTATATATTCCCCTTTAACCATTTGGAAATCACTGGAGCTGATTGATTAGAAGATTTACATGGTCATTTCTACACATAAGGAACATGGCTCTGGCAGCATTGTGCAAAATGGACTTGAAGTAGGGCCACCCATCAAAAAGTACATGCCATCTTCCACAACAGATGTGAGGAGGACCTAAACGGAGGTGGTGACTGTGTAAGAGCAGCTGAACTGAGCAATCAGATAGCAGAGATGGTGTAGAGGAAGAAAAGAGAACTCTTAGAACTGGTTTCATATAAGATATGAGGGCAGGGGAGAACTCAGAATAATAACTCGGAGGCTATGAACCTGGCATCCTGGAAGAATTATGGTGTTTTTTGACAGAGAGAGTGAAGGTTAGAAGAGCGAGAGCTGGGGAGGAAAGAGAATGAATTCCATTTGAGACCTGCTGAATATAAAATATCTCTAGGACATGTTTGAAATGTACAATAGGTGATTGGCAATGTGGGACAAAATCTCAAGAAAGTTATCGGGGCTGGATATACAGATATAGATATAGGCATAGCTCGAGACGCATAAGTGTGCAGCATCACACACTGATAGTTAATATACATTGATAAGGTTACTAAGAGTATTGGAGCAAAAAAGGATCAAAGTCAGGACCTTGGTGAACATTCATACTGGGTGGCATAATTGGAAAAATGAGACAGTAAAGAAAACTGAGAAGGAATGGTTAAACATGTAAAAGGAGAAACAAGAGAGAGCAGTGCCATGAAAATGCTTAGGAAAGAGTGTCAAAAAATAGCCAGTAGTGTCCAGTGCTGTAGATTGGTCAAGAAGAATGAGATGTGAGACGCGACCATTTGATGTGACAATTAAACATCACGGGAAATTTCGGGGAAAGCAGTTCTTGGTGGGCAAAGAGTTGGAAGTAAAGGGTTAAGGAGTGAGTGACAGGGGAAGGACAGGGAAATAGAAGCAGGGAGTACGTGACTTAGAAAAGAAAGAGACATAGAGAATAACAGCTTGAGGGGACAGTGGTTTCTAATGATGGTTGGTTTGAGGAGTGAGGGGTTTAAATATGAGTGATGGGCAGGTTTGAATGCAGTAGGGAAGAAATTAATTGATAGGGAGAAGGGGCAGCTAGGTGGCACAGTGGATAAAATATCACCCCTGGAGTCAGGGGGACCTGAGTTCAAATATGAGCCTCAGATACTTAATAATTACCTAGCTGTGTGACCTTGGGCAAGTCATTTGACCCCATTGCCTTGCAAAGTAAATATATAAATAAATAATTGATAAGATGAAGCTGAAGCTATTAAGAGGAATAGGAGTCTTAGCTGACATAAACTTTATGTTTTCTATATGGTTCAGAGATATTTAACACTCAGTATATTCCCTTAAAAACACCTCTTTTTAATTTCCTACCTCTAAGTTTCTGAACTAGGATTCCTTGTTTTCTTTAACAACAGCAATAATAACACATTTATGTGGTACCTATTATGTGCCAGGGATATAAGTGCTTCACAAGGATAATCTCATTTGATCCTTGCAATAATCCTGGGTGGTGGTGTTATTTCCATTTTACAGGAAACAGAGGCAGACAGTGGCTAAGTGACTTGCCCAGGAATATATGGCTAACAAACATCTTGTGGATTTGAATCCAGTCCTTTCTTATGTCAGACCAACAAGCTTTCTACTGTACACCTATCTCTAAATGTATCTAATATTCAATCATTTGCCAAATCTCTTTGAATCTTCTTCCATAAGATATCTTGAAATTGTTCTCTTCTCTGTTTCATATGACTACCACCCTAGATCAAGCATTTCTCTTCTCTTACTTGGATTTCCATTTCTATTAGGGCATTGATATCTTAACTACAGATCTGACCATTTTTCTCCCCTACTCAAGAATTTCTAAAGTATATAGAATAAAATGCAAACTTTTCTCTTCAAAATTTAAAACCCATCCCAATCTTATTCTGACCCATTTCCCCAGACTGATTTACTATCACTCCCCTTACACTTTACTATGGGTAAGTTACTCTTCCAATAACCAACATTTTCTCTCTACTTCTATGACTTTGCATTAACTGCCCCAGGTCTGGAATTTATTCCCTCTTTCCCTCTACCTACTGAAATCCCTAGGTCTATTTATTGTTCTATTCAAGTGTCAGTGCCTACCTAAATGAAGTCTTTTCTGATCTTTCCAACTGTCAAAATTTTTCCTAACTTTTGCCTTTCTAACCTTCTCTCCTGATACCTAGCAATAATGGGCATCTGAATGAAAATTGAACTGTTTGTGGTATACATTGATGTACAATATGACAAAGGGATGCTCATGATTTTAGTCTCTTTTAAACAAGAAGTACGTTTATTGGGAGAGTCTCTTTTTTCCCCATGGGAATATATTTTTAAATGGAATTTAATGGAAATTGGATTTTTCAGAATATTTTTTTTTTACTGTCAATGATAAATTGAATGGAACATCTACCCATCACAAAGGGAAGGATGTCTGAATTATATCTGATCAATACTGTGATGTAGACCTACATCAGGGGAGTGAGTCTCAATGACTTACATGAATCTCCAAGCATTTGGTCAGCAGTTTAATATGCCTAAAATACCTAGCTTTTCAGTTTATTTCTCATAGATGCTGAAGTAAGAATTCTGTCAGCCAGACCTATGACTTCTAGATGGGGTACAAAAGCACAACTCTTGGTGTCTGTCTCCAGCAAACATGTCAGCAATGAAAACCAGCAGACTCAGCAAAACAATCACTTTGCTCACTGATCTGGATCCTATTTACTGTGTACATTCAACAAAACCAACATTTCCAATGACATGGTTGCAAATGTTGCTGTCATGTAGCCCCATTCTAAATGATCTCAAACTTAGATTGATCTTAGGAATGGCAGAAGTCCTCTGATCAAGCCTTTGAGCATCTCTGTCCCCATTTGCAATTGAGCATATGCTTAAAAACATTGTATTTGTATCAGATTTAGGGAGGACTTAAGGGCATCCTCCCTTTTCATAGCTCATATTTCCTGAGATTCTATACAGCACTCAAATTCAATTCAATAATAAAACAGCTACTATTCTTATAATGCTTGTTCCAAGGTTTGTGTTAATAACTTCATAAACATTATCTAATTTGCTGTTGACAATAACTCTCGGAGGTAGGTGATTTCATTATCTCCATTTTACAGTTGAGGGACCTGAGACAGGCAGAGGGTCAGTGATTTTCCCAGGATCAAACAACTAGTAAGTATCTGGAACTAGACCTGAAATCAGGTCTAGCACGCCATCCAAAGTGCCACCTAACTGCTCTCATATTTCTATATTCTTTTGGCCCCTCTCATATTGGAAACTCTTCTTTTATCATTGTGTCATTAGCATCCATTCTGACCACATGATATTATAGGATAATCGACTGAGAATTGTTAGTGATCTTAGTGGTTATCTAGTCCAACTCCCTCACTTTACATAGAGAGACCTGTGCTTCAGAGAAGAGAGGTGTCATAATCCGATCTATGAAAATTAAGTAGCAGACTCAGTTTTAGAACCTAGGTTCTCTGAGTACCCATCCAAAACTCCACACACCGACATACACTGCCTCTCTTTTGGTACTAAAGCAACATTTTTCCTAGAATAAAAAACAATATATAATATCAGAATTACAGCAGACTCAAGTGCCATAAAATGTCAGTACAACTAGAACCAAGATCACCTGATTTTATTGTCCCACTATATCTAAAAAATTCTCACTTTGAGATCCCAAAGGTGGATAAAGTAATGCCTACAACTAATAACTTTGGGGTAGGGGGCTTTCCCTCCCCCAAGATGTAGGAAAAATTCTTGTTCTTTTGTGGTTGTTAATTTTCAGAGTTACCTATTAAGTTGCAATGTAGCTGGAACCAGTTGAAACTGTGAGATTATTTAAATTCATTTTATGGACTGATGTGATCTCTCCGCTCATAAATAGTGGATGGCTCAACTCTGGCATTTGGGTTCTCTTCACTCTATAATTTTGCTTGACATTTGGATAGCCTTGGACTAAAACACATTTAAATTACTTAATTATAGTCATTATTTGGGCAGTGGGGAGGGAAAAGTGTTTCTGAGATTGCTTGCACCTACTAAATGGCAAATCAAAGGCAGAGGGTGGAAAAAAAAGGAAAATTTTTGGTCCAAGAAGAGAACAATCAACTTGTCTGCAAGTAGCGCCTTTTGGGGGCAACAAAAAAAAACCTGGAAAATTGGATATTTCCTACTCCTCTCTACATGTAGCAACAGACTAGAAAGAGGGGTGAAATTCATTCCCTGTAGAGTTCCCCAGTCAGGATTAGGAGAAATAGTATTAGAAGGCTTCATGATTCCCCCAGAGAGTACCCAACTTCACAAACCTAAATCATGATTCCCATTGCCTTCTCATTCAGTACAGCTGACTCTTAGCCCCTGCTTTTCAAAAGATAAAGAAAAATGACTACCTCTCAGGATAGGACATAAAGGACCATATAACTCCCTCCTTAATAGAATTGGAATTTTTTTTACTTTAATGTGAATTCAGAGGTCATTTAGTCTAAATTTCCTCTAAGGAAGGGAACTTTCATGATAAAATACCTGGCTTTTGGTCAAAGGACTGAACATTCCCCAGGTTAGATTGCAAAGACTGTTGGAAAGTTTTTCTTGATACTGAGCAGGAATTTGTTTCCCTATGACTTCCATCCCTTTGACCTATTTCTAACCTTGGAGTAACATGATGTGAGCCTCCTACCTCTTCCACATGAAAATATCCTTCAGATAGCTGCAGACAAACATCATACCTCCCAATAATCTATAAATTCTCCTCCTCTTCCTTTCTTCTTTTCTTCTCCTCCTTCTTCTCTTTCTTCTCCTTTTCTTCCTCCACCTTATTTTCTCTATTATACTTTTCATCCTCTCTCTCTTTGTCTCTTTCTGTCTCTTGTCCATTTTTCTTTCCATTTAAATGTTTGTTGATTGAATTATTGGTTGCTCCTAAATTTTCTCTCCTCCAACTCAAAACTGGATAATCATTTATTAAACACCTACTCTATCCAATCACTATGCTAAGCACTGGAGAGAAAATAAATATGAAAAAGTCCTTTCCTTTAAGGAGTTCACAATCTGTGGGAGAAACAAATGACAAGCAGCTATGTCCAGCTTAAAAACCCTTAGTTATAACTTCTAGCACATCTTCACCATCTTGGCTCCTCTTCTCTGGGCATTTACCAGTTTATCCATATCCTCTGCCTTTATGGCACTTGATCTGGACCATGTTGTTGCAAACAGGGATGACCAGAGAAGAGGAAACACAGTGAAACTTTTTCGTCTCTGAGTTCAGAATGCATCACACCATTGAGACACACAAGTTTGCTACTAGTTAAAAGTTCTAGCTTTCCAATTACACCAGAATAGTGAGAGGAACACTTTTTGGTTTTTAGTTTTGTAAAGGAGTAGAAACAAAATAAGACTGGTGAGGACAATGGATGTGAAACATCATTTCTCTACTTCCACCTTTTTTCCTTCATACATTACTACAAGTAATGACTTGATGGAAGAAGAGTGGAGAACAATATATTCAGAAGTGAAGGGGACTTAAGCAGAAATATGTCACTAATTTTTAAATTGCTGTGTAATTACTATTTGTAAAGGGATAGAGCCAACTTTGCACTCAAAAAGGCAAGTGAAGTAACTTCATAATGCTTTAGGAATCTCTCTAAGACTCTATGCTACAGAGAAGGTACAAATTTTCTTGTTGAAGGGAGTTTCCTCACCTGGGAGTTCTTCACATGAATGAAATCACTTGTCCACATCCTATGTCCATCCTCAAGTTTAGGGGGAAAAATAGATTAAAGTTTCAGGTCCTTTTCAAAGGGACTGCTGGTGAGCTAGCTACCTGTTCAATTAGATCATTTGTAGCTTACATAGAGGACACAATTTTGGTCCTTTGTTCCAACCCATCAAGATTATTCGGAATCCTTCTTTCACCAGTCTATGTATTAACAAACTCTCTCAACTCTGTGTCATCAAGTTTGATCCAAAAATGTTGCAGGTATTCTTCCAAATTGGTGATTAAAATGTTGAATGGGACAGAGTCCAGAACAGAAGTCTCTGGCATATAATCATAGACCTTTCTCCAAGTTTGGGGAATAGCAATTAGACCAGTTTGGCAATGAATTAGGAACAATATGAAATGTCTGGAAAGGGAGGTTGGAGACAGTATGGGGAGGGGTTTTTAAAGGATAGCCTAAAGAGTTTGCATTTTATGTTAGAGAAAATAATAAAATGGACAATTTTTGAGAAAAGTAATGTCTGTGTCAGACCTGTGCTCTAGGAAGATTCTTTTGACAGCAGTGGAGATGGGTTGGAGAAGGGAAAGACTAGAAGCAAAGAGATCAGTTAGGAAGCTGGGTTAATATGATATTCAAGAATGAATGAGGACCTGAACTAGAGCAGTGTAAATGGAGAGAATTAGGGAGAGGAGCAAGGCAAGGCTGTCCTGGTAACACCATCATGGCTTGGCCCCTGACTGGAGAAGGGATAACTCAAGAATAACTATAAGGTTAACCAGGAGGTTAGTGATACCCTCCATAGAAATAGGAAATCAGATATATGTATGTATGTATGTATGTATGTATGTATGTGTGCAGTGGCACTCATTGTTTGCTGGGCATTGTACCCAGTGCAAAAAATACAAATACACAGAATCAAAAAGAAAGAACGACAGATGTGTCCATAGGCAAAGATATGTAATTTCATTTTGAATATGTTGGGTTTGAAAATCCAAAGGCAAATTTAGCAGAGAATTCATGGCATTGGTCTCGAGTTGGCAGTTGTTCCTCAACTCTGCCTAATCTCACTTTCATCTAAACTTTGATGTCAACAAATCAAGTCAAGTATTTTTTAAGTACCTACTCTTCTAAAAAAACAGGTATACTAAGAAAAGCAAAAACATAGTGCCTATCATCAAGATCACTGTCTAATGAAGGGGAGACTAGGTATAGTACATCCAAGGCCTAGAAGGAGTCAATGTTACCATCTTGTCTTATTTCTACTTCTTTAAAGTCCTGTTTTCCTTCAAAATTCATTAGATTCTTCATGAAGTCAGTTTCATGAAGCTTTTCCTGAGAAAGCCAGTGCTTTTTCCACTGTGCCACCTAGTTGCTTCTCATATGTTTTGTTTTTATGTATGTATATATGTTTATAGATAATATACAAAACTTATTTATACATACACAGATTTCGTATCCCAATAAAACATATAAACTCTTGGCACTGTCTCAATTTTTAGTATAGCACAAGTGCTTGGTACAGTCACAGCAAGTCTGGTTTACTGATTAATTACCCAGAAATACCTAGAATGTAATAAGAAGCCACAAAATGAAGTTTTCAAGAGTCAGAAGAAATATATGCTATAACATCAATATTATAGGAATGAGCAGAATTAAGTGAATTGCCCAGGGTCACACAGCTAATAAATTTCTGAGGTTAGGTCCTCCTAAATCTAGAACCTGAACATTATCCACTGTGCCACCTAGATTTCAAATAGCATAGGTGAGGACTGTGAATGTGGAACATTATACATACTATTTAGATTCCATTGATGTGTTGATCATTTTTACTTCACCTTTTACCAACTCTTTTTTCCCTTCATTCTTTGTTACAATGACTCAACAGGTAGAGAAGGGAAAAGGTATATATATATATATATATATATATGTAAAAATAAAATTAAAAAACTTTTAAAATTATCATGTAAAAGAAGGGTGCTAAAAAATGTGGAGCCTTGCCTTTGAGCTGCTCTATGAGGAAGGTAGAATTAAAACAACTCAAAGGAAACATGACATGCATGAGTTTAGAGTAAGCACTCCAGGTGTTCACGTGGACTATTTTTGTCCAACCTGTGGTAGAGCATTCCAATATATATTGATCTGATCAGCCACAGTCAGACATATTGTAATTTGCCTCAAGCATGGTGATGTCATTTTGGTCTTCTTCTATAACAAAGGACAAGAACCAAGCATATACTTATATACATACATGCATGCACACACACATGCATGCACACACTTATGCATGCACACACATACACACACACACACACACAAACTGTGGTGCTTTATTGTCAAAAAAAGGAAAAAACAATGGAAGGGTATGAGTTTAAAGACAGCTGGAAAGACTTCGTTTGAAATAATATAGGGTTAAAGGAACAGAACAAGAGAATAATTTATAAAATAACAATATTGCATAAAAATTTTTTGAAAGATTTCAAATAGCATAGGTGAGAACTATGGACATGGAACATTATGTACAATTTTAGACTCAGTTGATGTTTTGATTAGTTTTGTTTTATCCCATCTTTTTTCCCCCCCTTCATTCTTTGTTATGGGGAAAGACTCAATGGATAAGGCAATGGAGAGGTATATATTCAGAAGTGAAGATGATTAGACATAGAGGGTGATGCTATAGATAAATTAATATATAAAGAAATACTCTACCTATCAGATCTATGGAAAGGGGACAAATTTCTTATCAAACAAGAAATAGAGTACATTATAAACTATAAAATGAATGATTTTGACTATATTAAATTAAAAAAGGTTTTGCACCAATAAAAATCAATGCTGCCAAAATTAGAAGGAAAGAAGAAAGCTTGGAAACAATCTTCACAACTAGGAGTTCTGATAAAGGTCCCATTTCAAAAATATATAGAGAACTGCATCAAATTTATAAGGTTGAAAATCATTCCCCTATTGATAAATGGTCAAAGGATATGAATAGACAGTTTTCAAATGAAGAAATTAAAGCTATATATAATCATATAAAAATGCTCCAAATCATTATTGATTAGAGAAATGCAACTATGAGGTATCACTTCAAACCTATCAGATTGGCTAAGATGAGAAAAAGGGAAAATGATCAATGTTGGAGAGGTTATGGAAGGATTGAAACACTGATGCATTACTAGTGAAGTTGTGAACAGATCCAACCATTCTGGAGAGCATTATGGAACTATGCCCAAAGAGCAATAAAACTATTCATACTCTTTGATCCAGTAATTCCAATTCTAGGTATATATCCAGAAGAAATCATAAAAAATGGGAAAAGTCCCATATGTTCCAAAACATCCATGGCAGCTCCTTTTGCAGTGGCAAATAATTGGAAATTGAGGGGATACCCATCAATTGGGGAATGGCCAAACAAGCTATAGTACATGAATACTATGGAATATTGTTCTATAAGAAACCATAAATGGTCAGACTCTAGATAAGCATGGAATGAGTTACAAGATCTGATGCTGAGCAAAGTTGAGCAGAACCAAGAGAACAATGCACACATCAACAACAAAATTATGAGATGATCAACCCTAATGGAAGCAGCTCCTCTCAACTGTTCAGAGAGCTAGGACAACTGAATTAGACTGACTATGGGCAATGCTATCCCCATCTAGAGGAAGAAAAGCAAAATAAAACAAATCTTCCCTCCTCCCCTGCAAAAAAAAAAACATTCAGAATCTAATGAACAATTCATAAAAATTATCTTTTATGTATCTCCCTTAATCCTAATTCTTCATAATTAAAATGACTAATCTGTAAACACATTTATCAAAAATATGTATGTATAATGTTAACCAGACTGTTTGTCGGTGAGGAGAAGGGGATGGGAAGGGAACATGGGAGAAAATTTCATAACTTAAAAATATACATATAAATATGCATGAATGTTCAAAAAACTTTCATAACATGCATTTGGAAAAATAAAATATCAATTTAAAAAGTGAAGGTGACATAAAAACAAAATATGTCACTAATCTTAAAAATTGCTATGTAAATATAATTATTATGTGCAGAGAGAGAGACAAGAGAAAAATGATATAACAATATTGTTTTTTTAATATCTTTGAAAGATAAGAAATCTAATCAATGCAATGACCAACATCAATTCCAAATGACTCTTGTTGAAATATGCTTCCCAACAACAACAGAGGTGATGAACTTACACTGTAATTTGATTATATATATAATATACAGAAATATAATTGCATGAATACATACATATATAAATATAAACATGTGAATAACTAAGATTAGAGAGCACAAATACTTAAAGTATATACTCCTTCAATTCAATTCAACTCAACAAGTATGTATCAAGTACCAAAGATGTACAAAGCAGCATAGCAAGCAAAAGTCACTATGGAAACTAATTCCTTCTCCTGCTAAACTAAATCTGTCTTAATTACTTCTTATATTATTTTCTCATTAAGAATTCCAAAGTTGATTTGGGGGACACTTTTCCTGATTTTTGCCCCAAGCATGAGAATTGCTAGTTGTGACTCTGATAGATCATTAGGCCGTGGTGAGAATCATCCAAGATCAGTCTGATCTTTCTGTAAAGAAGTAATATTTTTACAGAGCTAGCCTATCTGGCTGCTCCAGGCAAGACTGAAGATGAACTCAAAATCAGATGCCTTCATTTATATTCTATTCACAACAGATGAGAATGGGATGGTCCAGAGTTTATTCTTAGGAAGGTGACTGGGAATAGCTGAGATGCTAATAACCCCCAAATTGTCTGAAAGTTGACTATCACTAAACAAGATTCATATTGTCATAATATTAATATGCATGTAATGTGAAGTTAAAAGAATTTTAATATTTGTCCTGTGGAGATAAACAACAGCACATATCTGCATAGAAAATGTCTTATAAATCATTTCCAGGGTTCTCAAAGTAATCCAGTTATAAATATATGTCTTCAATATGGCAGAAAAGCTTGAAACCATGTCAACAACTCAGCTCCAAGCCGTTTGATTATAAAAGCAGAAAGTCATAGAAGAAAATAGACTGTATTTATTAATCTATTTCCCTGCACCATGGGGAGTAATGCTTGGGAGAGAAAAAAGAGGTTATTTCTTAGTGAGATACTTCTGTGAGGACTTGGAGCAAGTGTGAGTGAGAAAAGAATTCATCTTAACAAGGAAATGCTTTGGGGGGAGGGAGGGAGTGAAGACAGAGCAGGCACTGACCTTAAACCCATGAATTCAATCCTGAGAATTGAATTTTTCATTTCATAATAACCCCTACCATTGACACTCAAGGGAATAATCTTTTTATTTTCTTCTAGTCTCAATGTCAATAATGATGATGATGACGACGATAACTGTGGGTATTTATATACTACTTTGAAGTTTGCAAAACACTTTTCAGTCATCATCATCATCACTTGACCACCATTAGGTAGACCCTGAGAATCATTATAAAGACAAGTAATTAGCTCAAAGTCACTCAGGTAATTTGTGTCAGAGACAGAATCTTAACCATATCCCCAATCTCAACATTCCTACTGCACTGCTCCAACTACATACATTTATCATTTTCTTTTTACAAACAAGGAAACTCAGGGAGCAAAATTGACTTATTCAGTCACAAAGGATTATAGGAACCCATATCTAGAACTTGATGAGACTTCAAAATCCAAACTTCTCATTTTGTAGATAAAGAAACTGAGGTCTAGGGAGGTTCAATTACTTGTCCAAGGTCACACAATGAGGAAGTCCTAAAAATGCTACTCTGGCTCAAGGACCAGTGCTTTTCCCACTGGATCACACAAGACAAAGCCAGGACTCAAAGCAAGCAAGTCCTCTTGATTTCAAATCCACAGCTGTCTTTTACTATATCTGTGTTCCTTCTTATTCAAAAATCTTTTAATTCTTCATAGAATTATTGTACAACTTCATAGTAACATAGTATCCCAGACCTATATCTGGAAGGAACCCTCAAGATCATCTACTAACTCCCTCATTCTTCAGGTGACAAAACTAAATCCTAGAGTTGTTGAGTCACTTGCTCAAAAGTCATATAGCAGCAGCAGACCTAAACTAAATCAGTTCCTCTGATCCCCAAATCTAACCCATCTACTCATTGTTCCATCCTTCTGCAGGAAAATAAAAAAAAAAACAGTAAAGGAAGTGTACTTATTCAGATGTTCTTGGTTTGGGCTAAAATGAGTCATAGACCAAGAATCCATCTTGTAGGGGGCAGTTAGTGGGCATAGTAGATAGAGCACCAGCCCTGGAGTCAGGAGAACCTGAGTTCAAGTCTGGCCTCAGACACTTAATAATTTCCTGGCTGTGACCTTGGGCAAGTCATTTAACGCCATTGCCTTAAATAAATAAATTTTTAAAAAATCAATTTTAAAAAATCCATCTTGTGTTAGAAATATTTTACACCAATTCCCCATGCATAATGAAGAAAAAGTAAATAACCAAGCGCCTGGTTTCTCCCTAATTAGACAACAATCCTTGGATTATAACAGAGCTTGGGTAAACATAATGATAGCTCATTTGCCATGAATTCCCTTAGTTTTTGTTAACCAATTACTTTTTTCTAATTCTTCAGGTATCATTAAAAAAATCACCTTTGTTTAAACATAAGCAGATGTCAAGTAGCACAGGCATGTGGCTCCAAATTTAACCCTCAATGCCTAATAAATGTATAAAAGAAAAAGCTATATATATATTCCTAATATGCTCTTTAATTACATGGTTTGAAACAACTATTCAAAACTAATGATAAAATTAAAGGCTCCAAGATCTAATTTGATGAAGTTATGAGCACGTTGGCTACAACACGACTGGCAGAGAAATTCATCAAGATTGCTTTGCCGTTCACTTGGGGCTAAAAGTAATTTTCAGGCAAGAGGCTAGAAGTTAGGGTAGATTGCTAACACTGAACAACTTCCATCCAATAGTGCTTAATGCTTTGATTTTTATGAGTGCCTAACTGGACCCATACCAAGCTGAGGACCGTGCCCCCAAATTGCACCATTAGCAATTGACGTATAAGACAAAGATGCCTAATGGACCAATATCAGACACTTTCAGCAAGCTGCAACACTGATTTTAGAGCATGTTATTATGTTAATAGACTGTAAAATAGTGTAGAAGAACATGGCTTTAACGGATTTACCCCGTTGGGGGTGGGGAGAGGGACAAAATGCTTGGCAAGCAATTAGGGTGAATTATTATGCTATCTACAACACAATTACTGTGGAATCGTCTATTTTGGCTTTCCAAGTTTGTTACCATTAACATACATACAGTAAAAATAATGATGATGATAATAATAATAATGATGAGCAATCCTCTAGAATCTGTAATTTACAAACAAAAATGGTCCAAGGCAATCTATGTATATGGATATATAGCACATACAGCTTTTTCTTCCCAGGAAAGGACTTTTCTTCTTGAATGCATCATATGCTTTTAAGAAATGCATTGAACAATAGCTGTAATTTAGAGTGCAATTAGGTAAGGCACTTTCCTTTTACTTCCAATTACCCACAACAACCTGCTCTACTTCCCACACTACTCCCTCTGCCATGCTCTCCTTCCCAGATGTTGATCTTGCAGGTGAGATGGAGAGGATATAAAGACAATGAAACAACATCCTCCTAGAGAAATCCCTAGAAGAATATGATTAAATCAATCCTCTTTTCACGCTATATCCTGCTGATAGCGTCTGTTAGAAATAATCCCTGTGGGGTTAGTACTCGATAGATTTAAGAGTTTAGAATGGTTTATCCATTATACTTTCTCCCAATCTCCTCAGTGACATTATCTGATAGTCTCAAATGCAATGGGCAGGGAGGGGCCCAAAGAGGTATAAAATCATGGAGACAGGCTATGGAAGGGAATTTACTCATTAAGACCCCCAATGCTCCTTTCCCCTTAGACCTTTCAGATCAAATATTGATTCTCATTCTTGCTCTTAAATGCCCACTCCATTCCAAATCTTAGAATTGGAATTAGAACTATCTTCCCAATAATAATGGACTAATCCTCACCCTTCAAGGCAAGGCACATTCCTATGTCTTCCCATCTTCACAAGTTGATGAACCATTAACACCCCCCTGTAGTTAAACTTTCCTATATGAACTAACTCCACCAATTAGGGCTCTGTGAGAGCTGAGATGTTTTGAGGAACTATTTTTATCTATACAACTTAACACAGTAAGTCATGATGGTGACATAACAAACAAGTGAACTGGATTTGAATGGGGGTACTACGCTAAGCCACCAGTCTTACTTTCTCCTCCAGAGTCATCTGGGTCCAGGAGCCAGATATGGAACAGGACAACTAGAGATGGCCCCTTTCGTGAGGCAATCAGGATTATGTGACTTGTGCAAGATCACAAAGCTAGTAAATGTCAAGTGTCTGGGGTCAAATTTGAATTCAGGTCCTCCTGACTCCAGGGTTGATGTTCTCTCCTCTGTACCACCTAACTGTCCACTTAATAAATTCTGTCCAATAACTTAATCACTTTTTATTCATCTTGTTCAAATCCCTCATTTTATAGATGAGAAAAAGAAGATCCAAAAAGTTACCTAAGGTCACCCAACAAGAAAATTTCAAAACTGGAATTCAAGTCCCAACCTAGCCTGCAATACTTTAAATGTTTAAGAATAGTTTTCTTATCTTTTTTTTAATATTCTGATTCTAGTAAGAAGGAATTCAAGAGACAGAGATGTAAAGTCTTCTGTTTGGGTTCAAAAAATCAATTTCATATGGGCAAAGTGGGGGGGAGGTAGATTTAGCCAGTGGCCTTTAAGTTCAACAAAATGCAGCAGGGTAATCTGGTAGCCAAATACCTAATATAATCTTGGGTTGAATTAAGCAGAGAATAACTTCTAGGACTGAGCAAGTGATGATACTCTGTTCTAGTGGAAGCCTCTCCTAGGCTTTAGTTTAGTCCTAGGCACCACACTTTAGGAAGGATTTTGATCAGCTAAAGAGTATTACATTTAGGGGCGGCTAGGTGGCATAGTGGATAAAGCACCAGCCTTGGAGTCAGGAGTACCTGGGTTCAAATCTGGTCTCAGACACTTCATAATTACCTAGCTGTGTGGCCTTGGGCAAGCCACTTAACCCCATTTGCCTTGCAAAAAAAAAGAGTATTACATTTAGGGCAACAGAAGTAGTGAATGAAAGGGCAGCTAAGTGGCACAGTAGGGACAGCTAGGTGGCACAATGGTTAGAGCACTGGCCCTGGAGTCAGGAGTACCTGAGTTCAAATCTGACCTCAGATGCTTAATAATTACCTAGATGTGTGGCCTTGGGCAATCCACTTAACCTCATTGCCTAGCAAAAACTAAAAAAAAAAAAAAAAAAAAGTAGTGAATGACCTTGAGTCTATGCACATGAGGAAGGAATTAGAGTTTTTTTCTTGGAGAACAGAAGCTTCAGAAGAAGAATGGTAGTTAGGTTCAAGCATTTGAAAGGATTTGGGGGGGGAGTGAAGAGGAAAAGGGGGCGTCAGAAGAAGGGCTATCCTCTACCAAAAAAAAAAACAGAAAAGTAAGAAAAGAAGGTCATTAAAATTAGTTTTTCAAATATATAGAAGACAACAGAAGGAAGCCTAGAATGGACCAGAAATAAACAGGCCAGCTTTGAAAGAAATGTGTTGGATTTACTATGCACATGAAAATAAAAGCCAGCTGGACAACAAAGAGATCCATGGTTTCTTATGCAACTCTCCCTTTCTGTTCTATCTTGGATCTGGAAGTGATTAATATATTTATGTTTGTTAAGTTCTAAACTTCAGGAACAAAATTCAGCCAAGAGGAGTGTTGCATGATGTAAATGTGTTCTGTGAATTCATCCCAAGATCTATATTGACACAATCCAGCTAAGCTAATTCTCCTAACCATAGGAAAGTGGGAGCAGGAAAGATCCTTAAAGCTGTCCCCCACCACTTCTTGAAGTCTCTAACCTCACTCTCCAACCACCATCAACCCATTAGAAACTTGGGTGTCCCCTCCATTCAGATCTTCATGATTTGTTTCCTTGTTTCATCCTATAGGGGAAACCTCTTACTTAATCTCTTTAGAATCAGATGTCCTCACTATTCCTCCTTTCTAAAGTCTCTTCACCATGACCCCTCTGCACTTTCTGAAAGTGCCTTCACCTACTTTGCTTTTCATCACCTTCTTTGTGGAGTTTAGAATAAATGTTTTTCATTTTTCATTTTCAAAAAGAAAAAACAAAAACGAGAATGTGGTTACTCTCACCACACTCAGATGGTGAAGGTATTTTTCAAACTAGTCCCAGAGAAAAGAAAGCTCTTTCAAAATCTGATGTGGTCATTAGAGGGAGGGTCAGGTGGCCCTGGAAGGTCACTTTCTACCATCTGTTAGTAGAAAAGCTGAGGATTAGTAATGTCAATTATATACGCAAATGCCTGAGGAGACATCAGGTATCTGTGGAAACTGCATTCTGAGGATGAGTCAGGATATGTCACTTTAGCCATCTTTTTTTTTTTAAATAAAATTATGGATGACTAGCCAGTGGAAAAAACTCCAGTCCTTCAGATCTGCAAGATCTGAATCAGAATTGATACTAAGACATCAATGACTTCTCTCAGATGGAACCTCTGCCATCCAGAAAGAATTGAAAGGAGGCAGTGCAGATTTGGGGAAAACTCCAAAGATGGCAGTCAAGAAATACAGAATGCAGAAGAATGCTCTGAGATCTCTAACTCACTAGGCTCAGAGCTTCCTCAAAACACATTTCTAATAGATGGGCCCATTATGTCTTTTCTAAAAGGCACTTTTAAAACTTAATAAATGCCCGCTTACTATCGAACACAACATAATTCCTTTACCAGTTAAACTGTCCTCATGAATCATTTGTAATTATCAGGCATTTTTGTGCCCAGGGGATAGATAACAAAGTTATTGTATTCCTCTGATTTTATGAAGTTGAGACAGGGAAACAAATCATGAGGACCTGAATTCATCTGGGCATCTGAGCTCATCACTGGTGGTAACAAAGTTAGAAACAGTAGGAACCAAGAGAGATCTGGGAGGCATTGGCATGACTTCTAGTCATGTTGGACTTGCTTTTATTTATTCCTCTATATAAAGGAAAAAGGAAAAAAGAAGGGTCAGTCCCCAGTCCCCATGTGGGGTATGTTTGTTTGTGTGTTTGTGTGTGTGTGTGTGTGTGTGTGTGTGTGTGTATGTATGTGGGGGGGGAGGAAGAGGAAAGAGAAGTGAGAGAAAAGGAGGGAGAAAGAGAAAGAAAAGAGCAATGAGAGAGAAGATAGGGAGAGATCATTTTCTAAAACTGGTCATTTTATAATTTTGTGATTCTCAGACAACATTAAAGGAATCTCCAATTGAAACTGGTTTCTGGCACAGTGTATTGAGCAGCTGACCTAGAGTCATGGAGACTTTAGTTCTGATCCTGCTCCAACACTTGCTCTCTGAGAAACTCAGGACAATTTGTTCAACTTTCTCAGTCCTGTCTTCCTCATCAGTAAAATAGGGTTCATGAAAGCACTCAAGGGTAAAGTGAGGATAAAGTGAAATAACATATAGGATCCTCTACAAACCTTGAAGTTCTGTCTATATACTAAATAGCCAACCTGTATATCATGTTTCAAATTTTGAAAAGTATTTATTTTCTTTGACAAACTTTATACACTCTCAGTTTTGTGGGTACTATCATTAGATCCATTTTTTCAGGGGAAGATAAAAGGATTTGCCCAGGATCACACAATTCCTGAGTATCTGAGGCTGGATTAGAACCCAGGGCTTCCTGAGTCCATGTACAATACTCTCTCAAATATGCCACCTCATTTCTCAAACATATACTGAGTAGAGAATTAAATCAAATTTATAAAATTAAGAACCATATACCATTTGATATATGGTCAAAGGATATGAACATGTAATTGAAAGGAAAAAAGTTCACTACAGCTATATGGGGAAATTCTGTAAATATTGTTGATTAGAAAAATGCAAATTAAAACAACTCTGTGATACACCTATCAAAAAAGATGCTGGAGGAGATAAGGAAGTGGGGAATAGATACACTATTGACCTATTGTTAGACTAACAAATTTGTTCAACCATTCTGGAGAACTAATCCCAAAGGGCTATAAAGTTGTGCCAACACTTTGACCCAGAAATATCACTATCAAGTCTGCATCCCAAAGAGAACAAAGAAAAAAGAAAACATTGATATATACAAAAGCATTTATAGCAACTCTTTTTTTTGTGGTGGCAAAATATTGTAATTGGGGGGATACTCATTAATTGGGGAATGGCTGAATAAGTTGTGGTATATGATTGTGATGGTGTATCATTGTGCTTTGGGAAATAATAAGGAGAGTAGCAAGACCCATATTTGAACTGCTGTAAAGCAGAATGAGAAGCAGGATCAGCAAAGTTGCAAGGATGATCAGTTGCGAAAAAATCTGGCTCTGATTAGTACAAAGACCCAAGACAATTCCAAAGGACTCATAATGAAAAAATCCTCCACACCTCCAGAGAGAGAGAGATAATGAACTCTGACTACAAGTGGAAATATAATTTTCTTGATTTTTCTTGATTTTTAAAAATATTATTAATATGGAAATGTGTTTTGTATAATCTTCCATATATAATTGACATAATATTGCTTGCCTTCTCAATGGGAGGGGAGGGACAAGGTAAAAAGAGAATTTGGAAATCAAAATTTTAAAAAGAAAAGAATATTTAAATTAGATAAATAAATTGAAAAAAATTTTAAAGAAAGTTGTTAAAGATTAAATAAGGGAAAGAAGTGGTACAAAAAATAAACAGGGTAGCTAGGTGATATAACTGGAATTAGAAGGATCTGAGCTCAAATCCAATTTCAGACACTTGACACTTTACTAGCTATGTGACCTTGGACAAGTCAATTAAACTCATTGCCTAGGAAAAAATACATGCATGTGAAAATACACAAGTACACACATGTACACATGCACAAGGACTTAGATCAAATGATTTCCAAGTTGGCTACAAAGCCAGGAGGAGAACCTGACTCCTACTTTTAAATACAGCCCTCTTCTCTCTGCATGCTACCATTGAGTTGCATTTTTTCCTGCTGATTTTTAGATAAAACTTAAAAATGATAATTTTTTGTTTTTTTCTTTTATTAAAGATTTTATTTGAGTTGTACAATTTTTCCCCCCAATGTTACTTCCCTCCCCACCCCCACCCATGGAAAGCAATCTGTCAGTCTTTACTTTGTTTCCATGTTGTACATTGATCCAAATTGAGTGTGATGAGAGAGAAATCAGATCCTTAAGGAAGAAACAAAAAGTATAAGAAATAACAAGA
Organism: Macrotis lagotis; assembly: GCF_037893015.1. NCBI lineage: Eukaryota > Metazoa > Chordata > Mammalia > Peramelemorphia > Peramelidae > Macrotis > Macrotis lagotis. The sequence continues at coordinate 175,624,176 of NC_133665.1, forward strand.
TCAGACAATAAGATGTCAGTTTTTTTTTTCATAAATTAAAGGGGAATAGTCCTTGAACTTTGTTCAGACTCCACAGCTCTTTATCTGGATACAGATGGTGTTCTCCATTGCAGACAGCCCAAAATTGTCCCTGATTGTTGCACTGATGGAACAAGCAAGTCCATCAGGGTTGATCATCACCCCCATGTTGCTGTTAGGGTACACAATGTTCTTCTGGTTCTGCTCATCTCACTCAGCATCAGTTCATGCAAATCCCTCCAGGCTTCCCTGAATTCCCATCCCTCCTGGTTTCTAATAGAACAATAGTGTTCCATGACATACATATGCCACAGTTTGCTAAGCCATTCTTAAATTGAAGGACATTTACTTGATTTCCAATTCTTTGCCACCACAAACAGGGATGCTATGAATATTAAAAATGATAATTTCAAAAGATTCACAAATCAGAGTGATAGGGTTAAGAGATCACTTAGGGGATCATGGCGTCCAATCTCCTATAATAGGATTATGGGATCATAAAGTCATATTGGGCAGATAGAGGGATTTATCCTTATTTTGCGGGAGATCCTTGTCCCAGGTCACAAAAGTTAGAAATGTCAGAGACAGGGTCTCTGAGCTCAAATCCAGCTTCTTTCACCTCCTCCCCCAAGTCTTCTCTACAACATCAGTCTGGTACATACTCATGTTTATAAGACAGACCTTAACTCTTGTCTCCATTCTCTCTTATCTTTTTTTTCCTTGCAATTGGGAGTTAAGTGACTTTCCCAGGGTCACAAGGCTAGTAAGAGTCAAATGTATAAGGTCACATTTGAACTCATATTCTCCTCACTTCAAAGCCTTTGCTCAATCCACTGCACCATTCTCTTTTCTTATCAACTTACACCTGTGGTAATTGCATGACTCTATAGGCCAGGCCTGGTCCTACTAACTCCGCTCTACATAGTGAGATGCCAGTCCTGGCATCTTCCCTTTCCTTCATGCAAGGGCACTCAGCCTCAAATATTAGGAACTTCTTCCTTTCCTAATCCAATTGAGTAAATACTAAATAATTAATTGTATGTGCCAGACACGGGCCTTGGGAGACAAATAACAAAAATCCTTGACTTTAAAGGGTGTGAGGAAGGGATTCAACATTTATACAAGGAAGGAAATAGCTAACAGGACCTTTCCTAGGAGGAAGGAAAGAGTGCTAACATCTGAGATCACCAAGGAAAGCTTCATGCAGGAGATGCAACTTGAGTTGATCCTCAAGTCAATCAAGAAGCATTTGTTATATTAAGTATGCACTATACTGGACACTATCCTAAGCCTATCCATGTATGTGCACATGTGTGTGCATATGAATGTGTGAGTGATTGTATATAAATACTCCTATTTTCAAGGAATTTATCTTCTATTGGTTAATAATAATAATAATAATTGCATTCTAAATGTCTTAGAGTTTGCTAAGTGCTTTATGACTATATCTTATTGGATTTTCACAATGACCCTGAGAGGTTGGTGCTATTCATATTCTCATTTTATAGATAAAGAAAGTGAGGCATATAGAGTTTAAGTAATTTGCCCAGGTTCGCATAGCTAGTAAAGTCCTAAGACAGATTTTGAACTTAGTTCTTCCTGATTCCAAGTTTAGCATAAATCCCACAATATATGATAAGTCTTATCTTCTAATAATAAATATAAAATAGAACTTATCAAGAGACTCTAAAAGTTCTTAATCCAAGATCCATGAATTTTTAAAAAATATTTTGATAATTGCATTTCAATAATTGCTTCAATTATAATGTTTATTTCGTGCATCCAAAATATTATTTTGAGAAGAGATCATTGGCTTTGCCAAACTTTCAAAAGAGTATGTGACACACACACACACACACACACACACACACACACACACACACACACAAATTAAGAAACCCTGATTTTTTTATTATTATTTAAGGCAATGGGGCTAAGTGATTTGCCTGAGTTAGGCAATTATTAGGTGTCTCAGGTCCTCCTGATTTCAGGGCTGGTGCTGTAACCACTGCACCACCTAAATGCCCCCTGAACCCCTGATCGTTTTTTTTAAAAAGAAGCAAAAATTATATTTTGTCCAGAGACTCAATTGGATTTTTTTTCCAAACTAAGTCAGAAGTTGTCTTATATTGGAAGTCTTCATGCAATGATTGAATGACCACTCATTGGCAAGTGTCATAAAAGGTATTTTTTCTAGGTATAGGTTGGACTCTAGAGGTACCTTCCCAGGTCCCTCCTAACTCTGACATCTGTGATTCTATGATGAGGTCAATAATTTAAATGTTATCCTTTCAGTTCATAGAAGAAAAAAGAAAATGTGAAACTGAAAGGTGAGGTCTCTAATCCAGGGAATTGTAATCACAACATTCCAAATTACAAGATGACTATTGGAATATTAGGGGGAAACAAATCCATTTGCCGTGAGCTAGTATTGAAATTAGAAAAGATGATAGATCTTGCTTCTAATTCAAGTGTCTCTATGGAGACAAGCTGTGCAGTAAAGGCGGGGGGAGGGAAAGGGGGACTGCTGCTGAGAGAGAGAAGCCCTTAGGGAGAATGCTTCCCTGGAGTCCCTGAAGACACAGCTCAGTGCATCCTTCCTTCCTTTAGAGTAGCCTTTGATGGTTTCTGACAGGTAGACAAGAGAGAGAACAGATGAGAAACCTCTCCTGGGGAAGGGAAACTATATATCTCTGGGCTCCCAGAGCTAGATGCTAGGAAAGATTGCTTAGTGATTGGACATGGCAAAGGAGATTGAAGTTTAGAATTTGGAAAGTTTTGGGTTTTGTTGGATCAGAGGGGAATGGGCAAAGTGGGGCTATTGGAAGTAGTTAGAACTATAAGACTGAAAATGTTTCCTGCTGAGCTATCTAGTATAAATGTGAGGATTTTCATTCAGTAGAACGAAAAGAGGCTACGTCACTAGTTCCAAACCTTCTAGGGTTTAGGAGCATGGTATGCTGGAGAAAAGAGTCACAATGAATGTTAAAATAAGGGGGGGAAATGGACTATGGAAGGAAGGATAGGTTCTATGGGACCTCAGCAGTGCTGTGAATGTTGTTTTCATTTATTCAGACTCAAAAACACTGCCAGCAGACAAGAATACACCAGAGGCCATGCTCTAATAAAGAAGACACAGTCTAAAGTGCTGAAACACCTAGCTAGAAAAGGTTAGAGAACGAGTAGCTAGTGCTTTCTGATATGCAAGATCAATTTTACAGGTGAGAGAGAAATTTGAGCAGATTCTAATCTGAAAGAAAAACTGTAAATTCATCAATCTGGAATTCTCTCCCTTCTTAGAATCACATTTTAATTAAAATGTTTTTAAATGATCATGAAGTCCCTGAATTATATTATTATTATTATTATTATTATTATTATTATGTCATAGCACTATTTTATTATCTTATACTTTATTGTAGATATGTACTTCTGAAAATACACATATGTACAAATAATGAGTGTATACATAAAATATTATATGCACATGGAGATATGTGTAACTATAATGTGTGTGTGTGTATACACACATTTTATATGCTTGTCTACAAATATATGCATATATATGTATGTCTATTTTTCAATTATGATGCTCAATAGTCTGGATCTACAAACATCTTGTCTTCTCACATTTGATGTCTTCTCTTCTCATTTGATTACTGGAGGAAAGAGTCATCTTATAAAGAAGGTTATCAGATGGTTCACCACTTAATAAAACTTTGAGTAATTTGACCTGCCAACCAGAGAGTATCTTTTATTCCAAGACAGTTGTTAGCAGGATTGAATCGACTTTATTAAGCACTGCCTTATAATAATGTTTGTCCTTAATTTTCAAAGAAGACCATGACATCAGGGAGGTAACACCATGACAAGCATATGAACTGGATTTGAGTGAGAAGGCACTGTGCTAAGTCACAGCCCTATCTCTTAAGGGGCCACAGTACCCAAAATTTTTAATATTTAATTTAATATCATACAAGTCTAACTTTCTTGAGAGAAAGCAAATGTAGATATGATCCTCATATCTGGTTTTGATCTAGTTAAGGATAAGAGAGATTGTAGAATTCTTTCCCTTTTGCAAGGATATTATAATTGTTATGCCATTATTATTACATCTCATAGTTGACTAAAAGATGAAGAAATGTTCGAATTTTACAAGACCTTGAAATGTTATATAATCCTAAAGGATGTGAAGACTTTGCAAATCTTAACACATTATAAAAATAATCTTTAAATATTTTATTGTTGTCACTAGATTTTATTATATTGTCCTTTGTGCTTTTTTTAAGTGAACCTGTGATTTTATCTGTTTGACTAGTTTCCAGCAAGGAAGTTTTCTCTATCAGTGCAGATGTCATGCAATTGCTGTTCTTCTTAAAGTGCCTAGCTCACTGAGAAGAGGTGTGATTTGTCCAAAATTATATGACCAATATATCTCAGAGACAGAATTTGAATCCCAGTCTTTCTGACTCTAAAACTAGCTCCATCCAACCCATCAAGATGTCTCTGTTTTGTTTTGTTATATAAAAGCATTTACTCATAGGTGAAAAATTATAGTATATGAATGAAGACCACTGAGAATCATCAATCAATCAAACAGTATTTGTTAATTGTCTATTATGGGCTAGGCATCAGGCTAGGTACTTTATAAATATTATCTCATTTGGCCCCCATTACAACTTGGAGAAGGTAGTTGCTGTTATTTCTCCATTTAACAGTTGAGGAAACTGAGGTAGGAAGAAGTTAAGTAGCTTGCCCAGGGTCACACAACTAGTAAGTATTGGAGGTTACAGTTGAACTCGGGTTTTCCTGACTCTGAATCTCGTATTATAATATACTATGCCACCTAGCTTTGATTCTAATGGACAAAGAAATAAATGAAAAATACAGATTTAAAAACATTATTTTATTGAATAATTAAACTGTCATAAAAGGTATTTTAGGAAGCAAGAGAATTAGTGGACTTCACAGATGTCCAGATCAGTTTTAGAAAAGTTTTGGAAGAACCTCAAGGAACTCAAATCCAGTGAGGTACAAACATGCAAAAATTGTACCCTGAATTTACATGCAGTGTAAATAAAATATGATCTCAAAGGGAAGGCACTAATGGTGGGGAGAACCAGGGGAAATGTTTGGCAGAAGCAGTACTTGAGCTGAGTCTAAAAGGAGCCAGGAATGCTGCAATGAGCAGAAGTAAGGAGGGAGAGCTTTCCAAACATGAGGGATAAGTCGGGCAAAGGAGTTGAGTAAGAAGTCATGATAATATGTTAGGGATAAACAAAAAAGTCGAGTAGTTAGATTATAGCAGAATACAGAAGGAAGAATGTTAAGGAGACTGGAAAGGTAGGGAAAAGTTAGATTGTGAACAAATGGTGCATCTTACATTTTATCCTCAAGATAATAGGGAGGGGCTACAGGTAAGAGAGTAGGAGTGTGAAATGATCAGAGCTTCACTTTGGGAAGTTCATCTGTGTGGAGAATGAACTAGAATGGCAAGAGAGCTGATCAAGGATGATCAGCCAAAGGACTACCACAATTCTTGGTTTTTGTCCTTCATTATTGAAGAAGACCAAAATGACATCACTATGTTTGAGATAAATCACAGAGTGTCTGACTGTCAGACCAAATGAGCTCGGAATACCCTGTCACAGATTGGGTATAAATAGTACATGTGAACACTCGGGGTGCTTACTCAAAACTTAGGTATGTCACATTTCCTTTGGGCTCCTTCAATTCTTCCTTGAAGGAGCATGTCATGCCAGGGTGTTCTGTGCCAGTATCTCCCAATTGATTGGGAGATTCCAATTAATTCCAAATTCATTTTTTTAAGTTTTTTTTAACAAGGGAGTGGGATTAAGTGACTTGCCCAAAGTCACATAGCTAGGCATTATTATGTGTCTGAGAATGGATTTGAACTCAGGTCCTCCTGACTCCAGGGCCAGTGCTCTATCCATTGTGCCACCTAGCTACCCCTTAAGAGAGACATTCAAGAACATTATACACATTAACAACAACATGGAGTGATGATCAATCATGATGGACTTGTTCATTTCAGCAGTAAAATAATCAAAGATAATTTAAAAGACTTGGGATGGAAAATATCATCCATATCCAGTGGAGTTTAAGTGAAGGAAAAAGCTTATTATCTTCAATTTTTAAAAGTTGTCTTATGTACTATGTCATTTTTTTCTTCCTAATGTTTTCTTTCTTCCATTGGATCTGATTCATCTCTCACAACACATTCAATATTGATCTATGCTTAAGCAATAGAGCCTATATCAGATTGTTTTCTTTCAGGTGAAAGGGGCAAGGAAGGCAAGAAGTGAGAAAAATTGTAAAACTCCAAACCTTGCAAAAAATGATTGGTAAAAACTACTGTTGCATGTAGTTGGAAAAACAAATAAATAAAATATTTTTTAAAAGACCTTCAAGGTATCCCAGCATCGCTTCTTCTGACCCCCTTGTGAGGGCTTGCTCTGCAATAATTCAGGCAGGAAGTGGTGAGAACCTGTCTCAGGATGGAGGCTATATTGGTGGAGGGGAGAGGACATAGATGTCAGGTGTTTTAGAGATAGAAATAAAAAGACTTTTCAATGGATTGAATATATGAAATGAGTGCCAAAAGGAATTCAAGATTACATCAAGGTTGGGAGTCTGGGTAGCTGATAGAATGGTGATGCCCTCAGTAGGAAAACAAAGGTTTGGAAGGAGGAGAAATAATGAAGTCTTCTTTGGACATGCTGAATTTGAAGATATATATATATGCTATGATCAGTAGTTTCCAGGACAGAAGGAATTGAATCCTATTGAATAAATCATATGGTGCTTGTCATTGGAATGAGCTTTCTAAGGGAAATCATTCTGTCAATCATGTATGGTATCCTACCTTCTTGACAGACACACAGATGTTTTCAGGAGACTTTATCCATAGGAAAATTTATAGATTGTTCTACATTCTTTGGACACCTTTTCCATTGGAAGTTTCCTGAATCCCTTTCATAATGAAATGCTTTATCAATTCATTTTGACAGTTTCTCTTTCTTCAAATGTAAAAATTAACCTACTCACCATGGAAGTCAGAAATGTTTCTTATGTAGCTTAGGGATGGTAGCTGAACTGGAGAGAAAGAAGGGCAGGGGCTGAAGGTATAATAGAGGCTTTGCCACCCAAGCTTAAGCACTCCCAGTTTAAAGGGAAATTCAGCATTTAGGAAGTTTCATCCACATGTAAACTATCCTATTCTATACTAGAGACTGAAGAATTAAAAATGGTTCAGTACCACCCTTAAGTCAGTCAGTATTAAATAAGCACCTACTATTTTCAAATACCAAGCACTGAAAACACAGGACAGAAGGCAGTCCCTGCTCTCAAGAAACTTAGTATACAGTCTAATTGAGGGTGAGATATACCCAATGCATTCTATGGCAAATTAGAAAATAAAGTTCAATGTCTCTAACCTAGAGTGGTGAGAGTGGGAAGGGATTATTTCCATCTGAAGGAAGCAGGTAAGACCTCTAGAACAAAGAAATCATTGAACTGGGAATTGGAGGAGCAACATTAGTAGAAAAGGAGGAGAAAGTAGGCAAGGGCACTCCTTAGTCATAGACCATGGCTTATAGGGAAGCACAGATCAGGGAGAAAGCAACAAAAGATCCAGGACAAGTTCATATTTCAGTTTAACTCTAGTGCAGAGGGCATGAAAGCAAGGACTATGGAATGTATGCTGGAGTCCAGTTGGGGCAAGTCTTCCATATTATATCAACTTCTAAATGAAGCAAACAAAAATGAGGATGGTGACCATTAAGGTGCCACTTGCAAAAGCATGAATGATATCCTGAAACCTAGATTTTTTTCTGGTAAGGAAAAATCTTGTGCAACTGATGGTTAAGCAAGCAAATCCATCTGTTAAATAACACATAAAGGCAACTAGATGGCCCAATAGTTACAGTACTAACCCTGAAATCAAGAAGCCCTGAGTTCAAATTCAGTTTCAGACTCTATCTGTCTGATCTTGGGCAAGTCACAAAACTGATTGCCTCATGTACAGGGCTATCTACAGTCATCTTAATTCATATCTGACCATAGGGTCCAGATGACTCCAGAAGAGAAAATGAGGCTGGTGATTTAGCACAATTACCCTCCATAAAATTCAATCCATGAACTTGTCATGGTTTCATGATCTCACCTCTCTGATATCATGGTCTTCTGTAAGAATGACATGCATCATCATTATCTTGTAGTGATGAGAATGATCACTGCAACTTCTAACTTCTCAATTCCAGAAACACAGTTCCAGCATCTGGTCTTCTCAGGATACTAGCCGAATCTCTCAAGGATTCTTTAGGAATTGCTTTGCATGATAGAATTTCAGTCAATTCTCTCAGGAAATGATTCTTATCATCCTTTTCCTCAGTTTTACTCACTGAGAATTTAACATCTCTTTGGTAGTGAGGGGGGAAGTCTCCAGAATGTAAGGCAAATGGTATGGAATAAAAGATTTAGAGCTAGAAAGGACCTCACAAAGCATACTCCTAAGGCTGAGCAAACTAAGGCTGAGAAAGCTTAAGTGATTTGCCAAGCATTTCATAACTTTCTCGTGGTTCAGTCTAAAGTCAAATTTGAACTTAAGTCTTCCTGACTTTGCATCCAACATTCAATCCATTGAACTACCTCATCCCTCAAGATTCTATTCTTTCTTAAAACTCAATCAATTTTATCTATAATATATGTGAGAAACTACTAATGCTAGTGTTAAGTCCTTTCTTTGAATCCAACATTCTCTGAGATCTTCATAAAACTATTTAAAGGAGAGTAACAAAGGGAACCAAGGGACAATTGGTTGATGTCTGTTTGACATCAAATTGGATGGATGATCATTGTAAAAGTAATGACTCTGTAGCCAGAAATTCTGTGTTCAAGTCTTATCTCTGATGCTTACCTGTGTAAGACTGGGCATACTTAGTAGCTGCCAGACCCCATTTTTCTCATTTGTAAAATGAGAGTATTGAACCAACTGGCCACAAAGGTTACTTCTAACTCTACATTGAGATCTATGATTCTATTTTTCAGACTACAGTGAAAAGCTGATATTATTGTTTTTAGAATATAGGCCATAAAAGGGAACACAAATTCCTGAATCTTACAGTGGGACCTTACGAAATTCAAACAATCCTAAAACATATCTAATTTCATGAAGTACCATGACAGGCAAGTAGAAAAAGGTATTCTCATCAGGAACACCTTGACTAGACAGAAAAAAGAAAGGGAGGCTTTCCAGTGCTTAAAACACTGGAAACCCTTGGGAGAAAATTATTCTTCTTTAGCCCTTCCAAATATGTCTATACAGATGATGGCCTAGAGATATACTGTTGGATCATTTCTGATCTTCATTTATAATTCAGAGAAGACACCATTGGGACTAAAACTCTTGTGATTCAGCTGTTATTCAGATGCTTCTGCTTTCTTGGAATTCTCAAAAGACTCCAAATTTCTAGAAAATCAATTTCTAAGATAATTTTCAGCAACAAAAGTTTAAAGTTACTACTCTTCTCCAGTTATCTGAGATAAAATGTTTCATTAAAATAAAATATTTTTAATTATATAATTTAATTGTTCCAAATATTCTTTCTCCCCATATTCACTGAAAAAAAGACAGGGAAGGGAGGGAGGGGCACTGGAAGGAGAAAGAATCCCTGTATCACCTAACTATAGTCCAGGAAAACACTTCAACAGTTGATCATATAAAAAAACACATTTCTTACTCTGCACAAATTTGTCATTTTTCTGTTTTGATCTGGGCAGCCTTCTTATTCATTTAAGTAATATTATTTTTAAAATATAAATTGTTCTCCTGGTTATGCACATTTCACTCTGTATCAGTTCATACAAGTCTTTCCATGTCAGTTGAAAATTCTAGTTTTCTTATTTCCCAAGTGAAAACATTTTGTGATAATGAATCCTCTCTCAGGCATACATAATATTTAATATTTATAGCTGTGTTCTTTGGATACATATGAGTAGCCTCACCTAGGACTTAAATCATTTAGGTTCTAAATAGCTCTTTCCATTAGTCTATCCAAACCTCTATGTCCAATAGTTGTCAGTTGACTTATTAAACATAAATATAATTCTAACTCTCCTCCAGAAATAGTGAAAAGTGAACTGAAGAAGACATATATTTGTTCTTGGTCCAACCAAGAATTTTCACTAATTTAAGGGGAAGAAGAAGGGAATGGTCATTTATTAAGGACCTACTTCATAGTGCTGAGCATTTTTCAAATGTTATCTCATTTGATCCTTACAACAACCATAGAAAAGTCAATGCTCTGTCCATTGTACCACCTAGATACCTAATCTACAGCCTCAGAGATTCAATAGGTATTTATTAAGCATATATCTTGGGTCTAATACTGTAATAGACACAAGATCAAAATTTAAACATAGTCTTAGTGAATTGCCTACAGTACTGAGAGGCTGATCGACTGTCACATGGCCAGTAACCTAATGGGATCATAGAATTATAAGCATCAAGTTGGAAGGGCATTTAAATATCAGTTAATTAAATCCCCTTATTTTTTGGAATGAGTAAGTAAGACCAAAGACATGAACTAGCTTGCCTAAGTAATGAATAGCAGAAAAATTTAACCCAGTTTTCTGACTCAGATCCAACATTCCTTCCATGTTTGATGTTATTATTCAGTCATTTCAGACATGCTAATTTGGGGATTCGGATTTGGGAAGAAATTATTGTTGTTGCTCAGTCATTTTCAAATATGTCTGATTCTTTTTTTACTCCATTTGGGGATTTCATAGCAAAGATATTATAGTGCTTTGCTATTTCCTTCTCCAGCTGATTTTAGAGATGAGGAAACTGAGACCATCAGAGTTAAGTGTCTTGCCCAGGATCACATAACTGGTATGTATCAGAGACCAGATTTGAATTTAGGAAGAGAAGTCTTCCTGACTCCAGACCTGGTACTCTGGTCATTGTGCCACCTTACCTATCTTACCTTGTGTCAGAGGTGGGGCTTGCTTCAAGGTCTTTCAGACACAGAAGTCTTCTTTCTATCTATTATGCCAAGTTATTACTCATTTTTTAAAATATTAGAAAAGAATATTCTCTGGAGAGAGCTAAGTCTGAATTATTTGAGTTTTAGCTAAGTAGCTTCTCTACTTACTAAAGAGCATATTTACTCTTAGGTACAGCATCAAGTTTGCATACAAGTAACTGAGATGAGATGTGGACATTTCAGTTGCATGTTTGGAAGGAAGGTCATTTAATTATTCCTAAATGGTGAGATATCTACCTCTTAGAGGGTGTGGGAAGGACATAGTTATTCCATCTAAATTACCTTTGATCAAGTGATTAGAGAAGATGTTGAAATTTAAGTGATGGGCAACCAGTCACATGAAGTCAGCAAAACACACAAGGTGTATCTCTGCACAATCAACCAAAATCAGTCAAGAAAAAAATCAACAGCCTCCCTGGAAATAGATTCATGTATCTGATGCATGACTTGTTAGAAAAACTATTGTGATGGATGACTAACAACACAGCTCAGAAAGGCAACATTCATGGGAGAGAATGTTTCCAGTAACCATGAAAGTTGCTTCTTGTCTCTGACTTAAACAGAATCATAACATTTCAGAATGGGAAGAAACCTTAAAATTCATCTGGGAAAAAAATACTCTCTACAATACTAGCTCTCCTTAAGAATCTTCAGTGAATGGGAACTCCCCAACTCCAAGGTAGTCTGTATCATTTTGGTAGAGTTCCCATCCTTAGGAAGTTCTTTTCTGATGTCAAACTTAAGTGAGATGTTTTGCATTTCTGCCCATTGCTTATGATTCTGTTCACTGTGGCCAAAAAGAAGGAGTCTTATCCCTCTTCCACCCAACAGCCTTTGAAATACTTGGACACAACTATTCTGTCACTCTCCTTTAAGTAAACATGTCCAGTTCATTCAGCCAGTCTTTATAGGACATAAACTAAAGTTCCTTCACTATCCTGGTTGCCCTTCTTCAGACATTCTAGGTTATCCACATCCTTCCTAAAATCCAGTACCCTGAGTTTGTTGTTCAGTGACTTCAGAACTAAACTTAATACCCCAACTGGGATCAGCCTAATCAAGTTTTCTAAAAGGCAGTTAGCTGCAGTGGATAGAGTGATGAACTAGGGAGCCTGTAAATCTTGAATTCAAATCCAACTTCAGATACTTCCCAGCTTTGTGATGTTGAGGAATCATTTCCTCAGTTTCTGCTCCAGTTACCTCATCTGGGGTTGGGGGGGGGGGGAATATTAGCACTTTCCTCCCTCAGTTATATGAGAATTAAAATGAGATAATGTTTGTAAAGCATTGTACAAACCATAAAGCAATATGTAAATATTAGCAAGTATTACCATAATCAGAAAAATATCTGAAGTCATCTCATCCAACCCCTTTATTTTCTACATGAGAAAATGAAATATAGAGATGTTAAGTACCTTGTCCATAAACCCCTGGGCAGTAAGGAATCAGGATTCAAATCCAGATCTTTTGTCACTAATTCTACGGTTCTTTCCCCATACCATGGCCCCTCTTTAAATCTGGGAACTGTATCTCATAATGTTTGAGTGTTATTTTTTTAAACCCAAATGAAATTTTTTTTTTAGATTTTGCAAGGCAATGGGGTTAAATGGCTTGCCCAAGGCCACACAGCTAGGTAATTATTAAATGTCTGAGACGGGATTTGAACCCAAGTCCTCCTGACTCCAAGGCTGGTGCTCTACCCACTGCATCACCTAGCCACCCCCCAAATGTAAAATTTTATATTCATTTCCTGTTAAATCATACCTTATTCAATGAGGTCAAGATCTTTTGAGATCTTCACTTGGTGTGTAATATGCTAGTGATACCTCACAGCTAGTGATACCACATACTTATGAATCTGCTGAAGTACCCCATTTATAATATATTTGTTCTATTGAGAATGAACTAGAAAGATGAGTAATAAAGTATTAATTCTCAACATTGCTTGAATGTTGAGATGCTTGAAATTATAAATTGGGTAAACTTGAGGATATATGGAAGCACAGGTTTGAGAACAAACCAAGGGGATTCTGGCAATCTTATTTCATTTTTCTGATAGAGAGAGCCAAGCCTTCTTGACCTGTCTGAGGACTGTCCAAGGAAGATTAGCTGCCACCATCAGAACCATGCCAGGAGATCCACTGGTTGGGGCTTGTATTTTAGAAGCTGGTACTTCAAAAATCTCTATGTATTCTAAAAATTTCTAAATACTTGGGTATAGCAGCTAAATCTGGCTTATCTATTTCCCTTCCAGAAAAGCATCCTGATCTTGTTCCATGTTTATTCTCACTTGGATACAAATCATGGCAAGATAACCCAGGACTGAACTGAACTTAGATGTTAGGGAGGAGTCTAAACAAAGCATAGTTTACTTAAGTAGCAAAGCATTGACAATATATAAATAAGATGTTAGAACATTAAGGAACCTTACATATCATTTAGTCTAATCCCTTCATTTTATAGATGAGAAAACTGATACTTGAATACTGGACAAAGCTACGTAAATAAATCTGGAAATTTAATGCAAATCTAGGACTTTCTCCATTCATTCATTCATTCATTCATTCAAAAAGAATTTATTATATATTTTCTGTATGCTGTATTATGTATTGTGAGAGGTACCAAAGGGCAAATGACACTTAGATAAGACACAATTCCTATTCCATTCATGTTTAGGTCTAGTAAAAAGAAAAGATACAAACTCAACAAAATCAACAATATCATAAGAATGAAGGATCTGTTTAAGAGTTTGAAGGGAAACCAAGGAGAAGAGGGATTAGATTTAAAGAACAGAACAAGGAGCAATGAGTTGCAAAGAGGTAGATTGAGCAGGCACCGAGATGTCCAAAGATGAAATGTACAGCCTCAGGAGATAGTGAGCCCCTTTCCTCATTTAAATTGCTCAGGCATATGCTTGATGGTTTGTTGTAGTGAGGATACTCATCTCTGGGTTGGATTACACAAACAAAGGATCTATTCAAATTGCTTATCAAACAATTCCCAGCCTCATTCAAAGGTTCACTCAGGTATCATCTTCTATTAGAGCCATTTTCTAAAGTTCTCTCTAAAATTACTAAAATTACTATATTCACTCCAAATGACTATATATTTTCTCTATGTGTATACTGTACATACTAATCTGTATACATGGTTTTTTTCTTCCCCTACACCCTCCCTAGTGGCATATAAATCCTTTAGAGGCAAGGACTACTGTTGGTTTTTCTTTTCTTCCTATAATAATTCCTACAACAAGAACTGCTGCCGCTGCTACTACTACTGCTACTGCTACTGCTACTATTATTACTGCTGCTACTACTACTACTGTTGCTACTGTTTCTGCTGCTGCTACTACTACTACTACTGTTACTACTCCTATTTCTTCTACCACTACTTCTACTACTACTACTACTTCTACTACTACTGCTACTACTTCTACCACCACTACCACCATCATTACCACTGTCACTGCCTTTGCCACTGCCACTCCAACTATTATGAAGACTATTTTTGCCCAATCTGTGGTAGTCTTCCAAAGTCATATATCAGTCATAATTGAATGTGCTATAACTTCACCCCAACATAGTGATGTCATTTTGGTCATCTTTGAGAATAATGAACAACAACCAATAAACCTGAAACATAATAAATACATAATAAATATCAGTTGAATTTAATTAAACTCTAAAATTCTATTATTCTGTGATCTTATGATTTAGTAATACTAAATATAGAAATCACCAAAAAAAAAAGGAGATTTGCCTGTGTGGTATGAACTTGAAACCATTTCAGAGAAGTACTAATAACAATAAAGCAATGGAGTTAGACATTAAAAAATCTCTATCTCTCCTCTTTCTTTTTCTTCCAACTCCAGTTTATGAATCTATTTGCCTTGCAAGGAGATATTTCTTAAGAAGATTTGGCTAATACTTTAGAGAGAGGTCTTGTGTGTTTATTGACTTCAAGTCAGTCTCTTGCTCATCAATGAGTCTTCCATCACATCCCAGTCAATTGTTCCATGGTCCTTTAGACAAGCCATTAAAGAATTTGATTACTTTGTCTACAGAAAACCAAAGCAGTGGATCCATTCAGTCAGTTGATTCAAAAACAATCAGACCAAAGATCTGTGCAACAAAAATTATACCATTTTCCCTCTGCCAGATAGAGACAGAGATTGTGTGGATCACTGTGTAGATTGGATATTTTCTCCTAACAAATGACGGCACTTCCTTTGGTCATGATATGGAGATCAGTAGGAGCTTTTAATATGACATAGAGGGGAATTTTCTTCAATATGGGTTGGAATGGATTTATTCATTGTTCTCCCTAATTGGAGGTAGAGTCCTTAAGGTCAGAATACACCATGTTTGTATCTCTATAGGTGCAATATTACTATAGTACCTGACAAATAGAAGGCACTTAAAAATGCTTCTTGAATGAATAAATGAACAAATGGTCTCTGTGAGCCCTTCCAACTCTAACATTCATTAAAGTGAGGAAAAAAGATGGTGTTCATTAATGAAGGTGGAACAAAAGCAAAATTCTGTGAATTTCATGGTACTTGTAAATTTGATTAATGAATGAGCTGATAAAAAGAATATTTTCACTGTCAAACCCAAGAACAACCTTCCAACTTTCTATTTGTGATGCTCTGCTTTCTTCAACTAAAGAAAGCTTTCCAAAGATTTTGTCTCACAAAGAAAAGTTAAATTCACTTCTCTCCTGAATGGCAATGCCATCATCTCATAATTAATCAAAGGGCAAGATGATACAGCGGAAATAGGACTGAATTTAGAATCAAAGTCAAAGGATATGAGTTTAAGTCTTCATTTTGCCACTTATTAACTTTGAGCCACTCAAACTCTCTGTATCTCAACTTCCTTCTCTGTGAATTAAGGTGTTGAGCTAGATGATGCCCTAAGCTCATGTCCTATTATAAATTTATGAAACATTAATGTATGAATAGAAGAAAATACATTTATTAAGTTTTTTGATGTGCCAAGCGATATGTATTAAGAGACAGTAAGAAGCAACTCAGTTTCTACCTTCTGATGAGAAGTGGAGTCATTAAGTAATTGATTTTCCCTGAGTGATATTGTTGATTTGATTACTGTTCCCAGAGGTAAAGATGGAAAGGGGAAAGAGAATGGTTGGAAGAAGTCCATGTACATGACTGCATAACATGAAGATGTCCTGGAAGCAGCAAGGTGACTGGCCTGGGTCAGTCTAGAAATAGTGAAGTCTCATCATTCAGAAGTCTGGGAAAATTCATGATTCACTGTTTTTTTTTTCTAAAGTAAGTTTAAATCATCCTACCAAGGCATTTCAATTGGCATTGTGCTGGGGTAGAAATACCATAGTCTCATGGAAAAAGTCAATGAGATTAAACATAACTAAGATTAGACTTTCCTTGGCAGCAGAAAAACATGGTGGGCAACCGGCCCCTGAAAACAGGCCCCAGATCACAAGAGTGAAATGACATCTAAGCTGTAAGGAATTTGGGGCTCATCTCTTCTAAGCCCTTAAATTTACAGAAAAAAGTTATCTGAATGACTGCGTAACATTAGAGGGAATCATACATGTTTGTCTCTGTGTGTGCTTATGCATACATGTATGTTTGAGATTATGTCTGTGCATGCAAGCATGTATATATATGACAAGAGACACATCAGTCACAATTACTGTTGCTAAGATGAACAATCTCTCCAAAATAATTCTAATGAGTTGAGTTTCAGAAGCAAGGTGGATTCAAGAGTTATTGAACCAACAAGTCAATAGCCCAGAAGTCAGGAGGACTTGAGTTCAAATCTGCCCCCAGACACTTGAAGTTTATTAGTCATGTGACCTTGGGCAAGTAATTTATCCCTGATTGCTTTCATCCGGGGCCATTTCCAATTGTCTGTATTCATATCTGGCCACTGGACCCAGATGGCTCCAAAGGTGAAAGTTACATACATAGCATAGTACCCCCTTACTCAGATCCAATTCATGTGTATATCATGGCATCAGCTCCCTGATGTCATGGTCTTTTCTGAAAACGAAGAACAAATATCACTTGCTCCCCTCCATTCATCTCTCTTCCCTCTTCCCATATTGATTGTATCATATTAAACTAATGGCTTCTCTTTGAATCACTGTTTGTTAGACCCTGGGGAAATCCTCCAGGGTCAGTAACTCTCCTCAGAGACAGAATTGGCAAGCCCATTGAATGTGAAATGATTAGAATATCACTGGAGAGGCTTTGTGGATGATCCCTCCCATCAGTTTATCTTAATTTCCCACTAGTAGAGAAACTTCACTGAGTCAAATACCAGTACTTAACATAGATCTATATCCTCTGCTATATATGATTTCACCATCGCCTATTATAACTGGTATACTTTATATTTATAGTGTGTTTTAGCTAGAGTTGGGTGATAGGTAGGCAGACAATCAGAGAGACAAAATGACAGAGATAGATGGGAGAGACAGACAAATAGAAAGATTGATAAATAGGCATGAAGAAATATAGAAATATATAATAATAATAAATAGATGAGAGAAAGAGAGGTGATAGACTCATAAATTGACAGTCAGAAACCTAGATAGACATGTACTTAGAATTTAGAATGACAGACATAGAGGTAGTTCAGACAAATAGACAAACAGAGATTAATAGAAGATGATAGAGTTGTGGAAAGATAAAGTGAAAGACATGTAGCTAGACAGACATGTAGAAATATAGAGAGGTAGAAGACAGACTGAGCAAGAGAGAAAGAGAGAGTTGACCGATGAATTGGATAGATTATGTGAATGGATTCATGAATGGATGGAAGAATAGCTGGATGGATGGATGGATGGCTGGCTGGCTGGATGGATGGATGGATGGATGGATGGATGGATGGATGGATGGAGGATGCTTACTCTGTGCCAGACACTGCACTAAGCACCTGGTATATAAATTCAAATAAGTAAGACAGTCCCTGATCCCCAGAAAGATAAAGCCCAAGGTCATCTCTCAGGCTTTCTCAAAGTACTTTCCTCACAATAAATGTGAAGCTGAGAGTGTAAGTGTTATGATTCTTATTTTACATGTGAAGAAATGAAAGTACTTTGAAATGACTTGTCACAGCTAGTGAATGTCTGAGACAACATTTGAATTCAGTTGTTCCCGACTCTACTTCCAGAGTACTATCTATGGTAACTCATTTTGTTCTTAAATCACTTTTCTAGAAGAGACCACCATATATTCCCTTGTTAATATTAAGGATCATTGATTTGAAGCTGGGAGGGATCTTGATATGATTTAATCCAATGACTTCATTTTTATAGATGATGAAGCTAAGGCCTAGACAGTTTGTCTTACCTAAAGATCTACCAGTAACAAAAGGCAGGTCTGCAATTCAAATTCAGTGCAAAATTGTTGATCTTTTTGCTATCTCTCACTGCCTCATTCAAAGGGACTCTTATAAGAGTCCTTTTTCAGGCAATGAAGAGTATGCAGAATCATATACAACAGAGGTTCAGTTTACATGCATCATGATCCTTTTTCTTCTTCTCTGTACATTAAAATGCCTGTCTTTGCTGATGATCACTAAGTTTGTGATAAAATAAAGAAAAACAAGAGAGAAGCTAACCAACCATTTAGGACAGGGTCAATAGAACCATGAAGCAGGAGTCAGAAACTGCAGAAAAGGAATAAGTAAGGAACCAACTGTCAGCTAGAACAAAAGAACTCAGCAGGCCCACACACAGGGCAAGAAGACTAGGAATTTTATCTGCATCTGAGGCAGACCTGGAACTAAAGGAGGGAAATGTGAGCCAAGTCTTAGAGGGTCCTGAAAAGATGCTTTTGTGAGGGTTCTCACCTTATTCCCAGAGTTACTAGAAAAAGCTATGAGAACCCAGAGTCCCCTGATGATACATGGATTTACACAGGCTCAGAGAGTTAGGAGTTACAATGAGAAACAGGATTTGTAAGCACCAGCTACAATGGTTTTGAGAAGAAGAAATTACTCTGAATATGTTCTGAATATCTCTGAATTACCTTCTACCTAGGCTTGAGCTCTACTGTCCCCCATGTTACTACCCCCTTTTAAACCTGTCAATAAATAACTAAAGCCCTCCAAGATGACAGCTGTCATTCTAGGGCAAAAGGGTGGCAAATTCCATGCCAGCCACAACCTGCATGACCTTAGTCAAAGCCTTCACCTCTCTAGGCCTCAGTTTTCTTATCTTTAGAATCAGAGATCAATCCCTTCTAGCTCTAAAGGGAAGATCATAACATCAACCCAGTTAATATTGCACTAGACAGGGGCAGCTAGGTGACACAGTGAATAAAGCACTGGTCCTGGAGTCAGGAGTACCTGAGTTCAAATCTGACCTCAGACACTTAATAATTACCTAGCTGTGTGGCCTTGGGCAAGCCACTTAATTCCATTGCCTTGCAAAAAAAAATACTAAAAAGAAAAAAAAAACTAAAAATATTGCACTAGACCTTCCTATATTGGGTCTCCCACTGGGAAGTTGGGCCAACTCAACAAGAATTTATTTAGCACCTACTTTGACTTAAGAATGTAATATATTAAACAAATACTGTGTAGCAGGCACAAAGGTAGGCTCTGGGAATAAAAAGATTAGTCTTCAAGGAGCTTATAGTCAATAAAAATTTGCTTTTGACAGGCTCTGGTTCTTGTCTTTTGTTCCTGACATTGAACTGGTAGGTGTGGCTGATCAGTCTTTTCTCCTGAACTTCACTATATTTCAATCATTTCAAAGCTACCATGTGCCAATTAGTGATGTTACCTCTTAATTGAATTATTTCCCTAAAAACTGGGAAAACAAATTATTGTCTACAGTTTGTCATCATCTTGCTTCAGGAGAGACCCTTAAGTATGGAAATGGGCAGTTAATAATGCCCTTCTTTGACTGGACTCAGTCTAGTTTCCTAAGGACCTGAGATTTCATAAATATTGGGAATTCCCAGTGAGGGAACTCCCTTCACCAATGCAGATCTGCAATATTGTTCAGGAAGCCTTTCCTCCTCCTCTTCCTCCAGCCATGTCTCACACATGAAATAATCTTTCATCTGCTGTTAAGAGATAGATAGGATATGACAATGTTCATCTTTCCTTCTTGAAGAAGACTATGACAACAGGGAAGTGATGTTATGACAGGCATATGAATTGGATTTGAGTGAGGAGGGGTGCTGTGCTAAGTCATCAGCTTCATTTTTTCCACTGGAGCAAGGTAGATAAATAAGTAGATAAATTGATAGAATAGAGTGGACATGTCTTTTCCTTAAAAAATGTGAGCTCCCTGAAGGCAGGGACTATGTTTTTCAGAACATAATTAGGATTTAAGACTAAAAGATTTACAATCTCATAGAATTGCCTGAGTCACTGAGAGGTCAAATAATTGGATTGGGTTATACTGTCATCATATTGCTGAGATCAAGCTCAAAACTTTATCTTCCTGACTTCAAGGCCAACTCTTATCTTCTCTACTATCAGTTCGTATCTCTAGAATTTACATTTTAAATAGGTTTTTGGAATAGGTTCTGAATCTAATATGAAATGTCCCACCTAACCTTTTGTAAGTTGCTATTGTATAAGTCTGAACTGTATATATATGCTCATCTCTGAGGGGCATGGCTTGTCCTTGAGGTTCATTAGGAATTAAGTAATCATAGTAAAGCCTGGGCTTAAAATGGATTATGAGTAACTATTTCTGTAGTCATTCATGCTGTTGTTGAGTCATTTTCAGTCATGTACAACTCTCTGTGACCCTATTTGTGATTTTCTTGGCAAAGATACTGGAATGGTTTGCCTTTTCCTTCTCTAGTTCATTTTATAGATGAGGAAACTAAGGCAGAGGTTTAAGTGACTTGCCCAGGGTCACAAAACTAGTAAGTGTCTAAAGTCATATTGGAATTCAGGAAGATGAGTCTTCCTGATTCCTGGTCCCAGCACTCTATGCACTATACCAACCAGCTGCACAGTTACTCAAAAACTCAAAATCACTCATTCAGAATTTACATAAAATATTACTGAATTGGACTTACCTTTATAGCATGAGAGGCTAGAGGGACGTCTTTAGAAACAAGTGAAAATGTAAGCAAGATTTAAGGCACCAAGCTGAACTTACTTAAGAAAAGAAAGGATTTTAAAGAGGGAATTAATTTGGGTGCAAATGAGTATAACTAAGAACAGGTGATAGCTTGCTGCAGCAGAGAATGATCTATTGGGAAAACCTGGATTCAAATCCTTGTTCTATCACTTACTACCTATGTGAATTTGGGCGAATCCATTTAATTTTCTAGGCCTTAGTTACTTTTCTGTGTAATGAGGGCACTGGATTCAATGACCTCTAAAGTCTCCTCCAGTTACGAATCTCTGATACTATGATCCCATGTTGGCTTTGTGGGACCACAGGCAAGTTACTCAAAGTTTCATCCATCTTTAAATCTATATTCATAAAGATAGAACAGGACTTTTATTTGGGAGGCTTACTGATTAAATTACTTTATGAAAGCAATTCAGTCATGTATTAAAATAGTTTGAAATAATGATAACTGACATTTCTTCTACGCTTTAAAATTTCTTCATTACACTATCCCAAGAGAGATCCAAAGTTTCTGGAGAGTAGGAACTTATCATTTTTGTCTTGTATTTCTAGTATCTATGGTAAAGCCTTACACATACTAAGTATTACATGTTTTTTGGTTTATATATTATCTTATTGGGTCCCTGTAACAACTCTGTGAGATAAGTACTACAAGTATCATCATCATTATCATCATCATCATTCCCATTTTACAGGTGAAGAAACTGAGACTTGTTAAAAGTGAGACTTGTCCATTATGGACACATAACTAGCTTGCCTCAGAAGTACGATTCAGACTTGTGACTAATTCAGAAGGACTTTTCCCAAAATTTACCCAAATAATGAGTCTCTATGGCTTTGATTCAAATCATCTTTGAAGAGTTATCCAATGGGCAATGGAAAATGAAATATATTGCCAACCAGAACTTGCAATTCCCAAGTAGAGGAAAAGTCATCAAGAATAAAGAATGTAATTTGGAAATGTGCTCTGTTACATTTACTGTCAAACTCAAGCTCACATGAGCTTAGTTTTACCAAACTAGCTTTTAAATTTTTTATTTCAATCTTTGTTCCAAGGCATGGTTCTCTGGAGAGGGAAAAGTAATCTACCTGGAAATTAGCTGGATATAAAAATAAACAGTAAATAAAGAAATATATACAAACATGTATGTCTACATATGTACAGGACAAATATAAAAAAATGAACCAGTAATATAGTGTGAAAGAGGTAGAATAGAAGGATAGACTGAATATTGTCCTGGTGTCCACAGAATAATTATAGGGGAAAAAGGGGGGAGGGATGAAGTCAGGAAGTGTCCACTGAACAAAGCACATGAGAACTTTTAATGAATGGGCTTTGTGAAGTCTCTTTTGACTACTCTGTGTTAGGACAATAATTGATTCTCATCCATTGTATTTTGTTTGATGTGGATCATTAACCTGAAT
This sequence comes from Macrotis lagotis, assembly GCF_037893015.1. Classification (NCBI taxonomy): domain Eukaryota; kingdom Metazoa; phylum Chordata; class Mammalia; order Peramelemorphia; family Peramelidae; genus Macrotis; species Macrotis lagotis. Next base: position 175,646,789 of record NC_133665.1, read on the forward strand.
TCTTTTGAGTAATTGTAAATCTTACATATTATACAATATAAAAGGGTCTTCATCCAATCAGCAGAGTGTCACATATCAACTAAAGGCTCTGGAGGACATCACTATTTTTAAAGAATTCTAATTTCATTTGGACTCTCCTTTGGGCATCCTCTACAGCAGGGCAAATATCTTTGACAAACATGTCTTTGTCTGAAATCTTATCTGACATTAAATATCAGGAAAACAATTGACTAAAGAATCTTGCAAGATAGTACATGAGAGAAACCTTGCTGAGGGAGAGCCTAAAAGTAGCATTTTATTGTACTGAATTAAATATTTTATAGTCAGTTAAGCATCTACTAAGTGCCTACTATGTGTCCAGCACTATATTTATGTTAGTCAACAATAAAAAAGGATCTTCTATGCTCAAGAGATAAAAAGCATCAAATGAGGTCCCTGTATGTTGAGTAGTCACTTTCTGGGGAATTTATGGGAGAACATAGGAAGAAATCACTCAAAAATAAAAGTGTATTAATGACCCTAGTGGAGGAAGTATCAAACTAGAGTTAAATCATGGACCTATTGAAGCACTTAAGAAATATCTCCCAGGGCAAACCACTGCTTTCTTGATTTATTTAAATTTAGTCTAACTAGACTTTAAATTGTCTCTAAGAAGAAGGAAAGTAAAAATCCTTTTTATAAAGTTGAAAAAAAATGAGGGGCCCTTTGAATTGACCTCCATGATAAATGGCCAGATGGGACCAGGCAGGGATGCTGCCAGCTCATTAGAAGAACCATTGGGAAATAAACTGAAAAAAATCTAACCCATCTACTACTGGGAAAGTGATTTTGGAAAGAGTCCTTCCCTAGCTGGGAGGAAATTGAAGCAGGATTGATTCAAAGTAGTAGTTACACGTTCAGAGAAAACAGATTTCGACAGGCTCTTGCTTTAAAATAGTAATCGATCAGGAATTTGCTCTTTGTATCTTTAGATTTTTCAAGTTGGCAAGGGCCTCAGACATCACTGAGTTAAAATATATTAGGGTCTACTGTGGGAAACAACCTTAGAAATTTTCTAGGAAACTGAGTTGCAGAGAGACTTACCCAAGAAGTTTTGTAATTGGAATTCTCTAAAACCTGAGTATCCTAGTATTTAGACCTGGGAAGGGACCATAACAAAAAACAACGCAAGATCCTTATTTCACAAAGTTAGAAAAGGAAATTCAGAGAGTGACATGACACAGGATCCTGGTTTTTGTGCTGGAAGGGACATCTGAGGTCATCTAATCTAGCTCTTTCATTGGGCAAATGAGGAAAGCAGACACTAATAGGTTAAATGATTTACCCAAAACACATAGCTGGTAAGTATCAGAATGAAGGTAACAACAATGATGACAACTACAAAGATGATGATGATATAACATTTACATAGTTCTTAAAGATTTATAAAATCTTTACAAATATTAACATATATTTTCTCACTTTATCCTGAGATTCTTTAGACTTCAAATCCAGGCCTATCTCTACAACATCAAATGAAAAATTCTTATCAATTACTCTGTCCTCCCAAAACTATTACAAGGATCCTGATATTGTTTTGTATACTAAGTATATCATTTACCATCCAATGAAGTCAATTGATCCTTTTTCATAATAATGTCTTTCAATGCATAAAAGTACCACACAAGATCACAAAGAAAACCAAAGGTCTCTTCATGGACTCCAGCTTTAAGAATTCATGAAAAAGGAGTATCAGAATTTTTGGAGGTCAAATGACAGAAAGGTAAGGTAGGAAAGAGCTAAAAGAAGACTGTTCTAGCAGAATGTAATTCTGGTGTTTAACAGAGAGGTTCATGTGGTCCCTCTTAGGACATTAGCTTTTTCCTGTGCATAACAAGAATTTGGGGATTTCAAAGAGCTCTTTTCAAGGGCATTGGGATCGGCCAGGAATAACTCACAAAAGGAAGACCCCTTACATAAACAAAAGTGGGAACTTGAAGGAACATGGATATCAAGTCAGCAACTAGGGAGATCTCTGAGTCTTTGGGCATTGTAAACTCAGGAAGCAGAATCTGTAATTCTCCTCTCTCAGACTGGACATATTGAACTTAGCCAGCTGAGGATTCTTTCTAGGCAATATAGGAAACAACTGAGGTCCCTTGTCCTTCATCCCAAGGTGTCTCTCTGAGTGGGGAAGGACTATGGAATTTATTGTGAGGACAAGAGATTTCCATGTCAGTCCATCAGACTGATTTCCTATACATGATGTCACTAGAAAAGTAACATTAATTTTTGCTGGAGAATAAAACAAGGAAAACAAAAATGGAGATCATGTGAGTGGCAATGTGACAGTAGAGAAAGATGTTGCTCTCAGATCAGGAAGACTGAGCTCAAATTCCACTCCTGACCCATATTGGTTATGTGACCCTGGGCAAGTCACTTAACAACCTATTCACTGATTGTTTTAGGCACCTCTCTAAGGTTAGAAGGTGCTGATCTACCTAGGTGAAGGAGATTTCCTTTCCTAGGAGCTCCCATAATTGATGAAATCACAGGTCAATCTAAGACCCAATTCTCTAAGTATAGGATAAATGTTTTCAGAAAAATTCAGAACAGAAGTGATAGCAGAATTATCATTATCTAGTTATCATTCTGCTAACTAGGATGTGATAGAAATTAGCATTAATTTTGCATGAATAATTAAAAATAGAAATCAATCCAGAGTAGAAATCTGAAATAATTTTCTCTCCCATCTCTCCTCTCCATCCCCACACAATGAGGAACACACTTCTTACCACATGTTCTAGGTGTGGTTTTTGGTATTTTTCCTGGAGTAGAGATGGTTACCCCATTGGCCAGGAAGAAGGATCTGGTCCAGAGAAGGTACAGTCTGCCTAAAGGGAGCCTTCCAGCCTTCAGAGATTTTAGGACTATTATGAATCTCCAGAGATTCTTCAGAGGTGTCCACTGCACTTGCCCTAGACTTAGCCCTGAAAAAAAAAGGCAATTATCCTCTTTAGGACGTAGACATTTTTCTTTTCCACCTTCCTGTTTTGTCTTTCTTTGCTAGACCATTAACAAGGCTTGATGGAAAACAGGAAAAAATGAGAGAGACTCCAATTACTGTTAATGGAGTTTGTGTCTCACCATCACAGTCTAGAGCCTCAACTTTTTAATAAGTTTCCCATAATTATTCCAAGTTTTTGGTCTAATTCCAGCTGAGGATTTAATGGGACTCATTCTGACAAGATATAGGATATTGTCCCAACAGAGGCTCATTTGGAAACGGGCCACTTGCAATTACTAGTGTGCAGAACTGCGCAAGATTAAAAGCGCCCGCAGTATAATTCCTACCTTGTGTCCCAGGCTCTGTGGATTTGTAGCTCATCCAGCCTGTCCATCTGGGGAGCAAACAGCATGTACTCCTTGATGAGAAACTCTGGCCAACCGACCAGCTGTGAAAAAAATAGATTACTCTTGTCATTTTTTTCTCCTAGGTAATTTGCTGGGAGTAAAAATATAATTTCTTTGAAGGTGTGCGGTTAAAAGAAAATCCCAGGGATGTGTCTGATTTATATTTAAAAGTTCACCACACTTTATTTGTTCAATCTAATGTTTTTTAAACTATACTCTGAATATGGTTGTGTTTCCTGCTAGATTGGACATGGGATGAAAAATGGATTTTTAATATTTGTTGACTCTGGAAACTTGGAGAGGGGAGCAACATAAAAGAAGGATGGGGAGACACACATAAAACAAGACCTAAGGAATAAACTGGTGCTTTCCAAACAGGGAAAAGATATATCATTAAGATAGCATTAAGAAAACATTGGATAAATAGATATGTCCGTTGCCCTGGGGATATTAGATTTACCTTTGCTAGCCAATGGCTAATTATTAGTGGAATTTTGAAATTACCTCTGGATATCTCCATTAGGCATACATTTTTGGACATGGTCAATGATGGAATTTTGTTTGATCTTGCATACTTGTTTCAAGAGTTTTGTTTTCTCTTGTTTTCCAGTGGGAATGGGGAAGGAGAGGGAAAATAAATGCTTGTTAATTAGAAAAATTTTAATTAAAAAAATCTATCAGTCTAGGTCAATGACCTGGAAGTGTCAAAAGAAATGCTGTTAACTAACCTTTTGGGTCATCAATGTGTGTGGGATAGGGGGAGGACATAATTGACACAAATGTCTAATATATTCCTGCATTTTACTAAGGTAGTTCAGCTGAGCAAAGAGAGAGAACTGAATATGCCAAGAAAATTAGACTGCTCAGTATGTACGCAGTGGAGAGTTAATGATATAATTTGAAAATAAAGAATTTGCAATAACACTTTAGTGCAGTGAGTTGCAAACTATGTAGAAGGCAATGGGTATTATATAGTGTTGCTGTCTCCCACTCAATACCTAAGATACTCATTATTATGAAATATATTATCCTAATTTGTGAGTTGATTCCCAGGCCCCAATCATTGAAACATAAAATTCTAAGTCAAATCAGTCTATACATGATATAATGCAAAGAATATTGGATTGGGTTCACATCATATATATCTCATTTATCACCTGAATGACTTTGGGCAACTAAGTTAACATCCCCAAATACCAATTGATCATCTGTAGGATGAGTGTGTTGAATTAAATGACCCTTCAGATCCTTTCCAGTTCAAATCAATGACTACTGATCTAAAATTGATCTAAAATTGATAAAATTCACCATTGATTATGACAAGCTATGTATGACAAAAAAAATCTACTTGTCAGCTGGTTGATTATGAAAGGAAATGTTGACTCAAAAGTATCTAGGTCCATCTGTTCACATATCCCACACTTTTATTTTTCCAGAACACAACTGAGTAGTTAATATCCAACTGAGTTTTCTTGTGTACATGGTAGGTTGGAAAGAATCAGCCAGATTCTCTTCAGAATCTAAGCTATTCCATGGTAATAAACTAAAAATATATTCTTTTATACTACTAAAGGACCATTCTATGAACAGAACCTTGAACATACCAGAACAACACCAAGAAAGTCCCTGACTGAGAACCATTCTGATTATAATGTTCTAACCAACAGCAATGAGGTGTTGCCTACCATGAGATGTTTGGTAAGAATGATCAGGACTGGGGCGGCTAGGTGGCACAATGGATAGAGCACCGGCCCTGGAGGCAGGAGTACCTGAGTTCAAATTCAGCCTCAGACAATTCAGCCTCAGACACTTAATGATTACCTAGCTGTGTGGCCTTGGGCAAGTCACTTAACCCCATTGCCTAAAACAAACACAACAAAACCAAAAAAAAAAAAAATGATCAGGACTGACAATTGGGTGGGTACCATATTCCTACTTGTTCTGAACATGATTTGACAAGGATCATAATAGTCCTGCTTTAGCTTGTAATCACCTAGTATGGAAGATAGATTATATGCTTTGTTTACAACAAAACCCAAAGTTCTTTGTATAAGACCTTTTGGGTGGAGGGGGAGTTCACCAATTCTATAAGCTACCTTGGTTTGGCAGATCATTCCAGTGCTTCCTGAGACAATGTGTACATTACCTTTGATGTGGTTGGTTGTGAACCATAGTACAGCACCCTGACCAAACCAGAAAAGATTCTATTCAATCTTCAATTCATGAAACAAGTCTGATGAACACCAGGAGAAGATGCTCCCACCTTGATGCTTCAATACCACATGGATGCTGATAAACTTATTAAATACAAATTAGTATAATGCATGTTAAGTGTTGTCAAATGATATTAATAAGCAAATATGGTAAGACCTCCTACTACTGCAATAATGGTGGCAGAATAGTATAAAAAGTATGCAAAAGATGCCAAAAATCTGTTTTTAGATGATACTTAAACATTAAGTTAGTCATGGGTTGTTCCTATGAGAGAGCTTTTTTCCAGAGACCAGAGAAGGGATATATTGAAGAAAATTAATCTTTAGTCTTAACAACATCATTGTAAATAAATCTAGAAGACAAAACAAGTACATAAGGATTCCCCTTGAGAGGCAAGCAAAGGAATTGGTTTATCTTTTATCCAGGGTCAATAGGAACTATTGAGTCATGAGATACTGGTCATCTTCTATTGCTCATGACAAGCATTTCCAAAAAACATAATTGCAGCTTCCAGAAAATCTACCATAGAGGATGAGAAAACCAGTGAATTCAATATAGTTCTCCAATTTAGATTAGCACATTCCTTAAAATTCTGTGATTTCAAGACTAAGATGGGAAGAGAAGAGAATGGAAAAAACTATGCTGGAAAACATTGTTCAAGAATAAGAAATAAGAGAGGATAAAGGTTTGTAGATTATTCAGGAGTTCTATGCCTATATATCAGGAATGTTTTATTTTAAAAAGTAAGAAGATATCAAACATGGAAAGAACAGAAAACATTATACAACCAAAAATGAGGCTGATTATGTTCTAATACAGAAAAAGATGAATTACCCATCCCTTGGGGAATTTCTAAAAGTTCCATTACAGTATAGATTATTTATATGTTAGAATTAAGACAAAAATGAATATTAAACTAGAAGAAAGAATAGAAAAGCTATTTCATTATTGTGGCAAACTCAACCTAACCCATTGAAACATGCTATTGATGTATATGATGAATGATGGAAAAGACTTAACAGAATAGAAAGCAATGTAGACTACCACCATTTATGTAAATCATTTGCTACAATGAGAAAACCAAAATGTCTAGAATCCTCCTTAGCCATAAACATTTGATGTCCTTGTCAAATAGAAAGATAGGGTAACCAAGAATAATATAGTTTAAACCATAAGCTAATATGACAGAAAATTATTAGTATTACTTCATAATATAAAGAGAAGTAATATGAAAACCAAGTTAATAGAAGTCTGGGCAACAAAGTCCAGTAAGAAAAATCACACTTATTTAAAATTAATGTTGAAAGGCAGACAACAAAAAAGATGAAAAAAAAAAAGAAAAGATCCGTCAGGATTTCTGTAAAATTATTTTCTCCTGTGACAGTGAAGCCATTACATTTGAAGTCTAATATCACAAAACTGATGTGTTTCTTGAGGAATTAGAAATGACACTAAAGAAAAAAGTTAGAAAAATAATTGGACTAGATCAAGGAGATCCAGGGTCAACATAATTTTGAGGGCACTGAGGAATGGATTCTTAAAGTATCTGAAAGATGGAAGGATACTAAATGCTTGGGGTGGGGTTACCACATTTTTTAGTAATAAAGAAAGAAAAAACTTGATGGAGAAAATATCAAGACTCCCAGTCCATTTAACTATTTTCCCATGGTTACAAAATTCTTTGTGAGAATAATCTATACATATATCAAAGTCATACTTCATAAAAGTATGGTATAGGAAAGAGAAAATTTTTCAAATTTTTCAAACATCTTTACTATGACACAATTGATTTTAAAAGGTAGAGAATATCAGATCCCCTGTGCTTAATTTGTCAACTATAAGGAAGAAGAAAATGGAACCTGTCAAAATTGTTTACCCGTGTCATTGAAGTAGTGCAGAATAGTCAGTAAGTCATTAAGCATTCATTAGTACTAAGCACAGAGGATACAAAAAGATACAAAAGATACTCCTTGCCCTCAAAGAACTCCCAATCTAATGGAGGAGACAAGAAAAAAAAAATATACAAACAAGCTATCTCCAGGAAAAAATAGGAAATAATTAATAGAAGGAAGGCACTGAAATTAAGAGAGGTTGCATTTCAAGTCTTACCACTAACACATACTATCTCAGAGACTTTGGGCAAGTCATTGTACTTATCAATATCCCAAGAAATTGTCTAAGACTTTAGTTGCAAAGAAGATGCTTGACTGCACTCATTCAGGAGTTTCTGGTAAAATCCAGTTACTATTCCCTGTTATAAAGTAGAATTCCACATAAATTTAGGTATTTATGAATTCTATACTATGGGATACCATAATGCCCTAATAAAAAAGTTGATGAGGCTATAACTACCCCTTATGGAATGAATCCAAGAGGCAATGATCACATATTAACACAATTGTAATGGACTATTCAATATGGTCACAGCAAAATACATAGTCAAGTAAGAAAGTTTTTTGGGGGGAGGAGGAGTAGCCCACAAAATGGAATCATATGTATCTGGAGTTCCCCAGGAGAAGCCCCATATGTCAATCAACATCTATACTTGCTCTGCCACTCAGGGTCAACAAAGAGTTGCCCAGTGTCCTAAGAAGATAAATGATTTACCTAAAATCCCCCAATCTATCTGTCAGAGATGGATCTTAAACCCACATATTCTTGATTATGAGGCCAATTCCATTCATTAAATCAACGAGCCAACCTCGTTGGAAAAAATATAATCATACGCCTTTGGAACTTCAAAGAAGGAGCTACTGCTAAAACAGTAGCCTCAAAAATTCAAGCAGGCATATTTCACCCCAGTGTTTAGAGTTTTGGAACTTAAAGGGTGCTTTGCATAATAGAAAAAAGAAATTCCCAAGGTTTACCCATTTGCCTGCATAGGGTAACACTATCCACTGAACTAACAAATACTAATATATTCAGTTTACATCTTCTCTGAAGTAAGGGAAGACTCCAAATCTGAAAATTACCATTTTAGAGAATTATTTAGAGAAGCAATATTAAACTCTCATTCTAAGTATGTCAGCCTAAACCAGATTAAAATGTGATTATGAAATGTTTGAAGAAATAAAGAAAAATATGAGACCCCATACTTAAAGTTAATTAGTGGTATTTTAAGTCAACACATGGCCCATAGCGATCCCTTCCTATTGGGGTTTGACTCTGCTGGCCCTGAGTAATAAGGGTAAAAGTCGTTTGCCCAGAATCACCAAGCATCAGGACTTGAACATGGAGGTTCTTGACATTGAATCTCCAGTCACAAACTACAAATAAAACAACACCAACAATTAATAATAATAATAATTATTATTATTATTTATTAATAATAATTAATAATTGTTATGATTAATAATAACAATAATACTTGCTAACATTTATGTAACACCAACTATGTATCAGGCACTATAATAAGCACTTTACATGGGCAGCTAGGTGGCATAGTGGATAAAGCACTGGCCCTGGAGTCAGGAGTACCTGGGTTCAAATCCAGTCTCAGACACTTACCTAGCTGTGTGGCCTTGGGCAAGCCACTTAATCCCATTTGCCTTGCAAAAACCTTAAATGAATACATAAATAAATAAATAAAAACAAGCACTTTACAAATATCACCCAATTTGATCTTCACCAACAACTCTGGGAGGTTTTATCCCTTACTTTTATCTCCATTATACAGATAAGAAAACTGAGGCACCCTAAGACTCAGTGATTTGCCCAGAGCTCATAAGTATCTGAGGTCACATTTGAACTCAAGTCTTCCTAATTTCAGGTGCAAAGCTCTATTTTACCACCCAACTGTCACTATTCCAACTTCTTTTCAAAAGTAACTACTATACTTGGGAGAAAAACATCAAATCTGACCTCAGACACTTAATAATTACCTAGTTTGTGGCCTTGGGCAAGGCACTTACCCCCACTACCTTGCAAAAAAACTAAAAAAACCTTTTTTTAAAAAAGTAAATAAGTAACTCTATATACCTACCCATTCAATTTATCCCTTCCCCCAGAGAGGATTTAAATTGAATATCTTAGTTTCTATTGGTTCAGTGGATGGTGTTATCCTAGATAGGGGAATGAGAAACTTTGGGGATTTCTCTATCATGCAAATTACTTTTAAAGTTCAGAAATTCTAAGCACCGGGGTGATAGATCACTGCTTAAATTCTGAGGCAACTATTTTAGTTGAATTTTAAGTACAGACTGTCAAATTAAATACCCAAATTAAATCTGATGACTCTCTAATCATGTGATAAATGGAAAATGTGAAGAATAGGCTGTACACACATTATCTTATATACTTGACTCAAAGAGACCTTCCAACCAACAGGACAGACATGCTGCTCAGACTGAAGAAGAGAGTCTGGAGAGGCAAGAAGCTGGAGGGAGGCAGATACTGTTGAGAGATTATTGTAGCCTAGAGTCTTGAACAGAAGTGATGAGGGCCTCCAGTACTGGTGATGATGACTCTGTGAAGAGGAAAAGGGATGGATCAGAGATAAGCTGTGGAGGAGGCAGCAACAAGAACCTCCACAAATTATCTTGGCATTTCTTTATCTGCATGTATTTTTATAATCTTCCTAGATACATAAGTTTTCTGAGGGTTGGCACAATTTCATTTTTATCACTGTATCCCAAAGCACCTAGCACATTGTGGATCCTTAACATATGTTGAAATGAATTTGGGATATGACCTTGCCTAGGGGAGGGAGACAAAAAAGAGATTGTGCTGCTATAATTGGTGTATATCTCAAATGAGCTTTTTAAATTACTTTTTTTTAAAAATGAAGTCACTGGCATCCACCTGTGGAGAGAAGAAGAGATGGTTGGCCACAGACCTAACCCTGAAGCACTGAGTCATGTGCATCCTAAGAAAAGAACATGGAGAAAAGAATTTGGACTCAGTTGCCGAGAGTTGGGACAGGTGCCTAATAGTCACTGACCCTAGACCAGCTCTGTCCACCCAGATTAACCAATAAGAATTTTTATTCTAAAGTTGTCAAAAACTCAGAACTAGAACTAGAGATAATTTAAGGAAGCAAGGATCAGAATGGAAATCATAACTGCTTATATTGACTAGCAATAATTTGGGAAACTCATTTGGGATACTTAGAGAGAGCTTTGGAAGAGGGGTCCCATGGAAGTAAGGCAATGAATCCTGGGTTCCAATCCTTGAGTGCAAGTTTTATACACCTCTCTGTTTTTGAAAAGTTGGCCAGAAGGTCATCTTTAGTGTGTTTCCCAGGGATACAGTCATTGAAGCACTGTGAGTCTTATCAACCTGGAAACAAACTGGGAAGGGATCTGAGCTGACGAGCACCAAGGGAAATCAAGCAATGTCAAGATGAAGGTTCATGGATTCAGTTACCTACTGCTTATTTAAGTTTCCTACCAAGGCCTTCCTCTTTCTCATAAGGGCATGTCTTGCTTTAGAAGTCTTAGCCTCTGACAGCAGCTTTGATTTAGGAAAACAGATAACTCCACTTGTGAGAGTTTTATTGAAACAAAATGCCTCAATAAAATATATGCATGCTTTATTAACTGATGTATTTACTGGTAATGGAAATCATAAAATTGAAATATTATAGCACAAAGCTTACAGAAACAAATGTTCCAATTCTTCTCCATGACTTACTATACTTGGGAGAAAAACATGGTATGGTGGAGAGAGGACTGGAAAAAGCAGAAAGAGCTGGGTTCAAATCCCGTTCTTGATTCAAAGCTGGACCACTATGAACAAGTCATTAAGCCCTTCAGCTTCAGTTCTCTTTTCTGTAAAATGGGGATAATAATATCTAAGATCTGTTACAGAGTGCTTTTATGAAATTCCAATGAGATCCTCTAAGGAAAGTATCTTTCCAACTTTAAAGCACTATGTAAAGAACAATTATTATTATTATTATTATTATTATTATGCATTTTGGTAAATTACTATAAGTTGATTGCATGGGCACATTTCCTGATTTTAAAAAATTGAGAAATTGTTAAATTTCCTAAGGAGAGCAAAACTATGTTGGCAGATCAACAATTATGGTTGCCTGGATAGGGCAAGCCTAAACTATATGATCCAAAATGCAGGTAGAATATCTATAGTAAAATATACACAATATAATTGAAATACTTGTCCTCAGAGTCCAAAACCTAGAGTGAGATAGCAAAGGTCATGAAGGAAAAAATAAATAATCTGACTTCTCACTAATAGACACAAAAATTAATTCATGATTTTGGCTTGGGCTACATTTCACCAAAACAACTTTCAATTCATTCAAACACTTCACCAAGACAGGGAAAAAAACAAAAAAGAGTATTTCCCTGAGCTATGGTCAGATACTATGAGACCCACTCACACCCTTATTCGTTCCCTTAGCAGAAATTCGTAAGAAAACTTTTCTGTGTTAGGGACCCCTTTACCAGTGATGTATAGCTGAAGAACTCCTTCTGAGAATATTTTCAAATGCATAAAATACACTGGATTGCTCAAAAGAAGCTAAGTCTATTGAAATACAATCATCATTTTTAAAAAAAAATTACACAGTCCTAGATTAAGAATTCCAGTTTTAAAGGGTAAAAAACAAGAATTGAAGATTTTTGGAATAAAGATGACCTCAGGGATGAAATAGGCATAAAAAGAAAGAATTTCACTCAGTTTTGTTAAACAAGCTATATTGGTGAGTTCAAGCTGATTTTTGAAATGTTAAATCCATAAATACATGGGACCATTTCAATGCAAAGAATTCTTTCTCTAAATGTTACAATCTGGAATCTGAAATAGGAAGATGGGGAACATCGCATGGCTTGTGCATCGTGAGCTGTTAACTCTTTAGCCCCTTATGGAATGGCACATCCATTTTTTTCTTGCCAAAATAGAATATATTTAGACAGACTATCCATTCATGCCCGTCTGTCTTGTTTATGCACCCTAAGAATCATGGGGGCTTCCATCTGATTTGTAGTTGAAACTTTCTGTAATGCCTCCTCCCCCAGTAATAATGGAAACTCTTTGATGGCAGCTATTGCCTCGGTTTTCTTCTTTCTATCTTGTTAACAGTTTTAGGTACATAGGATCTGAGTAATAAATACTCTGCTTCATCCATCCATTTATTCATTTTTTTATTCCAAAAGTCAATAAAATCATCTCTTAAGCACCTACCATATTACAGACCTCCTGTTAAGCTTGGAGGAATCAAATATAAAAAAATAAAAGACAGCCCTTGCCTTCATGGAGCCTAAAATCTAATGAGGGAAAATAATACACACAGGAAATTGAAAAAGTAAAGACAGGAAGATAATGGGTAAGTCCAAAGGAAAGCTGTAAAGTGGAAAATAGAGGACTGGCCTGGGCACTCTTAAATGGAGGTTTGTGGGGAATTGCTCTCCACTCATCCTTCCTATAAGAAGGGGACCAGTGAGTACCAATGCTGATGTGACCTTGCAGGATGATGAGATTCCTGGGGGCATAATAGAAGAATGCAGCCAGGTGGGAAAATAATACCTGAATGAATACTGTTAGTCCAAAAATTGACACTTGGCATTTTTTTCATTTTTTCTAAGGTCTTTTGAAAGACAGGAAGTACATTGCCAACAACTTTCTATCTGGTTCTAATATTTGAGCAATCTGACTTCAATCACACAAGCAAGTATCTACATTTGGAACTCAAATGGTATATCACCAAATACATTTAATAAAGGCCTTAATTTTTTTTTAAAAAAAATCCCTATATACAAAGTCTACTGATTATAGCATAGCAGAATAAATTTTTAGAGCTGGATAAGGATAATATAAAAGATAGTTTTCTTATGAAGAATACATCATTTCTTCAGTGCTAAGATGAATGACAAAGGAAAAACAGGTCTAGAAGTTTGTGTCATCTCAAAGTTCCACATATTGAGACCTCAAGAAAAGAATTTGGGAAATAGAAGCTAACCCAGCCCCAGATGTGCTACTGGGAGCCTTCCAGGGTTTTGCATCTGGATGCTACTTCTGCCAAACCTGTCGCATCTGTGGCTAAGGTGATAAATTCACCCCATCTGAGGAAGATTAACAAGAAAAAGGGAGAAACCCCAGATGTGAAAAGATCCTGCTTAGGCACATGCATGCTGCCGTTCTCCTTTATAAAACCACCCTTCAGTCATTGGCACCCAAAGAAGAGGAGGAAGGAGTGAAAAGAACTGATGAGCTCAAGGACATAAACCAGAATGCAAATAAGATTCCAAAGAAAAATGAGATTTCCTAGGACGCAGAAGTTAAATTGGGAGGAAAGGACACTGTTATTATTTGCTGGAGGGGTTTTTTTTGCAAGTAATAAGTAAAATGCAACAGTGCCCCCCTCTGGCTTGAATAGAAAACTAACATTCAAAGTAATTAAAGTTTAGCCCTACTCTCCAAGGTATTTGGAGGAAACTCCTAAAGGGATTTCTTCTCTAATTCTCCTGTAAAATAGAGTTCATAAAGCTAATCATGATTACAGAAAGGAAAAAAAACATCACTTGCTAGAGATGGTGAAATAAATATTGGTTAGACCGAAGTCTAGTGTGAAAATCAGATGATTAAATTTAGCTTCATATAGAAACACCAAATTTGAGAGTTGGACAGGTGGCAGATGCCACCTAATACAATCCATAACAATATTATGAAACAGAAGACAGACTGTCATTCAGTTTCCATTTTCAAACCTATATCAGGGAAAGTCACTCTTTCAGAAGGCAACCCACCCTGCTTTGGGAATTATTTAGAAGTTATTCTCTAACTTGTTTAGAAATTTTTTCTGCCATAGAGCCTAAACTTACATCTTTGAATTCATAACTCCTGAATCTGCTCTTTGGGTCCCAACAGAGCCAGTTTCATCCCTTTGCTAATTGATGTGATAAATTTGTTCAAATATTTGAAAATTGGCTCTTGTATTGAATATAAAAGAATATTGAATTGGGACCTAAAAATGTCTGGGTTCTAGTTTTACTTCTGCCAAGTTATATTGCCTCCTCAGAGCTCTATTTTCTTCCTCCAAAAAATTAGGGGGTTGAACAAAACATCGAAACATCATTTCATCTCTTGTGATACACAAATCTCCTAATAAGTCCTATTTGGCATAGGACAGAAAATATTAATAGACAAAAAGGTGAGGAGAGAAATAAAAGATAATGATCACAATGAAGGCGCAGTAACAAGAGTGATGTGAAAATAACTGAATGAATAAACAAATGAAGCATGAGCACAAATTCCAGAAAAATGAACTTGTCTTCAGCCAAGCACACTAATTAAATCATGTAGCAGGTTCCAAAGTTTTAATAAAGACCAACAAAATCTTATACTTCTCCAAAGTATATATATTTAACTATGTCCAGTGAGATTTTCAAGTTCTGATTTATTATAGACCCCACTAAAATCTCTGATCCTATGTCCACAGAATGGTGATCTTAAAGGACTAGAAGAATGCAATAGTCCATTTGCACTGTTGAAAAAGGAGTTCCCTGATCATTTTGATAGGCTTAAAGTGAGAAGTTTAAAAGATGTCCATTGTTTGATTGATTGACTAAGGGTTTATTTAGTCATGCCCATTAACAACTTGCAAAAACTAACAGGAAAGTTGTCTTGCTCTGGCACCACCCATTATCACTCCTGGAAGATGATTCTAAGATGAGCTCATGGCAATTGTCCCCAAGATGAGGGAGTTGGCTCAGACTCTTGGGAAGATGGACTGAACTCTGTGAATAGCCATTCTTTGTGTTGGATTATAACAAGGAAATGGCAAACCACTTTCAGTCCTTTCTTCACCTTTGTCTTTTTCATCTTTCCTCTAAAGTGATTCTGGGAACCCAGGAAGTGGCAGGGGAGTTCCTTCACCCCAACAAGATCTGTTACTGAAAGCCTGATGACAGAAGCATGTGGTGGGTTTCATCTTTTCACCCTCATGACCCAAGAGAAGTCCTAGACACTTCATTCCTGAATCACTGCTGCCTTCTAAAGAGAGGAGAGGAGGGAGATCCTTGAGCAAAACAATCCTAGAATCCATATTTCTAACCAATCTCTGAGCAATGCAGTCTCAGAGATTTCCTCATGAGTAATCCCAAGTGAATAGAGCACCAGCTCGGGAGTCAGGAGGACCTGAGTTCAAATATGGCCTCAGACACTTAATAATTGACTAGCTGTGTAACCTTGGGCAAGTCACTTAACCCCTTAAATAAATTTTAAAAAATTTTAAATGAATAATCCCAACCTGGAGAGTCTCTACTTCTGACATTTTACTGTATGACTAAGCCTGAGTCACTGAACTCTGAACCTCAGTTTTCTCATCCATAAAATGGGGATAAAAATACCTGTGGTACTTCATTTACAGGGTTACTGTCAGGCTCAAAAGGTACAATGTGTTTAAGGTACTTTGAAAACTTTAAAGCATTATATGAAAAGCAATTATTGTTTTAAGTGAAAGAATTATAGGCCCCAGTTTACAGATGAGTAAAGAGACTCTGAGAAGTTCATGCAGCTAGCAAATATATGAGACTGGATTCAAACTCAAGTCTCTTGACTGTTCTGCTATGCTTTTCATTAGGCCATTCTTTTTCTTATTCCTTTCCCAAGTATAATTCTTTCTTTCTCTGAAAACAACAGAGCTTGCTTCCTAGATAGTGCTTGTCCTGACATTTCTGCAAGGATGGGCCAAGATAGTTGAAATAATAATAGTAACCAATATGGCTTCCCAATTCCAAATATAAGGGTAGGGCTCCATATAGCAGAGTGGTGAGTTATGAAATAATCTTGGTTTTTTGTTCTCTTTGAGAGCCTCTTTGAAGAGGTCTGATTCTGGGATAGGACTGGTCAAAAGCTACATTGGCAAAAATAAAAAAACTGCTGCATTTTTACAAAAACAGACACATAAGAACAGCATGATACTTAATCATACTTTATGCTCTGCATAGATTATATATATATATGTATATATATATACATTATATATATATATAATTAAGACCATTTCTTGATTTATACCTTTTTAAAAAGTGATATAATTGATAAAGAACTGTAGATAATATCAGGAGCAGTTTGGTCTAGATCCTTCCCTCTGGTAGTCACTGGCTCCTTCCCTAGGGGGCAGCTGGTAGTGTGGTGAGGAGAGAGCTGGGTCAAAACTCAGGAAGACTTGAGTTCAAAGTTGATCTTAGATACTTACTAGTCGTGTGTCCCCAGGCAAGTCACTTAACCTATATGCTTTGGTTTCCTCATTTGTAAAATAGAGATAATAATACCTCACAGGGTGGTCATAACAATCAATTGAGATGATCTTGGGGAACATTTTTCCTGGTGCAGAGCAGGTCCCTTCCTTTCCATTCCCACCTCTAACAGAGATGTATGAGTCCATGCAAATCATATATCCACTCTGAACTTTAAGCAACTCCCTGGGTCTTGCCTACCAAGTCATGGAGAGTTTGCCATTTATGCTGGCACAAGGGATTCTTCATGCTCACATCCTTCAGAAATTTTTTCATATAAATAATAAAGCCAGTTCCTGTGAAAACAATGTAAGAATCAAATATCAGTCTTTGATTTAGACCAGAGCTTCTTCAATTTTTTTGTGTTATAGATCCCTTTGACAATATGTTAAAGTCTATGCACTCTGTCTCCATATAAAGTTGGCATTTATAATTGAAGGAAAGGTTGAATTTCACTCAGAGTTTTGAGTGAAAATAAAGATGTCATTTTTCTCATCCAAGTCTAAAAACCCCTAAAATCTTTCCATAGCTTACAATCCTCAGGTTACAAGATCTTATCTTAGAGTGAGATCTACTCTTAAATCCCAGGATGCCATTAAACAGATAAAGGTTTCTACTTCTTTCCTCTCTAATGCCCACCTAAACCAAGTACTATTCGATGATTTTGGGAAAGAGTCAGGTCAGAAAATTGAAACCAAATGTGACCCAGAGTGAACAGGGAGGACTCTGCTAAAACTTATGAAAAGATGACTATTAGACAGAGTAACTCAATTCATCTGCAAGAGATGGGTAATGATAATACAAGCCAAGGTTCTCTGGGTACTATCAAATTCAGGAGGCAAACATTTCATTCTGAGATAATGATAAGGAGGGAAGGTTACCTGAGAAAGAATAGTGGTTGACTGGATAAATCCCAAGAGGGATTAATCAGAGAATCAGAAAGAATAGAGACTTAGTAGAGAAATGGCAAGTTTTGCTCCTTGTTCATGAGGGCAGAAGAAAAAAATGCATCTGAAATAGAGAAAATTGTGCCAAAGAGAGGAAATGACTAAGGATTACCTTTTATTAGAGCACTATAATGGCCATGAGAGGCACTCAGAGCAAAGAAGTTTTCAGAAGCAGATAGCTTGCATACCAAAATCCTGAAAGTGAGGGCAGTGAAAGAAGGAATGTATTATAAAACTCTTGCCTGTGAATCACAGAGGCACCAAGGCCCCAGAGAAAATCTGAAAGATCTGCATTAGAGAAAAGTTGAAAAAAATGGGGAGGAGTACCAAGCCAGTTTTGTAAGGTTATAATTTTACAATTGAGGCAATAGTATAAAATAGATAGAAGTTTGGATAGAATCCTTGGAGAATGGTCAAAGACGGAGGAAATTTAGTAAGAGGAGGTCATGTTGAGGGGATCTTTTGTAGCATTAACAATGAGGGCTGACTGTTAGAAATAAGGCAGTTGATATAGTATGCAAAGACTTCCAAGACTGCTTCTTTAAGTGTCACATGAAAGGAAAGGGTGAAAGGGAAGGCTTCGAGTGGAGAGCACCAAAGGGGAACTATTTAATTAGGTGGAAAAGTGGAAGCTAAATTACCAAGGGCCCATGAATCAATTGGGGAGAATTTATTGAACTCATTAGGTACTCAGTTTTACTTGATGTTATAGACACACAAAACGTGGCTTGATGATGTTTACCAAGCATTAATGATATGTATATGAGTAAGTACCTATAGATGATGTGAACTGATAGACATTTGCAGGAGCAGATCACTCAGGGCTTGAGGTCTCAAAAAAGCAATGGTTTTTAAATAAACAGCGGTCATAAAGGAAAGAAGCTAAACAAGGAGAGCAAGATGGAAAATGTGGAAGTCATAACTAGGGAATCTTGTTTAGGGTAGAACCAATTGCCTGGATTGTAGGAGGTGGAGAGGGGTTATTATAAACCAAAAAATAGCCATATTCATTCTCTAGATGTTGTTTCCAGACAGCATATAATTTTATTCCCCTGATAAATGTTTTTAAAAGAAATCTCAGGGGGATTGGGGCTAGTCAAAAAAAAAAACCTTCCAGTAATGAAATGTCTATGTATCAACCTCTCAAAGAGTTAAAATAGATGAACTCTTTTTACAAGGCAGAGTGCTTTATGCCTTACCACTCCTGTACCCCAATGAACTAAATTTACCTATGGGACAAGTATTTGGATACTCCAAGCAAGAATCTTCCCTAAGAGTGGGGACAGATGCTGAAAGAGGTGCCCAGATGGGCACATGCAGCTACAAGTGATACCAGGTCTGGAGATAAAAGACATGAGTTCAATTCCGCCTAAGACATTTACTAGCTTTGAGACCCTGGAGGAGTCATTTAATCCTGTTTGTCTTATTTTCCTCATCTGCAATATGAATTGAAAAAGGAAATGACCAAGCTACTCCAGTATCTCTGCCAAGAAAACCACAAATGGGTAGGTGAAGCAGCTAAGTGTCTAAATGGATAGAGCCCTGGCATCAGCAGGACCTGAGTTCAAATATGACCTCAGACACTTAATATTTACTTAATTTTACTAGTAGGGTAAGTCACTTAACCCTACTATTCCACAAAAACCAAAATAAAAAATAAAAACACCCTAAATGAGATCACAAAAAGTCAGAAACAATTGACTTCAATAAAGAATAACAAAGAAGAGGGTGGAATCCTGAGTCCCTAGAGTTGTTTTTATCCAAGTCACCTCCTGAAATTGAGACTAGAATATTTTGATAAAGAATTTGTCTGTGCCTCTTAGCCTTTATTGCATACAGAAAATATTTCTTCCCAGCATTTGAGGGGCAGAATAATCTAGCTCTAATTTAACTATCCAATCTATATCTCATGACTCCTCAGTATTATTCCTCAGCTTCAAGTCTGTTTCCTTACTTTTACAAACCAAAGCATGGTATATGCTCCATCTAAAACTCCAATCTTTTGTCTATGCTTTTTAAGATTATAAGGAGAGCAGGGAAATAAAGGCTTGTCCAGGGTGCTGAAATTCATTTTCTGTCCATTGCCTGTTATATCTGACTCACCTAAAAGCAGAGTTCCAAGATTAGATTACCCTGCATTGATGTCCAGGACTTCTGCATCTCCTAGCCCTTGGATATAGAAGCAACTTCCCTAAGAAAATATATTTGCAGAGAATATTGTTCCTTCGTCCACTTTTCAAAATATATGAGTACTATTTGCTCTCTTGACCTTTTGTTTCCTATAGTAATGGTCATAGTGTTTTCACCTGGTGATTGGAGAGATTTCAAATTACCCATGCCTGTCTATTCATACCCTTCTATTCATGCTCCCCAAAAACTCGCCACAGAGGGTTCACTCACCATACTGGAGGTTATTCTTGTTTCCTTTCATCAACAAAGGATACCAGTGGAGTATTTTGGGTATCTATCTACCATGTCTCTATTTCACCACATGACCAGTCCATTTTCCCTTCCAACTTTATCTCTTCCCTTCTTTGAATTCCTCATTCATTATATATCATGCCTTGCTTACAACTACTTCTCTATTGTCCTTTTTTGGAATACTCATCTGTGAGTCTTCTGAGGCAGTGGAATTTCACATTTCACTAATATATAAAACCAGTAAAATGTTAATATTGAAAAGATAGGCCTTTTTTCATGAGAACTTGGGATTAAGAAAAATATCATTTTAAAAAAATTTTCCAAATGCAATTCAGTCATAATCTTCCTTCCAACTGTCATGCCAGTTCATAGTTCATAAGTATGGTCTGTACTAGATAGACACACTGTTAGGCAAACTCTGTAACATCCAAAGGCATTTTAAAATATGAACAAAACATATTGTTCATCCACTTGGTTTTTCTCACGTGACAAACTGGCCAAATTCCTTCAAATGATTCACACATTTTGTCTGAGAGGAAGAGTCCAATGTCTCAGGACTTGATGCTAACAACATGCTGTCATCCCTAAGCAGGAGCATATGGAGAACCATATCATTCACAGAAAATATGTCTTTAACTTGGATTCTGCACTGAATCTCATCCATCACAGTGGCAAATACCTTTGGCAAGCATATATCTCCCTGTTTTATGCATTGCCTGATGATTATTGCAAGCACAGTCATTGAACAGGGATATTTCTTTTTTTATATATATCTTCTAAGGAATCTTTAATGATTTCAGAGAAAGGAAGGATGATTCCTTATTGTTAAATAGTTTGTAAGCTTATGTTTTATTCTATAGAATCAGTTTGTTTTCATATTCAAGAAATGAACAGTAAAACTGAATCATATTATCTTCAGCAGTGGTGTCAAATAAATAGAAAGAAGGGTCCTCAATCTGTTCATAAGGATTGCTGTGAGTCACATTTCAACGTTTTTAAATGGTATCCATGTTTTATTGAATTTTCATTTATTTTATTAAATATTTACATTTTAATCTGGTTCAGACATCAATTAAGAATATTGCACTTTTGTGGCACTGTATTTGATACCTCCATCTTAAATAATTTGTTAACTTTGATTAACTCTGGTTAACTTTGAAATGACCATGATGTGGCTGATCATCAAGGGTCAGTTGAAAGAATCATCTTGTTTAGTAATTTCCTCATCTAGGACACCCTAAATTAATGTAGAGGTGACTAATAAAGTCATTTGTATATAGGTTAAAGAGTAGACGTATAGATCTACAATTATTCTTGTTCTATTGATAAACTCAATCTGAGGTTTTTTTCCCCTTGCTCCTTCAGACACCCTCAATTTAGATCCTTCAACACTCAGACAAATCTGTCACACCCAATGCAGTTTCTCTCTATAGATATTTGATCCCTGGCTATTTTCCTGGTCCTTATTCTTTGTTCCCTTTACTGTCATTTCTATCTCTTCTATAAGCACAGTAGGGACTGTGACATTAAGGAAGAAATGAGATGGTTCCACTATCTTTAATGGAGAAAATATTTGGTTTTGTTGTTGAAATACTTTCTGCAAATCTCTTCCATTTTCCTTCCATTTGTCATCTTCCTTTCATTTCATCTTAGAGTGCCCTTGAAATGACTTTGCTTGGTTGAATTTCTTGCCAATCATTCTTTAAATAGGTTTTATCCTCCACTGCTTCTTGCTGCTTTATGAAACAATACTACCCATAATTATTCATCATCCTACTTTGTAAAATTTCACAGATGATTTTATATTCTAAACCTCTGGCATCTGGAATCTGCTTCCATATGGTCCAAAGTCATGTATTAGCTGATTAAGGTACTTTCTGGACTCTTTTGGTTTCATCATGCTAATTAATTTATTTGGTTAAACTTCTGGATAAAATTATTATACCTAGTGTCAATGTCATTTCTAATATCCATTTCCCATTTTTAGAATTTTCAATAACTAGTTAAATTATTCAGGGTTAATAATTTCTTATATGTCATTTTCCCATTTTTAGTCTTTCTTCTTGATTTTTACAAATTCTAGTCTTACATTTGTTGAATCAATAGTTTTCCTATATACAGAAAACTCATGTAGAGGTAATTACATAACAACATAAACAATTAAGTTTTTCACTATCTGCTAAAATACAGTCAATTTCATTCTTTATGGTATCTGCCAAATTCAATACAGAACTATTTTTTTTCAAGAAGAGGACATAAAAATAAAATGCAAGCTCAATTTTATAGACATCACAACAAGAAACCAAATACTGACTGGTATATATGAACATCAGTTTTGATATAGTAAATAGAGTGCTGGCTTCAGAGTCAAGAAGACTTAAGGGGGTTCAAGTCTCTCTTGTGACAAATCATGGACAATGTACTAAATTATTTAGCATCCCTAGACAAATCTAAAAGTTTCTGAATATATATAAATGTGTATAAGTTAAGGCATTTATTCAGTGGAGAACTCCTATCAATTAAATCATAGGTGTAGAGGATTTTTTTTAAAAAACAAGCATGAATTATGTTTCTCTTTATATTTAAATTCTATAATTTTAGGGAGTCCTGTTTTTTATTATAGACTCTTCATAAAAGAAATCTATGTACATCTCACAAATATTTTTCAATTTCATATTATCTCTTTTCACACCAATATTCCAAGTCATGAGTTGTTTGTAAGTGATAATTTATGTCAAGGTAGAGGGTCTTAATAAAAGAGTCAGTCTTGAGAAAGAAGGGAATTTAAAACAAATAATTAATTTGTTGACCATTATTCCCAATTTTGAGCATTAGATATGGCATAAGTGTATAGTTTGAATGAAACATCAAAATCTTTAAATAATATACATTTGAATAAAGTAATTTCAAGATAATTTAATTTCATTACATAGTTCCATTGCTTTTTTTACGTTTTCCTTTCAAAAAACATCCAGAAGCAATTAGTCCTCATGAATTTTGACATTTGACATCACTTACTGTTCTATCAGCTTTAAAATAGGTTCTTGAAATGAAGCAACAATGTCTTATTTAAAAGAAGAAATATAAGGAAAAACTACATTTTAAAAATTCAGATATAACTTATATTAAGACTACATAAAAACTCAGATTTGTTAAATAGATAAACCAGATTACAATTTCCATTACAAAAGACTTTTTCACTTTCCTGAAGCATTCATTATAGAGGTACTTTCAATAGTAAACTTTCCCCACTACATCTAACATCACATAAGATTAATAAAACCCTCAGTTTTCAGGAACTTATCTACTGGGTTAAGCAAAACCTTCTGAATAATAAAGTGACCTAGTAATAACAAGCTGCTAAGCCTCCTTGAGTCCCAGTTACTCATCTGCAATAATCATTGTACTCATCAGACAAGGAGTGTCAAAGAGATATAATCTGACCATAAGGAGTAGGAGTGGTTGGTAAGGGGACTTAACTAGAATTCCCCCCTCCTCTGCCTTCCCACACATCGGTTAGGTCATAGATTTTAGATAGGAAGGACCCTTAGAGGGACTCCAGTATAATCTCTTCATTTCATACCTGAGAAAACTGAAACCCAAAGAGATTCAATAGCTTGGCAAAAGTCAAGTCACTAAGTGGCAGAGGCAGGATTTAAATCCAGTTTTCTGACTTCAAATCTAGGAATGCTTTTCCTACCTATCTGAATAAGCTATGAATATGTTCTGTTTCATAGATGTAGAGGAATTTTTTTTAAATAAGCATGAATTATGTTTCTGTTTATACTTAAATTTCTATAACTTTAGGAAGGATTTCTGTTTTGATTATAGACTTTAAAGCCCACTGGAAGCAGCTGATTGAGCAAGCTTCATCTAATGAGAAAATGTTGAACCAGTGCCCTAAATCAAAGGTTCTTATTCATTTTGTGTAATGGATCTTGATGGGCACCTGAAGAAGAACATGAATGCCATTTGAGGACAATATTTTTAAATTCAGGAAATAAAGTTAACGAAGAGTTTTAAAACCATTTTCTTTATAGACTTAAAGTCTTAGAGCCTTTTATTCACACAACAATCCTGGGAGGTAGGTGCTATCATTATTCCATTTTACAGATAAGAAAACTGAGTTTGAAGTGACTCACCTAGAGTCACAGATAGTGTTTCAACCTAAATCTGAATTCAGATCTTTACCAGCCAAGGATGTCAAACAGGTAACTTGCTATAAGCTCTGAACAGCGAAACTACCAACAAGAATAACATGGGACTGAAAATCCTGCTTCCAGCAAGTATTGAGTGCAAGGGGAATTTTCCACAGTGTATCATATTTGTCTTCCTGTCATTACCATATAATTGCTATGGATGAACAAAATAAAGATCACTTCATTCTACAAAGAATGAAAGAAGCTTGACTTAAGAATTGTTCCCCATACTTCATGTTACCAGGGAAATTAAAGTATTCCTTTAAAGAAGAGATGAATAGGGGCAGCTAGGTGGCACAGTGGATAGAGCACTGGCCCTGGAGTCAGTTGGACCTGAGTTCAAATCCAAACTCAGACATTTAATAATTGCCTAGGTGCATGACCTTGAGTGAGTCACTTAACCCTGTTGCCTTAAATAAATACATTTTTTTTAAAAAAGCAGAGATAAATGGGGAAGAAGGAAGAAAATAGGAAAAGGAAGAAGAGGGGGGGAAAGCCAGAGACAGAAGGCAATCAACTTATGGTGAGACTGTGGAGGATGAAAACTGATGTGTGGGAAGGCAGAGGAGAGGGGGGAATTCTAGTTAAGTCCCCTTACCAACCACTCCTACTCCTTATGGTCAGATTATATTTCTTTGACACTCCTGTAGTGGGATGAACCACTAAATACTTTTGAGGTAAGTAATAATCATGAAAGTCACAGAAACTGGAGGAGAGATTGATTTCTCTAGGGAAAAAAAAGAAAGCTCGAATTCAAAGGAATAATGATAAAGATCCACAGGGGCAAGCAGTAGAAAGATCAGAGGAAGAAGGGATAAGTGGTAGTAATGAACAATTACTTGATGAAGAAAGTCAGGTTGAGAAAGGTTAAAAGATTTTCCCAAGTTCATCAAAAGAACCTGGGAAATTTTATTAGTTATTTCGAAGCCCTGGCCAAGAAGATGAAACCTTAGGGCTATAGATGATATTTTCATAATTGCTATCAATTTAAGGAAGAGGCTTAGGAAGAAACAGTATTTGGAAAGGAAATAAAAGCTTAAAATGAGGATATCTGAGCACAGGTTATGGATTTCTAGACTACAACTTAAAATGTAAAAAATAATGAACTCTTAGGGATGGAGTATGCTTATGATAACCAATAAAATATATAAATGAATTTATGTAGAGTTCTTAGCCTGAGATTCATCAACTTTTAAAAAATATTTAGCTAACTGTAATCCATGTTAATGGTTTCCTCTGTAATCCAATACATTATATTTTATGCATTTAAAAACACTATTCTAAGAAGGAGGTCCATAAGCTTCATCATACAGCTAGAGTGCCAAATAATACCAAAAAAGTACCAGAATTTAAAAATATTTCAAAATACCAAGCTCCATCAAATGGCATACTGTGTTTTTTAATCCATTAAGCAAAGAAAAAAGAAAATAGAATGAAAATGCTTGTTTCAAAGTAAAATTACAATAAAATTTTGCTTCTGTTTATTTATCTACTCTTTCTAATGTTAAGAACACCCACAACTTAGTCTTACAAGTGAGTTCAAGAGAGTTTAAAACTGAAAAGGAAGACAAAGTGGAAAACATCTTAATATGATTATCTACCCAGCTAAGTACAATAGAATAACCACGGCATTTGGAAAAAATAATGACAGAAATGCCCAGAAATCAGAGGAGACAAACATCTTAGGAGCCAGCAATAAAACCCATGGTCTCAAAAGTCAATGTACAAATGCAGAGAAGATGATTAAGAAACAAAGAAGGCTAGAATCATCAAGTTTCAGATGCAAATTGGGCATCACTGATATCACTAAGGCTTAATGACATAGGACTCAAAAGTGTAACATAGTTCTAAAACTTTTATCTTATTCCAAAGGAACACAATAGACTGAATGTAAGTAGAGTGGTATATTTAACATAAACATTTTTATGAGGAAGTTCAAAATAAGAATAAGGAAGCATGGAGGACAGTATTTGAGTGAAGAGCCACACTAAGTTAGCAAGAAATGAAATTGGATTCTCTTGACTTTCTAATGGATACAGCCTACATAGGAGGAAAAAGACAAGGCATCAGGAAACAAACGATAAGGACATGATGGAAAGCTTCAGTTAGCTTCAGACAGTTCTTAGCACTCTGTTTTCCAAGTCACTTTCCAACATCTCCCCACCATACCCCAAACATACCATTTATCATTCTTATTCCTCTCCTCACAAAAACCTTGCATTCTAACCCTGCATGCTAGACTCTGATATGTGAGCCCTATCTAGATGGTACAGTGGGTAGAGCACCAGCCCAGGAGTTAGGAGGATCTGAGTTCAAACCTAACCTCAAATATTTGACACTTAACTTGAGCAAGTCACTTAATCCTGATTGTCCCTCATCTAGGGCCATTTCCAGTCATCCTGATCCATATCTGGCCACTGGACCCAGATGACTTTAGAGAAGAAAAGTGAGACTGGTTACTTAGCATGCAAATCCCTCACTCCGATCCATTTTATGTACTTGTCATGACTTCATGGTCTTCTTCAAGAACAAAGGCCAAACATCATCAACATCATCTTACCTGGAACCAGATGTCTATGCAAATTTCCTATAGAGTTCTCTACCCCAACCACCTTTTTTTCCATATACTATTTTCCCCAGTTCAATGCAAGTTCCTTGAAAAAAAGAACCATCTAAATTGTTTGTATTATTAAATCAATTATTTATACAGTGTCAAGCATATAATAAACACTTCATAAAAGGTTTATCTATGTTTTTCTATATTTATCTATATATTTTATCTATATATCTATCTATGAATCTATCTCAATCTATTTTTCTCTTTCATCTTTATATCCATCTCTCAATTGATTGGTCAGTCAAGCTACCTGTTCTATCTTTGCTAAGAGCATAGTAACTTCTCAATTATTAGTACTCTTTAATAATAAACCCTTAAAATGATACATTTCAATGAACTGAAATTATTTATCGCCAAGCATCATAAAAATACAAAAGCACCTATCTGTTAAAAAAAATGGTCATAGCTTCTCAATTTATCATAACAAAAAATGATAATAATTGGAGTGTGGTTGAATAAATTATGGCTTATTAATATAATATTATGGTGCTATAAAACAATAAATATCAAGCACACAAAAGATTTATGGAAAGACCTATAAAAGATGATACAAAATGAAATCCAAAGAATTAGACCAGAATTCATGTTTAGGAGAGCCAAATTTTGAAAAATGTAAGCCATAGCCTCAAATTTCAAGCTCTGAGTTTATGCAGACTGGATTCAATGTGTGTGTGGGGGGGAAGAGGGGTTCCTCCAAAGTCATAAAACTCTTTGGTTGATTTTCTATAAGTTTTCCTTGGATAGATCAGGGTATAGATTATGCTTAGATTTATATTGGCATGGGTAACAGAGGCCCACAGTTTCTTGGCAAGCACTCATGATAACAATACATATCTGATTTAACCCTACAAACAGAACACAAAACACATTTTAACAATCAAAATAAACCATTAATACATGATACAATTTGTCTCTTTTCAATAGATCACAAATTCTACCAAGGTCCTAGAAGTCCTCTGGGCTCATAGCACCACCCTATGGAAGGAATATAACAAGATCACTAGAAAGACAGTGCTTTGACTTTCTAATGAGTTCCCTTTTCACCTTGGAGACCTAACTGCATCTGGCTTTATGGTACTATTCTAAGCTGGATTCCACTAAGAAGAAAATAAAGAAAAATAAATTATGCTTAAGATGACTGCAGAATATATACAATTCCTGGAAATCCTCTTCTAAACATATGAATGCAAATATAGAGTAAACTTTATAGAAATAAAAAAACAAATATCAGAAAGAAATTAATTGCTTCTGGAATATTTTAATATATAGTGAAAGTATCATGTAAATGAATCTACACATTCACAGCTTTAACATTCAAACTACCCAAGGATTTCTTTATAAAACTATAAAATATCATAAAATTTATCTGGAAGAACAAAAGATTAAGATTACCAGGGGAAATAATAAAAAAAGGGAAAATTAAAGAGTGTCTAGCAATACCAGTTTCCAAACTATACTACAAAACAGTGATTATCACAATTATGCTATACTGTTAAAAAATAGAAAAGGTGACCAGTAGATTAACTTAGGTAAATAAAATCCAAAATCAATTAAATATAGTAACAAATTGTCCCTATGCAACAAAAATTTCTGGGAAACCAGTAAAAATTATCTTTAGACCAGTATCTCATGGCACATACTACAATAAAATCCACATGGTTTCAATATCAAGTGGAATATTATAGACAAAAGAGAAGAGAATTTAATTACTTTCTTCAACTATGGTCATGAATTCTTGACCAAAATAGGGATAATAGACAGTTTTGATTAGATAAAATTGAAAAGATTTTGCATAAACCAATCAATGTAGATTTAAGAGAAATAGTTAACAAAGAAAACTTTTTTCCAATAAAGTTATGACATATAAAACATATAATACATATAAGAAATTAATACAAATGTATCAGAACAAAATTGTTTTTATCAATATAGTCAAAAGATGTGAACAGCTTGTTTTCTAAAGAAGAATGCAAGTTTCCAAGAATCATATGAAGAAATTGCTCCAAATCACTAATAATAAGAGAAAGGCAATTTTTTAAAATTCTAAGGTTCTATCCCATGACAATAGATTATCAAGAATATCAAAAAAAATGGCCATTGTTAAATGGGATGTGGAAAGATAGACACTAATTCCTGTAAGTAGTCTAGAATTATATCTTCGAAGTCATCAAATTATGCATCTCATTTATCTAGCAATATCACTCCTAAGTTCATACACCAAAGAGTTAAAAGAAAAGATAAGATCCATTTGAACAAAAATATTTATAGCAACACTTTATTGTTTTAAAAAAACTGGAAAAAGTAGGTATCCGTTAGTTGAGAAATGACTGAACAAAGTATGGTACATTAGGAAAAGGCAGTTTGGCTTAATTTTTAAAAAGAGCTATTCTTCAAGCCAGAAAGGTTTCTGACACATACTGGTGTGATGACCCTAGAAAAGTCAGTTAAATTCTCAGTACCCTATGAGTCTCTCTAAGATAATAACTTGCAGAGAAAGTGCCAACTAGCATTGAGAGATGGAATTTCTCAGACAGGATATTTCTACATCTATGAAATCCTTATTTCAGTCCTTAACCCTATCCCTTTGAATATTATGGTAACATTAGAAACAACAAAAGGAATGAAGTCAGAAAAACCTGGACAAACATGTATGTACTGATGCAAACTAAAGTGAGAAGAACCAGAATAACTTTAAAAATCACCACAAATATTGGACAGGGAAACAACTTTGAAGGCTACTAGAAATCTGACCAATGGAATGGGCCATCATGTTTGAAAGAAACTGAAGATGAACAAGCTCATACTTCTTGGTAAAAGGGACTTGGACTAGAGGTATGGAATGTGATATTCAGTTTTCAGCGTGGCCAACCTATGAATTTCTTTTGCTTGTCAATGTTTGCTACAAGGCAAAATTACCAATGGAGTATGGAGTCATTGGGGCTGAGGCAAGCAGGTAATGAAATAGTGATAAGGGGTAGAAAAGAAAGAAAAAATAAAGAGTATCAATTAAATATTTCAATATAGACACAGGAGAACTGAAGAATAAGCAGAAGGCAGCTACTTTTGGTTTTTGCAAAATGTTTTATATCCAATGTGTCATTTGATACTTACACTTCAATCACGATTTATTTTCAAATGATTTCTATGTGCCAGGAACTATGTTAAATATTGGGTATAGAAAGAGAAAAACATGAAACAATGTAATGGAAGAGTAAACAAGAATATACATACATACATACAAAATACATACAAAGAAAATGAACATATACAAAGTAACTAAACACAAGGTAAATAAAGAGGAAGGATAGGGCAGCTAGATTATTATCCTATGAAATTTGGCATATTCTTTTTTTTAAAACAAGATAATAGAGTTCATGTTTTTCTACATAATCCTCTTTATCTCTTCTTTGTATGTGGAAATGTTCTTGCTCATTGATATTTGTCAAGTCCATTAAAAGAAAGTTGTTTTCATTTAAAAATTAATAATATTCATTTGGAACTGCTAGAGAAGAAACTGCCTCACCATCAGACCTAGTTATGAGAATAACCTAGAATGGTTGCTGAGGGTCAACTTCAAGTTGTTATGGAGCCAGATCATCAATCCTCCTCTCCCCAAGAAACTGATGTTGCCCTCATCACCTCTTTTCAGATTATTTCAACAATGTCCAAATTTATTTCTCTAGCAAAGGACTCTCCTCAGTTTAAGCTATCCTATGCCCTATTGTCAAAGTGATCTTTCTTAAGTATAAATTTGACCTGTTCATCTCCTAATCAATAAACTTCAGTGGCTCCCTATATCCTCTAGTATTATTTAGAAACTCCTTTGTTTTTAAAACCCTTCAAAATCTAGTCCCATTTTACATTATTCCCCTTTCTACATTCCATAATTCAGTCTCTTTGCTTCTTGCACACTTTCTTTCCATCTCTATGTCCTTGCATTAAACTCCTTCCCACCTTCCAATTCCAGAGAGGCATTCCCCCCTCACCTTCACCTCTTAACATTCTTTTTATTCCTCAAGAATCACCTTCTACATGAAGCCCACCCCGATCCTTCCAATTCCTAGTACCAGCTTTCCCTCTCCAACAATCTTGTGTTTAATGACTTTGTATTTATTTATATTCAT
The DNA here is from genome assembly GCF_037893015.1 of Macrotis lagotis. Classification (NCBI taxonomy): domain Eukaryota; kingdom Metazoa; phylum Chordata; class Mammalia; order Peramelemorphia; family Peramelidae; genus Macrotis; species Macrotis lagotis. The sequence goes on from NC_133665.1 coordinate 175,677,905, forward strand.
TATCTTTATTTGAATTCTTTATGTACACATGTGTGTATGTGTGTATGCAGTTATGGATTATGTACATAATTCTCGCCTCTCCCATTACGCTGGTCCAGTTTTTTGTCTTTGTATATTCAACATTTAGGACAGTGCCTGGCACACAAAGGTCACTTGATAAAGGCATGTTGACTGAATAGCATCTTCAGTGTTTGCCTTACAGAGCTGTTGTAGGGATCAGATGAAACAAGATATAAAGCATTTTGGAAAACCAAAAGAATAATGGAAATATCAGGTCTTATTAGTCTTATTAGTATTGTTATTTTGAGATGAATTACACCAATTTATGTAGATATCTTTTGACATATATATATATATATATATATATATGCTTATTTACATGGAAAGATACAGCTGTATTGTGTGTATGGATAAAAATTATAACACACATAACACACATGCAGACACATGAGAATCCCTACATTCTTTGTGCAGTTTTAATATTGAATTGCCTGCATTAAGACTTTTGGTGTGCTTGTAAATTTGTGTATATCTATATACACACCTTGTTTTTATCCACATACATACTTATATTACCACATATACCTATATGCATGGGTATTTTTATACATACATAAATACCCCCAAAAATTTACCCTTTAGTCTCCATAACTCTCTTGGGTCAATAGTATCTCTAATCAAGAAATTACGGCCACATACAAAAAAGTCTACTTAGAGAGGTAACTTGCTCTAGAATCCATAGAAAAGGACTTTGGACATTGGTTTTTAACAATCAATTTGTTATCATCTCTATCTTCTGAACTCTTGCCAATGCACTATTTTATGTAGAATTCTACCTCCTTAGTTCCACAACTATATAAGTCCAAAAGCAATGTGGGGTGGGGGGTCAGGGAGGGGAAATGAGTTTATAAATATCAAAAAGAAAGGCCTTGAAGAAAGCATGCTCATAGTAAATGAGAGTGACAGGACCATCTTGAGAAGGAAAAGAAATTTATCATTGGTTTTCTCCATCTTACCATTCTCCATGTTTGTTTCTTCTCATATCCTAAATGTCCATATGACATAAAAGAAACACATATTTAGAACTGGAAAGAATATAGAGGTCAGAGATCATATGATCATTCACCTATCTAGAACTGGAAGGAACCTCAGAGGAGACTATGTTTGTTCACTATGGTAGGATTAGACTTGGAATCAGGAAGACCTGGGTGCAAAACATATTTCCTAACTTTGGACAAGCATTTCCAATTCTGGGTCTCAGTTATCTCATCTTTAAAATGGGATAGTTGGATTTAATAGTCCATAAGGTTAATTCTGACCCCAAATCTATGACCCCTGTTTTATGGTTAAGGAAACTGACCATCTATTGACCATGCCAAGACATCAAGGTAATTACTAATTAGTAACAGAGCTGAGATTTCAACCTGGATTTTCTGATTCCTTACCCAGTATTCTTCCTGCTAGACTACATTCTTGTCAGCAAAGACCCAATACTATTGTTCATTTAAAGAATTATTTATTTAAATATTTTGTTGTAATGCTTTAAAAGATCCTTAACTTCATCAGTATTTGGGGCTCCCTTCAACAGTCAAGATCAGGGACCTTTCACATCCATTAAATCTCTGTGTTTTATGTCCAGACTTTTCCTACAAATATTTCATAGAGAATCTTCATAATGCCTCAAAGGGAAGGTTTTTTTGTCTATGGATATATGGAAGATACCAGATTATACTTCTAGTTACACACCCATTTTCTATAGACTTTCTCTATATGTCCAGTGTACCACCATTTCTGATATCTTTCTATTATTTGCATTGACACCTAGTCTTTTTTTAGCTAATAGTTTTTATGAATGTTTTCAACATTCATTTTTGTAAGGTTTTGAGTTCCAAATTTTTCTTCTTTCTTCCCTTCTCTCCCACCTCCCCAAGATAGCAAGCAATCTGATATGGGTTATACTGGAACAATCATGTTACCCAGATTTCCATAGTAGTCATGTTGTAAAAGAAGAAATGGAACAAACAAGAAAAAAGCCATGAGAAGGAAAAAAACCAAGAAACAAGTTTGAAAAAAGTGAAAATTTGCTTTGGTCTGTATTCAGGTTCAACAGTTCTTTCTATGGATGTGGATCTGCATCATCTGGGATAATAAAAAAAATTAAACTACTTGCCCAGAGTACTACAATCAATTTGGGTCAGAAGCAGTATTTGAACCCAAATCTTTTTGACTTTCAAAGTCAGCTCTCTATCCAATATAGTATATACTACTTCTCTTCTAATACATATTTTTAATATTTGTTTTACTCTATTGGCATAAAAATGCCATTGGCAAAGCACTACTGAAATTTATTCATTAGAAAAGACCCTGTGTTGGGAGAGATTAAAGGGCAAATGAACAGAGGACAGCAGAGGATGAAAAGAAGAGATAGCATCATGGAAACAATGAACAAGAATTTGGACAGATTTCAAGAGATAATGGAAGATAGAAGGATCTGGCAAGTTAATGTCCATGGGATTAAGAAGAGTTGGACGTGACTGAAGAACTGAATAACAATAAATATAACCTACTTCATTTGTGTCAAATTCAAATAGAAACAGGGACTGCTAATCCATAAAGAAGCATTTTTAGGAGCTGCAGAATAATATGTAATGTTATTTAGGGTTTTTTTTAGGTTTTTAGGTTTTGTTTTTTTTTTTGCAAGGCAAACGGGGTTAAGTGCCTTGCCCAAGGCCACACAGCTAGGTAATTACTAAGTGTCTGAGACTGGATTTGAACCCAGGTACTCCCAACTCCCAGGTACTTTATCCACTGAGCCACCTAGCAGCCCCTTGTAATGTTATTTATATTTTATTGTATTTTTATTTATTTTGTTAAATATTTCACGATTATATAATAATCTGGTTTAGGTTGAAATGGGGAGTATTGTAGGAAACATCCATATTGCAAGTCAATCATTTGACATTTCTGGCCTTTATACTTCAACCTATTTTGATATTAATAATTAAGGATATTTTCAAAGCTGACTTTAAGTTTTTAGTGTTTTATGATATCCAAAACCCATGAGGCATTATTATTACTATTTCACAGAAGTGGACTTTGAGGCTCACAGAGATTTATTTGACTTGGCACCAATCTCTCAAGTTTATCATCCTTTATCTCTTGTCTCTTTTCATTCAATTAAAAAAAAGCTGTGAACTTTCATTATCCTTTCCTTGTCTTCCATTCTTCATAAGGATTCAACTGCCCAATTTCTTACTTGTAACATCTTATATCTAATTGTTTCCTCAAAGTATCCTCTATTGATCTTAGGCAGATCCTCAATAAAGATAGAGAGAATAGGCTAATCCAAGGATAATATGGAAGTTTTGGCTGGAGGTGCCAGAATTTTGAGATTATTGAAGGATCAATTCTCAAGGTTTCCAAAGGAGGGGAAATGCCAACAATTTAGGAAAAAAAGGCTTTAAATTTTATTATTAAATAAAAAAGGGGAGAGGGAGAACAAAACATAAAAAGAAAAGATGGAACACGCATTTATAAAGCACCTACTGCATGCACTATACTAAACATTTTATAAATATCGCATTACATTTGAGATTATTGGTAAATGCAGATACAGTGCCTCTTTGAAAATTCTTATGAGAATTATTTAGCCATTCATCTAGAGCAGAGGTTCTTAAACTATATATGTCATAGACTCCTTTAGAAGGCTGATGAAAATTATGGACCCCTTCTTGAAATAATGTTTCAAATGAATGAAATGCCAAATTTCAGTTAGAGGCCAGTGAAAAATAAAGCTATATAGATATAGATATAAGCTATCTCTGACCTCCAAATCTCCAACTTTGTTCATAACCCCCCTCATATCTATTCATGGATTCCAGCTTAAGGACCATTGATACAGATTCCTTGAGGACAGTAAAAGAACAGCCTAGATTTCATGAATGATGTTCCACAGTAGACCACATTTTTTTACAATCATAGAATTGACTAAAAGGTATAAAAAAATAAAACACCCCATGCTATCCCTTGATTTTTGGCTATAAAAAAAACATGCTTCATTCTGTAGAAGAAAACATTTCTTGAAAAATTCCCATCCAAAAAGATGTCACTACCACATATGTCAAAAACATATGATTCCTTGAAAGAATAGCAAGATTTGAACATTCAAAGCATGTACATAAAAACAACTTGCATTATAATCCTAACAAGTACCATCTTAGGTTAAAAGTATATTAATAATTTGATTTCAAAGTTAGAATCTGGCAGTTTGCATCTTTTAGAGCTAAGGCTCTCTCTATGTAAGTAAGCATAAGAAAATTGTAGCCTTCATTGAAAATCTAGCCCTACCAATTGTCAGTTAGAAAAATTCCAAACATTCTTGACAGGAAGTTCAGAATATTTTTCAAGTGCACAACAGTTTAACAGCCCGTTAACAAGGTCAAGAATATTTGCCCTGATGGACTACAAGGCTGCCAAATGGAAATCTTTTTGGGGGATGCATTATTCACTTGCAAACTCAGTTTTCTTCCCAGAATTTTGGTCAGATTTTTATGATCCCCCAAAAAAATACTGGCCCATGATAATACTGATTCAGTGAGTTTGTGCTACTCTAACATCCATCCTATCCCTGAACCATTAAACCAACTGACTGTGGAGAAATGAGCTAGTAAACAGGGTGCAAAGAAGCCAACTCCAATGCTGACCCAAGCAGGCTGCCAAGGGTCTTTGGCAAGGAGAGATTCAAACTCTCTGCTTTAGTGGTCACTTCCTACTCAGCATCACTCTTTCCCCCTTTATTTTATTCATTCCTCTTTGGTAACCTTCCTGCTCCATAAAATGAATATCAGGATTAGAGGGAGAGAAAGTCTGCTAAATTACACACACACACACACACACACACACACACACACACACACACACACACACATTTATATGTGTGTGTGTGTGTATATATATATATATATGTATATATATGTATGTATGTATATTAATTTCAAATACAATTGGGAAAATAGAGAGATCAGACAGGACTTTTAAAGGAACAACTGCTCCTTCTTCCTATCATTAGGGAGTAAGCCTACAGTTGTGAATCACTGAGTCCTTACCTTTTGAACCCTGTGAAGATTCTGTCAGCAGCCAAATTTTCCCTGCAGTCTGTGAACACCAAGTCAGACTGTTTTCCCCAACTGTCAAGAACATAGCACATTTCTGGGGAACACAGACCCTCCCCCATTGAACAATGAAATGTATTAAGGTGGAGATCTCAGAACTCTTGATTTCATAGAAGAGCAGAGTTGCATTTCTGTCTCTCAGCTAGTGTGAGATTAATGTCTTCTAATGTGAGATTCTTGCTCACTGGCGTAGGGTGATTGACAGAAGCATCAGCTGGAGTTTATAACACAGTGGCTTTACACCCAGCTATCTCCTGGATGTCTTTTTAACCAAGAGCTCCTGAATATAATAAATAGTAACATGTGTCATTGGAGTAACTCCCAGCTCAACAGCTTCCAGCGATTCATCATTTCACAGTTTTCATTTTTGAAAGTAGTGTGTGCTGCTCTCAAAAAATATAAATTATCTGCTAATAATTTTGTATTACATGGCACTGTTCCTAGAGGCAAAACTAGGGATAGGGTGAGCAGGGCATCAAAATTTAGAGGGTGCTGATAGCACTTGCAGAAGTTTGACAGTATAGTAGTCATTGGATTTAGCACCCAGCTAGGGATAAGAACTGGACTTGTGATTTCACTGAGGTTAGCAAACTATCTCTACTAATGGCATTAGGTCCCTTCTCAATAAATTGCAGCCTTAGAGAATTGTCTAGAGTACTGCTAAATGACTTATCCAAGATGACACCATCAGTATAGGCCCTAGATGGACCGTGAACTTGGGTCTATCTGGACTTTAAAGGCTAGTTCTCCATCCATTATTCAACACTACCTCTCTGTCAGCACCTAGCTAAATAGGAAATCTTCTTAGTACAAAGGGCAGTATGGCATACTTACTCCTCCTGACATGGAGGAGACCCAACCCTCCTCTACCCCATCCCTACTGAAGTTGACTCAAGAATACATTTTGTATTGTATTCTGAATGCCAAAATTTCTGGTTAGGTTTTCGAATATACCTGTTGCTCTGTGCCATCCATTAAAAATTATTATGGCATCCAGTGAATGCCATTCAGAAATCTAATTGATCTTAGGGCTTTATAAAATAATTCTATATGATATCATTTATTTTTTTATTTTACTTTTAAATCAATCTGTTTAAGGCTCCTTAAACTATATTCAAGTAATATGAGCAGCCCTGCCAGGATTACTTGATGTCCTCCTCCCTAAAATCAGAATGAAGATGCGACTTAAAAATTTTGTCCATCTGAAAAAAATGAAATTCAAGTTCAGTTAATTTGTGAAAATTCCATGGGAACCAATCTCCCCTAAAAATGGTTCAAATTTGATGTAATGGCAATAATCAGTCTCTGTTCTAGAAGAGAGAAGATGAAATGGCTCCCTCTTAGTAGAGAAATGCTGTACTGGGACTCAATTGTGAGGTCCTCAAGGTTGAAGACTGTCTTTTTTCTTTCTTGTGTATTCTCACTGTTTAGCACTGCCTGGCATACAGTAGGTGTCTAATAAATGTTTATTGATTGATTAATGGCTAAAATGTTGCACATACTTGTTCTTTCACTCAGGTTTACTTAATGATTTTTCTTTGCAGAAGGGAGACATGGAGGAGGATAGGACAGTAGATCAAGAAATAACTGTGGAAAAGAAAGTATAAAGTACTTTGATGCCTGTAATTTTTTATAACATAGTCATTTCCTCATGTACCCTCTCCCTGAACTCTCTCCTCTGAGTTAGAAAAGGATGAACAAAATAAAAGGGTGACTCAGGAACTGGAGCAATCTAGAGAAATAAATCAATAAAAAGTAAAGGAATTTCATTTTCAGGTGGAATGAAACTTATTTTTAAAATATCATTAACAAAATATTCTTTTTATGGGTTGCCTGATCATGGACACAACAATCATCATGACTAAAAGCTGCATTCCTTCTGCTGCATCTGGAAGACTTCTAGACGACAAAATTACCATCTTGGACTCCAGTTTGATCTGGTCAGCCTGCCCTGGTCACCATGACATCAATTTGGAGTTTTCCCCACTTTCTCAATGTACTGAGACAATCAAGTCTCTTCCAGCTTGAGCCCAAATCATAGGTGTGATTGAAATCCATTTCTTTGAAATCTATCATTGACTCATCTTACCAGTCATATTACACATCACTCTCCCTTAAGACACTCAAAACTCCAGGCAAATTGGGTTATTTGTTTTTAGCCTGCTCTATAGTTCATTTCCTAAAGTCATTCCTTGGTAAAGGCTTCTTGCCTCAAATGCTTTCCTCCCTATTATCTCTTGGAACTCTTAGCTTCTTTCAAGTTGAAGTTCCAGCTTCTTTAAGAGGCCTTTTCTGATTCCTCCAATTTTTAGCTCCCCTCCATATCACTTTGTATTTATATTGTCTAGATTATGTGTATGTTACACTGAACTTATGGTATTGCTCAAATGGAATACAAGTTTCCTGAAGGCAGAAATTATATCACCTTTCTGTTTTTAATCTCAGTGTATAACACTGGGCTTGTAAGATAACAATTTATTTTTTTTTTGATTCATTAAACTGTTTATTATATACAAAAACTATATATCATCCAACATCTGAAGGAATCTTGATAAGTCTTCCTTTCTAATGCTGGTCAGTATCCTGTGGCCAATCTTTTTTTATCTCCTGGGGAAACAATTATTGCTGGTCTTGTTGGTCCTTAAGTCAAAAATTGTCATTGGATTGATATGCATTAGATTAGATAGATTATACATAAATATGAGTTAAAATTTATTGATAGTTAATGAAAAAGAATAAAATGAGGGCATCATGTTTGTTCTGATTCAGGATATGTCACAGTAAATGTGAACTCCACTGGAAGGCAGTCAATTTGGGAAAGATTTCAGACTGAACTGAAAAATTTCTGACTACTGGGGTTCATTCTTCTTGATACTCAGGTAAATAAAGGGAACTGGTGACTTCTACAAAGGTATCAATCAAGGTTAAACTGAAATCAGATCCCTTTAAGTTCAACAATGCTGGGTAAGCTTTATAGGGAAGTCCACAGAGGTTGGTCCAATTCTTTCAGTGGTCAATGGTTACTATATGAGTTAATCATTCTGCATGAATTTCCCTTCTCTGGAGAGAGGGCTATTCTGATCAATCTGGTTCATATCCTTCTTCAAGGGTTTAGGATTTCATCACCTCAGGGGTGCCCCATCTTGAATAGATCATGACTCTTCTATTCCATCTTGGAGTTTTTCCCCACTGACAAAGCCAAACAATATTCAGCATCACCTATCAACCAGCCCTGTAGAGAAGAATCTTTCTAATCTTCCAGAATCCCAGAATCTCAGCAGCAGGAGGGATGTCAGAGTCCAACTAAGCCAATGCATATCTGAACAAAAATTCCCCATACAATCTCCCAAAACCTCCCAAAGAGTGGTTTATCCAGCTGTCACTTGAATCCTCCATCTCCCAAGAAGGGGAGGGGGGAGAAGAGAGGGGAATAAGCTTTTATAAAGTAACTACGAAGTGCAAGGCTCTGTTCTAAGGACCTCATTCAATCTTCACAACAACACTGTGAGGTAGGTAATATGATCCCCATTTTACAGTTGAGGAAAGTAAGGCAGAGATTATATGACTTGCCCAGGGTCAGATAAACTGTATGTCTGAGGTTAGATCTGAATTCAGATATTCCTGACTCTAGGGTAGCCAGGTGGCATAATGGCATCAAGTCTGGAGTCAGAAAAACCTGAATTCAAGTCCAGTCTCAGATATTTAACTAATTATGTGACCCTGGACAAGTCACTTAACCCTGTTTGTCTCAGTTTCTTCATATATAAAATGAGTTGGTAAAGGAAATGGTAGATCAGTCCTGTACCTAACAAACTAACCTAATTAAAACAACTTACTCAAAATTCAGTGTTCTATTCATTATACCAATTAACTATCTGAACTACCAATGAGCTTCTATATAATTATAATTCTTAGAAGTACTTTTCTGATGTCAGTGTCAAATATGCCTCCCATTACTAATAGTCTTGCTTTCTATGGGTAACCAGAGTATGTTTTGTTCCATTTTCTTAAGACAATCCTTCATTTTCTCCCAAAGTCCACTCTTTTTCAGGCTAAACAGTCCCAATTTCTTTAAATGATATGTGTATAGCACAAACTCAAACCATTCATGACTCTTTCCAGAATTCTCTGGCTTATCAACATCCTTCCCAAGGATGACCATGATATTCTAAATGTAGTATTCTAGAGGTGGAGGGTAGAGAATACTCCCTAGTTCCTAAACACTTTGCCTCTTTTAATAGAACCTAAAATCAATCCGTCTTTCTTAGCTGCCAAAGCAGTGCTTAACCAGACACAGTAGGAGCTTCATAAATGTTTTTTGACTGACTAATAACCCAGAGCTAATTCATAGTGACTTTGTTGTTTTTGTTCATTCATTGAATTGTATCTGACTCTGTGATCAAAGCACACCAATCCCTTCAATCCTCCATTATCTTCCAAAGTCTATTAATATTGATCTTTATAGCATCAGACTATCCTTCCATCACCAAACATATCCACAGCTGGGCTTCCTTTTGCTCAATCATTTCATTATTTCTGGCACTCCTTATAGTTGTTTTCTGCTCTTCCAGGGTAGTGTTAGGGACACTTTCTGACTTGAAGGATTCATCTTCCATTGTCATCTCTTTTCTCATTTTAGTACAGGGGTTTTTTGGCAAATATACTGGGGTACCATGCCCTTTTCATCTCCAGTGGATCACTGTCAGAACTCTTCAATGTGACATCTCTGTCTTGGGTAACCCTGCACAGTACATATAGTTCATGTTTTCACTGAGCTGCTGATGATGTTTGTCTTTCGTTCTTGAAGAAGACCATGACATCAGACGATGCCATGACAAGCACATGCATTGAATTTCAGTGAGGAGGGCTGTGTTATGTCACCAGATTCACTTTCTCCTCCAGTTAACCACGTTCAGTAACCAGATATGAGTTAGGATGTCTGGAGATGATCCTGGATGTGAAGTGGTTAGGATTAAATGATTTGCCCACAGTGAATAGACCATTGGCCCTGGAGTCAGGAGGACCTGAGCTCGAATCTGACCTCAAACATTTAATAATTACCCAGCTGTGTGACCTTGGGCAAATTACTTAATCCCTTTGCCTTAAATAAAATAAAATAAAATAAAATGATTTGTCCAAGGCCACATAGCTAGTAAATGGTCCTCCTTATTCCAAAATCAATACTCTATCCACCACACCATCTAACTGCCCCTTCCCCTCCACTATGACAAGGTTCTTAAAGAGCCTTATAATTCTAGAAAAGTAAAGATAAAAAGGAAATAGTCTTTGCCCTCAAGTTGTTTACATTGAACTGAGGAGATGGAATCTTAAACAGTGACATAAATGCAAGGTACAATGAGAAGGAAGAGTTCATTTAAAGTTTGTTATTTGGTTTTACATCAACCTTACCTTGCTTCAAGGTTCAGCTCAAATTTATCTCTTGGTCCTTCCTGAATCAATCCTCCTCTTCTATTAGTGCACTCTCCCCTTCCAATGTACCCTGTGTTTATATTTCATTGTTCAAAATAGTATTTACAATGTAAACTACTTGAGAGCAGGGACTAATTCCTTTTGATGTTTGCTTTTCTAAAACTATACAATTTTTTAGAGTTGGAACAAAGCACAGCAATTCAAGTCATACCTGAACAAGGATTCTTTTTACTAAATTCTAGCACATGGTCATCCTACTTTCTCTCGAAAGCAATGAGGAGTTTGCCACCATTTAAAACATCCCATCTTCCTTGGGAAAGCTCTGTTTCTTAATAAAATGATTTCCATGCATCGAGCCTAAATATTCATCTTTGCAGTGGCCCACCTTGCTCCCAATTCAGTCCTCTGGAGAAAAACAGAAGAAGATCATTTTTCATTTTTCTCCTCTGTGAAAGCATTTCAAACATCTGAAGATAGTGAGTCCCCCAGAATCATTTTCACTTCCTTTAACAGATCTTCATATGATATGTTATCATGGACATTCTTCATCCGGTGCCTAACTCAATACTTTAAATGCAGAAAGTACTTTTTCAATTGAATTTGAATTGAAATCAAATAGACTTTCCAGACCACAAACTATAGAGTTCAATGCCTTATATGAAGAAGGTATTAATAAATGCTTTTTCTGACTTTGATTGAATTGAATTAAAGTACATTTGCCATGACAAAAACTCTGTTACTTCCAGCTCACCAAAATTGCCATCCTTGTTTCATTTTCTTTTTTAAATTTATTTTTATTAAAGATATTATTTGAGTTTTACAATTTCCCCCCAATCTTACTTCCCTCCCCCACCCCCTCTTGTTTCATTTTCAACAGTCATCATAAACCCATGCTCACAATTTATACTTTTAAAAATCAGGCACCAAGAAAACAAAGAGTCTGCTTAGAGAACTGGGAATTTCTATAGAAAAACAATTTAATAAATGATCATTTAGCTCTGGCTGACCACATGAAAGATGCTGTAGGCAGAGAATGCCCTAGTATACAAGGGAAAAGGATCTCCCTGAAGGAAAAGTTTTGTCCCCCCTCTAAGAGATTTGAGCATATCTATCTATGGTTCAGGAGACAGTAGGAAAGGTGAAAATGCAGTGATGCCACCAGATAAAGCCATTCCGGGCAAAGTATGTTGACATTTAGCTGTAATTTTCCAAGAACATCAGCACCCTGGTGCCATGGTCTTCTAGAATGAAGGAAAAACATTATAATCACCATCATCATCATCATTATTATTATCCAAGAACATAATTCTCTTTCTTTTGAAGAGATTCCTCTATCTTCATTGTTCTGTCCATTAGTTTGTGCTCTCTTTCTAGGCACATTTTGGGAAGACAGTACAGATGGTAACTATTTTCATGCTTCCATTTTCTGTTCACCTTGCCAATAACTACAGTTTCCTTTCCAAAGCCTCCATGCTGCCAGTGTCATTTTCCTTCCTTCCTCTCTCTCTCTCTCTCTCTCTCTCTCTCTCTCTCTCTCTCTCTCTCTCTCTCTCTCTCTCTCTCTCTCTGTTTCTCTCTGTGTCTCTCCTTATTAATTTTCTTACTTAGACATATGGAGAGACACGTGTAGCTGTATATCCCCAGACACTCCTGCCAAATCAGAGGACATTTCTGAAACTTCAAGAATTGAGCTCTGAGTTGCAGAGCTCATTAGGAGGCTAAGAAGAAGAAGAAGGGAAAAAACTCAGTGAGTGTAGAATGTTGTTAAAGAGCAGCTGCTTCTGTTTATTCTTTTTAAATTAATTTTCATTTTTCTCAATTAACCAGCATTTATTGTCTCTCCTTCCTCTCTCTCTTCCAAGAAAAAGAAAAGAAAAGAAGGAAAAGGAAATCAAATCCTTCAACCAAATAATTTTCATCTTGGCTCTGCCAAATATCTGTATTTCTTTCTGTTTAGTTTTTCACCTCTGACAGAGGGGGTCAGCAGTTTCCATCATCAATCATCTAGGATCATGAGTGACCATTGTGTTGATCAGAGTTCCTGAGTCTTTCAAAGCAATATCTTTTTTATAATATTGTTTAAATATAAATTTTCTACCTGGTTCTGCTCACTTCATTCTCCATCAACCCATATAAATATTCCCAGGTTTCTCTGAAACAGTCTCCTTCATCATTTTTATAGGTAAGCTCTCCATGATTCTGAATGGGACATAATTCCCATCACATTGCCCAGTCAATCCACATTAATGCTTAACTATTCAATTAAGTTTACTTTCTTCCAGTGACTCCAAATTGACATGCTTACATGAAGGTACCATTTACAGGAGTCAGAAAGACATTTTCCACCTTGCTTTCAGGAGTCAGTCATAGCCAGAAATAATTTTGTTCCCATTGCATAGTGTGTTGTAAGGGTTATAGGAGGGTTCATGAATTAATATCAATGACTGACTTTAGCTGGCTATGGTCAGAGTCTCCTAAGGTTATCATCTAATCACTATACCATAGCTGATTCATGGTCATGCAGCCAATATCTGAAGATCTTCAGTGAAGTAAAGACAACCACCTCTCAAGACATCTCAATCTACCTTTGGACAGCACTGATTGTTGGAAAGTTTTTTCCTAACATCAAACAAAAATATGTTTCTCTGCCCCCTGCTCCTAATCCTGCTCCCCAGATCCTAGCAAAATCAGATGAATGGCTGCCCCACAAATAACTTGGGAGGGAGTCCATTACTTCTTCCCTGGATTTTGACTTTTTTGGTTAAGCAATTTGGTTAAGTCTAATTGTTAGGAAGTTAGGTAACTATTTCTGGAACCCCTAAAGGGGTTGTTTGTATGGTTTCTAATTCAAAAGATAACTCACTCTGTTTACTTGGCTGGTTGGTTCTTGTCCTTTGTTATCAATAAAGACCAAAATGACATCACTATGTTTGAGAAAAATTATAGTATGTCTGACTGTGGCTGATCAGACCAATATGAACTCAGAATGCTCTACCACAAGTTAGTCACAAATAATACAAGTGAACACCTGAGGTGGGTACTCTAAATTTACACATGCCATGTTTTCTTTAAGCTGCTTCAATTCTACCTTCCTCATAGAGTGCAGTCTCTCACTGATGAGGGCACGCTATGCTGGGCAGTCCTGTGCCAGTATCTCCCTTAGAGCCATAGCACCATCTCTCAAAGCATTTATTAAGCTGATATCAGTTGCTAGGCAACTGGGTGGTGCCATGGATAAAGTCCTTGGTCCAGAGTAGACTGGACAGAACTCCTCTTACTGAATTCATATCTGGTCTCAGATACTTAGGAGCTTTGTGACCCTGAGCAAATCACTAAACCCTATTTCCCCCAGGTTCTTCATCTGAAAAATGAGTTGGAGAAGGAAATGCTAAACCACTCCAAGTTAAGAAATTCCCAAATGGGGGTCACAAAGAGTCAGATGTGACTGAACAACAACAAAGATTATCATATGCTAGGTCTTCCCAATATGAATGAGGAAAATTCCTCCAAAAATCAAGCTGAACTTTGAAAGATGACATCATATCAAAATCTCAACAACACAAATGCCCACTGATAGAACTGAGGGGTCATTCAGCCTTTGCTGGACACCTCTACTTCCTGACCAACCCATTCTGCTTTAGGGGTAGCACTATTCCTTAAGAAGTTCCAGTAATACTTTGTTCAAGTCCTTACTCTGTCCTTATCATATGTATGATTCTAGACCATCATCTTCACCTCTTTGAACCTCAGTTTCCTCCTCTGCCATTGAAAGGGTTAGCCTAGCTGACATCTAAGATTCCTTCCTGAGTTCCAGTCAATGATTCTTTGCTCCTAGTCAATGATGAGGACTTAACCTTACACAATAGATGGTACAGTGAAAATATAAATGAAGTGTTTGTAAATCAGTTCTCATTTCCCCCTTCACTTCAACTTTAATATCAGAGATGCTTTATCTTTCTTTGTGAATGTTCTCCAATGGACAGCATCTTGTGCTAGTTTCAAATCTCTGTTTCTCTCTCCAAGAGAAAAGTCTATCTTTTGAGTAGTTAATCATGCAAACAGATGTTCAAAGCACCGGGACAGACACTGTTTAAAGAGCTCATCCTTGACTTTTTGGCTAAAGGAAGAAGCATTTTTGGAATGGAAATGCAATATTCTACACTCTCCTATAGATTTTATTTTTTCAAATCTCAGATATCATAATTTCATAGCTCTCAAGTTGGAAGGGATTTTACAAGTCATCAGGTCCATTTTATTTTACAGATGAGGAAACTGAGGCCCAGGGAAGTAAAATTACTTGCCCAAATCACCCAGATATTTAATGGTTCTAGGGTTTTAAACCCAGGTTCTCTGATTTTAGATCTAATTTCATTTATTGTAACCTGCTGACTTTCAAATAGTATAGAGCTGTCCTGTGGAACTAAAATCTTTAAGTAAGCACAATTTGACATTGGGTTGATAATAATAGATAATATTTATTTAGTGTTTTAATGTTTTCAAGATGCCTTATACATATTTAATCTTTACAACAACAAATCTGGCAAGTAGGAACTATTATTATCTTAATTCAACAGAGAAGGAAACTGAGGTGGAGAAAGTGATTTAGGATTACACTGCTAAATGTAAGCTGGTAAGAATCTGAGGCCAATTTTGAACTTATTTCTTCTTGATTCTAGGTCCACTGCACTATTCCTTTGCTATATGTGCTTCTTGGGAGGGGATTACCAGAAGAAGCAATAATCAAAAGGTATGCAGACCTGGTTGTCTCCTAAACAATGGCTACATACCTCATAAAATAATGTGAAAGTAAGAGGGGGGAATCCAAAATATCAGTGTAATTAAAAACCAGCCTTACCTCTAAAAGTTGGGGAAGTGAATCAGAATCCCATGAAATAATATCAATGATCATCTCCTAGGTCAAACTAGGAAGGGAATAGGAAAGTTAAGAGTAGTCTATTCTCTTTGAGGAAGGAAGGAAGGAAAGAAGGAATGAAGGAGGGGAGAAGGGAGGGAGGGAAGGATGACTTTGTAAGGAAATCTGAGATGGTCAACAATTGAGTAGTATTTGATCAGATTCTGTCTTTACATAAAATCTGTCCATAAAGGCAAAAAATGAGCTCTGGCTTTTCAATGATTACCAAAAACAAGCAGTGGTCCTCTTCTTGATTCTAAAAATTGGAAGAAAGCATATTTCATCTAAAAAATATGATGAAATAAATATATCTTGAATTATTCAAAATATTTTTATTATTTTCTAGCTCTTACATTTCCTTTTGGAAAAATATCCTTGAAGCCCTATGCAGCAAGATGAGAATAATAGACACCCCCCCTCCTTTGTAGCAAATGATTTATCTGGGAACAACTAATGAGCCATCACTGCTGCAGAGAGGAAATTCACAGCCTCAATTGTGGGTGCCCTTTGGTCTCAAAATTATTCTCAGAAATTCATATTTCCCATATTTATGCAAAGTGGCAGAAATGTGCTTGGGTCTGTGCTCTGATCAATACTCATTTGGACTATACAGCTGTGAGGTGTTTTAGGATCCCATAAAATGATATCTGCTGCTGAACAGGTATCCATTGGCATGCAATTATGTATTACATTATTAGAAACCAAAAATTCCAGCTATTCATGCAAAGGATCTAGTCCATTGGTTAGTGTCACTTAAGTTCATTGAACTAAAAACCCAGTCCCCCTCCTTGGACCCTTTATCAATGAAGCAAGATGGTGAACAGACTCACATTGGCAAAAATCATCACCATTTCCAATTCTATTTTCTTTGAAGGGAAACATGTTCATTTCTGCCCTGATTTCAAAGTCACAAGATATCTAAGCCAGGTAAATTTTGTGCCTTGAGACGCTGGCTCTGCTCACGCATTGTTATCTTCATGCCCAGTTCCTCTGATTTACCATTCATTGGATCTGGTTGGACAAAATCTGTGACTGCTAATGGTGCCAGATTGAGAGGGTTTTTTTGTAAGGCTAATGTAATTAAAATTAGGATAAGAATTCAAATTTCCTCTTAGCTCAGCTTGGGAATGAAGGTAATACTGTTAATACATTGTGTTCTTCCTAGAGTCTCATAGCAATCACTCAAATTTTATGAGTTTGGCATTTAACAATGTCAATTCCCCATCCCTCTGCCTTGATTTATGCGCACTCATCCAGAGCATGACGGCAAACTGAACTAATTCTAAGAGCTTTACATAGTTTGGCCTCCTTGAATTTTGCCAATTGAAATTCATTTGGCTT
This sequence comes from Macrotis lagotis, assembly GCF_037893015.1. NCBI lineage: Eukaryota > Metazoa > Chordata > Mammalia > Peramelemorphia > Peramelidae > Macrotis > Macrotis lagotis. Next base: position 175,694,759 of record NC_133665.1, read on the forward strand.
TTTTTTTTCATTCCAGTGAAGTGACCTTTTGAAAAAAAAAATTCAATTAAAGGTCCAACATGGAATCCTTGTTGCAATATCCAGGTGACCTTGACTTCTCAAGGGCTATGACAGCATAGTGAGTTCAGAATAATACTATGAGAATGAAAAATGTGAACTTTTGCAAGCAAAACATGATCTCTGTGGCCCCATTGTCTGTGGCTAGGCATCACGCATTTTACCCCTACAGAGTTTTCTAGTTAGGGGGCGGGGGTAATTCTCTTGTGATCAGCCATTCGCCAGAGCCTCCACAGTATACCCCATTTTTAGTGGCCCAGGGATTAGCATGCTTATTCCATTTAACCACTTAATACCAGATTGACTTTTGCAATTAGAAATTTACTTCAAAGATATAGCAAGAACAAATTATAAACATTTCCCCCAACCCTTGGGAAGTATAATCCGTCCCCTAAACTGCTTGAATATCTGGAGAAAGGAAGGCTATTAAGTTCAGAACTTAGTTCAGTTCCTACAGAATATTAGACCCATCAAGGTTAAGTCCAAAGCCCAGCTGGGATAGTTCCCCTGACCCCAGAGCTTCACTACTAGATGAGTTAGAATACTCTGGGGTGGTTCCTTATGGTATGAACTCCCAGGTCGGAAGCTGATTAAAAAAAAAAAACACAACCTAAGACCCATTTCCAACATGTAAATGAAATGAAGGGGGAGAAATACATATACATATATCTGTATCTACATATATGTGTGTGTGTATCTGTATTCAGAGAAGTTCATTTTCCAATAGAATTCTTGAAGGCAAGAACTTGTTCTTTTTTTTTTTTCTCACCCAGCACCCAGGATAAAAGGTCTACGTATCAGGTTTTCAATAAATGCTCATTGATTAGTCACTGGGTGACAATTTTTTTTTCAGTCTAGCAATTCATAAAGAATAACTATAAGAGGGGTGGCTAGGTGGTGCAGTGAATAGAGCACCAGCCCCAAAGTCAGGAATACCTGAGTTCAAATCCGGCCTCAGACACTTAATAATTACTTAGCTGTGTGGCCTTGGGCAAGCCACTTAACCCCATTTGCCTTGCAAAAAAAAAAAAGAAAAAAGAAAAACTATTAGATATTAAAAGAATCATAATATTCACAATAAAAATTCCACATACTTCATCAAATCACAGGATTGAGAACTAGTCTTGAAGTCACAAAGATCAGTTCAAATTCCATCTCTGACCCATGAAGGTTGCCTGGCCCTAGTCACATCATTCAACTTTTAAGTGTCCTAGCCAACTCTCTCAGACAATAAATTCCAAATCTGTATTGGGGAAGAATTTTTCTCACCAGGAATTTTTCTAAACCTAAGAAACAAAACATCATACCATAGATACCATAACTATCATAATTTAAAACCTGTTTTTGGATAACAAGCCACAACCACTAAACTCAAACAAGGAGTAATTTTTAAAACAAAAAGGACAAAAATCTGATTTTTAAAATCATGGTTTAATGTTGAAGGAAATATTTATTTCATATGAGCTTTTGAGAGATCTACACAATATTTCAGGAAACCGTCAACAGAACCATAAACTCTGTAATGGATCTTTTCCTATCAGCTCCTAGGTAACTGAAGAAGCCATTTAAATGAGTCTTTAAAGATGCAAGAAGAATCCCATCTTTCTCTACTTCTACCACTGTTTTGTCTTCTCTTCTTGGGGAAATTTTCAAAAGTCTCACAGCAGCAGTAAATTACAAGCATTTCCATCTCATTGCTTTGTAAGAAAAATTAATCCTAGCCCTCCCTATCAGAAAGGTTTTCATTGGTAAAGAAAAAATGTCACATAAGAAAGAGCTTATGATATGCCTGATAAATATTTCAGTGCATCTGGCTGTCATTATAAGTTCATAAAGGATTACTTCAATCTCTGCATTAAAACAAAAAAAAGATTATAATCATTCTAAGCTTCCAGAATTTTATCTTAGATAATATATAAACAAGAGAGTAGAGAAATTTCAAAGAAGGAGAAAACAATGAAAAATATTCAGGCTGTAGATCTTAAGTCATTTCCTTAAAAGTTGATATTTTAGCCTATCTAGAAAACTCTCTTTTTGAAGGACAAAAGCCTAAACCCCTCAGTTCTCATAGCAGAGTATCTTTATTAAGCCAGAAAATAATCAGATAAGAGAATGATTCTTTCAATTTTCATTTAGCTACAGAATAGATTTCTTACCAAATTACAAACATATATTAAAGGCAGGAATATGATTTGGTATTGTTACCTTGCCTTTTCCCCATACTGTTTACTTGAATGGGAAAACAAAAGAATGAGAATTGAACAATTGTAGGTTCCTGAACTCAGAGAATCCTTGGTAGTTTCCCAGAATGTCAGCCTCCAAACTGAAGCTGGTTGGGTAAAGTTTAATAACTGGACATTAAGCAATGAGCAACAAAGAATTTCTAATCCTAAATCACAGTGGGGTCTCTGATGGAAATACTGTCTTGGTGACCAGAAAGTCAAGACTGAAAACTAGATTAAAATTGAAGGCACTAGTAATCTGAGCAGTCTGTTTTCCAAAGGGCTTGGAGTCTAGGGTGAAGAATGTCCTAGAAAAGAAAAATCTATTATAGTCAAGGTTCAGAAAAACAGGCAGATACCACCCCATCTTATCAGAGAATAATTGCTAAGGACTTTGCCCTGATTGGATATATTAGGGCTCTGTTTTTCTAAAAGTAACGTATTAAAAGACATTTAATAGATAAAATAGCAATTTCAAAGCCCATTTCTCTTCTTAGAGGAAAAGATAGCATTCACCTTAAGATGGCAGTTGAATCGACCAAAGTTAGAAACAGAAGTTCCAGAACCTTTCTTCTACTAGAACTACAATTGGTGACCATAAGAGACCAGAGAACCTACAGGACAATGTTAAGTAGTAGCCACCAGAGACCAACCCACAATCCATGCTCATCAGAGACTGCCCATCAAAAGACCAAAGGATATTAACCTGTTAGGAACAGTATCAGGGCATCATCAGAAGACATCAATAGCTCAAGAGCACTGAATGTGTCAGTTGTCTCTGCACACATGATCCCTCTAAGTGTACCATTCAATACTTCTGTTTTCCCTATATGCTTGCCCCTCCTTGCAGGTTCTCTTTGGTCACAGGTGTTACCATCTGTGTGCTTTGGAACATACTTGTCTACAATGTCTCCCAATGAGCATGCCATATGTGTGTCTATTCTTTCCACTAGTGATGTGAATATTTGTGAAATAATGCATCTCCAGTTCATGGGAGAAAATTTTTTCTTGATGTTTTTTCTGCTGTTTTATTTCATGAAATGCTTCTGCCATGAGCAAATCATGTCTTCAAACTCTGTAGAAAAACTATGATCTGTAGTTGATACTGAGACATAGGGTACTTTGAAACAGGGATAGTTCTGTCTGGGGGATCAACCATAAGAGCTGACAGAGTACCCTCCAAATGAACACAAATGCTTTACTAGTGTGGGAGGCCTAGATGGATAGCAGAAAGAGGTCATATTTTACTGAATGGTAAGCTCAATATAAGTTTAAACTAAAAAGAAAAAAAAACTAATATGACCTGCATTAAGAGGGATGTGGCTTCCAGGGGTAGAAGTGATGGTCCCATTGTCCTCATCAGACCTCTTCTAGAGTAACTGATCACTATAGTCTAAGAAGGACAGTGATAAGTGAGGAAGGGTTCAAAGGAGGATGGTGAAGCGCATAGCAGAAAGATCAGCTAAAAGAGTTGAGCAAGTTTAGCCTGTAGAAGAGAAGACCACAGAAAACAGTAGCTATCCTAAAGTACCTGAATGGTTTTTCTTTGGAGGAGGGGAAAAATAGACATGTTCTTTTTGGATCCAGAGGATAGATGAATAGATAGAAGTTGCAAAGAGACTAATTTATCTTAACCATTAGAGTTGTCACAAAGTGTAGTGGGCAGCTTTAGAAGTAGTGAGCAAATTCTCCCTCCAAGGATGTCTTCAGGCTGAATGACTATTTTGGAGGCATATTATAGTAAGGATTCTTTTTGTGTTTAGCTTGAGTTAGATGGCCTTCAAATTCTGTGATTCTTTGACATTGTACTCCAAGTAATCTCTCCAATCTGTATGATTCTAATTCTTCTATTCTTCCTTTCATCCTATCACACTCACAGTGGTTTCTGCAGGAATGACATTATTTTATCCTGATGTCTCCATCCATGAGCTTCTTGGATTATAATCTCCCCAGTCCACCATGAGGCAGTAAAATGGCATCTCTACCCACAAAATCTGCCATGTAACTAAGTTCAAAGTCTCTCTTCCCTTACTCCTCAATTGGATGTCTTATGACATCCAAGCAACACTTTATGAAGGACACAGAACTGCTTGTTTTTTTCTTTGTATCCTCCATCACCTAGCATAAACCCAGCATATACTAGTTGCCTAATTAAGCTTCTTGATTGATAAGTTTTACCCCAAATACCAAATAGCTAGTTATAGCTCAGGAAATAATCTAAGAAATAGACCTTATCCCAATCTACTGTCAAAATTTTCTTCATGGCTAAATAACATTGACTAACTCACCCAAAAGCTCACTGGATGACCTGATTATCTAAATTCTTAACCACGTTAAAGAATCAGGCTTACTCTTTCCTTTATTGAAATGCTGCATATTGCTATTTCCCCCCGGTGTTTTACAAACCTCATTAAAGCACATTGGACCACTATAAAATTTATTTTTTATATTAGTTCATTTTAGTATATGTGTTTACTTTACAAATTAGTGAATCAAGCCTCTTGCAATATTAATCACAGCAGACTGGGTGTGCTCCTTGCATATTTGTATATAAGGGACTACTGGGTCCCATCTCCAATTAGATGTACTTATTGAAACTACATCTGCAAATGAATAGAACTCAGGATCACAAGTTGTATTAATTTTAATGCTCCCAAGATGAGTCAGAATTTTTAAAGAAAATGGCTCATTGGTTCAGAGCTATAGCTCTGAAAGTTGTTTAAATTAATTAGATTGGTAAAGCTAAAAATTTTAAGTTGACTTTTTTCTTCTACCTTTGAGGATTCTTCTCACTGATTCAAGAAACTTTTTGTCCCTTTAAATAAAAATCTACTCCTCCCCCAAATCATGAAATTTCCTTAATCAAATATGCATACATGGCTTGTCTAACACATGTCTAAGCTAAGCTGTGTGTTAAGGATTCTAGATGCAATTTCCTCACTTTCATGCCCTCAATACTCAATCCCTATGACTATCTGAACTCCTCAGAATATGCCCTGCCCACTCTGTCACCCTCCATGACTTTGTTCATGCTGTTTTCTGCTCAAAATGCAGAGAGGTTTTCCCCTGAATCCATCCCCCTGGTGTGTTTTTTTTAAATGCATATGGTTTTGACACTTTCTTTGATTTTTATTTTTATTCCAGAATCATTTCTCTGATAAAACTCTCCCTTGTAGACATCACGTCAACAACAACAACAACTAAAGAATGGAATGAAACATCAAAAAAGTGACTGGATCTGCTGGTATGACTGAACCCTGCACCTGTAATCCTCCACCTCCATGAATCATACCTTGTGCCCAAGAATTAGGGTCGATCTGTGCAAGAATATGAGTTGAGTCATCTGTAACATTGTTTTTGTTCACATTGCCATTGTATACCTGAGTCTCTTGGTTCTGCTTTCTTTGCTTAGCGTCATCAGTTCATATAAATTTCTCCGTTTTTCTGAATTGTGTTCATCATTTCTTTTAGTACTGCATCATGCCTCTAACTCACCTTTGTCATCCCACACTTAGGATGTTGGATGAGATCTAGGACTACTATTCTGACAAATTACCTAGGGTTCTTAAAATTCTTATGGTAACAGCCATAAGAATCCACCTTGAATCCAGGGATATGGTAGAATTGACTTGTATAGTCTTACCCAAGTCAACTGTAAAATTTTCATCTAATTTACTCCTTGGAAATTAGCAAACATTCCAAATCAGGACTTGATTTATTCTTTTGTTCATCTATAGTGTTAGGCAGTGATAGAGAAAAGGCAAATTAAACTTTAATATGTAATGCATACTTTTTTTGGAGAACCAATCAATTGTTGAACTATTACCACTATACCCCTGCACACAACTAATCTAGAAGAAATAAAATCATAAAAGAGAAGTCCATTCAAAAAACCTCTCTATGTTACTAAAATCCTGAGTAACAACAAATAAGATGTCTTTTCTTCCTAGTTATTCAAACCTATAAGGGGTATAACAGAAGTTGACACAATGGTCTAGCTAGCACAACACAATCTCCTTCATGGATACCCTGAGTTTATTAGGTCTCCAGAGTCACATTTAGTCATTTAACTCAAAAAGTTCTGACTTAATACTTTCCAGTCCCAGAATGAAAGAGCAAATTGACTCCATCATTTTGGTAAAGATGAGATCACCCCATATTAAAAAAATATGCCATGGAGACCATTGGATTTCATAGCAAACAGGGAAAGAAATGATGACACAGACAAATATTTAAAGAAAAAAACATTTAAAGGATGAGAGTGTGCAAGAAGTGGTCATCTATCTCTCTGGACTGCTTTACAGAACAGATGAAATTTAATAGCTTCCCCCAAGGAAGAAAGGTTGGTGTTTTGACTCACTAATTGGAGAGCAAGTAAAAGGGAAAGGAGTCACTTATAGGCAAGATTTGACAAGAGGTGAGAAGCAGGAGCAGCAAATTCTCCAAAGTGGAGAGCAGTGATGATGCTGCCAACTATGCTAAAAATTTTTAGTCTTGAAACCTTAGATTTGCACAGGACATTCAGTTAGGAGAGCTTTCTGTCTCCTGGAAACTGATTCTGGGGACAGTGCAAAACAGAACAGAGTTAGACAGAGAGCAAACATTGCAATTATTTTTAATTTTTAGTATTTTTATGCCAGTGTTTTCACCTTTCAGGATAGAAAACACGATCATTAACAAACTTTCTTTAGGCCTTGCAATAGGAAGACCCTCATGGAATAATTGTAAGGAGCATATTTGGAATTCAAATATAGGCCTTCTGTCAGGTCAGTATAAGCTGACAGGGTTAAAGGGTAAAGCAAAAGTATTGAGATTTTAAGCTTTTTTAGAAGAGAGGATAGAGCTCAGAATATGAGAGGAGATGGGTATACTATAGTTTGTACTGATCAGATAGGTTTGGGTCTGGGTGCCACATTTTAAAAAATGAGTGGATAAGCTCTACTCTTGTGCCATTCAGTCATTTTTCAGTCATGTCCAAATCTTCATGACATCATTTGGGGTTTTCTAGGCAGAGGCACTGCAATGGTTTGTCATTTCCTTCTTCAGCTCATTGTACAGATGAGGAAACTGAGGCAAACGGGATGAAGTGATTTGCCCCAAGTCCCCCAACCAGTAAGTATCTCTCCCTGACTGCCTAAACTTTATGCACAGTTGGCAAGTGAGACATAATGACATGGAAGAGGCAGGAGAAGAGAAGACTTGCCTGGGAAAGAGAAGAGTTGAAGAGACCAACATGGCAGGTTTCTGCAAGGTCCAAAGACCTGTCCTATGAATGGAGCATTCAGTTTGACCTTTGCTTGACTCCAGAGGGTAGAACTAGAAGTGCAAAGAGGCAGTTTTTGCCTCAATAAAATGAAAACCTCTCTAATAATGAGAATTATTCCAAAGTAGACAGATTTTCATGCACTAAGGCCTCAGCAGGATTCCCTTCAACCTCTGGGGATCCATAGTTCTGGGAGAAAAGCCAGAACATGTTCACCATATGATACTATTATCTTTTCTAAGAGTTGCTGTTCTGGGTGAACCTGAACAAGGAAGGATTAGGATGCCCCCATTTCAAGACACTACAAGATAAAGGAGGTCCTTGGAAAATTATAAAATTGCCAAGTCCTGCATCAGCTGGGTGGCACAGTGAATAATAAGGTACTGACTCTGGAGTCAGGAGAACCTGAGCTCAAATTCAGCCTCAGACCCTTGATATTTACAGGCTTGTAACCTTGGACAAAGTCACAAGAACAACAATGTCAGTTATTATTTAGAAGCAAGTCTATTCACTTCTGTCTACAACAAATGTTTGACTGACAAGGAAGGAATTGGATGTGTTCTTGAACTGCTTCTGTCCACCTAAAGGTTTTTCTAAGTTTACTAATTGTACTGCATTGTGTCTCAGGTAGATGTCTTTCCAACTTTCCAATATTTCTTTCACCCTGGGGGACCAAGAGGGAGAGTGACACATTTTAGAAGAATCAGGGGATTCCCTAGATGGAAAATAACCCTCTTTCAGCAAAGGTTTCTGTATAAACAACTGGTCCAGTGGTCCCAAAAAAACACACTGGGATGGTACAACTGGAATGGTACAAAAGAACCCAACAGTGTGTTGTTGGTCTCTTTAAGCATGACTCTCTAATCCCACATAGAATCCCCAAGGCTAGCTGCTTACCTTGATGAATAAAACTCATGCTAAAAATTATGGAAAATATAACTAAAAACAGTAAAGAAGTATGGAAACACAACCCAGAATGCTCTTAATTGTTTTTTGGACATAAAAATGTGACTATGCTAACAAAGGGATTATATAAGAATGATTTTTCCTTTGCCTTGAACCTGGATGTTAGCCTTGCTGCTTAAAGAATAAAGAGAGATAATTACTGACTATAGTAAGTTCATTTTCTCCCAAACTTAACACATATGAGTGTTTGTTAATGGCAAGGTTCACACAAGACTCAAATCGATGCTTCCCTGATCCTCTGGTAGGATGGTGGTGGCAGGGAATGGGAAAGGGAGGAAAAGCTACTCACAAAAGGGCTTTAAGAAGGAGGTGAGAATTGTGGGTGGATTTTTGAACTCAGACAATGTAGGAAATTAAAAAGTGAACAATACAGGTTTGAAGGAAAATGTGTTGGAAATATAGAAAATATACACATGATAACACACAATTCCTTTTTATAATTAAAGAGGAGCCAAAGTAAAGGGAGAAAAAAAAATCAGTTTTCAATCATGAACCTTTTCTTTACCCTTCAAACAATTTGGAGAGTATAGTCTTTTAAAGGGAATAGTCTTTAAATTGTCAAATTTGAAAGATGAAGAGGATGGAAATTCATTTCCACATGAGGAATTTTTTATTGATTATTTAGTTCTAGATAGATCAAGAATTTTAGATGTGGAGTTAAGGACTTGGGTTCAGATGCTGAATGATCTTGTCACTGTGTTTTATAACATATGCACTCAATTTCCTCAGCTTTAAAATTAGGGAAGTGAAATTAATAATCTGTAAGACCCTTCCAGTTCTAAATATATATTTTTAAATAGCACCAATTATAGCAACAACAATAACAATGATAAATATGGCAAAAGGAGGACCAAGAGGAGGAAATGGCATAATAGGGCTTTGACTCTTGACTCAGGTACCTGTTTGCAAATCCTGGCTCTCCTATTTATAAAATAATTGACTAGGAAAGGCAGATTCACCTTTGAGGGTTTCAATCATCTTATCTGTAAAAGGGGTATGCAAGTCAAAAACAAATCATCTCTAAGGGCATTTCTGGTGTTAACATCCATTAAAATCCATTCCAGCTTATAAAAATGCATATTGTACAAAAAAATCCAGTGTTAAGTTATAAAGAAGCAAAGTTGAAAAAAAGACAAGATCTTCACCTTCAAAAAAAACTTTGCAGCAAGGAATAAAGTTATCTTTTATGGACCTAGAATAGGAAATTAACTTTTGAGTAATAGCTAGCCTTTATAAAGCACTGTGGCCACCTCATCTGATCCTACAAGTACTTTTATGCCAAGAAATTAAATCACAAACATCATAGTTTATGAGGTAGAAGGAATCATAGAGTTACAACCCACTCAATTGTACAGGAGAAAAAATGAGACCCAAAGAGAAGGAAAGTGGATTCCCCAAGATCACCCAGGTAGCGAAGTAGAAGGATGAAGCTAATTTACTGTATTGAGTCAACTATTGCCAGGCACTGTGCAAAGTATTTTGCAAATATTATCTCAAGTGATCCTTACAATAACCACTGGAGATAGGTGTTAGTATTGTCACCATTTTACAATTTAGGAAACTGAGGCAAAAAGAGGTTAAGTGACTTGCCTAAGGTCATCCAGCTAATCTGAGGCTAGACTTGACCTCAAATCTTCCTGATTAAAGACTCCATGGTACCACCTCATTGGCTCTAGATAGAAGCAAAATAGAGCTCAGGTCTTCTTATTCCAAATCCAAATTGTTCCCAGATTACAATCATGAAAAGAAGTTTAAAAAGACAGAAAGGAGAAAATTAAGAAAAATGAAAATTAATGTTTAGTGAGAAAAGAGTGATTCCGTTTTCCATCAGTTGTACACCTGAAATGATTACTCCCCATTAGGCACTGCCATTATTTTGCTAGCTGTCAATTTCATTTGGTTGGGTCTTCAACACTAACCTTTCTTGCTTTTCTTTTACACATATGAGAGAAAAAACAGCCCTACCTCTGAAAAGTCAGGCTAGGGGAGTCTCCACTTCAAGTGCCAATGAGGCTTTTATTAAGAGTAAGTCTTGGGGCGTTTAGGCGGCATAGTGGATAGAGCACTGGCCCTGGAATCAGGAGGACCTGAATTCAAATCCATCCTCAGACACTTAATAATTACCTAGCTGTGTGGCCTTGGGCAAGCCACTTAACCCCATTGCCTTGCAAAAAAAAAAACACAAGAAAGAGTAAGTCTTGCTTATGTCTTCAGAGGTGTCTTTTTTTTTTTTACAAAATATTCTCAGTATGATAGGACCCCAAGTTTACAGCCAAAGTTAAACCATGGAAAACAAAGATGAAATGAGGAATAATGCATTTTGGTTGCAGTGAATAATTCAAGCATTGGATCTAATGTATAGCAAATTGAGCTCAGGCCAGAGAAAATGTGGATAAAATGAGTTTAACAGAAAATAATGGAATGTAGAAACATGTTTTTAAAGCAATGATGCAACTTTTTAATAACTGAGAAACTAGATTAAAGGTCATGATAAATTTAGGAAGAAACCCTCCCATAGATCTTACCATTCACAGGATATAATATAACAGATATGGTTGGTTGTACTGCTAGAGAGGTAAAGCTCACAAATGGAAGTGATGAGAATAGTAGTTCAAGAAAGGAAGGATCAAATCCTCAGACAATCTTGTTAAAAATTCCAGAAGAGTTAAATACTCTCTAAGGAATAACATTTTAACAGTTTTCTCATTCCAGAGAGCATTTTTAATTGCCTTCATGATATAACAGTATGAGATTCTAAATTGGGAGACCTGGATTTGAATCCTGACTCATCTTCCTAACTTGTAAACCTTGAACAAATGACTTCACCTCTATGGGCTTATTTCCTTTTTGTAAAGAGATGGAGTTGAACTAGATGATCTGCTAAATCCCCTTCAGTTATAAATATATGACTCAATTTCATGGTAATATGTCTTAAAAAAAACTATGAAGCAAAATCCATCAACAGGTCACTCTGGGGACCCCCTCCAAATGACAAAAGTTCCCTTGGCATCTGCTTCAGACTACACCTGCTATAACACAATAAAAAGTAAATTCTCTCTATAGGAGGATGAATTAATTGAAGGAACTAGGGATGTTTCCACTGAAGAAGAAAAGATTTAGAACAGACTGGATACCTATCATTAAGTAAAATAATGTAAGTTCCATTTGGATGGGACTCTTTTGCTTGTATTCTTTGTATCACATTACCTAGCATAACGGTTAGCACTTTGATAAATGCTTAATTTGTAAAGTATTTGAAGGGTTGTAGTGGAAGATCCTGTTTGGCCCCAGAGCAAAGACCTAGGAGCCATGGCTACAAGTCCCAAAGAGGCTAATTTTGCCTTAAGGCAGGAATGTACTTCCTAACAATTGGTGCTAACAAAAAGGGTTGCCCTGGGAAGTAGAGGGCTCCTACACATGGCAGGATTTCAAGATGTAGGATGGGTATTTCAGATGAGTTAAGTTGCCTCTGATGTCCCTTCTAACTTAGATCTTGTATTCTGTGTGTGATTTATCATCGGCCCTCCAATAACTAATCTGAGACCTGAACACATAATTTGATGTCTCATATACTGAGATCATTTATTTAACTTCTGAGTTAAATAAACAGTACAATATTGGAGGGTTTAAGTTTAATATCTGGATTAAGTAAAAGGTAGAATGTAGGCACCTAGGTGACACAGTGGATAGAGATTTGGGCCTGAAGTTGGACTTGAGTTTGAATCTGACCTCAGATATTCACTAGCTGTGTAACCCTGGGCAAGTCACTTAATCTCTGTCTGCCTCAGTTTTCTCATATATAAAATAAACTAGAGAAATAAATGGCAAACCATTCCAGAATCTTTGCCAAGAAAACCTTGATGGGGGTCACAGAGTCAGAAGTAACCAAAACAACTGAACATCAACAAGAACATTGTCACTACATTTTAAATGTTTGATTCTTTCATAGACATCTGGAATTCTAGGGTACCTTCTGTTCTAATGCTCTGGCTTGAGCTGCTGTCTGTTAAACTGGTCCTGAGTCCTCTCAAAAGATTTATAGAGGATTATGCCATCACTAGGGTTCTCAGCTTTTTAGGAGAAGACCATATAACCTTTGACAGTGATCTCTCTCTGTGGAGTCAGAGAATGCCACCAGCACAAAGTCAAGACCTGTTACAAAGTATTCAGATGGATCATTCAAAATGCCAGAAATTTGGGAGAAACGGGAATTGCGTTTTGTGATGAGTGTGCTATAGAATCAACCTAACAAGAAAGGTTCTTTCTTCTTTCCGACAATTAAGAAAACACAATAGACTTTTGAAAATGAATTATCTGTAAAATGAGTGAAAAACTTAAAACCTTAGGACCTCCAATACAAGCAAGGAAGGTCCTGCAAGGACCTTCTTGTTGAAAAGTCATTACCCATTCAAAAGTTCCAAGCATCAGTAGTAGGTCTTTATGGGATTGGATTTGATGAGATCAAAATGCAAAAAGGAGAGAAATTTTCTCCAGGTGAAAATCTGAGAAAGAAAAAGAACATTGAGCCCATACTATACAAGAATGAGTTGAAGGATGTTTGGAGATTTAGCCTATTGAAGAGATGAGAGCCAGAGGGACATAATAGAAGTCTTAAGTTATTGAAAAGCTGTCAAGGCTTTCAGAATGAAGACCTAAACCACTCAGCAGATATTACAAAGAGGCCCATTTAAATAGGATATAACGATGAACTTTCTACCATTAAGAGTTGGCCATGTCATGAATTGCCCTTCACTGGAGCTCAACAAACAGAGGATGGAAGAGTATTAGTCAAGTACGTTATAGGGAAACTTCAGATTTAGGTTGCACTCAATCACCACTGGGATCCTTTCTACTTCTAAAATGTTGTGACTTTGTAAAAAAAAAAACTTACAAGATAGTAGAAAGATAGAAACTAATCACAGTTCTAGGCACATTTATCCATTAGGCAGAAGGGCAATCTCCCCAACCCTTCTCCTGGTCTATTCCAATAAGGATTAAAATAAACTGTAGTTTTTCCTGGTATTGGCCCTGAAATAAATTGGGGCAGAACTAAAAACTATAGACAGAGAGAATTTCAATTAAAATTTTAAAATGAACTGGCATTTTCCTTTCTTGGGAAGAGGTTGTTCTTTCTTCAATATGTTTATTTTTTAAACTGTGTGCAAAATTTAATTTCTTTCCCCCCTCACTATAAACATGTTTATGGATGAGAGGTAGCATGATATAGTAGAGAGAGGATAGCCATTGGAGTCAAGAAAAGCTGAGATTAAAGTCTTGGTTCTGATACGACTAAATGTGTAATCCCACTAAGGTAGGGCAGCATTAAGAGACTCAGGCAACTCTGTGAGATAAGTTTCAAATTTTCATTGTTAAATGGAATTTTTATACTGGTTCCAAACCAATGAAATCATGGATCTGGACTGAACTAAGGTATTTCTTAGTAACTGTCTCTTGGACAGGAGCTGCAAATGGACAATGAACAAAACTCAGAATTGACTAAGAGGGCATGGCAGGGTGGGTTACCTTTGAAAAAATGGCACAATGCTTTGAGCAATCCTAAACTACTCCCTGATACAAAAGTCGGGATGATCCTAGGTATGCTGTCCAGTTGTGACTCAAGGAATCTCAGAAGAATCATAACTGAAACAGACCCAAAGGATAATGGAAAGATTCATGGCAGCCATCAGCAGGCTGCAAGATGTCACCAACAGTAAGAAGTAGCATAGAAAACATCATTTAGGAAATTAACAATCAGAAAATGAGATGGGTCAGTCATGTAAGGGGTAAAGTAAAGGGTAGCCATCTAAATGCAAACTCAAGCATGCTATTTTCCATTTTTAAAATTTGTTTTATGTTTGATTTTTCCTCTCGGGGATTTTTTACTTTTTGTTCTGATTCTTCTTTCATAACATGAGTAATAGGGAAATATGTTTAATATAGTTTTATATAAATATATATATATATATATATATATCCTATTTCAGACTACTCACTGTCAAGAGGAGGAAGGAGGGAAGAAAGGGAGGGAGAAAAATGTGGAACTCAAAATTCTACAAATAAATGAATGCTGAAAACTATCTCTGCATGTAGCTGGAAAAATAAATAAATACATTTATATTTTAAAGAGAAGAAAAAGAAAGTAAGGGACAGCAAATAAATGGTCTAAGCATGTTACTGATATGTATGAATTATAAAAGAAGCAAAAGAATCCCTCCAATGAATTTGGTGTGTAGGGAAGCCTTGAAGAAAGCTCTAAGAGTTACCTGAGACAAAGTCTTGACAAAGATAAACCCAAAAGAAAGATGACAAAATCAGAAGGTTGGCCCAATCCAAATTACAGGCTTGACTAGGAATCCATGTACTCATAAAGTCAACCTGATTGGGGGAGGGAGAGCAGGGAAACATTCCCCACTGACTCTCAGATTTTTACAGAATTCTTTTAACCTCAAGATCAGAAGAAAGAAGAAATCCTGAAGGATAGAAATTGTCCCCATTTAGTGTATCTCCTGGGATCCAGTCTGGCAGTCGATTAAAAAGTATCATCCTGGTTGATCAAAAGTAGTATATCTGTGCTATGTTTGAAGTGAGAAGAAGGAAAAGATCAGAAGACCTTCTCCATCCTACATCCCTTAATTCCTCAGTTATCAGTTTTCTCATCTGCAAAACGGGCACCTTAATAGAATCCAAAATCACAGGTTTGTTGTGAGAAACAAATGAGATTAAAGTATGATACAAATCATGTAGCACAATATGAAGTGCTGGTAATTGATATCATTTTACAATAGTTAGGCAGGATTTAGGGATCACTTTTAGGGTTAGCAGAGTACTTTTTAAAAATTATCTCATTTGAACCTTAAACAATCTTGAAAGGTAGGTGCTTTTATACTCATTTTACAATTGAGAAAACTGAGGCAGACAATCATTAATTGACTAATCCAAGATCACACAGCTAGTAAATATCTAAGGACCTATTTGAATCTGAATATTCCTAACTCCAAATCCATCAGTTTCTGAATGGAGGACAAGTTCAGAGACATTGGAATCATTCAGTGAGATAAAATAAAAGAGAGCAATAAAACTATTTTTAATACAGCATCACTCATTGTGAATATGAAGACAGTACTTTTTAAAAACCTCAAGCACTGCCTGATTGCAAATATCTTGGAATTTACTGAGAATTTGCCATTGACTCAGTCCTCCAAGTAGGCAGGGAGGCACCCTTGGAGAGCTGGGCAGCATGAGCAAAGGAATTTGTTAAGTGTAACTTATAGTTACTTTGGTTGTCAAGTCAACAATGCTCTATCAACACTTGCTGAAATTTTAAACTGGCCTTTTAAACTAACAAAGTGCAGCTTTTCAGAATAAATAAATTTTCTTTCTATCTAATGAGGACAAACTACATGGCAGTGCCAGATTAATGATTTCTTTTACAAACGTTACAGAAGTACTTGAGAAAAACCAATCACCATAAACATGATTTTGTTACTGACTGTGCAAATGATTTCCTAAATTTCTTTGTTGGGCTTGCATTCAGATTTCCTACAAAATGCCTAAGTCTCAGAAGGTTTTGCGAGCCGTGACAACGCCTGCTGCATTCCTATGGGACACTTCAGCCACCCTGCCATATTTTCTGCCGCAGCAGCTCTGCTCTAAACTGGTCCTCCAGAAACCGTGATCCCTAAGGAAGGCAATCCAGGGAACTCTGAAGCTCCCACCCTGAGCTTGAATTACTTTGATCAATGAGAAAATGCATACTTCACTATGTGATGCCAGTTCTACCCCATTAGACTATCTAGTCACCTTGCCATCAGTCCTGTGCCTTATACTCCAATTTCCTACCCCTTGATTTGGGCACAATACTCTCTCAGTGCTTCTGGAAAGGGCATGGATCAATTCATTATTCATGTGATTCTGAAAAACAAACTGTTTTTACTTATCCTTCCTTCTTGAGGAAGACCAGAACATCAGGGAGGTGATGGCATGACACGCAAGTGAACTGGATTTAAGTGTGGGGGTGCTATGCAGAGTGACTAGCCTCACTTTCTCCTCTGGAGCCATCTTGTTCCAGTGGCCAGATATTGATTAGATATAGAACTGGAGATGTCTCTGGATGCAGTGGGAAACCTTGACTTTTTAAAGCTGTCTTTTCCAGGTCAAAATGTGATTAAGGAAAAACCACAGAGTAGGGTTGGCTTAGTTAGATCTGAGCTCAGCCACAGCCTAAAAATAAATACTACCTGTGTGATCTTGGGTCAGTCATATAACTACTCTGAGATTCAATTTTCTCATCGAGAAAATGAAGATAATAATATTTCTATTAAACAGAGTTGTTGTGAGAATCAAATGATGTACTAACTGTAATAAGATTTATGCACCACAAATCACTATATAAAGAAAACTAAACTAAAACCCCTAATGAGTATTTATACAAGGATTTTTAAATAAAATATTAGTAAGAATAATACAGTAGATGTCACAAAATTACACACAATGACCAGGTTGCAATTATACCATAAATGCGGGGCTGGGAGAATATTAGGAAAACTATGCACAGAACCATATTAATAATGAGAACAAAAATCATATGTTTATATCAATATATTCAAAATAAGCTTTTGAGAAGACAAAAACTATTCCTTTTGAAAAAAATACTAGAAGACATAAAAATAGTCCAATATTTCCTTAATTTAAGTAGTGTCTATCTAAAAACAAGAGCCAGTATTGCCTATAATAGAGATAAGCAGGCAAGGTCCTTTTCAATAACATTTGAGGTAAAGCAAAGACATCCATCATCACCATTACTATTCTACATAGTAATAGTGGCTATAGCATCAAGGAAGAAAATGTGAGAATATATATCAACAAAGAAGAAAACAATGGTTTTTGCAATATAATGGTTTATTTACTAAAACCCCAAGAGTAAACTAAAAACTCCTACAGCTTTCCCTCTATACTTTTTCAGATGAGAACCAGCTCTCATATTGCACTGAAAAAAAGTGAGGCCATTTGTTGAATGCTTCCCCTTCTTTCCTCTGCCAAAAAATGGTCATAGTGAACTTTTTCTTTCTGGATGTGGTTGAACGTGGAGGCAAGGACTGATATTAGTCTTTGGGGATGGGGGTGGTGGAAATTCTTTTCATGTTTCAGGATATTTCTTTATTCTAATTTCAAGACTGCTGACATGTAACTTGTAAGTGTATGACACTGCTGTTACTTTTGCCTCTGTTGTGTCTACTATTTTTATTCAAAGGGATTTTGGAGATAACTATGATCTTTTAAATAGCTGTCAACTTGTAAAGGAGAATTTTTTAGTAAATACTTTCAGTGTGAGCCCACACTTCCCAAGGACTAAAGTGATAGTTGAAGTAGTATGACCCCTTGCCCTATTTAGGGATAAATATAATGCAATTTCTGTTCTTACTATATCTTCTCAGAAAATTTCTCTCCAAAGAAGCTGATATTAACTGAAGTAAAAACAAATGAAGTTAATTGATTAAATTGTACTGAGACACTAATCATTAGTAATTGATACTTTTTTTAGGTTTTTGCAAG
Organism: Macrotis lagotis; assembly: GCF_037893015.1. Classification (NCBI taxonomy): domain Eukaryota; kingdom Metazoa; phylum Chordata; class Mammalia; order Peramelemorphia; family Peramelidae; genus Macrotis; species Macrotis lagotis. The sequence continues at coordinate 175,712,819 of NC_133665.1, forward strand.
GCAAATGAGGTTAAGTGGCTTGCCCAAGGCCACACAGCTGGGTAATTATTAAGTGTCTGAGATCAGATTTGAACCCAGGTAACTTCTGACTCCAAAGCAGGTGCTTTATCCACTATGCCACCTAGCCACCCCCATTAGTAGTTGATATTAAGGAAAAGGATTCAAGTTGACAGCATAAAAAAACTCCAACTTCTAGTTTCTTCTATGCTTCAGGACACACTGAAAACCAGGAAAGGGAGAGGTTTACTCAAGGATCTAACTTTCTGAGAGAGGAAGAGCTTAGAATTTGACTCCTCAAAACATCTAACTATGCTATAACCCTATGAACACCATACCATATTAGCATGATGAGCTCCTAAGTCTGGCCAATTCTCTCTAAAAAATTTATAGTTGATCACAAGAGTGACCAATCAAAGAAGGCAAACTGGGCAGCATAAACCTGCCCAGGCTTGAAAAAAATAAATATAATACATGACTGTGGACCATTATTTCATAATATAGAAAGAGCTGCAGAGGCTATTGGATAGACAAAAAGAATAGTTTACATTCACATTCAGGACCATGGACAAGATTTTGGCTTTTCCCAGTAAAAAGACAAGTGGCTTCTAATTCACAGGAGGTGTAGTGAGGTTTAAAAGAGATAAGGGATGTAAAGAAAGTTGTTGATAATGATGATGGTGGTGGTAATGATGATGATGATGATGACATCTTGAGAATTACAAATTGCCTTCCTCACAATAACTATCTGATTGATAGTACAAATATTTGCTTTGCTGAATACTGTTTGTATTTTTTATGGCTTAGTCTAGATCTGTGCCTTCAAAGGGATGATGAATTTCCTTTGTAGAAACTACATAAGCAACTTGTCTGTAACAAGCATTTATTAAAGACTTACTATGTGCCATACAACATGTTGAGTTCTGGCAACAGAAATAGAAGGAAAGAAAAAGTCCCTACTCTTTAGAAACTTATCTTCTCTCATTAGAGATTTGTCTAAGGCACTAAGAAGGTAAGCAATTTTCCCATTGTGACAGAAGTGGCACAGGCCAGAAGACAGGTCTTGAACTACATTAGTCAGTCACTTACTCACTCTACTATGACATCTTTTAGGTGCTATTATCTACCATTTTAGGAATAATTATAACAGTAGTAATTGTTAGTATTTATATAGTACTTCAAAATTTGTAAAGCATATATTTAAGCCATCAAGAAACACTTAGCTACCAACTATGACTAGTCATTGTGGCTACAAACACTAAAGTAAAATAGTCTCTCTTCTCAAGAATCTTACATTTTATCAGTGGAGACAGCATGATCACAGATAAATACAGGTTATGTACAAAAAACTGCAATAGAGGTGGGATAGTGTGGGCACTAGTAACTAGAGACATTAAAGGATTATACTTGAGTGAAGCCTTAAAAGGAAATAGAGGTTCCAGAAGTGAAAGTGAGTAGGGAGATCCTGCTTTGTATGTATCTTGCATTATTCTGCATTTATTTATTTATATACATTATTTTTCACTTTATTCTACCACTGGTTGTATTCTATCACTGTTTTACACATCAGAAAAATAAGGTTTAGAGAGAGCTCATGATTTGTTTTTTTCTTGAGTTTGGTGAGAATTAGGCTGATAGGATATATAACAACATACAAGTCTAAGAAAACACTCAGTTCAGGGTCACTATCAACTAGAAAGAAGGTTCATGAACACATGCACATAAGCACACATATGTGCACACACACATTATCTTAAACAGTTGCCAGGAAGAAAAAGGTAAAATCTAGTAACTGCTAAGGCAGTTCCTTAATTCCTATAAATAGGAATCTTTGTATGAATAATACATTCAACCATGCCCAGTACAAGTGCCATGAGGTACATCATCACTTGTTAAAAAGAGATATCCTGTCACACTAAGATGAGACAGCTTGTTGTAGCGATGGGGGAAGGACTCTCCCTAATCCACCATCTGTATTTTAATGAATTATTCTTCCTAACTAAGTATAAACTCTGTTGTTTCTGTGCTGCTGAGGGACTACTAGCAATGTCAGCACTCTCCATTTGCCCCTAGTCACTCTGTCCAAGTTATAACTCTGTTTAAGAAAGTACAAGAGGAACTTCACTCTCTGAAGTTATATTTTTCTTCTACTCTGGTTAAAACACAACTCTGTACTTTATTTTAGACAGATCTGCCCATATTTCAAAGCAGTAGTGTTTTGTATCTTTTCGGTAACTTAGTAAAAATTAATTTTGCCAAAACTCACATGGATATATTTCAAAAAATAAATAAAAAAATTATCCCTAGAAACAAAGTGACCTTTAGGTCTTATGAATCTGGAAATCTAAAGTTCCAAGCCATTGTCATACTTTGGAAACAATCACTGAAGATTATTCAGGTAGGATCTTGATAAAATTGTATATTAATTACAGACAACTTGATGAATCATATGTACCTTGTTCTTCCTGCTAAGCCTGCCCAGATCTTTGGAAAACAGAATCCCAATCATTCACTCTGAGCTTAAGAGAGAATCGTTCTGAATAATTCATGGGTACAAAAAATGAGGAAGATGTACAGCATGCAACTGATTATAAACACAGTACAGCCAAATGAAACATCATCCTAAAAAAGCCATTTAATTGTAGCTGTGGAAATGAGACTTCGAACAGTTTAGAGAAAAATCATCTTTAAGATGTAAATAAATACAGAATTATTTTAAGGCATTGCCAAGCAGTAAGTCCTTTGATATAGCCAGTGATTATTGATTTGTCCTCCTATAAAAATGAAAAAGTCAATCCAATTTAGGAAGATTGTGAGCAATGAAGAGTGCAATGTAGTAAACTTCTGCAAACGTATGTGAACAAAAGTCTGACATTTACCTGGATTGGAGTATAAAATGGGATCTTAGTAGGCACTCATCTTTTTATCTGGGTCAAGCAAGAAACAACAAAAAGAGAAAGTTGGAAATACAGAACTAAATCTTTTGTTGCAGTTGGCTGCAAGTCACAGTAGACTAGTCTCCAAAAGCCTAGAAAAGAGCACCACTTAATTGATAATGGAGAGATACATAGTGGGTACAAGCAGGGTATTACTGAGGATATTACTAAAAAAATGCATGCTTAGAAAAGAAGAGAGGATGTTTACAGGATTTTCTCCAGGAAGGAAACAAAAAGATAATATAGGTCAACTTGGGAAGTCAGGTGGTACAGTGGATAGAGCAATGATTCACATTCAGTTTCAGAAACTTCCTAGCTGTATGACCCTGGGCAAGTTAGTAAACTTCTATTTGTCTCAGTTTTATCAACTGTAAAATAGGGATAATAATAAACTTGCCTTTCAGAATTATGAGGTTCAAATGAACCTATCACATAATAGGTACTAGGTAAATGCTTATTCCCTTCTCTTCCAACACCCTTATTTTAGAGATGATGAAACTGAATAGCCAAGAGGTTTAAGTGACCCACATCTGGAGGCTTTTGTCCTGTCATTCAGTCATGTCTAACTTTTCATGACCCATGGACTATATCGTACCAATACTATCTACAGGGTCTGTCATCTTCTTCTCCAGTAGATTAAAACTAACAGAAAAAAACTGACTTGCCCAGGGCTACACACTTAGTAAGTATCTGAGGCTGGATTTGAACCCTGGTCTTCCTGATTCTGGGCCAGCAGTCTATTCACTGAACTACCTACTTAACCTATAGGCCACAAGAAGAAAGTTGAAAAACTGGGATTTAAGCTCAAGTCATGTGGCAAGAACAGACCATCTGATCTACTTATAGCTTCAAGATAGCAAGGGAAATCAAGGAAGGTTCTCACAATATTTGATGGGTCCTCTACAGCCAAATTATGGAAGGTCATGGAAGATTCAAAAAAACATGGGGAGAGACAGAGGGACAAGGATCTGTATGGTTGGAGGAAACATTTATACCAATGACGTTACAGATCCATTTTAATATTTTTATATGCACATTGTCTGGACTAAGATGAGTACTCCCTAAGAAACTTGTGGATTGAAATATATTCTTGGAAGAAAAATGCTATGATATTAAAGATTAAAAATACAAATGTGAAAAGTCAATTCACCAACAAGCCTTTATTAAGTACCTACTAGTTGTTCCTGACACAGTGCTAAGGGCTCAAGATACAAGGCAGGAAACACAACCTCTTCCCTCAAGGAGCTTCCAGTTTTTTGGTAGAGACAACATGCAAATAAATACATATTTATTATAGATACATATAAACATACATAGAAATAGTTGCATACATACAAATGTATATTTGTGTGTATATATATTCATGTAGCTGGATACATGCATATCTAGTTATATATGTGCTTAATATGTTATTTATATTAATTTTATATTTTTATAGTTGTTTTATATATTTTATAGTCAAGTGCTAAATATATTAGTTATATTAAAATATTTTAAAATAGTTATATTGAAATATATTGGTTATATTAAAATATTTAAATTATTTCTTCATCTCTAAATGTGTTATATTAAAATATTTTAATAAAACAAATTGTATATGCACATATGTATACATAATATACTATATATAGTAGAAGTAGAAATAAATCTCCATGGGGAAAGTCCTATCAATGAGGGAGCTCTAGAAGGACCTCCTGTAGAAAATGGAATTTAAACCTGAGCCTTAAAGAAAGTCAATAAAACCAAGAAGTCAGGTAAAGAGAGAAAATGTGTTCTAGGATTGGGGACACACAATGCCAGGACACAGAGCCACTAGATGGTATTTGATGGATAAGGAACAGTAAGTACATTAGTTTAGGAAGATTATAGAGAACATGGAAGGAAATAAAGTATAAGATTGGAAAGGTAGGAAGGTGTTGGATTATGAAAGTCTTTAAAAGCCAAATGGAGCATTATACTATAGACAATAGTAGTTTATTGAGTAGAGGGATGAAATGATTAGGAACTAGAAAGATCACATTCCTCTTTTTAAAAAAAAATAAGCAGTTTTCCTAAAAGTTGAAGATCAAAGAGACATTACCATATACAAGGCCAACTAAAACAACTTGGGAAATAGAAAAATGAATAAGAAATGAATAAAGCTAATAGAGTCTATGTTGGTAGCCATGTATACATCAACATCTCCTTGGCATATCACAGAATATACTTCAATCTCAGGAACACTCTGGGGCCATAAAAGGTCTGCAGCTTCATTTATTTTTGAAAAACAAAGACTCAGGGTGACAATATCTGTCTAACCAGGATAATGTTATTTTCTTTTCTTTCCTATTTATATTCACATAATCACTTAAATTGTGTTTTTAGTCTTTTGTCTCTGTTTCGAGGAAACCCACAGGTTGAATCCCGGACAGTATCACATTTGCTAATCACTGAAACATCTTCAAGGAAAACCCATCTGAAACTATATGTCATAACATCATCTTTTATTTTATTTTTTTTTATTTTGCAAGGCAATAGGGTTAAGTAGCTTGCCCAAGGCCACACAGCTAGGTAATTATTAAGTGTTTGAGGTCATATTTGAACTCAGGTCCTCCTGACTCCAGGGCCACTGCTTTATCCACTGCACCACCTAGCCACCCCATAACATCATCTTTTAAATCATTTCTGAAACTAGTCCTTTGCTTTAGTGGTTCTATGGAAAGAACACATAAAGCTAAGCATGCCCCCACCCTTTTGGTATTTGCTTGCAAAAATAGCACAAACTTACATGCTGTGTTATTTGGAAGGACTCAAACTTGGCCACCTCGTGTGAGTTCCTTCCTAGTGAAAGGGATTAAAAAAAAAAACAAAGGTCTAATCAAATGCCCAGTGAGTTGGCCACTTCATGCTTCCCAGCATCTAGGACTCCCTCCCATTCTCCCCTGTTTGCAGTCATTCGAAATGCATTCAAAGGGAAAGTGGTGATCGATTGCTAACTCACATTTTCATTTAGTCCCTAAACCTTGCTCTTCTAACTGCTGACATTCATTTCAATCAGGATTGATTCAGTTGGATACACTAGTATAATCACAGAGAAAACCCATATAAGATTTTAAATACCTATCCCTTTTGGCAAAAAGCTTTGTTTCAAAACTAAGTAACAGTGAAGGTTGAAAGGTCACATAGAAATTATAATCAATGCTAATTAAAGGGTCACAGACTAGGCACCATTGACTGAGATATTAGCTTAAGCATTGACTGGAATCTTAGGAAGGTGGCAGAGTGAGCGTTTTATGAAGGATAGTTCCTTAGGATAAAGACCCCCAAAGGCAGAAAACTCAGTAATGACAAGAAGCTAAGTGAACAAATCTTCAGTAAAGTAATTCTTAGTAAAAACAGTAGTGAAGAACCAATCCAACAGCACAGGATTCCTATTGTTTGAACTATTTTGTTCTGACCTAGAGGTCCCTGAGTCTGGCACAATCTTTGGTTCCAGCCACTAGAGTTAAATCCATAGCAGTTTCACAGCCCCCTGCTACTATGGCAAGTTTGAGAGCCATGAATTAAATGATCCTTCAAACGACTGAAAAAGAAAAGGGAGTGCTATGGAGAAGAATTTAGAAGACAAAAATATTGGAGATAAGTAGAGAGCTGTGATGAAAATTAATTATTATACCCCTGGAAGAAAGAGGAAGTCATTTGAAGAAATGAGAGAAAAGACTCAAGGGTCAAGTTTTTGTGCACAAGCACGTGCGTGCGCACACACACACACACACACACACACACGCACACCAGGGTCATGAAGGAATCTACTTGACCCTTTTTTATATCCAGTCCTGGGAGCAAAGGTGAGTCTAGGAAATGAAGAAAGTGAGTGGCAAAGAGGACAGTAACGTTTGCATGAGTGAGACTAGTCAAAATGAACAATAAGCACCTACTAGAGTGGACAAGATAAGTCTCCCCATAGTAGTACACAAGAAGTTATTAACTTCTAAGAGATGAAGACCTTGTACAAGGGTAGGGTTTGAGAAAAAAAGACAAAAGGTGAAGGTGGCCAGGTAAATCAGGAGGCTCCAGTAGATGGATCATTTGAATTCAGGAATTCTGAGCTTCAATAGGGCCAATGTCATTGAATATCTACATGAAATCTGGCGCCAATACCCTCAGCCCATGGGAGAAGGAAGATACCAGGCTATCTAAGGAGGAGTAGACCAGTTAAGGCTAAAATGAATTTTAAGTAAAAACTATCATGATGATTTGTGGCCTTCGGGATGTCAACTCTACTTCCAATCTGGGTATCATAAGAAGATGGAAGGAAGGAAGGAAATAAAGAAGGAAGGAAGAAATTAGTGGTAAGAAAGAAAGGATTAATCCAGATAAAAGCTTACTGAGAAACAAATGAACAAGCAATTTTTTAAGAGCCTTCTCCATGGGTAAGTACTAAACAATAAAGGAAAATGATTTAAAATCTCCTGTGGAGATATCACAACAAACCCTTCAAGGCTCTCAAAATAAAACAATCTAATGACTCCCCAAACCCACCAGAATAGTTCAAAATAACATGCAAAGAAATAAGTTAAAATATCAAAGAAATAAGCACAGAAATTAGAGCTCCCATGGAAGAAATCAGCATGTATAACCAGGGAATAGTAATGAAACAAGAAACGTTAAAGATGTTCTTCATAAGAGTACATTCTCTGGAAAAGAAAACAATAGAACTGGGATGCAAAAATTCTGAGTGAGAAGAAAAAGTGAGCAATTTTCAAAAAAATAAGATTGAAAGAATATGAAAGTTCTACAAATAATACTATGAAAATTGAAAATAAAATCAAAGAAATAATCAAAGGATTATAGGTATTTCAGAAGGAAATTTTATGTATATAAATATATGTACATATATATTTATACATACATCCATCATCAAAAGGAAATTTGACTTTCATACCCCCAAAAAATCATACAGAAAATGTTCTCAGAAATGTTAGAAGCAGGCAGGAAAGCTCAAACCAAGAGAATATGCAGAACTCCAACAGAAACAAACTCCAAGTTTAGTTCACCAAAAAATAGTATAGTCAAATTTTTGAGCTTAAACCTCAAAGGACAAGTTTAAGATTCATAAGAAAAAAATCATTTAAATTCCAAGAGGAACCAATGTGAATAGGAGAGGTCATTTCAGGATGAGAAAAAAAAATCTAAGGAATGTTGCAATATTACATTGAAAAAAAAGCAAAGAATACATGATGGTCCCCCTACTCCCCACAAAAATAAAAATAAAATCTATGCCTAAACATGTAAAAAAATAATTTTCTATTCAGCAAAAGAAAAAGAACCAAGATATTCCTTCAAAAGAATTCAGACATAAGTAGGGTATTCAATATGTTAACTAATCAAGCAACAAAAAGTTAAATACTTTCAAACAGCAATTAAAGCCAAGAGATGCTTTGTGTTTTTTCTCTTATTTATAAGGGATAGTTTAATGGGTAGAGGAGAGAATATATTCAGAAATGAATATTATAATATTAATAAAAATAACATGTTTTAAAGGAAGACTAAGACATGAAATATTTACATGTGACTAGGACTAGAAAATGACATAAATATGAAAGAAGCAATATTACTAGAGGGGATTAATTTTCTTTTTAAAAACTCAGACATTATCTGAGTAACTATAAGCAGACAAAGAAAACATTAAAGAGCTAAGTATTAGAATGTTTAGGCAGAAAAACTAATGGGAAAAATAAGAAAAGAAATAATGGAAAAACAAATTAATACATCAAGGTGAAAATAGAATTACTTAATAAATCTACACCTTATGTGTGAGGATAATATAAATAGCCTTCTCAAAATAGGAGAGAAGTTTTTCTGAATTTTATTTTTTGGGGGTATGATAGTCAGGTTTTCTTTTGATTATATATATATATATATATATATGTATATTTCTATATATAAATGTACATATATATTTATATATGAAATTTTCTACTGGAATAACTATAATCCTTTGATTATTTCTTTGATTTTATTTTCAATTTTAACAGTACTGTTTGCAGTACTCTCATATTCTTTCAATCTTGCTCTTTTAAAAATTGTTCAGTTTTTCTTCTGAAATCCTAGTTCTATTTTTTCTGTTCCAGAGAATCTACTCTTATGAAGAACATCTTTAGCCTTTCTTAAATTATTGTAAGAGAAAAAGATAGGAAAGAGGGAAGGAAAGAAAATTACTATGATAACTTAAGAAGAAAAGTAAACAAGAGGCTTTCAATTTTTCCCTCTGCCTTATGACAGAGATGACAAACTGACAAAATAGGGGAAAAATAAATTATGTGTATGCATTCATATAATTTATGAAAATAACAAAAACATTATCTTTTTAAAATTCAATGAAATATTAATGCATTAAATTCACAATAAAAATAACACAACAGAATTGTTTTTTAAATCATCAACAGGCTACATACAAGATAAACATTTAAGACCTAAAAGTAGCAATATGACATAAAAAAATTGGAAAACCAATTGGAACCAATTAAATTCTCTATTTGATACATATTGGCAATGTGAACTTGGACAAGTCCTTATATCGCTGAGAATCCAAAACAACTCTCTAAGGTTACAAACTCTAGAAGTTGTGGATCTACATTGGTAAATGGAGTTTACTCATCAGAAATTTCTACCAATGAAATCTCACATCTCATTTTAAAAAAAGTGTGTGTGTGTGTGTGTGTGTGTGTGTGTGTGTGTACACATGCACATACACACTTTTATCAGTCAGTCATTAATCATTTCTTAAGGGACTTCCATGTTCCAGGAACTATGCTAACTACTGAAATACACAAAATATATGACAGAGACAAGAGAGAGATACAGAGAAAAGGAAACAGAGACAGAGAGCTCCTGAGTGAAAATGAATGGTTGAAATAAAATCTAAGAGGAATCCAAAAAGGTAGGAATTTCCATTATAATCTCAAATGAAATGAAAATAAAATTAATAAAATCAAGGTTAAAACATCATGCTTACAGACAAAAAGGTGACAATAAAAGTAATAATAATGTATACTCATCAAAGAATATAGAGGTTAATTTAATAAAAGAAAAATTAGCTATGTTACAAAAAGACTTTGGCAGAGAAACAAAAACATTGCTTTCTCAAAGATGTATAAATTCAACAGAAAGGTGAACAAGAAGAAAAATATGGAGTGATATTAATTTTGCATGAAAACTATAAAAATGTTAAATTTTCAAGGGGAGGGGGAAGGAGAAAAATGTAAAACTCAAAACCTTGAAGAAAATGATGGTAAAAACTACTCTTACATGGAGTTGGAAAAACAAATAAAATATTTTTAAAATGTTTAAATTTGATATACATTTTCAAGCATTTCATGGTATCTATTAAAAATGGTGTTTGTGTTATATAAACATTTGCTAGAATATAAAAGAATCACAAACTTGATGATAATGATGCTTTGTCCTTCATTCTCAAAGAAGACCATGACATCAGGAAGTTGATGCCATGACTAGTACATGAATTGGATTTGAGTGAGGAAGGTTATATTATGCCACCAGTCTCACCTTCTCCTCCAGAGTCATCCAAGTCCAGTGGCCAGATATGAATTAGGACAACTAAAGATGGCCCTGGATGTAAGGCAATCAGGGCTATGTGATTTACCTAAGTCATAGCTAGTGAAAAGCAATGTCTAAGGCTGCATTCCTGACTCCATGGTCAGTGCTCTATCCACTGAACCACCTAGTTACCCATTGCAAACATAAAAAGCAGATATAAGTATATCAATCTATAAATAATTATGCAAAAGAGTAATGATTAAAGAAAATAAGAACAAAATGAATAGATATTAATATGGACTAATAAATTCCTAAATGATGAATGGATCAAAGAACAAATCCTAAATATAATATATAATATTGTTGAAGATAATAAAAAACAAAGATATAGCATCCAAAAATATATAGGCTAGAACATAGTTCTTAAAAAGAAAATTCCTATTTTTGAAATTTTATATTAACAAAATGGAAAAATAATCAGTGAAATAAGCATAAAATTTAAAAGATTAGAAAAATCAATAATTTGGTAACTTTAACAAATACCAAAAATAGTTTTTAAAGATAAAAAATAAATGAACTTTAAAATCAATGGCCCACAAACCAAAACTAACTGTCTTTTAAAAACTAGTGAAATATTTTCCAAAAATAATTCTAGTGGGTTTTTTTTTCAAACAGCCATAGAAATCAAGAAAAGGAGAGGGGGAACCATTTTTTTTAAAAAGACAAAGAATAATTCACAAAAAATAGCAGAGTGAAAAGAGAGAAAATACAATTAACAATTATATGCCAGTAAAGCTGAATATTCAATGGAAACTGATGGCTAAATCTACAAAAAATTCCCAAAGTAGCAAAACATGGACCAGATATCTTAAGCAATTCAATCTTAGAAAAGAAAACAAGTAAACCATGAATTAATTGCAAAGAAAACCAAATAGACCAGATGGATTTGTGAGTGAATTCTAGAAAAATAATTAAAGAGCAATTAGTAGCTATGATACAGAAATTATTCTCAAAAATAGAGATGGAAGGCACTCTACCAAACTCCTTTTATTAAACTAATATAGTCCTGATAGCCAAGCCAAGGAGAGACAATACAGAGAAAGAGAACTACAGAACAGACAAGTTTCACTAATGAATATTGATACAAAAATTTTAAATAAAATCTTTGTATGGAGACTACAAAAACATATTCAGAAAACAATGCACTATGAAAAAGTTAGAGTCCTATCAAGATTACAAGGATAGAGCCTATCATTAGAAAAACAATTATAATTAACCATATTAAAAAGATATCAAAACCATATTTTTATTTCAATACATGCAGAATAAACTTTTGACAAACTACAGCACTCATGATTTTTTAAAGGTCTTTCATCAACATGATCAAAAAGCATATAAAGTCAATTCTCATCATTCACGGTAGTTTTGTTCTATAAAGTCACCCTGAACACTGAATTAGTGAATACTGAATCATTACTCCTAGGGGAAATAAAGGGTTAGATTCCTACAAGCCTCTAGTCATTTTCATCAATTGGTCAATACATAAGCTTATTTTATGCGTGTTTCTGTTTAATGACACCTCATTAACATTTAATTCATAGCTAACAGCATTTAATTCTTGCTGGAATAAAGCTTATTTAATATGTATTTTCTCCATAAGGCACCCCACAGCCTTCTTGACTTTAGAAAGAATAATCAGCCCTTCAGCATTACACCTGGGGAAGGCAGCATTTTAAACAGAGGAATCACCAGCAAAAAATGCAAAAATTTCTACACTAAATAGACATCAACTGGCAATATGAGAACTCTATAGGGATTCAAATTTTTCACCACTCTGTACAAGTCCACAAATGACCACAAAAGCATTGAAAGTATTGATTTTGGGGTTACAAATAAATTTAAGGGAGTAGTGCAGAATTCATGAGTAAGATCAACGTATTTAAAACTCAAAATATCATTGTTTACAATGAAGGAACACTAGGTGCTTTCTCAGTACAATAGAGGCACAGCAATTATGTCACTTGACATAGTTCTAGAAATGCTACCTATGGTAATTTGACAAGAGAACAATAAACATAAAAAAAGAGAAAAGAAAATCATTTTTTGCAGACAACTTATAAAATCATGAAGAATCAATGAAGACATTGAGATGATTAATAGCTTCTACAAAGCATATACAAAATAAATCCAATAAAACTATCAGCATCTCTACAGTACTAACAAAAATAATAATAAGAGAAATTACATTTAAGATAGCAAAGTATCTGGAAATTACAGTATTTACATTAATGCTATTATAAAACATTCTTTATAGAAATATAAATATAGAAATACAAAAATTGGAGAAACAGTCACTGTCAGTTAAATGGCTAAATAGTTAAAAATAGTTATCAATCAGATTACCAAGGAAAGATTTTATAATTGTAGACAAATTAGTTTAAAAATTTATTTAGAGAAACAAAGTATCTCCAGATTCTTAAGGGAAATAATGCAAAAAATAATGAGGGCAGGGACCATACCAAGTACTTAGTGTAGCAGCCAGCCCATAATGAGCACTTGATAAAGACTTGCTGATTTGATTAGAACTTCACACTACATTATACACCATTTGCAATGTAATATTGTGGCACAGTATTGAAAATCACAGTAATATTGTGGATAAAATGTAGCCTCAGAGTCAGAAAAATCTGGATTCAAATTTTGCCTCTGAAACTTACTCGTTATTTTATCCTGGAAAATTTTTTCAATCCATTCTCAACTCTAGGCAACTTTATTAGGAGTTCTTAATCTGAGATCTATGGACTTGTTTGTTTTTTTAATATGCATTTAAAAATATTATTCTAACAAATGTTATTGTGGGCTTACCTAGACTGTCAAGAGTCTGTGCATAAAAAAGGGCTAAGAACCACAGCTTTAATCCATTGGTCAGTCCACAAGCATTTATTCAGTTCCTACTATGTGTCAGTCAAAGTGAATCCAGAGAAAGGTGAAATAATCCCTGTTCTTGAGGTTTTTATAGTCTTGCTGGCAGAGACAACATATACATATATAGGTGTATGCAAATATGACTCTCTGGGCTCAGTCTCCCAACCTCACCTTCCACTGGAAACTTGGGTCCACAGAAAAGTGGCTAACTACTTCACCCCTCAGGATTCTACCAAGACAATCACTTAGAAACTCTAGGATTCTTCTAAATATCAATTAGCTAATTGACTTCTTCCCAATGTCGATCAACCAGTTGAACTTCGTTAACTTTAACAAGAGATATTTACTGGATGAGACACATTCAGTGTTAGTGTGCTCAAAGTCAAAAAGTAATGAAATCTACATGTAAAGAATATGTGGAGCCAAGGGGTACCTCACACCTTGGGAGTCCTTGAGGAGTGCCCCATCAAGATCACTTCAAGGAGTGGCAAGCACAGGCAATAGGTGAGTCACTCCCTGGCTTCTTTCAGGAAGTAGCTGACAGGTGATTTATTGCCAAATTGAGTGAAGTGGTCTACATTTATAGCACTGGTACTTAAGATCAAATTCTGTTGTTGATACTATCAAGTCTGGGCCACCAAATGTCACTGGACCCTTGGTTGGCTTTTCTGGATCTTCCAGTCTCATCAGTCTTCAAGACACTTCAATTGCAACACATTCATTCATAGGCATATGGTGGCAAGAGAACTAGATTTAATAGGCAAATGAAGGGGAAGCACTTATTAATCACCTACTATCTACCTAGCACTGGGAGTCTCATTTTACTAATGATGAAAGTGAGGCAGAAAGGAGAAGAGACTTGCTCAGGGTCATACAGTAAGTTTCTGAGAAAATTTGAACTTGGATCTCCTTAACTTGAAACCTAGTATTCAATTCATTGTGCTACTTAACTGCCTCTATGATGGATGAATGGATGGATGGATGGATGGATGGATGGATGGATGGATGGATGGATATTTGCTAGATAAAGGATGGATGGATAGATGATAGATATGATAAAAAGATGATAGAGAAATGATAGACATTCTAAAAGTATGAGAAAGATGAGAGATAAAGAAGGGAGGAGAGAGACAGCCAAATAGAAACAGAGTCAGAGAACTGGATGAAGAAATCCTTGGAAAAGGAAGAGACTAGAGGCAGGAAGCACAATGAAGAGGCAAAAGACCAGTGAAAGCTGCAAAGGGCCTAAACAAGGATAAAGCCTCTGTGAGTGGACAGACACAAGCTATGAGAAGTATGGAGGAGGTAAAAATTAACAAGACTGGTATTTGATTGGATGGGGATTGGTGGCAGGGTGAGGGAGAGGGAGAGGGAAAGAGTCCAGGATAATTCCAAAGGAGCAAACTTATTGCTTAGGTAGCCAGTAACCAGAACTAACCATTCTATCATCAGAAAAGGGGGAACATAAACATTTTTGCAATAAAAAGAAAATAAAAATATATATTTCCCCAGCTCAAATAATTATGTATAATTCCAATTCCTCATTTGCATCCCCTCAATGCCAACTCCTTCTTCTCTGCCCATAAACATGCTGTGTCCTGTCATATCATAAGCATAAATCACAATCAACTTATTTCACTAGGAACTAATGCCTCCTTCTGGCTTCTTCCAGTGGCTTATAGATAGCAATGACTCTGTATCGGACCTCTGGTCAAGAGCCTCCTATGTTGTTGATAAAAGTTAACTGACTTACCTCCTGACTCCACAAGGAACTTGCTCCATCAATCATTCCTTCTCTCTCTTGCATTTTTAATTTCCTCCACCAACTCTTTCCTTCTGTCCACAAACACACTCAGGTATTCCTTATTATAGATATTTAGAGATATAGATAGATGGGTGGGTGTGTATATACACATATTTTCTTCTCTTAACTTTATCTGAATCTCTCATTTTCTTTCACTTAACAAAATTTTAAAACAAGGACTCCCTTCTTTCCTGCCCACCTCTCAATATTTCAGTCCTCTGCAATATGACTTACCCACTCTACTGAAACTTTCTCTTAGATCATCCAAGTAAAACAGTGTTAGTTCCTCTTATACATCTAAATCACTGGACTGTGAGTTCTTTGAGAGCAGGAGTTATCTTTCTTGAAGGACCTCATGGGTACCATCTGCCTCTAGACCAATCCATACCAAGAAACCCCATATGGTCATCCAACTCAGCAATCACAACTTCCACATTATAGGATTATATGTCCATAGAACTGGAGAGGACTTGGAAAGCATGTAATCTAATGCGCTGATAAAAATGACAAAACTGGGGCTCAGGGCAGTTAAGCCACTTGTCCAAAGTCATACACGCTAAGGTGACAGGATGGTGATCTGACCAATCCACTACAGTTGGTTTTATTTGATTAGTATAGATATGCATATGCTGAGGATCCTATGATATTTACATATCTTGCCAAATTCTACAACATTTTCCATTTTCTAATTTTTGTGAAACCTCATGAAATGCAAAAGGGAGATTCAGAAACTCAAAAAGCAGAGGAAAAGTCTTATACATAATTTAATAGGGTCAAAAATCTATGTTTCTAAAAACAGGAAACAGAGTAAAAAAAAAAGGAAAATAAAAGTTAAGAATAAATCCCTCTGGGGCAGCTAGGTGGTGCACTGAATCGAACACTAGCCCTGGAGTCAGGAGAACCTGAGTTCAAATCCAGCCTCAGACACATAATAATTACCTAGCTGTGTGACCTTGTCCAAGTCACTTAACCTCATTGCCTTGCAAAAACTTAAAAAAAAGAATAAATCCATCCTCCCCCCAGACCCATACCATGAAAAATTCTCCCAAGCAAGTTAGTCTTATTTACTACTCCCTACTCCCCACAAAAAACTAAAAATCTGAGAATCTCAAAATTGCTATTCTATAGGATAGTTTTGTAAATGATGCTATAATATGCTTCTCACAATAATCCATCCATGTACTTTCTGTGCCAGAGTTGAAATGATAGTCTATTATTCATTATAAGAGACATGGGATATAATGACAAATGTCTATTTCAGCGGGGTTTAACCCGAGGTCCTTGAACCCCCAAGCCATCTGTGCAGAGGTTTTAGGAATTCTGTTAACTTGGATGTGGAAAAGTGCATCTTTAATTCAAAATAGTAATCCTGCATTATATTTTACAAATTTTAAACATTATTCTGAGGAAGGTTCCATATGATATATAGTTTTTTAAATCTCCCTATCCATAGAATGAGAACATCTTGAGGACAGCAACTGTTTTTGTCTTTCTTTGTATCCCCAGAGATGAACAAAAGCTTAGCAAGCTTAGCAAACAAATGCTTGTTGAATGGATTGCCAAAGAGATACATGATGCAAGATATTTAAGAATTCCAAGCATAGACAGGGCCAAAATTTCTAAAATCCCAAACTAGGTCACAGCATCCTGAGTCTTAGACCAATAGGAGATTCTGGAACAGTTTTTGTGTTTATTTTGTTTTTACCATTTATTAGACAATACAAATTCTGTTTTATAAACTTAGGGGTAGAAATTTTGTTTTCAAACCATAAATTCCTGATTGGAATAGTAGTTTCCTAACTAGATGTTAGTTCACACTTTTAAATAATCATTGCTTGGGCAGATTTCCAGAACGGATGAATAACCGGAGTCAAAATTGAATAAGAAGGAAGATGGATGGCATGCATTTGGGAAACTGTTCAGTGCTTTCAATGGACCCAATAGACATCTTTTAAACACCAATATCTTTCCAGTGGTACTTTATATCTGAAATAGATCATGAATACAATGGTATATGAAGAATAGGGGGCAGCTAGGTGGTGCAGTGGAGAGAGCACTGGCCTTGGAGTCAGGAGTACCTGAGTTCAAATCCGGCCTCAGACACTTAATAATTACCTAGCTGTGTGGCCTTGGGCAAGCCACTTAACCTCATTGCCTTTCAAAATCTAAAAAAAAAAAACCAATTAGGATAAATGAAGAGCAATGAACAAATGAGTGTATGGGCTGTAGCCCATCATTGATGAACTGTAAAGAAGCAGCAGCCTAAGAGTCATTATCAAAGAAACATAGAATTAGAAAAGCCCAGGAGACGTAGGTGTAACTAGAATGTGAGATGGTCAGTAGATAGTTCTATTGGTACTCATTCTGCTAAGTATTCTAGAAGAAGGTTCCACTCCCCACAGGTCACTGGTGGACCCCTTGTGGGGATATATTAGAAGACAGGACAAGAGTCATATAGGATATGAATGAATGTATCTATTGTGATCTGCAGTGCTTTCAAACTCAAATAGAAAGGCTATCTCTGGGCAGCATACAGACTAGAAAACAACAAATTAACATTATTTGCAAATGCAGCATGTGTTGCATTTTTGTTTATTTTGTTCAACATTTCCTAATCACATTTTATTTGGCTTGGTCCCCATTCACTCCATGAGTTTGACATCTCCGATCGGAACCAAAAGAGGTGAAACTCAAAGTTATGACATAATAGAAGAGATCAATCAAAATATTTTAAAAAGGGAGATTAGTTGGGAAAACAAGATTAAAAGGTTTTTATAATTTTAAGACATTGTCAATGTAAGAGGAAGACTCATTACCTTCTAGATCACACATACATACATAGTCTCTCTTCTCTTTTCTCTCTCTCTCTCTCTCTCTCTCTCTCTCTCTCTCTCTCTCTCTCTCTCTCTCTCTCTCTCTCTCTCTCTCTCTCTCTCTCTCTCTCTCTCGTTGGACCAAACCTATGATTTCACTCATATGTGCAATTTCTGGCAGGGGCATTTCCTCTATCAGTGGAAATTGTACCTTGTCTTACTTCACTCCTAGAAAAGTTTCCTCATGTACTGTGACGTTATGATTTACCCAGGGTCATACAATCAGTATGTGTCAGAATTAGGCTTGAACCCAGGTCTTCTTTAATCAAAAGTCAATTCTCGATTATCAACTATGGCACACTAATTTTCCTCAAGGATATTATGTGTATATGATGTGTATATAAATCTGTGGGGCAATCTCATGGGACTGCATTAAAAAACATCCATTCAGACTCCTCCATGGACTTCAGCCTTGCATAGATGAACCTTTGTGAACCAATTCATAGATCTTCTCAGCTACCAAAAACTGCCCAGCAACCGTTGCTAGGGCAAGGGGTCAGTGTCACATCTTGAGAAGATTAATAGAATTATTCCTATAGTGCTGCTGTGGACCAACAATTCAACAAATTGAATTTATGAAGTGCTACGATGCGGTAGGTACTGGGGATTATTACTGTTGTTATTCAATCATGCCCAACTCCTTGTCACTTCATTTGGGGTTTTCTTAGCAAAGATATTAGAGTAGTTTGCTATTTTTTCTCCAGCTCATTTAACAGAGAAAGCTGAGATAAACAGGGTTAGGTGACTTAACCAAGGTCATACAGCTAGGATTTGTCTGAGGCTAGATTTGAACTCATGAAAAGATCTTTTACTAAGTTCTGGCCCACTACTCTTTCCACTCTGTCACCTAGCTGCCCATATCTGGAAAATATAGAAATGTAAAGTAAAACAGTCCCTCTTCTCTAGTCCAAGTCTAAGAATTGTCTTCTTGGCAAGAGGCACTATCTTCAGAGGCATAATCTGACTGTGCAGCTGAAGTTGTTTTTAGTTCCCACTGTGCCCTTTCCCTACAATGTAATAATTCAATGTTGATCCAACTGCATAGCCTACCCCCCAAGATGAACCTTTCTATACTTCTTTTCTCTAGATTACAATTTCCTCATCTCAAAAAGGTAGAAGTCCCATTAGTTGATTTTAAAGGTCTCTTCCAATTCCAACAGTCTATATTTCAGAGTCACAAAGTAGCTGCTCTGAATCATATTTTGTTTTTACGTTCCAATGTCGTGACATATTTTTGGTTAGAGTCTGTGTATAATATAATTGATTTTTACTTTAGTTTTGCCTCTTGTTCCTTATTCTCTCTCTCTCTCTCTTTTGGAGTCCTCACAGTTCTCCTGTCCTGAACAATCATTTTAACCTCAATATTCTTTTTTTTTTAGGTTAGTTTTTTTTTGCAAGGCAATGGGGTTAAGTGGTTTGCCCAAGATCACACAGCTAGGCAATTATTGTTTCTGAGGCCAGATTTGAATTCAGGTACTCTGGACTCCAGGGCAGGTTCTCTATCCACTGTGCCACCTAGCCCCCCCTAACTTCAATATTCTTAAAGTGTTCCTCAAACTAATCATGACCAGTCATATTAAGACCTCAGTTTTTGAATTGGTAATAGGTTTTTTCATGTATTTCTCAAGAGTAACAAATTTGATTATGTCAACAGGATTTTTTTGTAGGAAAACATTCATCTTAGTGTTTGTTTGACATTATGATCTGCTCTTCTACCAATATATTAAGATAATTGTCCCATTTCTGGAAGATTATAACATTCTAGACAAGAAATTAAAAGACTTTCAGGGTATATGTTGAATTGTTATCATTGCTATCCATAAGAGAAAGACAGACTTAAAAAATTAAAAATTCGATTCAATTCAAAGAAAATGGTACCTGAAAACAGACTAAATTTCTGAACCATGGCTAAGGAGATAAGGAGTGATGGGCTCCTGATAAGACTTGCAATGTTCCTAATGGCAATCAGAAAAAAATAAATTTCCCTGGAAATGTGCAAATCCAATCAAAGGAGCTTTAGACTAGAAATAGTGAGGGAATGAAATAGCTGCCCACATTTATCTACTGAGAATGACAAATACAATGTAAGAACAAAAACATTATTGGAGATGTAGAGCAGTTCACCAAAGATGATATCCAAAGGGGGCAGGATATTACCCATGGCCTCAGATGTCTATACACAAATATTCAAATATGAGTAATTAAGAGGAACTAGGGATCCTAACGTAAGGAATTAAAATTGACCTCATAAATAAATATCACTGAGACACTGTGGGATGGGACTCATGACTAGAATATAACTTTGTTGAAGTATAGGGATCAAAGAGCAGTGGAGCAACATCATATATTAAGAACATATTCCCATGTATGAGAAAATCCAGAAAACTGAAGTGGAAATCATAGCAGAAAGCATTTGGTAAGATGCAATGGAGGAAGAAATAGATATAGTATAGCCCTGGAGCGTTGTTTAGAATTTTAAGCTTCCCCAAGTTTTCAATCAATCCGTGTCACTTAGAGACATCGACAAAATGCCACCACAATTTAAAGTCAACTGGAAAATATAGACTTAGGGGTACTCTGCTAAGGACTCTGCCTAGCTCCAAAGGGCAGAACTAGGAGAAATGGGTAGAAATTGTGAGGCAGAATTCAGGTGAATCTTAGGCAAAACTTCCTTATATATACAACTGTCTAAAAATGAAATGGAGTATCTCAAGAGACAAGGACATCTTGGGGGGTAGGCTATACAGTTGGATCAACATTGAATTACAAATTAAGGAGGTCCTTAATGAGAGTCGCAAGAACTACTTGTCAAGAGAATCATAGGAGGGAATTCCTATTCAGGTCCCACTTGGACTAAATTATTTTTGAGATTCCCTTCCATTTGTGAATCTCTGGAATTGTAGGAAACTTCATAAAAATACCAGCTTGCCTGATAGTTTTCCACTATAGAGTGCCAATGATTAGCTAAGAGGATGTTTTAGCTCTATATTTGAGTGAATTTTGATACCCAAACTTTCTTGAATCTGGGGTAACTAACTGCAAGCCTACTTATGAGGGCCTCGGTGCAGTAAAAGAAGCAAAGGTAGCCTTCACTATGTTCTTTTAATATATGTAAATAGTAAGAAGTCTAAAGGATCTAATAATGTTTATACTATGGGTGCTGTGATCTTGTGATTGTGTCAGAATAATCAGAAAAGAGAGTGAAAATTCAGTGGTGGGTTTCATATTCTGGTAATCAACCCTAGGTTTGGGGGAATTTTATCCTAATGCTAATACCTTTATTAGGGTCTAAGATCTATCTGGCAGCTCCTATAGAAAACAGACAGACAGACACACACACACACACACACACACACACACACACACACACAGACACATACACAATCTTTATTGAAAGGACTTTATGATAATATTGGGCAAGAAGACTATTCTGTTATTTCCTGTTAGCTAATATGCTTTATACTAGGTAGCCAAATGGATGAAGCACTGAACTTGGGAGTCAGGAAGACATGGGTTCAAATTCGGCCTGATATTCAGTAAACAAGCAAATGTTAAGTGCTTATTTGTAAACAAGGGCACTGTGCTAAGAGTTGGGAATACAAGGAAAGATAAAAATACAGTCCCTACTCTCAGAAAGTTTATAGTATAATTGGAGAAACAAAGTGTAAGAAACTTTATACATAAAAGAAATACATATTGCATAGTGGATAGAGTGTTGGCCCTGAAGACAGGAAGACCTCAGTTCCAACCTGGCCATGGACATATTACTTGTTGTCTCAGTTTCTTCATCTATAAAATGAGCTGGAGAAGGAAATACCATGAGTATCTTTGTCAAAAAAAAATGGGATCACAAAGAGAAAGACATGTCTGAAATGACTGAACCACAACAACAAACAGGAGATTATCTCAGAAGAAAAATACTAGCTTTAAGGGAAGTTGGGAAAGGTCTCCTAAAAGGGTGAGATTGCAAATGAGATTTAAAGGAATCCAAGAAGCAAAGCTAAGGAGAGAAAAAAAAATCTTGGTGTTCCGAACAAGTCACTTATTCATTGTCAGCCTCGATTTCCTTATCTGTAAGAGTTGTTTGGAAGATCAAATGAGATAAAAAAAATGTAAAATTATTTACAAATCCTAAAAGTGATTTATAAATGTGAAATACTGTTTGTGGGAATTCTAATTTCTAGGGCTCTCAGAAAACTGCTGACAAGGAAATCTTTTGTAGAGTAACCCAGCACTCCATCAAGTGAGGGAAATAGCCTAAACAGAAATGAAGCTCCGTCCCTCATTTTTTCCAAGAGTAATTCTAAAGCTAGAAAAGAATGCTAAAAAATTTTTAGTTCCTGGAAGACAATATATCATTATCACCATTACTATAGCACTATCATTATCATGCCATATCATAAATTATCACTGAACTAATCAAGCATTCCCAACTACAGGCTTTCTATCTTCCCCTCAAATACCTCAGCTTTCAAGGATGGAAAACCCACAATATCTAGTACAATATAAGATGGTGGAGACCATGGATCTCACTTTTTGTCTTTGTGGCCCCAGGATCTAACACTGTGACTAGCATACACTTGACAGTTAATAAACACTTACTGATTAATTAAAAGCATCCCAATCTACTTTTGAATGGCTCTCTTAGTAAGGATTCATTTGGTGTTTTTGTTTATTGGGTTTTTTCATCTGACAGTGAAGCTATATCTGTCCCCTTAGAAATTCTCCCAATTCCTTCTAGTTTATTTTAATGTTTTCCTATTTAAGAATCATATTATGGTATTAACACTGATTATGATGAAAGCCCCTTCTTTGCTCAGGTGCAAACTCTTCAGTGTTTCTATTTTTGTTCTCATGCAGTAGCAGAAAACAAATTCAAGATGGAGGTGACTGATAATTCTCAAAAAGATTTTGCAAAACAATAGAATGCTGTACTTTTATTTGCAGTAAAAAAATCATATTGAACTGTTACAGCACATGACAAATTTTGTTCATGATTATGATATGAATATTTTATGATGAATGAAGTAAAATCTTGGCATCTGGGATTTATATGCTGTCATTTGTTCCACAAGATCAAGATAAAAAAATCAAAATGCCAAAATCTACCTCTTATGTTTATTACCTGTGCAATATTGAGCAAGTTATTTAATATTCTTGTGTCCTCTGTAAAATGAGGGAATTGGACTAGTTGGCTTTGGGGGGGGGGTCCCTTCTACTTCTGGATCTTGGATTCAGTGACAATGTGTGGCTCTATCCAGTATCAGATCTGTAATGCTAGGCAATATCAGCATCCCAAGATCCTTTGAGTATGTCCAAGTCGATGGATCTTTATTATTAAACAAGGTCATTCCGTTCCTTTAGAGACTTCTTTTTTTAAGTTTTTTTTGCAAGGCAGTGGGGTTAAGTGACTTGCCCAAGGCCACACAGCTAGGTAATTATTAAGTGTCTGAGTCCCAATTTGAACTCAGTTCCTCCTGACTCCAGGGCTGGTGCTCCATCCACTGCACCATCTGGCTGCCCCTTACCTTAGAGACTTCTAATGATAAACTTGTTTCCACTCTCGAAGTCCATCATTAAAAAGAACTTGTCAATCAGCAAGCATTTACCAAGCATTTCCTGCAGGTCAGCATCTATGCTAGCTGCTGGGGATTCCATGATAGAAATAAAGCAAGCCCTTCCCTACAGGACCCTGCCTTATTGGGAGAAGCAATATAAAATATATAAAAAAAAATTGAAGGAAATCAGGGGAGATCATGAAAAACTTCTTGTGGAAAATGGTACAAGTTGAGTTTTGGGGGAGGGGTTGTATTCCAAGAATGAAAAATAGCCAGGACAAAGGCATGAAGACAGAAAATAGAATGTTATGTGTGAAGGACAGCAAAAGGGCCAGTTTGACTAGCCAGTAAAATGCAGGAACTAATGTAGTCTATGAGAAGAGTAAAAAGATAGATTTCAAAATCAAACAAAACCTTTTTTTTAGGTTTTTGCAAGGCAATGGGGTTAAGCTGCCCAAGGCCACACAGCTAGGTAATTATTAAGTGTCTATGACTGAATTTGAACTCAGGTACTCCTGACTCCAGGACCAGTGCTCTATCCACTGTGCCACCTAGCCGCCCCTGAAACAAAACATTTACATTTGATCCTAAAGATACTATAGAACCACTGAAGTTAATGAGTAGGGGAAGCATAAATATATCAGACCTGGGCTTTAAGGGAAATCATTTTGGTAGGAAAAAGGAAGATGGATGGAATAGGGAAAATTCAGACAGGAAGACCAAATAGGAGGCTACTAGAATAGTCTAGGCAAGAAGGGATGGAGAGCCTGGAGTAGGAATGGAGAAGAGATGAGGAAGAACATTGTGGTAAAGGTAGAAACAACATATTCCAGATGCTGATGTCTTGGGGGTCTATCCAGACTTGAATGAACGCTGAGACAGTTTTCATGTGACTATCTGAGAAGTAACTCCTGTGTTAGTTGCAGATTTATTCTTTTATCTTCCGATAGATGACAGTGAAACTGTACTTTGACTTCAGCTTTTGGAGTTTAACAGAGGATACTGAGCTATCTGCCTTTTTTTCCCCTCACCATTAGCATTTATTTAATTCACAAGCTTCAGGTAACTAACTCTGTATTAGCCTGGATGCCAGAGACTGTCACTAAAAATTCTCCTTGATCATTGAGTATCTTGTACAGATTTTAGGACATTGCTAAGTGATTATATGCTCTAGCAAGCTTGACTTGGTAGAAGAGCTGCCACCAGGAAAGGGTAGAAGGAGGAAGCATGTCAAGGCTGAGCTGGAAATGAAATAGTTGCTTTAATGAGAGGATCAAGACCAAACTGCCTCCACCTATACATGCTCAAAATTATTCTCTGGTTTGATCAGTGACAAATGATGCTATCCTTCTGGGACCAATCTGTTGTTGGATTTGCTATGTTAGTACCACCCAGATCAAGGGTCCTAGATTAAGAGATGGAAGAAACCCTAGAGGTCATTCACTTCAACCTCTCTCAGTTAACAGATGAAGAAACTGAAGACCGGGGAAAATGACTTGTCTGAAATTCCCACAGAGAATCAAAGACTGAATCTCCCAGGCTACCCAGTCTAATCTTTTGATTTTCAGATGAGGGACCTGAGGCCCAGGGAGCTGAAGTAATTTGTTCATGGTCACAAAGGAAGAAAAGAGGAATTTGAACTTAAACTTCCTCCAAAGCCAGTCCTCCATCCACTCTACATTGAACCTTCCCTGTTCAACACTATAAGAACTTTATTTGGCATTGGATAGAGTCACTTTGGGATGAAAGGTTTGGAAGGGTCATTAATTGCAGGAGACTGTGAAGGACTTATTCAAAAAGAACGAATATGTGCCAAAAAGTTGGGAGAGTTTGGGAGCTCCAGGCCTTTACTTTGTGTATGACACTTCTCTGATCAAAAATTTCAATGTCTCTATATTGCCTCTAGCATTAAAAAAATTTCCAGCAAGGGATTCTTTGCTTTCCACAAAAGATACATTGCTGGAGAGTTGTGAGTTGAGACAACTATTCTAAAAAGAAAATTGGAATGACGCTGCTCCTTGACCCAGTTATTTCAAGGCCAGCAGTATACCCCAAGGAAACCATTGTCAAAAACAAAGGCACATTTTTTTGTATCAAAGAACTAAAAACAAAATAGTTGACCTTTGATTTAAAGAATAACTCAACCAAATGTGGTACATGAGTGGAATGGAATATTATTCTGCCTTAAGAATTGATGAATGCAGAAAGACAAACATAAAGTGACAGAAAATAAAACAGCACAGAACACAATGTACACAATGACTGTATCAACATAAATGGAAATACCAACAGTAAAATCTGTGAAGTTATAATGACCAAGCTAAGTCCCAAAAAAGAAATATAAGACAACTCTTCCTATTCCTTTACAGAAGTGGAGAACCATGGATATGAAATGCTAAACTGTTTGTTGGCTAGTTTTGTGGAACTTTTTTTCTTTCTCTCTTTTTATTCTTTATTATAAGGGATGACTCACTGGGAAAGAATGGGAAAGATAAAAATAAATCAATAAAAATATATGTTTTTAAAAAGTAAAAAAGAAAGGTTTCTTTTGCTCTAATATCTCTTTCCAGACTTTTCACATATTATTCATCCTGATTCTATAATAATTTAGAGACCAATTAAGCTATCTACCAATTCCTAAATTCACCATTCCTTCTCTGACCTCTGCACCTTTGCTTATGCTGTTCCCCCTGAAATACTCTCTCTCCTCTCATATCTGCCTCTTAAAACCCTTACCTTCCTTCAAGGTTCAACTTAAGTTCTGCTGCCTACACACAATTTCCTAAACTTCCTCCTATTTCATTTCTTTCCTCTTTTTCAAATTATATGTGATTTATATCAACAATATTTTCTAAGTGACTACTTTATACTATCAATATACATACATATATATATATGTATATATATATATATACATATATATATATATGGATATTTTCATTATGCTTCCTGTCACTCCTCAATAGAATAGAAGCTCATTGTAATGCTGGCTTAGAAAGCAAAGGCTGGGCTACATTTGCTCCTATAGCTTCCATGTAAGTAAAAATGTCTTTATTTCCAAAATGCAAGTAAGCCATGCCCTAAGTCAGAGGGATTGGGGGAAAATCTAGCTGCCTCATGGACTGGGCAGATATCTGGACACAGTGTGGATTCCAACACCATGTTCCTTTGCCCTGAAAAATATGAATCTTTCTTAGTTGCCTGTCAGAAGAATTTTTAGATCATCCCAGGAGAGCCAGGGTTTTCTTTCCTGGTTTCCCAGCGGACCTATATTCAAGGTACAGGAAGACAGAAGGAAAATTGCTGTCCTAAGGTTGTCTAGGGGGTTCCTCTTCTCCTTATCACTATCAACAGCTGTTTCAGTGAGTTTCTTTTGTAAAACTTTTCCTAGCTTTTTACCAGAAAGACTAAAGAAGTGATAAGCAAAACTAAAAGCTGGTGCTTTGAAAGTCTAACAAAACTGATAAATCTTCAGCCAATCTGATTCAAAAGAAGGTGAAAAAATCAAATCAGCAAAATAACAAATGAACTTAGAGAAATCAAAACAAAACCAGAAGAAATAAAAAAGAATTATCAGAGCCTGCTAGGCACAATTAAGTGATAAGAAAACAGAACACAAAAGAAATAGGGGATTATCTCAAAGTAATATAAAAATTTTCAACTAAAGAAGACCAAACAGAGAACTTAACTAACCCAATTTCAGAAAAAGAAACAGAATTAACTAGGTACTGCCAAGGAAAAGTCCTGATGATGATTAATTTGCAATAGAATATTATCAAGCATTTTAAAGAATAAAAACACTACTGCACAAATGATTTTCAAAAACAGAGAGGAAAAAAAAAACTTTACCAAACTCCTTTTATAGGTCCCAATACCTATGTCAGAGAAATATAGAACAAAAAAGGAGACATATATGAATGAATATTGATTGATAACTTCCATTGAAAATCCTGTCAAGACTACAGAAACTTTTCCAAAATAAAATCATTTGCTATTACTAAGTTGGATTTATAACAGGGATGTAAAGATGCCTCAACATTAGGAAAGCAATTAATAAAACTAATCACAATGGAAACAAAAATATCCAAAAACACATGACTATCACAACAGATGTAGCAAAAGTATTTGAAAAAAATCTAACACTTGTGCTAAAACCTGCCTATATATACATATATATATAATTTATACAGATATAATAGAATGTGTTTTTTTAATTACAAAAAATATTTAGCTAAAATCAAAACCAAACATAATATGGAATGGAGAAACACTAGAAGTTTTCCCAATAAATATAGGAGTAAAACAAGAATGTCTACACTCTCCTTGATTATTTGATATCATTCTATAAATGCTAACAATAACAATGAGATAAAGAAATTAAAGACATAAAACTAGGCAAAGAGGAGGATTTTGAAGAACTCAAAAGGGTTTACTTAGAAAATCTTAGGGAATCAACACCAAAAAAAGCTAATTCAGTTACTAGCTTCAGCAAAGTCATAAGCTGCAAAATAAATGCAGAAAATCAATATCACTAATATGTAATAATAAGAATCAAGAGGCAATAATATAATGGGATAACATTCAAAATAACTTCAAAATGTGTAAAATATTTGGAAGCAATATACCGAAGCTAACTCAATGTGCTTAGAGATTCGATTACAAATAGCTCCTTAAAGATATAAATAACTCAAATAGCTGAAAGAATATTCAGTAATTGTGGCTGGCCCTTGCCAATATAATAATAATAACGATAATATGATGAATGTAAGTTTACAAATTTAATGTCATACTAATCAAACTTTCAATCCAAAAAAATAATAAAATTCATTTGGAGGACCTAGCAATCTAGAACATAAAGAAAAATCATAAAAAGGTAGAAAAAAAATATCATTTCCAAATTATATTATAAATTATATTCTAAAACAGCAGTGATCAAAACTACTTTAGTAACTGTTAAAAATAAAGAAATGGCTCAATAGAACAGACTTGCCATAGGAGAAAAAGTACATTCAATAAGTACACTTTATATAAACTGTAAAACATAAATAACTTAAAATCAAGTTTCCTATTTGACAAGAAACCAGAAAACTAGAAATTAGTATATCAAAAATTAGGACTAGACTAAATCTATATATTTCATTAAAATATATAATAAATTCAAAATTAATTAAAAAACAAATATTAAAATTATACCATAAAAGTATTAAACAAGTGATTATAGATACAGGACAGTTAGGTGGTGCAGTGGATAGAGCATCAGGTCTAGAATCAGAAAGACTCAGGTTCCTGAATTGAAATCTGGCTTCCAACACTGTGTGATTCTGGCAAGTCACTTCACTCTGTTTATCTCAGTTACCTCCTCTGTAAAATGATCTAGAGAAGAAAATGGCAAACCAATCCAGTATCTCAGACAAAAAAAAAACCCAAAGCCATGAAGTGTTAACTCAAGATTTAAACTCAGGTCTTCCTGACTCCAGGCCTGCTACTCTGTCCACTGTGCCACCTAAGCTGTCCCTTGTGGTTAAAGATTATTGACATATTTTTCAAAGAAAGAATTGTTAACTATTAACAATCATATGAAAGAATTATTCAAATCATCAATTATAAAAGAAATAAAAAGGAAAATACCCTAAAGTTGTTCATCTCAAACCCAGAAAAGTGACAAAGTTGACAAAAGATCAGAATAGGAAATGTTGACAGGAGCATAGAAAAATAGGTTTGCTAAAGCAATTCTTGGGAGAACTGAGAATTCATAAAACTATTTTGGAAAGCAATTTGGACTTATACAAATAAAGTTACTAAAAAATACATTTTGATCTAGTGATTCCTCTGCTAGGAATTTACCCCAAGGAGGTCAATGATAAAAAGACAGCCCCCATACACACCATATATTTCCATCAGCAAGATTTGTGAAAGTAAAAAATTGGAAAAAAAAGTCAATACCTATCACTTGGAAGATGGTTAAATAAAATATAATTTATGAATAGAATGGAATATTATCGTGCTGTAAGAAATGATAAATATGCTATAAACAGAGAAGAGTTAAGATTTACAAAGTGAAATAAACAAAAAAAAATAGGGTCTAAAACTGTGGATATCTGTGAGACAGACATGTCCTTGCATTGCTCCCACTGTTCATGAAAGACAAGAATAACTTCTAGACACGAATCAATGACTTTACTGAAGCCCAGATGGAGATAATTGACCCCCTAGGGGCTCAACTATAAAAAAGAGATCAACTCACCCAGCAAAAGGATAGGAAAGGGAAATCCAAATAATTTGAATGTATCCTGATCTACTAGAGAAAGAATGGATCTCCAGGACAATACAAGACATGAGAAGACATATCTGAACAGATCCAAAGTGGCATAAGTAGAACTAGTAGAATCATATGCCAATAATATATACCCCAATGTAAATATTATGCAAACAGCAGCAAAATAATTGAAATTTAATGCCATGAAATAATAATGACTAACATATATTTCAAACAAGAGGTATGAAAATACAAAATGGAGTATTATGGATGTGGGACATTACCTATACTTTCAGACATGGTGTGTTGGTTAATTTGACTAGATTGCTCTTTGCTCCACCCCACTGTCTTTCATTTTCATTCCTTGAACAAAGATGAACTCTCTTGAGAGGGATAGAAATTTATGTTTAATATTGAGAATAATGAAGCAAAAATATTAATTTTTTAAAGAGAATTCATCTGAAAGCTGCAAATGGAACCCAGGATTAGCAATGTTAAGATCACTCATAACACACAAGATTCTGATAATGCTTTAAATAGCTCTGTAGCCAGTTCCTAGGCCATGGAGGGAAATGGAATCAACTATTCCCTGAGTTTGCAATCGTCACATCTGTACAATGGTTTCCTATCTCCACCATTCCCCCTCTATGATTACTGTAAGTGAGCTGTACTTATCTAGATGTGAATTTTTGCCTTTATGCCCTGGAATCTAGAGCTGAAAAGGATCCCTGGTAATTATATCATATAATGTCATCATTTTTAAAATGAGGAAATGAGCCCCAAAGAGATTAAATGATTGGCAGTCACATAGAGAGGAAACAGCAGAGACAGGTTCCACATTTAGTTCATCTGGCCCCAAGTCTCTTCCTATTGTTCTATCCTGCCTCACATGGCTGCCCTCTAATATTAAAAATTCACTCTACTATCTCGTTTTACACCCATAGAAAATAGGGACTTGAGGCTCTGACAAAGGTGTTAGCTTATATCCTCCTCTCCTCCATGGAACTGTTTCTTCTGTCATGCCTACAAGTCTGGCCCATCCCCATGCCAAAGAGAGAAACTCTCAGGCTTTTTCCTCCTTGACTACTCTGCCCTGGACACTAAGAAAAGGTAAAAGAAAAACCACAAATTTGAGCCAAATCCTTTAAGGCACACTCAGTCGAAATCCCTATGGAAAATAATATCTGTTATCAGTTCTTGGTATATTAGCACAAAGGACATACCTAATAAACTTGTGACTGGCTGACTTCATATGATATCTCATTTTTATCCTCTCTACAATCCTGGTACAATTGTCATCTTTTTTACAAATTAGGAAACAGGCTCACAAAAGTCCAATGGGTCACACAGCTACTCTGAGACAGGATTTAAACTTGGGTCTTCCTAACTGTGAACCTTGGTCTCTATCCAATTACTACACTGATAGGAATCACCATGAGGATTGGAGTTTTCAGAATATTGCAAACGTTTCCAGGGAAGGCATCTACAGTCAGGGGCACTAGACAGCTCTCTAGGTGAAGTTAACAAGAGTTAAGTCTATTGAAAGTCTCTGCCTTGGAGCTCAGCCACCCTTTCATTGCAGGGTTTATATGAATGAAGACATAAAACGTCCATTGCTGATAAAACAGGACAACTTTGGTATGAACTGTGCACTAAATGAGCATTCACCTATTAAAATCAAGGTTATGTGACAGAGAGAGAATAAGTGAATCTACACCAACACATGAAAATCTCCTTTTATCACAAGAACAGTTAAGTGCATGCATTTAATACTAACCAAGCATAAAATGTCATTCTTCAATGGTATCATCTCCTTGGAGTCCAAGCATTTCCTCATGCCAGGTGGAAGGTATTTACCATGATTGTCTCATTAGCTTAAAGTGGGCTTTATAGTAAGCCACATTGTAGTTTTTCCATCTCCTTAGGCCATTCATTTAAATTTATAGTTAATTCATACTATAGAGACAGACACCAAATGCAGGTCACATTACTTGTTTGCAAGCAGCTTTTCCATTTGTTTAGTTTGTAGTGAAAGCATAAGCTCTGAAACACCTATATCAGGGGAGACCTTTTTTTGCTGAAATAGAACAATCACTTTAATAAAAGAATTCCAAATGTCCCCACATCCTTCAAGTATTAGTTTAGAAGGCATGATTAGGAAGGGCCTAGGATCCAGAATTCTTCTTGTTCCTCATTAATGAAGCCTTAAATTCCTTGACTAGGTCAGGTCTTTGATAAGGTTCTAACTTCACTTGCCCCTGGAACTCAAAGAGAAGCTTCTTATAGAACACTCTGATCATGAATCTCATAGCCCTACACAGAAAATCCAATTGTGTCTTGAGGGTTTAATACTGATAAATAGAACTTCAACCTTACAATTTTATCCTCACAACAACCCTGAAAGATAGGTACTACTAGTAACCACCCAGCTGCTGAGTGTTTGAGGTCACAATTGGACTCAGGTGTTCCTGATTCCAAGTCAGGTACTTAGCTGCCTTTCTCCGGGAAGAATTTCTGAATCTTCCTAAACTGTAGTGAGAAAGGATCCAAGGACTTAGGACCCTATGTCATGTGAATGACATATGGTTAAGTACTTACCAAAAGTTTGACTTGGTTGGACCTGTTTTCTTATCTAAAATGATGGAGTAGAACTTAACAACCTTTAAGGTCTTTCCATCTCCAAATCTATGACTCTGTAACCTCAAAAGAAACATAGCTCCAGAACAGGAAGCAACAAATAAAGTTTTTGTGCTAGAATATAGGAACTATGGGCACCCAATATACTGACACCATCACTGATGGAAGATTCCTGAACTAAGCCTCCTGGAAGGAAAATCACCTTTGGGTTTATGGATTTTAAACGTCAGAGATAAAACTCAACTAGTGATTTAACTAGAATAGGAAACTCCCAAGTGAAGAACAATTCCTAAATACAACAATCCTTCCTTTTCTTTCTCAATTAATTCATGATTATGAAGTTTATGTAACATGAGTTCCAGAACCACTTATCTGGGTTTACATAGCCCAGAGGTAATTTTTGAAGCATCAGAATTTGGCATGTGCTGCCTCTAGAGTTCCCCCTAGGAATATGAGAATTAATCAATGCTTATATAATTTAAATGTATTATTCATAATAATTTAGTTTGTGTTTAAGTCTTTGTCCCAAAAAAATGGTAAAGCACTCTACTCCTTTGCAAACACTCAAGCTGACATTGCATCTTACATTTACAATATAAATATAGGACATTTGCATAAGGAAAACTATTTTTGTTCTTGTGAAACTGAATCCTAGAGACAACCTGAAGAATCAGAAAAGGTATAGGTCTGGTATTATTTAACCCTAGGGAAAAAAGCACCTACCATATACCAGAAACTATAGTAGATGATAGGGATGTTGTAGAAAACACAGACATATACACATATAAATACTACAATCATTACTCAGCTTTCACAAGGGTAATGTTCCTGGAAAATGCTAAGTTAAAACAAAAACAAATGTTGACTCATAGAACCTATGGGAAACAAGGGGGTTAGGTTTCATCAATAAACAAAAACTGTAACCTTTCACTAAAGATTGATGAAAATCTACTTTTCTACATGTAACTCTATAACAAAACATTAATTTTGATAATATATACTTTTTCTAACACAACATCCATGAAAGAACCCATAAAATACAGTACACAAAATAAAGTTGGTAATTTGCAAAATCTTTTGTCTTGCAGGTGATTCCCTAGAATTCTGTGACATTTTTTTGCCAACACCAGCATATGGCAAAGACAGGACTTGATCTCAGTTCATCTTGATTCCAAGGATAGCTCCTTATTCATTAAGCCCTAGCAACCTCTCTTACAAAATAAATACAAGATAATTTAGGGTAATGAAAGCCTATGCAGAGGTGTTATGTTTATTTTGGACAATTTAAGTAAAAAATGAATGATGTGAACTTTTCAGGTTGTATTTTGCCTCATTGGTCATCATCATTCTTCTTCCATATGAGCACAGTGCTGCTGGCTAATCAAAACAGAAGACTGAAAAGGATAATGACTAGGTTTTTAAGTTTATTCAATGTTTATAGATTCTCTAATAGGCTAATATTAGGCCAGCTAGGTGGTGCAGTGGATAGGGTACCAGTCCTAGAATCAGGAGGGCTTGAGTTCAAAGTCAGCTTCAGACATTAATGCTTAGCTGTGATTTGGGTAAGTCATAAGATGGCCTCACATCCAGGCCATCCATCTCCAGTTGTCCTGATCACGGGACCCAGGTGGCTCTGGAGAAGAAAGTGAGGCTGGAGACTTAGCACAGCACCCCCTCACTTGAATCCCCCTCACTTGTGCTAATCATGGTATCACCTCCCTGGTGTCACTCATGGTTTTCGAGAATGAAGGAAAAATATCATCATCATGCATAAGGAGCAGGGAGAAGGTTAGATTAGCTAGAACACATCTAAAAGGTTGGAAAGGTATATTGTTGCCAAGTGACCCAAAAAAGGAGTTTGTATTTGCTACTATAGTATATCAATCAAATTTATAGATACTTTATTGAAGATAAAGACTATTACTTTTCTGCCCTCAGCTTGATGTATGGTACCTGGCACTCTGTATTGTTTAAAAAATACTTCCTGATGGAGGTAGCTAGGTGGCACAGTGGATAGAGCAAAGGCCTTGGAGTTAGGTGTACCTGAGTTCAAATCCGGATTCAGACACTTAATAATTACCTAGCTGTGTGGCCTTGGGCAAGTCACTTAACCCCATCTGCCTTGCCAAAACTTAAAAAAAAAGGGAAAATTAAAAAAAAAAACATTTGCTGATTGATCAGTCAGTTTTGTGGGGAAATGATCAAAGCAGAGAGTTTTGGGGCAGGGAGAGAGTCCAGATGGTAGACTACAGCAAGAGTTCAAACCAGATTAGTGAGTCTTGACTTAGGTGCCAGCTATCTGATTCCTGAATTTTACTTTTAAAATTCTAGAGTAACTTTTCCATAATGCTTAATATAGTCAGATTATCTGGAAGAAGAACTTTATTTCTTGCCTCATTTGAATAATTTCATCCTACATTCATAAAAATCAATTAAGAATCAGTTTGACAAAATATTTATACAAGTTAACTCAGAATCTGAATTTTTTTCATATGTTTCCTAGGATCACTTTGAGACTTCTAGACTTCCAAACACCCAATCAGATGTGACAACTTTTAGACAAATAAATGAACAATCTTTTTAAAATGTCAAAACACCATATCTTTCTTAATACATATTCTAAATTTGCATTGCAACTGAATAGAGTCACAGTAGAGTCCTAACTAACATCAAGGGTTATATTTTTGGCAAAATAGATTGTACTTTCAACCAAGTAAGCTCTAACATTTAATTGGTTTAAATAAAAAGAATTTTTATTAAAACTACATGTAAGTAGGCACTCAGACTGCGCTGTGAATTGGTATAAAGATGCTGAGACTCTAACAAGGAATCCTAGAAGTTGTAATTATGAAAGGTAAGCATTCTCTCTCAGTTCTGGAAGAGACTGGACCATCAGCAAATCTGAAATCTGGTGGAGCTTTGGAATCACTCTGTGAGAGAGTGGTCTCAGTTAGACAAGCAGGTTGATTATAGAAGGGAGATAAGACCAAAGGGGAAATTGGGGCAGCAGCATGCTGTTAGGTCCTGTGAACAAATCATAGTGTGTGTTCTGAACCTAGAACATAGCAGGCTATTCTCATGGTGTTTTACCACTGTATGGAACAAAGACTTTGTACTGAACCTAGAGGTTGCAATCATTCCTTTAATAACCAAGGGAGTTCCAAAATTATCCCTCTCAATTTTATAAGATTTTTAAGCTATTCTTTTATCCTGATTGTGATTTCCTTTGTCATAAAATTCATGGTCAATCATGACCACTGCATATCTCTAGATAGATAATAGAAAGATAGATATTAATAGAATGATATTGACATATATTGATTATTGATATTGACATATTGTTATAAGTAGATAGCTATAAATAGAACTATATCAACATATCAGTATAGTCATAGTTTTACATAGAGAGACAAAGAAAGATGGAGAAATACAATATGCAGTGATCATATATATTTTTTCTATTCAGGAAAAAGTAGAACCAAAGGATGGTAGTATCTAACCTGAATTTTGTGGTTGTTGTTCAGTCATTTCAGTTGTGTTCAATTAGTCATGATACCCATTTCAGATTTTCTTGGAAAAGAAACTAGAGTGGTTTGCCATTTCCTTCTCCAAAACATTTTACAAATGGGGAAACTGAGATAATCAGGGTAAAGTGACTTGCCCAGGGTCACACAGCTAATTAGTTCCTGAGGCCAGATTTTAACTAAGGAAGATGCATCTTCCTGACACTGTATCTGCACCATCAAAGCCTAAATCTAGAATAGCTAAGAAGTAATTTTAGCTTGAGAGTTGTTATGATGTTACTAATAGCTTTTGACTGAATTTTCTCTAACATAACAGAAAATGGAATCCCCATGGGACAGTGGGCCATTTTTGCTCTTTAGATAAATCTCAGTGAGTCAATATTACAGTCAGTCAAATTATTTTAACAATGGCACCTCAGGTAAATCTCCCAGTTCTGAGCTGAGAAGTGGGAACAAAGAGATTAGTAGGAAGGGTAAGTGATACCCACAGGGCTTCCCAGTAGGAGAAATACTTAGTTTAGGCTGAATCTTTGGGGATTCCATAGTTTGGGATGTTCCTTTCATTTTCTGTTGAGAATAAATCATTTAAAAATGAGTGTTCAGCTAAAATTTACTTTCACAAACACTCTTTGGTTTTATTTGCTAATTTTAATTTTAATATTTCAAAGATTTATAATCTTGTTCCCATGGTTATTATCTCTAGTGACACTGCTAGTGTCTCCATGCTTTGATAGGTCAACTCATCAATCTGTGATCAAAAAATTCTATTGACCCTGGGATGACAAACCCATTGCTGAGCACTTACAAATTGAGCATGGCTGTTTTATTTTGTTCTGTATGTTTTGTTTTTCAGAAATAAATAAGCCATTCCATCCCCAGGCTAAATTTTTAAGCTTTTCCACTGTGTAGGAGTCTAATGAAGTTTGCACTCAGCTGCTTCAAGATCTCAGAGTAGGGAGGTGGCTAGGTGGCACAGTAGATAGAGCACCGGCCCTAGAGTCAGGAGTACCTGAGTTCAAATCCGGCCTCAGACACTTAATAATTACCTAGCTGTGTGGCCTTGAGCAAGTCACTTAACCCCCATTGCTTGCAAAAAAAAAAACAACTAAAAAAAATCTCAGAGTAGGACTTGAATGGAGGATGAGAAATGGAGTATGGAACCCAGTTCAGCCAGAGTCATCATCCAAGCCCCTACGGACACCTGCAGCTATGACATTCTCAGTGAATTGAATAGAAAGGTGCTAAAAGTATTTGTTCTGATAGGTAACACACACATGCAGTGCACACTGGTATAATATAGCATTGGGCCAGAATAAGAGCATTCAATGACTCTAAAGTCAGAGTTCAAACTCTGCCTCTCTGACATTTACCACTTGTGTGCCCTTGTCACCTAAAATCACTTCATCTCTATGAAGCAGTTACTTCATTTGTAAAATAAACCAAATGCCCTCTGAGGTACCCTCCATGTCTAGACCCATGAGTCTATGATTCATGATTTGATAGCATTACAGTTTCCTGTTCACTACCATTCTTAGAAATTTCAGCACTTTGCTAGAACATGTCTACATACACAGAAAAGCCCAGTAGGAACTGCAGAGATCCATCATTTAACTCTAAGGATAACTCGGTTCAGTAAGTGAAATGAACCATGTTCTAAAACTGACTGTATGACTCTGAGCAGATTAATTAACCTTCTCATCTATAAAATGGGGGTCTCTAAGGTCCCTTCTAGCTCCCAGATGAAATCTTCCATCAATGCAGACTTTCCCTTTAATTGAAAGAACTATTGGAGAATTGTCTAGAACACTTAGAGGGTATGTGACTTTCTCAGGGTCACATAACCAGTATGAGCCAGCAAGAAAATTCAAACCCAAGTTTTCCTGACTCCAAAACTAGCTCTCTATGACTCCATACCTCCTCTTTAAATATAAAATTTAGAAATGAGTGCTGTTCTCAAAAGAAAGATTATAAGAACTCTTGATTTCCTTGATTAGAAATTGGAGTTCTTTTGTACAAATTGACTTAATTTTGGTTACTCCTTCCAGATAATATAGATTTATTTTCTTTTCATCTTCTTTCATTCACATTCACACACCCTGACTCTCCAAATGGATTTTGTCTACAATACCCCACCCCACCCCCCCACAGAAACCTCTATACTTTGGGCTCCAGCCCTGGTCTTTATCCATTGAAAATACTCCCCCCACTATGCTTCCCTCACATTGGCTGTTTCCATCTAGCATGTCGTATTTCAGAAGGTAGCTCTGGTCAACTATGGTTTCTTTCTTCTCAGAGCTATAGACTTTCTTCCTGAATTTTTTTCTAAAATGTCCCTCTACCATTTACCTCCATCATTCCCCACCATCAACTCTCCAGCTTTTTTTTTTAATGTGTCATTTTCCCCCTTTAGAAGGGAAACTGTCTGAGGGCAGGGACTGTCTTTCTGCTTTTTATTTGTATTCACAGTCTTAACAACATGACTCATGTAAGCTCATAAGAAATGCTTGTTGATTTGACTTAATTTTTCCCCTTCTGCTCAGTGTGGGTCTTTTATCTTGCAATAGGCAGAGAGGAGACTAAAAAGACAGAGAGGAAGAAAAAATTCTAAAAGGCAATCACTGTACAAATAGCATTTTTAACTAGAAAACTGTCCATGGCTAAGTTGTACAATGTAATTATCTTTAAATTCAACTTGCCCCAAAAGTACAAAACCTCTCCAAGGACAGTAATTATTACCTTTGTGTGAGCACCTAACATAATAAGTGAACATAGTAGGTGTTTAGTAAAGGCTTAATTAAATTCACAACATCATTGATCTAAAAGTGGAAAGAGTCTGAAGTTACCTTGTCCAACTTTCTCATTAAGGAAATTTAGGATCTAAGAAATTTCAGTGACTTATCTGAGGGCACCCATCTTGAAATTCAGTTTGATTTCTGATTATCTGAATGTGACCCTAAGAAAAAAACCTCCTGGAGAGCATTATTTTTTTAAAAAAGGGATTTTGGAAAAGTCATTTTTATCTGAAACTGGATTAACAATGTTCATAAGCAAAGAAGGCAATTAGTTGTATTTTTCACAACAAATGTGGCCTTAGGGAAACAAGCTAGCAGAATAAAAAGAGAAAGGTATGAACTACAAAGTTCCCTTTTTGCTTCATTCTATGTTTCTAATTATCTCTATCTCTTCGGTCCTGCAGATAATCAAGGAAAGATGATTTTTAGCTTCAGGATATAATTCTTTAGCTACTGCTAATCTGCTACATTTAGATGTCCTGAGTTCAACAAATAAACATTTTTAAATAAATAGTAAATATGAGATAGCAAATATGACCTGTGTTAGCAACAAATAAAAAACCCCCCACCCAAGTGGTACATCTGTTGTTTCTAGAATTGGGCAAGCATACTTTGCTGACAGATATCAAATGTGACTTTACTTTGTTTTGTGGAATTGCTGTGAATATAACGATCACACCAAAAACAGTTAAGAATTCCTTCCTTCTCAGTATGGGCAGTGTGGATAGAGAGAGATGGACTGGAACTCAATTCTGGTCTCCAATACTTACTAGCTGTATGACCCTGGACAAATCACTTAACTTCTGTGTTCCTCAGTTTCCTCAACTATAAAATGAGAATAATAAATGTATCTACCAGGGCAGTGAGATGGTGCAATGGATAGAGCACCAACTCTGGAGTCAGGAGGACCTGAGTTCAAATGCAGCCTCAGATACTTAATACTTACCTGTATGACTTTGGCCAAGTCACTTAACTCCTTGAATAGTTGCAAAGATCAAAAGAGATGATTACAAAGCC
This sequence comes from Macrotis lagotis, assembly GCF_037893015.1. Classification (NCBI taxonomy): domain Eukaryota; kingdom Metazoa; phylum Chordata; class Mammalia; order Peramelemorphia; family Peramelidae; genus Macrotis; species Macrotis lagotis. Next base: position 175,752,677 of record NC_133665.1, read on the forward strand.
CTTAGCGTCATGGATGGCCCAGAGCAGACACTTAATAAAAGCTTATTCTTTCCCCATCTCCTCCCCTATAGACTTTCATTGTTTGGTGGGTTTTTTTTTTTTTAATAAATGCCAAATGATCATAAATTACCTTGTCACTTCCATTTTCTTCTAAGCAATAGCAGGTAGCATTTTGTACACCTATAGCATTAGCACCTGAACCTACTATTCAAACTTTCGCCATCACTTTATCCATTGTAGAAGATGCCCTTTGGATCTTTTTCCATTCTTGTAATTGTTGAGTTCTTCTTCACAAGGGGCAGCCGTGATACCTTGGTCACAGCAAGTTTTTATTCTGAGCTGAGTCAGAACTGGACAACGGGTTCATTTTTAATTTGAACAATGTAATGCATGTGAACTGCTGCAGTATCTTCCTCAAGCTTTTATCTGTGTGTCTTTTCTTTTCCCTTACAAGTCCACAAAAGAACTTCAGAGCTTTTCACTGAAGGATTAAATCTTTGCAAGAACACAGAAATCTGACAATCACTGGTGTCCTTCAGAAGTGGTAGTGTCTTATGTATTCCTGAGGTCATTCCAGTCTTTGCTTTTGAGATTAATTAATCCATCAGATGAAAGCATCCTAATTAAACTGTGATTTTACTTGTACCAAGTTGCCTAGAGATATGTGTTCTGGATAGAAAGAAAGGGGGCTTTAGACAGTTGTGAAAACAAGTATGTGCTGGTGATAAAATATACAAACTTGTTCTTATTGATCCACAGAGGGCTGAACTAGAAGCAGTGGATAGAAATTGTGAAGAAACTAATTTAGGCTTGCTATAAGAGGAAACTCAATGATCAGAGTTATTCAGAAATGATGTAATATGGTGAGTACTGATCTTGCATTAGGAAGACTCCAGGAAGTTGGGTTCAAATCCTACCTTCAATATTGCCAAGTATGTGATCCTGGACAAATCACTTATCATAAATCTCAGTTTTTCCATCTTGAAACCAGAGATAACCAAAGCATTAACCTCTCATGTTTGTGGTAAGGATTAAATAAGATGGCACTAGAGAAATATATATAAACGATAATTACAAAAATAGAAAGAACTGCCTCAAGTAGTGGTGGGATTTCCCTTCACTGGAGGGTTTCAAGAAAAAAAGTTGATCATTTGTTGGGTATATGGTATTAGGGATTCTTTTTCAGGAATGGATGACCACTGAGGTCCCTAATAACTTCCAAATTTTGTGAATGTTATTTCTGCAGTACTTCATTTATTCCTTTTGTCCCCACTCCCTTTCCCGAATGCTTAATGCTTGTTGATCTAACTCTTCTGTGTCATGGAGCCTTTGGGTTTCAGGGTGGGAAAACCTATGAACCTCTTCTCCGATCATATTTTAAATGTACAAAATATCATAACTAGAATTATAAAGGAAACCAATTATATTGAAATATAGTTATCAAAGTTGTGGATCATTTTTTTAAAAGTTCATGAACTATGGGTTAAGAACTCTTGGAGAGGAATTTGGGAAGATATATTTAAGCCAAAATGACCTCTATTTCATACCTGGAACTGAACCCACATTTTTATAGTTATCTTTTTTTAATTTATTTTTTATTCTCATTTTGTACAAATGTTCTTTTTACATTAATAAAATATTCTTGTTTACAAGTAAACAAAATACCCCTCCTCCCCCATGAATATAGATAGACTTGCTTGGGCCAAAAAAGTAAAGGGGAGAGAAAAAAATTAAAATAAAAAAACAATAGTAATAATTGTAGGTATGGCCAGATGGCCCAACGGACGAAGCACCAGCCCTGGAGCCACGAGCACCCGAGTCCATATCCAGCCTCCTAAACCCAACAATCACCCAGCCATGTGACATGTAAGCCACCCGATCCCCCACTGCCCTGCAAAAACCAAAAAGAAGGGGAAAAAAAAGACCCAAAATAAAATAAAATAGTAATAATAGTAGGGGTGGCTGGGTGGCAGACAGAGCATTGGCCCTTGAGCCAGGAGCACCTGGGTCCAAATCCGGCCCCAGACACCCTGCTATGTGGCCCTAGGCAGGCCATCCAGCCCCACTTGCCCTGCACCCTCCCCCAAATAATAATAACAAAAAATGTGCTTGAGTCTTTGTTCCAACACCAACAACTCTGTCATGGGTGGATCTCATTCTTTATGATAAGTCCATCACAAAAGTTACTTCCATATTTTTCCACCATTGCCATTGCTGATCGCAACTCCCTCCTTTCTTATTTCTCCACTACCATGTACTATATTTTCTCTCTCCTTTCACTCTGACTCTGCTGTCGGGTCGCTGAGTGGCGCAGCAGACAGATCCCTGGTCCTGGGGCCAAGAAGCCCTGAGCCCCCATACCACCCCTTAGGCCCAGAATCCACCTGGCACTATGGTCCTGGGCAGGCCATCCAATCCCAGCCCCTTGCAAGAAGTAAAAAAGAAAATGTGTTATATCTGACCGCTCTCCCCCCATGGTCCATCCTCTCCTCCTTTATTCACATCCCCACCCCTTCCCCCTGCTCCCCCCTCCTTCTTACTCCAGATGTCTATACCCCATTGAGTATATTTGCTGTTTCCTCTCCTAGCCATCTCTGATGAGAGCAAAAGTTCCCTCATTCCCCCTTGCCTCCCCCCTTCCATATCATTGCAATAGCTCATTGTAATAAAAAAAAATCTTATGTGAAATATTTTGGACTATTCTCCCTCTCCTTTTTCTTTCTCCCATTCCATTTCCCTTTTTTTCTATTGACTCCATTTTTACACCATATTTTATCTTTGAATTCAGCTTTCTCCTGTGCTTCAACTATAAAAGCTCTCTCTACCTGCTCTATTAACTGAGAAGGTTCTATATGAGTATTATTAGTATCATTTTTCTATACATGCAGTTCATCCTCATTAAGTCCCTCATATTTCCCCCCTCTCCTCCAATCTCCATGCTTCAACTGAGTCCTGTATCTGAAAATCAAACCTTCTATTCAGCTCTGGCCATTCAAAAAGGAACATTTGAAATTCCCCTGGTTCACTGAAAGTCCATCTTTTTCCCTGGAAGAGGACATTCAGCCTTGCTGGGTAGTTCATTCTTGGCTGCATTCTAAGCTCTTTTGCCTTCCAGTATATTGTATTCCAAGCCCTACGAGCTTCCAGCTTCCAATGTAGTTGCTGCTAAGTCCTGTGTGATCCTGACTGCAGCTCCACGATATTTGAACTGTGTCCTTCTGGCTGATTGTAATATTTTCTCTTTGATCTGGGAGTTCTGGAACTTGGCTATAATATTCCTAGGGGTTGGTTTTTTGGGGATCTGTTTCTCAGGGGGATCGGTGGATTCTCTCCATTTCTATTTTGCCCTCTGCTTCTAGAATATCAGGGCAATTTTCCTGTAGTAATTCTTTGAAAATGATGTCAAGGCTCTTTTCCTGATCATGACTTTTAGGTATTCCAATAATTTTTAAATTATCTTTCCTAAGTCTGTTTTCCATATCAGTTGTTTTCTCAATGAGATATTTCACATTTTCTTCTAATTTTTCATTTTTTTTTTTGTTTTGAAGTATTGATTCCTGATTTCTGGTAAATTCATCAATCTCCTTGAATTCTATTCTTTGTCTGAAGGATTTGTTCTCCTCAGAGAGTTTTCTTATCTCTTTTCCCATCTGGCCAATTTTGCTTTTTAAAACATTCTTCTCCTCAATAACTTTTTGAACTGTTCTATCCATTTGACCTAAGCTGGTTTTTAGCATGCTATTTTCTTCAGCAGTTTTTTGGATTTCCTTGACTAAGCTGCTGACTTCATTTTCATGTTTTTCCTGCATCTTTCTCCTTTCTTTTCCCAGTTTTTCTTCCAACTCCCTCATTTGATTTTCAAAGTCTTTTTTGAGCTCTATCATAGCCTGAGCCCAATTTCTGTTTTTTCTTGGAGTCTTTAGATGCAGGAGCTTGTGCTTCCTCATCTTCAGACTGAGTATTTTGATCCTTCTTGGGCTCATTTGCAAAATATTTCTCAATAGTCTTCCTTTTGTTTCTCTGCTTGCTCATTTTCCCAGCCTGGGCCTGGTTTGGGGGTGCTTCCTGAGCTTTTGGGGCACTCCCACAAGGGTCTCAGTGTGTGAGGCTCTGTCCTCCCTCCTGGTCTGTGAATGACCATATGCACCCCCCCTGCCATGGGGCTGAGGTGGGGGGGGGGGCCGGCTGTTCTATGGGGGGGCCTAGACTGCGATCAGGATCTGAATGTGGTCAGAGCCCCAGAGTCCTGTTCCAGGGGCAGAGGACAGAGCTCACAGTTTCTCTTCACTCCCCTCCCTCAGCTCAATGGGCTCATGCCCTGGGGGCTCCTGCTTACCGGCTCCGCCTGCTTCTGTTTCCTGGATCAGGGCTGCAGAAAGACCAAGCTGCTCCCTGTGTGCCCCGAGGGCTGGGCTCCACGTGCTTGCTCTGGCAGAGGTCCCCGCTGTTCCCCCACTTTGTGCCCAGTGCTCCTCGGGGTGCAGCTCAGGAGACTCCCCCACTGCTGTGAGCTGCGGCTCCCAGCACCCTGGGGCTGCCTCCAGGAGGCTGAAGTTCTTTCGCTCTGGTGGGCCACCCCTCTGGTGGGCCGCCCCTCCGACCCCGGGGACCAGAGCCTTTCTGCTCTTTTCCAGGTTACCTTGAGTAGGAGAACTGCCTCACTGGGTCCCTCTGTGGGTTCTGTCTCTCAAAAGTTTAGTTGGAGTGCTTAGTTTATGAGTTTTATCAGAGAGCTCCTAAGACTCGATCCCTTCTTGTTACCATCTTGGCTCCACCCCTATAGTTATCTTTTAACATATGTACTTAAATATAAGCCTTTCCATATACAAAGCAGACAAGAGGATTATATATGAAATGGAATTTCTATTACATATATATTCCACAATATTTCCAACCATTTCCCCAATCGATGGGTACCTATTTTGCTTCCATTTTTTTTGCCATACAATTAAGAAAAAAAGAGTTTTGTTCTCAAGGATCCTTTCTCCCTACCTTGGATCTCTTTGGGTATAAACCTAGAAGTGGTATCCGCAGTGTGATATCCAGAGTGTGGATATAATTTAGGGACTTTGGGATTAGATTCTATGGTATTTTCTTTATTTTTTTTATTTTTTTTTTAGGATTTTGCAAGACATATGGGGTTAAGTGGCTTGCCCATGGACACACAGCTAGATAATTATTAAGTGTCTGAGGCTGGACTGAACTCAGGTACTCCTGACTCCAGGGCTGGTGCTCTGTCCACTGTGCCACCTAGCGGCCCCTCTATGGTATTTTCTTTCTTACAGTCTCATGAGATAGAGAGAGAGAGATAGTGAGATCCAAAGCTTTTTTTTATGCTCAACAAGGTTAAGTAACCTGACCAATGTCACCTAGATAACCAAGTACCAAAGCCAGGGCAGGATTCCGGGAAATTAACTAGTAGATAACACTAGATTAACTAGATTAACGCTAGAACTAGTGTTATTTCTACACCACCAGCGACTTCTAGAAGACAACAGCTATAGCCAAATTTATAAACTGTCTCAGACTCCCAAACCCTACATATGTGGTTGGGTTCAAAACTCTGATTGAATAGAAATGGTTGCACTTCTTCCTGATGAAACAATGCCATCCACCATATGCAATTCCTGATAAAACGTTACCACATAGGTGGCAGAAAAGGGTTTCAGTTTAACTGGATGCAACCAGAATAGTCTCAATATGTTGGATATTACACTGTTAAAATCGAATCACAAAGGATCTGGACCTAATTTAATAATATCTTGGAGTAATTTATGATTGTAAATGAAATAAGCACATGGTTACTGTTCTATCATCCAGAACATACACAAAATTCAGTTAAGCATTTGAGTTATGCTTAACTGATATACTTACTTAATTTAAAGGAAAGCATTAGGAAGAACCAACTGTGGTCATTTGAGTGTCTACTGTTAATCAAATGCTGACTTTAGAATGAAATTGGGAAGTTCCTATCTGTTCAGATGCTTTATCTTGGAAAGTTGGCCAATGAGATTTCCCTTTTCTCTTTGCTATTTACAAAACTCTGTCGAGGTTGCCAGGGATTCAAGAAAGGCCTTGATTCCCCCCCCCCTTTGGCCCCCACTTCTGAATCTCCATGCTTTTGGACAGTCACAACTTCTCTATTTAGGACATTAGTATTCATTTACTTCCTTCTATATGATTTTGCTTTGTGATCTCACCACCTTTCCTGGGTTCAATTATCCTTTCTATGAGCATGATTCCCAGGACGTTCAGATAATAAATAGGTCTTTTAAACTCAACATGTTTAAACCTAAACTCCTTATCTTTTCACCCAAACTTTTCCTCTTATTATTGAGGGCACCCCCTTCTTTCCAGTCCCCAAGTTCATAATCCAGACATTATCTCTCACCACACCACATTCTATCCATACTGCCAAGACCTGCCACTTTCACTTTTGTAACAGCTCTCAAATACAATCCTTTTTCTCCTTTCACAATGCCATCCCACCTAACAGGCTCTCCTTGCCTCATGCCTGACCCTTACATCAAGTCTCTCCTCACCTCAGGCTATCCTCTAGGCTACCAAAGAGTGAGATGTTAGTATTTCAGGTCTCTATTCAATAAACTCCAGTGGTTCCCTATCACATTCAGCATCATGTAAAAATTTGTTTGGCATTCCTTCCTAACCTGACCCCCTCCTATCTTTCTAGGTTTTTTAAAATTCCTCATAACCCCCACAATAGACTCTGACATTCAGTGACATTGGCTCCCCTGCTGTTCATCACCCCTGATCAGCTGACTTGGACCTTTTCACCTACTATTCCCTGGCTGGGATTCTTAGCCTCCTCAACTCTGTCTTGGCTTCCTTAAGTCTCAGATCACTTCTACAAGAAATTTCTCCCAATTCCCCTGAATGCCAGTGTCTTCCCTCTGTGACTGTCTCTCATTTTTTCTGTATCTAGCTTGTACACACATAGTGTTTGGACATTGCCTCTTTCATTAGACTGTGAACTCCCTGAGGCGGGGGATGGGGGTGGTGTTCTGTCTTTCTTTGTACCCCAGAGCTTGGCTCCTAGAGATGCTTAATCAGTGGTTTGTTGACTGGCTGACTATGTCCCAGGGATGCTGAGGGACAATTGAAAGCATGGGAAGTGTCTCCATAAGAGTTGCTGGAAAAATCTATATTATTTACATTAAAACTTACCTATACCATACAGTCTTAGAGATCTCCCTCAAGATCAGAGAAATTAATTTGCTCATACAGTCAGTGTCAATGTTGGAACCATCTTTCTCACTCCAGAGCCAACATACTATCCCCAGTCTGTTCTTGCTCTCTGTCTCTGTCTCACTTCTTTTTCCTCCCTCCTCTCTCTCTCTCTATGTGTGTGTATCTCTTTCTCTGTGTCTCTCTCCTTGCTTAATTGCTATTTGCCCCAATTTCCTCAAATGTCATTATTATTATTATTACTATCATCATCATCATCATCATCATCATGTTATTAACATTTTTATTTTTATCTTGGCCTGGCCTCAAGTCATAGATATATGGCACACTGCTGAACTTACTCTATCTTGGTAAGATTTATAGGAAAATGTAATCTCTCTCTCTCTCTCTCTCTCTCTCTCTCTCTCTCTCTCTCTCTCCCTCCCTCCCTCCCTCTCAGAAAGTTCAGAGCTCAAGAAAAATGCCCTCTCTAATCTCTCTCCATTATCATTCTTTGTTCAACCAAATACTGTAGATGGTCAGTGATTCATGGTCACAAAGTCATTTTCTGGAGATATGATAACAAAAGAAAACAAAAAGACCAGTGCTTTCAAAGAGCTTACATTCTCCTATAAATCCTACCAAGATAGAAAGACTTTAAATTCAGCAGTGTGTCATATGCCTTATGGTTTGAGGCCAGGCCAAGATAAAAATAAAAATATTAATAACATCATGATAATGGTAATTGTAAAGTGTTTTACAAACCTTAAGTAGCAACTCTTAAGGTTTGTAAAGCACTTTACTATTATTATTTTATTTGATCCTCACAACAACCCTGGGAAGTTGGTGTTAAGCAGTTTGCCCAGGGTCATAGAGCTTGTAAGTATCTGAAATTGGATTTGAAGTGTGGCCTTCCTGGATCTAGCATCCTCTTTATCCCCCACAGAACTTAACATAGTGTCTGGCATGTGATAGGCACTTGATAAAAAGTTGCTAATCATTTGATTGATATGCCACCTCCCTGCCCCCAAAAGTTCAGAAGCAAGATTGGATAAAGCAGCTGATCACCAAAATCATGTTGTTTTTTTTTTAATTGATGAAGCTTTTCACTCTCAGCAACTCACAAAGACCATCTGTTAAGTTTTGTGAGGGCTGTGATCTGCTTCCATGGAGGGGGTGCCCACATGGCTCCTTGAAATGTTTACGTGAGCTCATGTTGGCTTTGTATTTCAGTAAAATGGCACCATTCCAGTTTCCTCTTATTTTAAACCACAGGTCCTTGGTTCTTGTTTGAAGCTCATTCACTGTCAAATTCTGGAAACAATAATGCCATAGAAAGTTGAACATGTGCACCCCCCCCCCCGTTCTTTCAGTCTGGAAGCAAACTAGGGGGCCCAAGGAAGGGAGGCAACTGCATGGATTCGTTCATGAAAAGAAGGACAATGCAAAGAAAAGATCCCCATCCTTAAGAGATGGAGTGATGCAGAGAATGGAATATTGAAGTTTATATTAATCCCCTACTATGTGCTATACACAGGGGGATACAAAGAAAGGCAAAAGATAGTGCCTGTCCTCAGGAAGCATATAGTCTTCTGGGGAGAAAAAAATAGATCTCTACAAGATACATATAAAGAAGGAAGACAGTCTTCAAGGGAAGGTCCTAGCAGCCTGGGGGAGACTGGAAGCCCTTCTAGGAAAAGTGACCTAAAACTTAATATCTCTGTGACTGTAAATCACAATGATATAAAATCTGAAGAACTGTAGTGGCTACATCCCAGAATTATCATGGGAATCAAAGAGGAAATGTGTGTGAAACATTTCAGAGCACTGTGCAAATGTCATCTATGACTACTAAATTGGAAAAACAAAATACATGCTCAATTAGAACCACTCTCATTTATGTAGTCCCCTTAGGTTTACAAAATACTTAACTTAGAACAACTTTGTGAGATGGATGGAAGACACAAGCATTATTGTCTTCATTTTATAGATGAGAAAAACTGGAATCCAGAAAGGTTTCATTGGCTGTAAAACTACACACATGGCGAGGCCCCTTCCCTCCCGGATTGAGAAACCGCAAAGGTTAGGTTACCCATGGAGTGAGTAACAGTTGGGATTTGACTTCAGGGTGTCTGGTTCCAACCCCCCCCCTTTTCCCCACCAGGGTCAAACACCTGGTTGTTGGCAAGATCTGTTTTGGCTTCAAGACTAGCCACAGCTCCTACAGTCATCTGCTGTCTCTGCCCTCATTCCAGACAGGTTCAACTTACATTCTACTTCCTAAGTAAAGCCTTTCATGACCCGAGTTAAAATAACACCCCCCTCCTCCCTGATGCTTATTATTTTTCAATATGCCCTAAGTGTTTATTTACCGGCATGTATTGCTGCTCTTCGATAGCATGTAAGCTCCGTGTGTGTTTTTATCCCTAATACCTAGCATACGTGGTAACTGGCATATAATCAGCATTTGATAAATGCTGGTCGGATTGAATTGATGATATGTGACTTTCTCATTTATTTCATAGAAGCGACATACCATAGGAGAAAACAGTGGGGGCAGGACAGGAAAATTAGGATTTGTCAACTTGAGCAATAGAGGAGACTAAGAGCATGTGTCATTACTTTTATGCCTCACACGGACAAAGTGTTCTGAAGGAAGCCTACCCTCAAGCTTAGGGACTCCATTTGTACAAGAACTAATATCTAAATTCATGAAAAAGAATGTATACCTCTGATGAGTCCCAAATATCAGGTGCCTAGCTTCATGTAGAAAACATCTGTAGTGAAAACTAGCTTGTATTAATCCTGCCTGCTGGTTCTGGGAGAGGTTAGCCCTGATGCTACTGCCAACTAACTACCACTTCACCATTTCAGTATTTACTTCTATTGGTCTCTGACTGCTTGGGGAGGAGAAGGGAGAGTTGGAGGAACAGAGCAAGTTTCTCTACTAATGATGTTTCATTACAGTCACAGAGATATTAAGTTTTAGGTCACTTTTCCTAGAAGGGCTTCCCAATCTCCCCCAGGCTGCTAGGACCTTCCCTTGAAGGCTGTCTTCGTTCTTTATATGTATCTTGTAGAGATCTGCCTTCAGAAGGACCATTAAATAAAGCTGTTCAAGGAAGGGAGAATCCAGCTAGACTCCAAGTACTCCCACTACAAAGGATCAGATATATCCTTGCAATTTATTAAATATTTGGAAAGAAATGAATCTCAGAAGTTTGTGGGAAATATACAATGCAAATAAGTCATACATATTTATGGAACACAGTATTTAGACTTCAAGGATGTAATTTTGAGGCTTAAAGGAGATGATGGAGGTTGAGATAGACCTAGAGTCAAGTAGAAAAGTGGGTGGAGTCAGAAAGACCAGCATTCAAATCCTGCTTCAGATACTTCCTGGCTGTAATTACCCCAAACAAGACATCTAACCTCCCTGGACTTCTGTTTCCTCTTCTGTTGAACTTAACTTCTATTTCTAAAGTAAATAACCATTTTTTGAATCATGGGTACCTTTTGCAATCTGGTGAAGCTCAGGAGTCCCAATCAAAGGTAATAATAAGTTTCAGTTAATGTAAATAAATATTTTTTCCTTTCCACATGGAAAATATAACTATAAATTGCAGGTTAAGAACTTTGGCTCTAATTCTGTAACTTACTGAACCTACTTCAATGATGGTTACAAACTTGGAAGCCCGTAGTTGCCATTGCTCTCCTAATGCTGTATTTTTAACTCTTTCCCTATATGTTGACTGCATCCCTCCCCTCCCCTAATGGAATGTAGACTCCTTGAGGACAAGAACTGTTTTGACTTTAAAAGAAATTAGCTTGCTTTATTTTATATTTATTTTATATCCTTAGGGCATCATACAAAATTTTGCACATAGTAGCTCCTTATGATATATTCATTGACTTTATCATGAGCTAAATATATATATATATATATATGTAAATAATACATATATTGTGATTTTGACTGACTCCAAATTGCAATGACAGCAATGCTACAAAAAGAAGAGAAGAGGAAAAATGTACCCCTATGGAACCTGCTGGAACTTTATTAGCTATAGTTAATTGAATGTGACCAAGAACTGGGTGTTTCTATTTCATGTAATAGGAAACACAGATCAATGATAAATGTCTGTTGTTTCTTAACAAAGCCAAGAACAGAATTAAGAATAGAATTAAGCCACTCTTAGGGGCGGCTAGGTGGCTCAGTGGATAAAGCACCGGCCCTGGAGTTAGGAGTACCTGGGTTCAAATCTGGTCTCAGACACTTAATAATGACCTAGCTGTGTGGCCTTGGGCAAGCCACTTAACCCCATTTGCCTTACAAAAACCTAAGGAAAAAAAAGGCAGTCTTTAGGCACACATTGACTACTTTTTTCATTTACTATTTATGGATGATGATGGTTTTTTGGTCTGGGAACTATAAATTTGTTATTTTATAATAAAAATAAACTTTAGAGTAGTTCCATGCTAAAGCATGGATGGGGCATTACTCCAAGGCCATACATGTCCTACTTGTGTCTCTGCAGAAGCTTGTCAGTCATGCACATGTATCAAAAAGAAAACTGGCCTATTAATGACAGTTGCTAATTATGCTTATACCATAAAAGCACAAAGCATGTAAAATATAAATAATCTCTAACTTTTAATTGACAGGATTTCATAAATATTTTGTACATTCCTGCTTTGACCTTCTTTAAGAAGACAGCCCTATCTTTTGCCTAATAAAAACTAGCTGCAGATCAAAGTCCCCTGTAAATTATATGTCTATTTCTTCCAAAAGCATGTTCCTCTTAAAATTACCAGTGTTGCTCCCTAAGCAAAGTCTACTTGAAAATAGAAGTATAGATAACTGAAGAAAAGGATGTGCTCATCAGAATGCTAAGAGGAGTAAGTCAATTGGAGCTGTTTTATAAAAATAAAACTCTAGTTCTCAAACCACAAGCACTGTACATTTCATACATGAAACAAAATAATGTAGAGTATTCATAAAGTTTTAAGCCAGGCAATAAGTCTCTGGTAGGAAGAGTCCTGGAGAGGTTTCCACAGCTGGGTTCACTCCTAGGACAGCTCCCCACCTCTGGTTAAGGTACTTGCTACAAGGGATCTTTGTTTGACACCCTATCTGGACTTGATAGCCCCTAAAGTCTGAATAGTTCAAATTGGAAAATGTCTTCCATCTTTGCCAGTCTTTTGCAGGTTCATGTTAGCTCCTATTGAATGCCAAACTGAAAGGTCTACTTGGCATGTTATGTAGTCCCATGAGGATAGGCTTTCTTGATGAATTTGAGGTTGGCCTTTGAGTCTTAAGGGAGGGCTGTGTTTTCATTTTCCCTGCTTCTTAGATTGCCATGACCAATGAAATCATCCCTCAGACCTGCCCTTAAGTTTCCTTCATCATCTCTATACTCAACCTATGCTTTGGAGAATCCTATTCATCAGAAGCAAATAATTATTAAGACAGAAAAGAAATATGCAAAATAATTTTAAATAACTTACACAACCTAGGAAATGTTACCTATTTGTATGGGATATATTATATAGTATATGTGAACATCCAAATACACCTAAATTAAACTAGTCAATTGTCCTATATTAGATGGGATTGTTCCAGATTCTGATAGGTTTACATTCCCATAGGGCAAGGAGACCTAAAGTGTTCCACATTTGTCCAGCTTCTTCAGGGTACTTATTTTCAGTGAATCACTTAAAAGTTCTTACGTTGTCAGGATTTTTTTAAATTTATGGAATATAAAAAGCATTTCAATAATGCAGTATAATAAAGATGATTGTACATGAAACTGCAAATCTAGTATGTATAACTTGTAAATTTTTATTTTATTTTTAATTTATGTAATACAAGCAATTTTTTAAAAATATGAAAAATGATTATTTTTAACTACATGAATCACTTGAAAATACAATTTATATTGTTGATTGAATATGCTATTGCAGATAATAAATTTAATAGTAACATAAATGCATCCTATACTGTGCAACAATAATAGGCAAGAACCTTATTCATTATTACAAGACTCTTCTTTATCAGAGAAAAGTGATCTAGGTATTCATGCCAGCAGTCAGTCTTGGTGAAAAATTTGTATCATGTATAACACTTATAATAATATAATCATTTTCTAATCTTAATAAGTAACAAAACATCATTGCTGAATTTAAGGGTTTTTTTGATATCTCACATATATTTCAGGTTTACAATGTCAATATATGTCACATGCTCTGTTGGAATATTAATTTAAAAATATTAATAATATTGTTAACAATAATAATAATAATAATAATAATAATAATAATAATAATAATAATAATGTTTGTCCTTCATTCTTGAAGACCATGACATCAGGGAGGTGATGCCATGACAAGCACTTGCATTGGATTTGAGTGGAGAGTGCTGTGCAAAGTCACCAGTCTCACTTTTTCCTCCAGAGCCATCTGAGTCCAGTGACCAGAAATTAATCAGGATGAATGGAGATGGCCCTGGATGCAAGGCAATCAGGGTTAAGTGACTTGTCCAGGAAGTAAGAGTCAAGTCTGAGGCTGGATTTGAACTCCCATCCTTCTGACTCCAAGGTCAGTGCTCTTTCTACTGTGCCACCTAGCTACCCTATTGATATTAGCAGCATCTTATGCTATGAAGAGTTCACTGTTTTGATGTCCTGTTTTGCTTCTTACAAATATGTAATGTGACCCATATGACTGCTTAAAAATTCTTGGTTCCACTTAAATGAAAATGGTTATTTTAAAATATTTTTTGTATTGGCAAAACAAATAAAACAGAATGGAATGCTAAAATTGTCTTTACCTTTCATATTGCTTTGATTTTCAAATATAAGATATTCTTTCTTGAAATTAAAATAATCATTTTTATTATATAAACAAAATGCATCAAAATTAAAATTTAAGAAAGCAAAATCAAGTGGAATTTATGTTTCAATTGTTGCTACAAATATAACAATATTTTTATGTTAAAAATTGCATTATACCTTGCTTTTTTCACTATTATTTATGAGAGTTTAAATACATATAAAGTACAAAATTAAAATATCCTGATCTGCTGTATATCAAAGCTACCTAGCTTGCAGTATAACATTCAATAATAGAGGACATCATTCTACACAGAATGATTAGCTACTGGAAACAAACTTTGAGATGGCAACCATCTATCTTCCTTACATTAGATAAAATTATAATCTTTAAATTTATTACACTAAAAAAATTTATTACAGTTGTAGTTACAGTCATAACATAGGTGATTAGGATATTTTTAATTTGAAGAAATAATGACTTATTGTGTGAATTTTTAAAGCAAAACTTTTTTGAAAAAATAAAAAGACCATATATTTTATAAAACCAAAGGTTGAACTGAATCAATAAGCACAATCTGGTCAAGGTTTCTCAGAAACTCTCTGCAAGGTCCTGTAAGCACCCTAGAAACTGAAGGACTCGAATGAGGACACCAAAGTCTGTGGTCATTATTAACGTGACCTTAAAAGTCATATTATACAGAAGCAACAGAAAACATTCCTTCAGTGCTGGTAATTGATAACCAGTCTCTAAACTTGCTCTTTGGCATGTATTATTGTCTAGTTCACTGTTCTGAGTGTGGATTAATTGAATTGTAGCTGAAGGCTACTGAAATCTCTCATTGGCCAGATTGAGTCCTGATCCCTTTTATATCTAATGTTCAAGTCTCTGTGACTGGCTATGGTTGAACTGGCTACTAAAGTGGCCCATGCATCTGGTTAGGATGATTCAGTGATTCCTCGGTATGTTGGAATCCCAGATCTATTCCCACCCTCACCCTGAGAATTCCTTTTGGTTTAGGTACAAACCAACGAGCACAAGTAAGCCATAGAGGAATCAATAACTGAGGCAGCAATATCTGAATAGACACATTGAAATTTAAGAAGAGAAAAATCAAACAAAGCAACATTAATTAAGAGTCTACCAGATGGGGGCAGCTAGGTGGTGCAGTGGATAGAGCACTGGCCCTAGAGTCAGGAGTACCTGAGTTCAAATTTGGCCTCAGACACTTAATAAATACCTGTGTGACCTTGGGCAAGACACTTAACCCCACTGCCTTGCAAAAAAAATCTAAAAAAAAAGTCTACCAGGTGCCAGGCTGGGCTAGGAGCTTTACAACTGATGCAGAATTTAAATGACTTACCCAGGATGGCACAACTGTCTGAATTCAGATAATTTTTGACTCTAGGTCCAGCCATCTATCTACTATAGTAATACCTATCTGAACTAGCACCTTTCTGACTCCCTGTCATAAGATATAATTCTAATAGGTTGATTCCATGAAATCAGGGTATCTATATAAATTAGTGACGAGGAAGTACATTTCCATACTAGGCAGCAACAATTTATCAGAGAACACTCTCTCAGATACATAGTCAAAAGTTTTGTTCAAGAAAAATTCCTAGGGAAACAAAGTTTTTCTAGGTGTTGGAATACTTAGAAAAGACACTACCATGTCCAAGAAGAGTATGTATTTGAAGGCAAAGATTCCGCTGAAAAAGGAAAAGGAAAAATAGACAATTCTTGACAGGGAAAGGATAAGCGTAAAAGTGAATTTCACTGGAATTCAGGAAAGGATTCAATTCCTTGCATTGGTAAAGGGTCCAGCTTTAAACCTGAAGAGACTCTTCTTTTGGAACTGGATACAGATCTTTTTGAAGTAGGGACAAGCCATTGACACAAATACACCAGTCTTCTGTGCTGGATCTCCTAATGTAGACAATATCCATTAATCGTGGGTATTCCCTAAGTCAATGTCACCCTCAACCCTTTATCTCTTTGTTATTGAGTATTTTCAATTCTAGCTTCATGACATCTCTTATTTATTCCTCCTTCTTTCCTCTGACACTGCCACCATCATCCTGGTGCAGGTCTTCATCACCTCACCACTGGACTATTGCAATGGCCTTCTAGTTAGACTCCCTGCCACAGGTCTCTCTCTGCTCTTCAGGTGTCAAAGTGACCTTCCTCAAGTCCAGGTCTTATCATTTCACGACCACTACCCCAACCATTCAATGAATTCCAAGGAAATTCTAGTACCTCCAGGATCAAATATAACATCTTCCATTTAGCTTTTAAATCTTAATAATCTAGATCCTTTCTATTTTTCCAGTCTTCTTACACTTTTCTCCCTTCTACATATTCTGATATAGGGATACTTTCTCCTAATCGTTCTTCATGCACAACATTCTATCTCCTCACTTCCTGCAGTTCCAATGGCTGACACTCTGATAGCTGGAAGATTCTCACTTCTCATCTCTTCCATTTGGATTCCCTGACTTTCTCTGAGTCCCAGCTAAAATCCTTCCTACTACACAAAACCTCTCCAGATCCCCCTTGCTGCTGTGATTATCTTCAATATATCCTGTATATATCATGTTTGTACATAGCTGTTTCAATGTGGTCTCCTCCATTAGATTTTGAGTTCCAGGAATTATCTTTTGCCTTTCTTTTTATCCTCAGTACTTAGTACATAACTGGTGTGTGTCAGTTTGATTTGTTGACTTGAAGATTAAAGCAGAAATGCAGCTCCTGCCCTCAATAATTCCACATTCTAGTGAGGGAGGCAATACATAAATAGCAATGGCAATGCAATGCAAAATAGAGTATGTGAAAAAATAATCTCAGGGGAAAGGAGGTAGTGGGAAAAGGGGGAAATTGGGAAAAGTTTCTTGCAGAAGGTAAGATTTGAGCTCAAATGAGAAGGAAGACAGTTTGTGAACAGATTGGAATAAGTGGGGATATTTAGGCTGAAGCTCTCAAGTATTCAAAGGGCTGTCATGTGGAAAAGGTTTTATATTTGTTCTCTTTATTTCCAGAAGGCAGAATTTAAGCAGTGGATAGAAACTGAAGAGACAAGTTTAGATTTAGTTTCAGAAAAAAAATTCCTAATATATATAGCTATTCTTAAGTGAAGTGGGTTACCTGGGCAGGTTATGTGTTTCCCTGTATTGTCAGTCTAAGCAATATCTAGATGACCACTTCTTGGGCATATTGTAGAAGTAACTATTTTGGGGGTATGGGTTGGACCAGATGACCACTGTAGTTCCTCTGTTGCTCTATAAGTCTCTTATAGAACCTGTGTCTTTACATTATAGACATTACTTTGATCTACTCATTTCTCAACAGCATTCAACTAATTCTTTTCCCACAAAATTATACCAGGGATTAAGGCTTGAACTATTGCTTTTGTTATAAATTATGCATAAATATTTCTTTGTAAAACATTCAAAAATGATGGTGATGATGACAATGGTGATGGCAATTGTAGTGGTAGTGGTGATGATGGTGTTGTTAAGGATGACAGTGTTGGTGATGATGATAATGACGATAGGGGTGAGGTGGTGGTAGTGCTATTCCCTGGAAACTTTTAGGATTTAATTGGGAGACCTGGATTTATTTCACAACTCCATTCATGTATTACTCACATAATACTGCACAAGTTGCCTAACTTCTCTGGGTTTTCAGACTTTTTATCTATAGTATAACAGGGTTTAAGGAAATGATCTACAAGGTATAAACTTAAACCTTAGGATTCATTTTGTCAGCAAGGATATCATGAAAGTTGCTGTCAAATGTAGACAAAACACAATGCCCAGGTATACTGCAAGTGCTTAATAATTTCTTGTTGCCTAATTGACCCTTTTACATTAAGTTGCACATGTCACATATATGTACTGAGACAGACCATGAGGCTGATACTACCCTGTAGTTTCTCATTGGATTTCTTGAACATTATTGAGTCTGGTATGAATTTGAGGATTTTTCTGGCTTAGATATGGCTAGGCAGTATCTTGGTCTACAATATACATATATTGTCATGGATCTTGAGTTAGTTGCTGACCTGATTGGCGAGTGAGTAGAATGCTAAATCCGAATCCAGGATCTTATAAGAGATAAAAGACAGGGAAAGGCACATGTAGAAGCAGCTTTCACCAATATCACCTGTGGAGTAAGTAACTAGATGGGTCAGTCAGTAGGTGAGGGAGGAAAAGAGAACAGGAAAGAGAAAGTAATGAGGTAGTAGCCAGAAAAATGTTAGAATAAACAGGTGCCAAGGACATGAATGGGGAAATCATTTGGAAGCTGAAATCATCTCTGCTGAGGTGGTATAGCAGTTTGCATGCATACGAGACCAGACCCCCCAATATTCTGGAGTTTCTATGATAGTCTAAAGAAATACCACCTTGCCCTCTTGACTTGCTTGACTAGAGGTTTCTCATGGAAGAAGGTCTATAAGCATCCCTTCTGCCTGGGGATCAATGGTTGTGGAAATGTCGTATCATACTGGATTTAATTCCACTGTATTTTTCCACTGACCCTCAGGTGAAATGGATGTGATTTGTATTCTACATTGCTATTGAAAAATAACTATTCCAAGAAATCATCTTAGATAATAAATGTTTCATTTTCATAAGGCATGGACTTTAAGACATGTATCTTTTAGAGAAATGTATCTCTAGTAGTGATGTTTTTATGCAAGTTCTCCTTCCCATATTTTATAAGCAGGAATTCATTATCACTGTTATTTATTAAGCAATGACTTTTCCTGGTAATTCTGCAGTTTTATGACAATATTATATTTGCTATTTCCATCATGGAAAAGAGATAATCTTTAGAGCTAAGTAACATTTAACATCTTAATTTAAACAGTGTTTTGGAAAAAAAATGTTAATATGATGAAACTAGTTTACAAAGATTTGGGATGTAAGAATTTGTCTTTCTTCATGCAAGATGCATTATCTACCCTGTAGACAGAGACACCTGTAGGGTCTCTGTTTCATCATAAATCACTACTGGCTTTAGGCCCTTGAAGCTCACTCATATGTTTCAAAAGCTCTGATGTTACCAGGGGCATACTGATAAATGTTTAACAACCAGCTCTCTCAGGGGAAAAAGAACATATGACATACTTTAAAGATTAATTTGTATTATTGACATTTCCTCTATCTCTTTCTTAAGTCTAGACAATCAAATAAGACACAAATTAAGCCTACATTTGTAGCATTTGCTGATTTCTCTGATGCAAATGCTCACACTGAAAATTTAACTTTGGATCTAATGAGTCAATATGAACTGATTGGCATTTGGTAGGTGCTGCCATAGATATTTACTAGCTGTGTAACTCTGGGCAAGTCACTTTACTCTGTCTCAGTTTCCTTAACTGCAAAATGAACTGGAGAAGGAAATGGCAAACCAACTCTGTGTCTCTACCAAAAAAACGAACCACATTGGGTGACAAAAAGTTTGACATGACTGAAAAATGACAAAACAAAAACAGCATACCAGACATACATTCTCTGCAAAATTTAGCCTTTTGTGTTCTTTAAAAGCACAACTTAGAATCGAGTCACTTAAGCTAGTTCTTTTAGAAGTCATTCTGGTGTAGTGGACAGAGAAATTACCCCAGCTGGTTGTTCAAGTCACTTAAAAATGAACTTTAGCACATCTTTTTAAAAATAATGATAATGTTTACACCTACCCCTCTCATTGAATGGTAATGAGTATCAAAAAGAAAGGATGTAAGTGAAGTAAGAAGTTTATAAATTTTGGAGTACAAGACAAATGTAACTCCTGTTTTATCTTATCTTTACCAAACACAGAAATTCATGTGCATAGACATATATCTCTATAGAAAATATAGAAAAGAGGAGGAGGAAGGAGAAAAAAAATGTATACATACACATGTTATATTTAGAACTTTAAGACCCTCTAACCCAATCCCCTCATTTTGCAGATAATGAAACCAAAGTCAAAAAGATAGCATGTGATTTGACCATGAGAATAAATGGCAAAGCAATGATATGAAACCTATTCTTCTGCTCCCACTTCTAATGCATTTCCCACTGGATCACAATGCTGAGTTTATCTTAGAGTCATTAACTATCACTGAGGAATGTGGAGACCCTGAGCTCACTTAAATTGTCACTGACTTTACCCAGGTCCAACAACTCTTGGATCAACTTCTAGTACTACTGGGACCTGATTGCAATTTCTCTTCTGGACATAGAATTTTAAATTCATTAAGGTAAGTCAAATTCCTAGGCTAGATTTTGAACAACATGCTCAACATAAGACAGTACTACGAGTGAAGAA
This sequence comes from Macrotis lagotis, assembly GCF_037893015.1. Classification (NCBI taxonomy): domain Eukaryota; kingdom Metazoa; phylum Chordata; class Mammalia; order Peramelemorphia; family Peramelidae; genus Macrotis; species Macrotis lagotis. The sequence continues at coordinate 175,773,008 of NC_133665.1, forward strand.
TATTGATGCAGGGAGTTATGGGAATATGATGCAGGGAGCCATGGACATAGTGATGCTGTAATTGAAAACAAATTTTGCAATTTTTTTTACTGTTAAATTCTGTCTGAGGAGAAAGGTAGAAGAAATATTTGTCTAGCTAAAAGAATTTTATCTGCTCCTTGTGATGTAAATTGACTTCTACTGTTCTACTGTTAAATGCAAATTCTAAAACTTCCCTATTTCCACCTCTCAACTTCCAATCTTTACCTGGTTTCAGTCACCTAGAGGGGGAGGGACTTCCTCTTCGCCCACAGTCTCCTGACCTTTCTGTACCCAAAGTGGGCAAGATTATAAAAGCCTGGCATGCACTTCCCCTGTGGTGCATGCAGAATCAATTAAGTCTCAGTCTTATCAATTCTCCTATCTGTCTGTCTGTCTGTCTCCCCCCCCCACAGTAAAACCTTGCCAAGTCTTGTTATTCTGTCCTCTAGCAGCTTACCAACTGTTTGCTTTTTCTCCAGGAGGAGAAAAGATTTTAATCTCTACACTTTGTAGGCTTGTAAAATAAATCCTGAGTGGTTTTAAAATCCCAAGGCTTTACCTGAATTCTTACACTTTTCAAGGCCTTTCTAGTCTTAAATTGGTGACATTGATCCCCAAGAACAATACCATTCAGATATTGACTGTTCCCCCATGTTTTAATAGTCCCCTTGAAATTAAAACACATATTAGGATAGAAGGCCACACAAGGAAGAACTGAAAAAATGTTTTCTTACAAAATTTTTCATTTAGTCAAACAATATATATATATATATATATATATATATATATATATATACACATTCATATATACACATATATACATACATTATATATTCCTCAATATATATAATACACATACAACAAATATATACATATACATACATTTTGTTTATATATATATATATATATATATATACATACATTATATATTTCTCAAACCAGTTGACAGATTAACAGTCAAAATATCAGTAGATGCTGAAAAAGAAATAATGATAACATTTATAGGGGAGAAGTAGATGAATAAGAAAATAGAAAGAACTGTTAAAGAGAGAACTAGTAAAGGGGAATTTGTCCTATCAGATTTCAAAGTGTTTTATAAAGCAATAATTAAAAAAAACTAGTTGGTATTTCAAAAAAATAGATTAATGGAACATTGCAGAGAATTCAAAAATAGAACTAAATGCTAATTAGAAGTTAATGTTTGGTAATTCATGTCTAAAATACACCAGGAAATAAAATTATTCCTCAAACTGCCAGAAAAGTGGATAGTAGATATAGCATGCTCCCTCCCGCTAAATGGATTTGGAGCCAGCCTCACACACCTTACACTATAATAAAATTTAGCTGTTTCAATGATTTAACTATTTTATTCTTGAAGAAAAGGAAGATATATTACCTTGACTGTGGAGAAGATTTTAAAATCAGTGGTGGAAGGAATTATGGTAGATAAAAAGATATGATTTTGCACCACCAAAAATTACACTTCCAGGGGTGGCTAGGTGGTGCAGTGGATAGAGCATCGGCCTTGGAGTCAGGAGTACCTGAGTTCAAATTTGGCCTCAGACACTTAATAATTACCTAGCTGTGTGGCCTTGGGCAAGTCACTTAAACTCATCTGCCTTGCAAAAAAAAAACCTAAAGAAGATACAATTATATTTCCAAAATGAAAATACTGGTAAAAAAAAATGCTTATACATGTCACATTAAGGTCTGAAGTAGAGAATCTTAAAATATACCACCCCCTTATTTATAAAAGTAAAACACTTCTCAATGAAGCATAAGTTAAAGAACTTGAACAAATGATAATTTTTGAAGGGAAATAATTTTTATTATGCTAATGAAGAAATGTTTACATTTCCTAATAATTAGAGAAATGCAAATCAAATTTCACTAGAATGGCAAAACAAAAAGCAAACAAAAAAAGGGAAAAAAATTCAGAGACAGTAGAACTTAAAGGAAACATGCCTCATTGGGCTATACATTGTATAAGTATAATATCATACCTATATGAGTATAATATTAAAGTGAAAGAGAAGTAAGAGGAAGAGGAAGTAGAAGAAATTATAATTTCCCTGAAGATGGGGAATGGTTTTCTGACTCTTTTAGCTACTCCAGCACTTAAAACAATGCTTAATAACATACAATAGATGTTTAATAAATTATTATTATTTGATTGCTATGAGGAAGAAGAAAAAGAAGGAAAAGATGAGATATAAGACTTGGAACTTTAAATGGGACCTAGAACAAATGAATTTCTTGTTGCTTGTTAATTGGTTGACTTTAGTTCAACATATCAAAGATTTTATATAAGATTTAAAATCTTGCTTTATAGATCATTAGATTATTTTGTTTTTATAATGGCTACTGAATAATGGCTATAGTGCTAATTTCATTATATATGAAATAAATTAAATCAAATCCCCAGAAACTCAGTTTGATTAATGACCTGTTAAGATATAAGTCATTCTGTCACACATTGCATACCTATAATACAAGCTAGTGTTCTTTGACAGATTTGCCTTCACTTTGGTCTATACTGAGTGACTGACTAGATGCTATTATATTCAAAGCCTCTGCAACCTTCAAAATTTTTTTCTAAAATAATTCATTCTAAATGCTAGACAAAAGCATTTTAATACATCACCAAATCATTTTCTTTGTAGCATAAAAATGGAAAGTACTTAAAAGCTTATAAAGTAACCAATTCTTAATGTTGTCAAATTAAGTAATTTAATGTAATTACCAAATGTACCTTTTTAAATAATTGTAGCAATTAACAAAATCTATTATACTATCTTTTTTTCTTTGGTGACATAACCTGGTTTGGGTCAAGCTATCTGAATAGGACAGCACACTCAAAGAATGCTAGTAGACCTTCCTGAAGTCAAAGTATTTAATCAGAGGTCTTGGTCATCAAAACAAACTATCATATTTCTTATAATTTAAAGAGATTTTGTTCCTATGCTTCTCTCATTTCTGACTTGATTTTCAGTTCATTTTTGTCAAAGTACTTTACAGGTTAAATTCACCTTAAAACTATTCTGTGTATTTCAGCAGGGCCCACCATAATGCAGTATAGTTGAAAGACTTCTGATATAGCACTGTCATATGGTGAAAGTTATGACAATAATAGCATACAGCAGATAGCAAGCTTCACTGGCCTCTTAATGACTTGATCTCCCATTTCATCATGGAAGAGAGGATTGCAATTAGTGGGTGCAATATGTAACCATGAATGGTGTTGTGGGGTTTTATGCAAATATGGTATGTGGGGCCCCTGAGGGGAATAACAGAACTAATTGTAAAAAATGAAGGTAGTAGCCATTTCTTCTCCAAACTACCTCTTTGGGGGCATTCTTTTGGGTAATCCTATAGTCAGAAACACTTTCAAAAAATATATATACTTTCATGTAGTCCTCAAGTCTGAGCTTTCTATAAGATTCACAGTCTCTGGCAAATAGTAGGTATTTAATAAATGAAACTGACTGAAATAAAATTATATGATATTCAATAAGATCTATAGAATCTTTTGGAGATGTATTTTGCACTGGGGTTCAGGTCTATCTAGAGGGCCCCTTGCTGCTTCAAAATGATTGTGACATAAATTGAACATAGCCATTCCCCTTCTAAATTAGCTTTTCCTTCCAATTTTGCTTTCTTCCCCCAGCCCCAGATCCCATATTTGAAATCTTGGTGTTGCTTTTTTTAAACTTTTTCCTCTCCCTCACCCCACACATCCAATCAAGCTTCATAGGTGCTACCTCCTTAATATTTCTTGCATCCCAGGAAGGGACTGCCTTTTCCTTCTTTTTGTATCCTCAGTACTTTAGCACAGTGCCGCATACCTACTAAGTGCCTAAGTGCTTACCAAATTTTTGATGATTAATTCCAGACTTTCTTTCAACTTACAATTCTATTACCCTACTTCTAGTATCATTACCTCTTGACTAATCTTCTTCTCTATTAAATTGAGCTCTTTGAGCTTTGCAACTTTTTTACCTCTTTGTATCCCCAGAACTTAGTACAGAGTAGGTGTACTATGTGTCCTGACACATAGTAGGAGTTGAATAAATGTTTATTGACTGACTGAACACTTATTCAGAAGGGCAACTAGCTAGTGCAGCGGATAATGACAGGTCTGAATTTTAAGAAAATTTTTAAAAAAACCTCATGTTTCAGAGTTAAAATCACAACTTAGATATTTTCTAGCTATGTGACCCTGGGCAAGGGTCAAAAACTTAACCCTGTTTGCCTCAGTTTCCTCATCTGTAAAATGAGCTAGAGAAGGAAATGGCAAGCCACTCCATTATCTTTGCTAAGAAAAGCTCAAAATAGGTTCACAAAGAGTTGGACACAACTTAAAAAGGATTGACCACCATCAATAAATATTGACTGATACAAAGTAATGCTTCTTTCTTAAATCTGCACATGATCTTCTACAAAGACACAGGGTATCTGGAGTACAAGAACCCTACTAAGAATGGACACAAAAGTATAGAGTGTGATGATCATAAGACACACATGGAAAAAAACTTGTGTGGCCAAGGCAAACTTATGCCTTTAGGGGTTTATGGCTTTTTCTCTCTTCCTTGAGAGTTCTCCCAAAGCCCTACAGTCTTTCTGAGGCTCTGATAAGATACTTGAAATTCTGAAATTGGACTCTTTCCACAGCTTGATTTTACTGCCAAGGTTATTTTCATTTTTTTTTTTTTAGATTTTTCAAGGTAGTAGGGTTAAGTGTCTTGCCCAAGGCCACACAGCTAGGTAATTTTTAAGTGTCTGAGGCCAGATTTGAACTCAGGTACTCCTGACTCCAAGGCTGATGCTCTATCCACTGCACCACCTCTGGTTATTTTCATCTTGAATACACAGCTGATTCTCTACTTTCAAAGGTCCTGCTTCTTGAAGCATTTTTCTGCCTCAAAGTGACTATTATGTTGAGAGTTGACTTTTTCTAAAGCAACCAGGCCTGGGGTCAATATTCATCCCCAAATGGCAGCCATCCCTTCCTATTCAATAGTTTTCTCCTATTTCCAAAAGCATATATGAACATTTTACCTGTAACTTAATATCTCTTTATTTGCCTTTTACTTTCTTTGAATACATTTTGGGCTGAGGGAAGGAAGGGAGAGAAGAACTGGCTAGGCATTGTTTCTTTTGCTTCTTTGTCCATATCACATAATATTCATTTATGCATAAAGGATTAGGAGTCAGAGGGTATATATTTGAATCTCTGTTGTTAATAATTATCTATGTAACCTTAGATAAGTCAATTAACTTCTCGCAGCATTAGTTATCCAATCTGAAATAATAGCAGGTTTGGCTGGATAATCTCTGTCTCTCCTCACTAAATCTTATGCTCTCTAGACAACCTGATTTCAGTTTTACAATCTGCAAGTGCTCTGGGTTTTCTTTCTCTCTCTTTTAGTTTTCGTTTTCCTTGTTTGACTGTTTCATGTCAGTCTCCTTTAATGGTTTTTCATCCCTGTTTATTGTATGTGGTAGTACCCCAAGGCTTTGGGACCTCTTCTTGTTCTGTATATTTTCCTACAAATTCAGTTGTGCAAAATATTATTTCCACATTAGTCATGTTGTAAAAGAAAAATCCCAAGAAAAATTAAGTTTTAAAAAAGCATGCTTTAATCTGCATTGAGACTATAACGGTCCTTTCTCTGGATCACTGTATTACAGAGAACACCAAAGTCATTCCCAGTCAATTCTTGTATAATATTGCTGTTACTGTGTATAATATTGTCCTAGTTTTACTTACATTTTTCATCAGTTCATGCAAGTCTTTCCAGGTTTTTCTGAAAGCATTTTGCTTGTTTTTTCTTAGAGAGCAATAGTATTTCATCTCAATCATATTCCACAACTTCTTTCAGCCATTCCTCAATTAATGGGCATCTCTTCAATGTTGTTTTTTTGCTACTATAATAAGTTGCTTTAGGTATTTTCCTTTTTCTTGGGATACATAGAAGTGATATTGTTAGATCAAAGGGTGTGCATAGTTTCATAGCCCTATGGGCATAATTCCTAACTGTTCTCCAGAACAGTTGAATCAATTCACAACTCTACCAACAGTGCATTAGTGTTTCAATTTTTCCACATCCCCTCCAATATCTGTCATTTTCCTTTTCTGTCATATTGGCTTATCTAAAAGGTGTGAGATGTTACTCCAGAGTGATTTTAATCTGCATTTCCCTGGTCAATAATTAAGAGCATCTTTGTCATATGACTAATAATAACTGACTTCTTTGGAAAACTGCCTGTTGACCATTGTGGAATGATTGCATTTTTATGAATTAGACTCAGTTCCCAGCATATTTGAGAAATGAAGTCTTTATCAGAAAAACCTGATGTCAAATTTTTTCACAATTATGATTACTGTCTATCACTTCTATCCTATTTCTAACCCCCTCCCATTTACCCTTCTCTTTCACTTTGTCCATCAAAAGTGCTTTGTTTCTGATAACCACCTTCCCAATTTGCCCTCTTCTATCAGTTCCCCTTAGATGTATTTTCCATATCAGTTGTTTTTTCCATTGAGACATCCTATACATTCATTTATTTGTTTCACATTTTATTTTATTTTTATTATTTTGATTTGGCTTTATTATTTCTCAATGTTGCAAGGAGTCATTAGTATCTACTCTCACAACCCCACTTTCTAAGGTGTTCTCTTCAGTGAATTTTTATACTTTCTTTTCCATTTGGCCAATTTTGCTTTTTAAGGAATTCTCTTTCAATGAATGTGTGGGTCTCTTTTACCATGACCTCTTCTGTTTCCAAGGCATTATTTTCTCCAGTACTTTTTCTACTTCCACTAAGCGGCTGGCTCTTTTTTCCATGAGTTTTAGATCTTCGTTTCCTAGTTTATCCTCCACATCCCTCATGTGGTTTTCCAATTCCTTGTAATATTTCCATTTTCTGAGACACCTTCACACTTCTCCTCTGAGGGTCTGGTTGGGCTTTGGGGTGTTCTGCGCTTGTGCTTCGTCCCGGTGGGGTCGGGTTCTTTCTGTGTCGTTCGCTCGGGTTGTCTGGGTTCTTTCTGACTTTTCACTTGGGGGTGCTCCTTGGGGGGGCTTTTCCGAGCGCTTCGTTTCCAGTTCTTCCGAGGAGCGCCGGCTCTCCGGACCACTGCCCCGGTCCGGCTCGGCGGGCCCCGCTGGGTTAGGGCTGCGGCCTGGCCGGCCCGGCCGCCTCGGGCTCTGCCGGGTGCCCCGAGCCGGGACGGCCGGGAAGGCTCTCCGGGCCCCGCGCTCCGGGCTGCTCCCCCTCCACTTACCTCCCTCGGGGCGCCCGGCTCGGGACCTGCGGCGGCCCTGCTTCCGCCCGGGCCGGGCTCTGGCTTCCGGCAAGTCGGGGGCCGGGCGGGGCGTGGGGGCGGGGTCTGCATCGCCCGCAGGTTCCTCCGCGGCAGCCATAGAAGGTGAGCCCCCTGAGGGCAAGGCTGGCGCACATGCGCAGTGCGGGTGGGCGCGGCCGCGGCGCTTTAGTGCTCCTGCGCAGGCCCCTGGGCGGGGCGAGCCCCTGCGGTGGGGGGCGGGAGCTGCGCCAGAGCGTCCCGCCCCTTCCGCCGGCCCCGCCCCCTGCCGTCTGCGCAGGATCCAGGACTCCCCCGGCCGTGCTCTCTGACGTCATCGCTCAGCGCCGCGCTCGCCTCCCCCCCCCCGCGGAGCTCCTCTGGCCCCTTCCCGCCCCGGCTGCCGCTGCGCGCGCACCCGCTCCCAGCCCCCCCCCCCCGCTCCTCCCGGCGGGCCGTGCGCGGTGACGCCATCGCTGAGCGCCGCGCCGCGGGCGCCCCGGGGGCCGGGCGTTGTTGGGGCGCGGCTCGGAGGCGGGGTCCGCGGGGCGGGCATGCGGCCGGTCTCCCCGGGAGTGCACAGCCGGGCCCGGCGGCGCTGCGTCGGCCCCGAGCTCCCGGGCCGCGGCGGCCCGCCCTGCGGGGATGTTCAAAAACGAGTACCAGGTAACCGGCGGCCTCGGGGCAGCCGCGGGCGCGGGCGGAGCCGGGGAGGCCGAGGCCTGGCGAGGGCGGGCGGCACCGCGGGGCTCCAACGGCCCGGCCGCCGCCTCCCCACCGCGGAGCGGCGAGCGCGGCCGAAGTCACAAGCAGAAGCCCCCGCCCGGGCACCGGGTACCACCCAGGGGCAGAGGCAGTAGCCGAGCCCCACGCCCCTCCTCCTTGTGCCCGCCTGGGCCCTCGAAACGCCCAGGAAAAGAGCCACTTGCCGGGAGGGGACGGACTCCTTTAGTCAGCCTGGGTCATCTCGGGGCAGGCATCCCCGGACCTTTAATAATCCAAACGGTGGATGGGCCGTCAGCCTCCCTCTGCCTTCCCCCTTAGCTGGTGGCTGGGACCAGCCATCTTGCCGAGCCCCGAAGGCCTTTTCTCACATCCCGGTGTAGAACGGAAACAAGCTTCCGACGGCCCTGCTTGGTTGCTCACTAGTCTGTGTAACAACTGGCCTGAGCACGTGCGTCATTGAGACGCGGGTGTCTAGGGAGCTGGGGGGTGCGGCCCCCCGCTACTGGAGGTCGCAAAGCCTTAATCGCATCTTTTGGATTTGATGGTAAACTCTTCGGGGATGAGCCTCTCAGAATAGCCCTCCCACACTCATAACTTCACCAGCTTGCAGAACCCACCTAACGGAGGGCTCTGCTGATGTTTTGGGGCCTTCTTAATGCTATGCACGGAAACTTGGTCAACCCCCCAAGCTACTTTTTTTGTATCCTGGATCTTAGCAAGTTTTATTAATTAGAAAGAAAAAGAAGTATATTGACAGGTTTGGGTAGGAATTGCTAAGGTCTTCCTCTTTGTCTCTCCCTTTGATGTCTTCTAAGATCTCTTCCTTTATCCCTATCTCACATGATGTGGTGACCTTCCTATCCCCCTCTCCACTTGAACAAACGATCCCACGCCATTCTTTCTCCCCTTTGCCATTGCTACTATCTTACTGATTTTCAGACTCTTTATGTCTACTGAATCCTTCCCTACTGCCTATAAAAACGTCTACATCTCCCCCATCCTCAAAAATCCTCCATCTCTCTTCTGTCATTTATAGCTAAACTCCTTGATGAGACCAGCAGTTATGGTTGGGTCCTCCACTTTTTCCCCCTTCACTCTCATCTTAAGCCTTTGAACCTGGCTTCCGACCTTTTCACTGCACCTTCAGTTCATTCTCTCAAGAGTTGCCAATGATTTCTTAATGACCAAATCCAGTGTCTCTTCTCAATCCTTAAACTACTTGACCTCTTCTGATTCTCCTCTGTTCTCTCTGACCGCTTCTTCTCTGTCTCTTCATCCAGGTCAAGTCCTCTGGTTGTCCCATAGAATTCTGTTATTCTGGGCCCTCTTTTGCTATAGTACTTCACTGATATTCTCATCAGCTCCCATGGATTTAATCACTATCGGTATACTGATGATTTTCAGATCTACCTGTCCTTCCTCACTGCTGGCCTCCTTGCAGTCCTGCACCTCCAACTGCCTTTCAGAACCTGAAGTGTTCTCTAGGATTCAGCATCTTAAAGTGGACATTCAGGGGATATTTTAAACAATGTCCAAAATAGAACTCTTGTTTCTTCCTAATCACCTCCCAAATCCCTCTACCTTCATCTTAGACCTTCAGGTTCACAACCTTAGGAGTTGCCCCCAGGCTTCTCCCTCCCTCTTCCCACCAAGATGCTTCAGCTTTGTACTCTCTCTCAAACTCCTTCTTTGGAGGAGCCCCGTGCCACCCCACCCCACCCCCCATGAGGAGTCCTGAGCTGTGGTTAAGGCCTCCTGGTGGGTTAGCCACTAAAGTGCCACCCATCTGGTGCTTCAAGTCCTTCCCCTCTCTGGTCAGAGGCAGCCAGACTGGGGCTTTCTCAGCTATACCTTCACCAGTCATCCTCCTTGACAGTGGCTGTTTCTGCCCTTGAAGTGGCTTGAGCTCAGCACAGGTGCCAAATGCTCTTCTCTGTCTTAGGAGAAACAGACCAAAGCTGAGTAAGACTTGAGATGCTCTCCTCTCTGTGTATATGCTCTCAGTCTTTCTTTGACCTTTTTATAATGTGCCCAACACCCTCTCTTTTTTGTTATTCTTGGTGTTATTGATCCAGCACCAGATATTCATATTCATCACCTGTCTTTTCATCATAAGTGTCTTAAAAATCTTCAGTAGTTGAGGAGTTCCCAATCACCTTCACCAGTCTCCTTAAGCTCTCTCCTTTTTTCAAATTCATTAGAATTACTTCACTATCTTAGGGTTTTCATTCTTGATGTCTCACCATTCCTTCTGGTTTGACTTCACCTGTAGAATTTGTCTGCAAAAGTTTACTCATGTTTCTGAACCATTTGATATAATCTCTACAAATATCTAAAGCATACATGACATTGGACCTAACTTTCCCCTCCACTATCACAAACTCTTAAGAGAAGGACTAGTTCCCTCCAAGATTGCCATTATTTCTACCTAGAAGCTATTTTCCTTGTTAATGAGAACAGGATATAGACTAGATTTTCTCCATGTTGGTTTTTCTACTTTTTTGCAAAATGAAATGATCAATAACCAAGACAAGCAAGTATTAGCTGCTCATGTTTGATCATAGGTTGGCAGCAATGTTGGCAGCAGACTAGTCACTGCTGTTACTTCTATATTATCTCATTGTGCTAGGTTTGGGAATGTTTCCTGAACTCATTTTCTCCTTTTCTGTCCAGGTGGTCTGAGTGTATTCTCATGACCAAAATTGCTTCTGTTTTACCTGTAGTTGATGTACACATAAGCATTCTCCACCACGCTTACCCCTCTACTGGTTCCTGAATTTCTTGTTCCTTTTAAAAACCTCTGTTGGGCAAAGATAGTAAGCATGACCCTATAACAGCTTCATATAGTAAAACAAAGTCACACATTTCAAGTCTGGAAATGTAAGTCTCAATCTGCACCTCTTGTCGTCCACCTCTCTGCCTAGACTTGAGGTATTTGCTTCATTAAGGCTTAAGTAAGTCATGCTTAGTCAAAATTTTTACATCTTTCAGAGTTATTCTTTTTATAACTGTGGCCATTTTGTAAACTTTCTCCTGGCCCTCCCCACTTTGATTTGCATCAGTATCTGCAAATCTTCCCAGTATTTTCTGAATCTGTCCCTTGGTCATTTCATTGTAAGTTCCTTTGAGTCTGAGATTGTCTTTTTGCCTCTTTTTGCATCTCAGCACTTAGCACAGTGCCAGACATACAGTAGAGGGTTAATAAATGTTGATTGATGGATTGATTCTTATAACAATTATATTTGTGTACCACAGTTTGTTCACCTGTTACCTAGATTGGAGGGTATCCCAGAAACTTTCTCATTCTTTCCTATTATAAAAAAGTTGCAACAAATATTTTTTTGCAAATATATAAATTTTTTTCTCTCCATCTTCTTTCCTATTTGATGTGTAATTGTCTGCCTGGGTCAAAGAGTAGGCACAGTTGACTTTGGTTAAAGTTCCAAATTTCTTTCCAGGAGGGTTGGACCAATTCACAGCTCCCCAACAGTAGATCAGTGTGCTTGTCTTCCCATTTCTCCTCCTAAAATTGCCATTTACCTTTTTTTAAAATCATCTTTGACAATCTTGATAGCCATGAAGTGAATCTCAGAGTCATTTTTATTTGCATTCAAGTATTTATGTCAATTCCCTTTATTTCTTGGCTATTAGAGATTTATCAGATACTAACATCTGAAAAAATAATTTTGTTTCCTCTTTATATTTACTCAAATTCTTTGCTCTAATTATATCTCTAGAACAACATAAAAATAATAGAACAGTACAAATATTTGTTTTACCCTTCATTTTTTGGAAAGACTCCTAACATTTTTTATCATAAATAATGCTAGCTCTTCATTTTAGAAAGTTAACTTTTTACCATATTAAGAAAATATCCTTTTATTTCTATGCTTTAAAATTTTCTTATCCATAAATGGGTATTATATATTGTTGAAAAGATTTTTCTGCATCTGCTAATATAGAGTTCCATGATTTTTTTTATTAGTAGTATAATCATTTATGTGTAGAGCTTTCCTATTATTGAACCAACTCTGGTATAACTTCAAGGGGTCATAGGGTATCATCTGTTTAACATGGTGCTGTAACTGCTTGCTGGGTCCAAGCCCTGTCTCTGTCACAAGACCTTGTGGTTTGGGGCAAGTCCCTTAACTTTATAGTGCCCTCAATCAATTCTAGTCTTAGTAATAATAGCTAGTATTTATATTGAGCATTAAGGTTTACAGAGACTTTTGAATATTTTCTTATCTTAACAACAGTCCTTTGAGGGAGATTAAGATGACCAAGGACATCACTAGCTCAGTAGCTTAGCCAAACCTTACTCCTATCCCAGTCATTAAAAATAGTGGGTTTTTTGTTTGTTTTTGTTTTTAGGTTTTTGTAAGTCATTGGGGTTAAGTGACTTGCCTAAGGCCACACAGCTAGGTAATTATTAAGTGCTTGAGACCAGATTTGAACCCAGGTACTCCTGACTCCAGGGCCAGTGCTTTATCCCCTGTGCCACCTAGCTGCCCCAAAATAGTGGTTTAAAAGTTTTATAACCTGCTTTTTAACTCTTTGTTTCAATATCAGGGCCATATTTATGTCATAAAAGGAGTTTGATATTCAGCCTATTTTAAGTGGTTGATAAAATGTTGGAATTAATCATTCTTTGAATGTTGAATAGAATTTGTTTATAATTATTTAGTCCCATACCCCCCCCCCCCTTGAGAGTTTACTTGTGATTTGTTCAAATTCTTTTTTCTGAGAATGGATTAGTTAAATGATCTTTTTCTTGTTTTGTTAAGCTGGGTGTTTTGTATTTTTGTAAATATTCATCCATTTTATTTAAATGATCAATCTTGTTGGCACAATTAGGGAAATAATTTATAATAATTTCAATTATTTCACCTTTATGTGAATTCTTTTTCATTTTTTATTTCAGCAATTTAACTTTTCCTCCTTATTAAATTAGCTAGTAGTGTGTGTGTGTGTGTGTGTATTTGTATGAATTTTAAGGGTGGCGTTTTCATTTTACCAATTTTATGGGTTTTGTTTTTTAATCTTTTCTTTGATTTTCACTTTTTTGTGTATTTTTAAAAATTCATTGTTTTTCAGTTTCATAAGTAGCATGCCCAATTAATTGACTTTTTTGTTGATGAAAGTATTTAGAGAGATACAGTTTTCTGTAGAAACAACTTTGGTTGTGTTCTAAAAGTTTTGGCATGTCCTTCCATTATTTTGTTTGATAAAATTATTGTTTATGATTTCTTTTTTGACCAGTATTCTTTAGGATCATATTATGTAGGTTTCATTTGTTTGAATCTTTTTATTAAATTCATTTTGATTATAATTTTCATTGTTTTATGGTCAGTAGAGTATGCATTTTTCTGCATTTATCAGGATTTTTTTTTAATGCTTTTGTCTATGGCCAGTTTTAGTAAAAGTTCCTTACACAGCTGAGAAATATAATATAGCATTTTCATTTCCTCTTCAGTAATTGTCAGAGATCTGTTGTATCCAACTTTCCTAAAATTTTATTCAGGTCTTTAATTTCTCTCATAATTCAGACTTGACTCATTCCTGTTCAGTGATTCAGAGACAGGACTGGAATGGAATGAGAAACTCCTAGACTCTCTGATAGTTTAAAAAATAGAGTGAAATTTACTTAGTCATAACATAGACAACTAAGCAGAGCTACATATAGATTCAGCTAATTTTGGCTCTTCAAAGAAATGCTTCTGGTCTAATAGAGGATTCCCTGCAGCAGCCACAAACTACAGGCTAGGTCTGAAGGCCTGACTTTGGTTGGCTAGGTCTTTTACTGCTCTGGGTGTTCAGGAAGCTGTAGAGATGGCTGGCATCTTAGCCACCTGGGGTGTGGGGTGGGGATCCACTCTATGGCAGGGTGTTACTGGATACTACTCCTTTTACAATTTCCATCTTGTTTATTTATTAATTTTTTTTCCTCAGATTTCTAGGTCTGACTGGGGCACATTATAGTTTTGCTGACATTGTAATGGGATTAGCTCTTCCTTTCATTGATTATATTATGTGCTGTTTGGCATGTATCTCTTGAGCATTATAATTACTTCATATTCCATGATGTCTTTAACTTTAATGTAGTTTCCCCACTTCTCCCTTTAACCATGTCCATTTTTACTGGTCGTTTTGTCTGAGATTTTTCTCTGTACATTTTTAATTTCATCTGAGATGATTCCTCATCTTAATCTTGTGAATCTTTTACATGTGACCTGTAGTCCTTGTTCTATTCTTTGGAAGTCCCTCTGGCAAGGGCCTTCTGCCTCTTCATTTTCCTCAGTCTTCTAGGAGATGGCTTTGACCCTTGATGCAGTTCTGATGGCATGCCAGAAGTGGACATTGCTTTGTACAGGACCTCTTGTCTTGTGTCCTGTTCGGAGCTGCTTTAATATTTTTTGCAATGCCAGCTTATCAGAGTCAAGACGATTGTCATTTCTCAACTTTTCCTCTCCAGTTGGATGTTGTCTCCCTTCTGGGGTTTTGGAGCCCTGTCTCAGCCCTCCTACCTTTCTGACTGCCCCTCTTCGGTGTACTTTGCTGGAACATCATCCATATCATATCAGGTTCTGTATCAGTCTCTCCTCAGCTCTCTTGGATTTAATTATATTTATGCTGATGATTCACAGACCTGTATATCCAGCACTATGCTCTCTTTAAAGCTTCCAGTCTTCTATTCACTGTCTTCTGTTGAGACCTGGGTGTCCCAGAGGCTTCTCAAATTCAGCCTTTTCAAAACTAAACTTCTCTTTCTCCTCAATTCCATGCTTCTTCCAGACTTTGATCACAGGTGCCACCATCCATCCAATCCCCTAGGCTAGAAAGTCAAGAATGATACCAATTCTCTTGACTCTTACTCTGCTTCCATGGGGCTAGAGTATAATTTACTTTAGAATTGGGAATTTTTGTCTTTATGCTTGGCCAGGTGCAGCTCATCATATTATTGAACCCAAAGAGCAAGACGGAGACCAAAATTTGATAAGTTTGGAGATCTTTAATTTCCCAGGGATTGCCTGGGGATGAAGAGTACCCAAGTCAGACAGTGCCTGAGTGTTCAGGGGAAAGGGTTTTTATAGTGTTTTGGCAGGGGGTGGTCCTGAGGACAAGCAGGATACAGAAGCAAAGACAGCAGTTAGATATATTTTCTTGTCATATTACTACAAACATGTAAACATATGGTTCAGTATAGATAGGGGACTAGACAGAGTGGGAAAGGGTCAGGGTCTTTGTGTTATGTCTGAACGTGTTTCCTGGGATGGAGGGAGTCACATATTCATGGGCTTCCCACAGGTTTGAGGGAGTGGAATTTACTATCTGATGGTTCCAGCTGCATCTGAGGAGGGGAGGCAGTCCTGGGAGGAAGCAGATATTTTACAGCTACATCAAGATAATTAGGCTAACAAGGGTACTTTGTGAATCTTAGACAAATTTATGTTATATCTATGACCCCCCCCCCCCCCCCACCAGAGTCAAGCATTTGGGTCCTGTCAGATTATTTTCAGGCCCAAAGGTGCCTAGCCAAAGTTATATTTCTGAGGAGTTTCTCGGGGCCCAGAAAGGTGTCAAGGACTCCTTCTGTACAGGGATTACATAAATATTGATATTGTACTTCAATGTATATTTAATCAATACTGGTTGATTAATTTGTCATTGATTATTTAATTTGTTTTGTAGGGGGGGCCATTTGTTGAAATCTTCAGTGCCCAGGGCAAAAATCCTGGAGCAAAATGGAAGATCTTTGGCAGTCCATCTGTAATTTGGAAAGTAAGCATTATAATTTAAATGTAAAAGTATATGTGAATGTTAAGAATGAAAGATAAAATCTCTGGATGTCTTGATTATAACAGCTTATTACTTGCATTTCTTATAATTTCATAATAGATGACTATTTAAATTAGAACTTTACATGGTTGAAATTAGATTCATCATACTTATTGTACCTTCTTCAAGGTACTTTTACTATAATAGGCTCAGATTAATTTTTATTGCAACTTTATAGTTAATCAAAAGTATCTTAAATCGCCTTTTAAGATATGATGAAATTCAAATAATGAATTAAACTTTATGACTTTTCAGTCCTAAATACATTATGTGATTTGGTTTGGTCACACAACTAGTAGTAAAGAGTAACATTGTGAGTTTTCTTTCATTACTTCTGGGTTCTGTCTGTGTACTTACATCTCCCATAAACATGTTGCAATTCTACCTGCCTTAATCTTCTGTGAGGTGCTGTGATCATAGACCTGTTGACCAGTGCAACCCTCTAGCAATGAGCTATACTTACTTAACTCATTTAGTCTTTGGATGATGAGCACCCACCCCATTGTCTGTCCTGGAGCATCTGGCAGAGCTTGGCAGAGCTTCTGAGGACCTAGGGTCATCTAGATCAGTTGGAATTGAAAGGAAACCTCCTTGGATTTCCTTATTTCTGTTCTACTAACTGTAGATAACCCAAAGTAAAGAAGAATTAAGATGAATTAAATTTCAAGAGCTTTAGGGATTAGAGGATTTCCAGCAATGGAAATGTTTTTATGGTATGGGGGAGAAAAAGATCCTGATATCAAAATGCATAATCCAGGAAAATTGAGTCTGATATTTTTTTTTACTTTTTAAAAAATCCGGCCTGCTACAGAAACACAAACACACCCATCTAATTTCAGCTCATTTTATGAGGAATTTTTTTTCCTGTGAGATTGTGTCTGTCTTTGATTTAATAAAGGAATTCATATGGAAATAGCCCATATTGTTTGCTTTTTCTTTTACATTCTCTAGGAGTTTGATAAAGAAGTTAAAAGTTTTGTCTTTGTCCTTGAAGGCAGTAGCCAAACCAACAAAATTCAATTACCAAAGGAGAATAAACAGATTCGTAAGTATTACACCTATATGCTAAATATTGGATTTCACTTCTTATTTATTGTTCTGCTTTCTCTACTGCATGACAAACATATTAATATGAAATTGAATTCATCCAACTGCTTTCAAGGAGAATCATTTTTCAGGAAGTTTGCCATGACTGTTGGAACACATTGTAATTAGACTAGACTTTGAAATACTTTTCAAACAAGATAAAATCAAATGAAAACTTCCTCGTGTGGAAAGAAAAATGGAAGATAGTAAATTAGGAATTATTTTGCATCAACTTGTAAAGAGAACAAATTGTGCTGGGTATGAAATAAAACCTGCCTTCATGGAACTTACATTCTGACAGCTTTGGTGGCAGACTTTCCTGGATCATGTTTCACTGAATGTTGCTGTTCTTCACAGTATTATGTCAGGATTTCTTGAAATTTCAACTCCACCTAAGCTTCTCCTACCTGATTTTTCTTTATTATATATTATGTGATTTATTTGGGGTTTTTTTTTTCAAAGTTTGTATCTGTAATTTTATCTCTGGCAATGAAGATCACAAACCCCTCTCCCTTTAGAGATAGTTTATCACCCATGGCTAAACTCATGGTGCTCTTCATCTTGCTTTTTCTGAACATCCCAGCTTGAGGAGAGCCTTGACAGAGGTTAGGCTCTGGGTTTAGCTAGGTTCATTTCCACAATCATATCAACCTCTCACATTTCTGTGGCAGTCCCCATGTGCCCTAGGAGGAAGTGCTGCAGCTTTTATCCCCATTTTGCAGATGAGGAAACTGAAGCAAATGAACTCAGGTGATTTGCCCTGGAGCAGACAACCGGGAAGAATCTGAGGCAGGGTTTGAACTCAGGTTCCTCTGACTTAAACCTTGAGACCCTTTCTACAGTGCCATCTCACTTTCACAAGATTGTGAGGTATCAGAGGTGGACTGAGTGCAGAGAATGAAATTACATCTGATTCAAAAATATTTATTGCCTGTGAAAACGTTTTGATGTGAAAATTGACTTTAGTTTAATTCCACAAAAATTTGTGAAGTAGTAGTCCATCAGTCAAATAAAATGGATTTAGTAAGCACTTATGTAAGTGCCCCACACAGTGCTAGATGCTAGGGATACAAAGACAGTGGACTTAAAGTCCTATAGGAGAAGGAAGAGACACATCAGTAAATAGAATGTATAGGAAATTGTGAGAAGTCTGGGAAATTTGAAGTGGGATGCCCAATATTCACCTAATAGTAAGGATGAGGTGTCAGGAAAGACTTCGGGGAGGGGAGGTCTGCTGATTTTGACCTTGGAAGACGGGGAAATGGGGGAAGATGACAGAAGGCTTATTGTGAGCAAAATGAGCGAGCAAGGCGTGCAGATGGTAAAGGATTGGGGGGTACAGTTTGGTTGAAACTGAGAAGAGAAATCCATAAAGCCACATATTTAGGTTGAAGCCCACGAATTCTTACTTTATTTGGTAGGCAATAAGGAGTCACTGAAGTTTTCTGAGTAGACAAAGGCGATAGTAGTAGGAATGGGTTAGGAGAAGGTGTGGATCCAAGTCAGGAGCATGCCTTAGTTATCCCTTAAAATAGTCCAGGTCAGAAGATTTGAGGTAATACAGTGTTTGTTGCCTTAACTTATTCTATTTTGTGTTAAAATTCTTCTGACCACTCTTTATATCGGGAGTATTCCGTCATTTTAAGACCTCTTCTGTTCCCATGCCAGGCTAACATTTATGGATTCTGTCAATGTAGAGAGGCCCAGAAGCTGAAAACTGCCTTAAGACTTCAGACAAATTCCAAATTGTCGCAGGGCTACACTTTGGGGGCGGGGTGAGGATACTTTATCAGAATCTATCAATTATAATAACCTAAAAAGAAAATTTAAATGCATATTTAATTTTGACCTTCACCAAGTCCTACTTTGATCCCTTATTGTGGTATGAAACCAACACTAGATTTTCTGTTTCAAAGAAAATGCCGATAGGGCATGACCTCTGACAGGTTCTAACATGCCAAAAAGAAGTTAAGGACAACCCTAGTAATAGCCTGCTAGCTGAGGACCAACCTAGCTAAGCCCAAAAACATTTATCACCATTTGTTGTATGAAAATCGGGGCGGGGGAGGCTACGAGATGACTCTATCTTGTGTGGCTGTCTTGTTGCTTCTGTAACAGCAACACAATGATGAAAAGGAGAAGAGAGGGTGCTTAAAAATAACCATTTTTAGATAATTCATAAATAAATGTTGACTTAACTATATGTACTATAACACCAAGATTCTTGTTCACTGACCAATGAATTGACAAAAATAGAAGGGCTGAACTACCTCCATGTTGATATAAAGAAACTAGATGATGACAAGAAATTACAACAAAATGGATAACAGATAAAGCAGTCAAGGGATATGAACAGTTTTCAAGAGAAGAATCTTGAAGTATTAACAAGCATATGAAAGAATACTCTAGATTACTATAAGCAACCTGATTTCTGATTGAATCTAATTAGAATTAGCTGTCGATTTATGTCAGACCACTGAGCTTTTAGAGCTGAGGGCAAAATCAATATCAAATAAGAAAATAAAGATGGGAAGAATACTTAAAATTATCAAAGCAGCTTCAATATGACCTTTTCAAATGATTTCTTGTGCAAATAAAAGGAGAAAATATTGACCTTGATTATCTCCATTTCTTGCAAAGATTTAATTGTTAGAAAGCAATTGCCACAGCAAGGATACCAAAAGAACCCAGAAATTGTTTTAATCAGCAAACATTCGATTTTTTTTCACAGGAAGGAGAAAGATAGAAGTCAAAGGCAATTCTGGTTTGGGATACAAAGTCATTTATAACACATTTCAGATAATGGTTGTGCACATCACTTCACAATACAGAGAAAAGCAGGGGAAATAAGCAAGGATAAGGATAGCTTGACTTGAGATCAAACCAAAGCATATCATTCCAAAAAATTTCAAAGGTGAAACTAATAGGAAGATGAAACCTATTTGTCAGTATTTTTAATGAGGCTTTTTGAATCCTTAACATCTCAGTAATGGAAACACCATATAAGAAAGTTGAAATATACTCAAGAAGAGGAAATCAGTAAGAATTTCAGGATTTAATTAAATATACCTGTGGATTAAATTTGTTCTGGAAAAGATATAAGCTTGAAAATATTGGGATTGTTTTACAAGAGATCTCAAGAAAGAAGAGACAATTAAAAAAAGTGAAAAAAACTAATTCAAAAAATGGCAATTGAGAAAACATCAACTACTTTCACATGTATCTACTTCCCCATCCTTATAAGATCTTGATGAGCATATTTTGCACATGTTTTGAGAATATGTTTGATTAAACTAACAGAAGGAAATAGTCTCCGAAGAATTGTTCAGAAAATTCATTAGAGAGAATGAAAAGGACTTGTCTTCCTGCAGTGAGGTCTTGGATTCAAATTAAATAACATAAACTTATAGTAGATCCAATCAAGTTTTATGATTTTTCTTCAATTCATTCACATGAGTAGGAATGGAAGGGAAAGATGGTGGGGTTTCGCTTAGTAAGTTGTTGGTGATGAAAGAAGAGTTATGAGAAGAAGAGGATAGGGTAGAATTGAATGATAGAATTAATTAGTTAAAAAGTATGAATGAGGTGGGAGCAGGTTCTTAATTTGAGAAGACTGAAGTTCATCAAGCTAAGATAACATAAAAAAGTGTCTTGGGATTAGTTATAAAGGAATTCGATACCTCTGGGAATCTAGCAGCAGCAGCTAGTCACTCTTTGGGATTGCCTTAAGGCTATGGGCCCTTGCAGGAAGGGGACCTTGAACCCTAAGAAAGCAACCCGCCTTCCACCCTATGGACTGGGTGATGACTTGGAGTTTCCATTGGCATCAATATAAAAATAAATTAAAGTTTAAGAATTCATGTTTACCCTATTAGAGTTTTTATTAGATATTTTTGAATTGTTTGATGTCATTCACTGTGCTAGCTATTGCTCCTAGTTTTGAATTATCTGCACATTTAAAAAGGATGTTGTCTATGCTTTTGTGAATGAATGAACGAAGAAATGAATAAATGCTTTGAGGATATAACTAGAAAAGTAAGACAATCCCCTGCTTCTCTAGCCTCAGTAGCAAAACAAAGAGTCGGGTTTTGATAAAATATTCAGCTGTTCAAGGCCTCAAAGAGATCCCTGAGGCATTCTACCATCTTTTCTATAAGAACAGTAGGAAAAAAGAAGAAAATAATTTACTAAAATGTTGTTAGATTTTATCTTTATCCTTCCCATAATTTACCAGTGTAATAACCTTGTCTAAAAAGGAAGTTGCTTTGGCATAATCAATTCCTGTTGAAAACACTAAATCCAGGTGCTTTTAGGGATGAATTAATTAAATATTTGGCCTGATATAGCAGGTGAATGATGTCATAAATATCCAAACAACCCTGACCAGAACAAAGCTTCCCCATCCCTGCCTTAGAATGTGAACTTTATTCATTTATATATTTATTCATTTTAATGTGCACTTTCTGAGAGTGGTTGTCTTTCTTTGTATCCCCTCACTTAACACAGTGCCAGACACCTGGAAGACACTTAATGAATGCTAGTTGACTGACTGAATAATGTAAAAGGTGACAAGAACCATCTCAAAATGTGCGTTGCTATATGAATATGTACAGACCTTTATTTCCTTTCTTTTTTGTTTTTTTTTAGGGTTTTTTTTTTTTGCAAGGCAAATGGGGTTAAGTGGCTTGCCCAAGGCCACGCAGCTAGGTAATTATTAAGTTTCTGAGACCAGATTTGAACCCAGGTACTCCTGACTCCAGGGCCAGTGCTTTATCCACTGCGCTACCTAGCCACCCCCTATTTCTTATTTTTAATTCAGATCTTTTTATCTTTTGATTTTATATAAATATCACCTTCAGTTTTCTCAGTTTTTCCCTTCTCTTCTTCCCATTAATTTTATAATAAAGAATACAAAAAAGGGGGAGGGGGAAGCAAATTAAGTAAAACTAACCAGCACAATGGCCTTAACTCAACCCACTGTGTGTGATTGTCCCTGTCTTTTCATGATCCCTTCAGCGTTAACTTTTTCCATCATTTGTCAACTTGGCCAGTTGTCTGAAGGCCATCTGAAGCCTTAAGAGTTGCTTTCATTTTTGTTTCTCTTATTGTTAATTTGGAGTATCCTTTTAAATGATTGTTAATGTTTTGTGATTTTGAGAGCTGTTTGTTCATATCTTTGTTTTGGAGAATTGGTGGCCATTTATCTTTGAAAGGACAGCGCTGATACTGTACTCACCATCAACAAAATTAGTGTGATGAAAGTCCCTTGGAAACTTTGCTTCTCTTACTGCCTAATAGTGTATTAAACTGAGGTGATTCTTTGTTGAAAGAGAACTACAAGCGAGACCCCTTTGCTCCCATCTAAATCATCCTACTTAACCTCATAAAAGATTTTGACCTAGAGGGAAAAAACAGTGTAGTCTATGGACTGGTCTGAGATCTAAAGAAAGAAATTAATGCCAATGTATTAAGTAGTACACTGTTCAGACAAATCATAAGATACCATTACTTTTTCTGATGATTTTGAGCCTACTGAAATTAGGGATGAGGAATAATATATAAATTTTAGAACTCTCATGTCATAGAAAATTGTGATTCATTTACCATGAACATATTCATGGAAGTTGGCATTATAAATGAAAATGTAATTCCCCATCTCAGTTGACTTTGGAAACTTAACCATATGAGCCAGATATGGCTCATCAAGCTCTGACTTGCACAGTTTTTCTAATTGTAATTCTTTTTTGTGATTGATTGTTTTTTATTAAGTTGTTTAATAAAGTTAAAACTGTCACAGACTGAAAATAATTTCCCCATGCTTTTATGGTAAATTTGATGGGATTCTATAGTTCAGGTTTATGTATCTCTGGGGAACACAGTGCTTTGTGTTCGTTCTCTTATAACCTAATAAAAGTGGTAAATAAAAAATTAGGTTTTTTTATTTTCATAAAAATTTCACTAAGACCTCATATGAGAGTTTAAGAAAGCAGGGTTTCAGTTGAAGTTTGGTTTTATTCTTTTGAAAGTTTTCATTTGCTTTCCCAAGGTTGTGAGTCATTAGCAATAGCAATACTAGTACAGTATTTTGTATTATTGTTAAAATGCTAAAAGTTTATTTGCTTATTTATGTTAAAGCATGTATATGTAACAGCTGTCCTGGTCCTCATAACATTGTCCATTTCTTTTCTCCCTGTATCCTAGTTGGCCTGATCCAGCGATTTCTCGTACTTCAGATTTATGTGCCCCTGGGACAGGACTTCTCTACTGAATTGCTGTAAGAAAGACCTCATTTCCCTGAATGTTTCATGTGTGGTAGACACTTGATCAATTAAAGGTAGACCAACAGCCATTAATTGCAAGTGACAGTTTTTGCATTAAAAATCAATGACTTATCAAGTTTATATAAAGTAATTAAGTTAATTAATCCTATTTCTCAAATGCCAAGTATATTCTGATATTTCCCCAGGGAGAGGAAGAATTCTGTTTAGAGAAATATAAAGAATTATGATTGTGACAATAAAGAACATATACTTTTAGGGAAAATATTCAAAAAAGTTGACCTACCCATTAAACTAGTAGTAATCAAGAGTGACTTGTATTAAATATTTATTTCCTATTATATGAGTATATAGATATATACATATGCAAAAGGTATTGCAATTCTACATTTTAATATAGTTTATGCTTAGAAATAGTCACTGACCAAGGAGAATGGGATTAGGTAGACTTTGTGATTTTCTGTTCTACAATTTATTTTATTTAAAATCTTTGGGATTATTACTAGTAGAATTGGAACCAAAATGGAGATAAGATATCTCCCTGAGAAGCAGATCATGTGCATAAAAGAAGTGGAACCAAAAGTGCAGGTTTCCTAGTGTGTCACTTGAGACCTAGAGACTAACCTGCTACAACCTTGCCCAAGTCCATGCTGAGGCTGAAACTGATGCTTTGGCGTTATTGTGTCTTGACTGGTTTCCCCTTTCAATAAGTGAACATAGATAATGTAAATGAGGAATCTCAACAGTTAATGGATTACTGTTTGCAGTCTTCCCAGATTTTCATGTAGTTCTCTCTTTTCCTTGCTTGAATAGTAGTTTTTCCTATTTACAGATTTTTTTTTTTAATTGAAGATTATATTCTTGGAGACTATCAGAAGTAGCGGTAGTTCTATTCAGTGGAAAAATGGAGAAAGAAGAAATTATTTTTATATTCATATTAAGTATTATGATTGGTAAAAGTTTTTGAATATCATATTATTGGTTTCAATTTTGGTCAATAATTCTCAGCTTTGTTAAACTGGATGTTAAAGAATGGATTAAACAGCCTAGTCCTCAATTTTAATCAGCTTTAAAAGTTTCTAATCTCTAAGATTGGTGCCAAGTGTAATAAAATCTCAGGTAGCATAATATTAGTTCTATTTAACATATAACTATTTTATTCATCCTTATTGAAGATTTTGTGAAATGGTTTAGTAAAAATGATAATAATCTTTGATTAAAGATTTTTAGCTCCTCTTTGAGTCATTGCTCTGTACATTTATTATAAGCCTTAACCTTATTGGCATTCATATCATCCCCCCCAAGGGCTTGGTATGCATCATGTTTTCTCAGCCTCACAATTGTATAAAGGTGTTATCATGCCCATGATACAGAGGAGTAGAAGAATTAGAAGATTTAAATAACCTGCATAGGATTCCATAGTTAATAGGTGTTGTAGGTAATTTGAACTCATGTCTTACTCCATATCTGGCACTCGTTCCCTGATGCCATGCCCTTGTGTACTCAATCCAAGACTAATAAGGAAATTAATGTTTTTAAGCAAGTCTCAGATTTCAGCATTTTCTTAACCATTTGGCATCTTTTTCCCTTTAGAAAACAGAAAAAAAAATCAGATCTAACTGAGATTTCTTGGATAGTCAGAACTATTTAATCAAGATTTCACTTAACATCTGAAAAAAACCAAGCCCACTATTTGGTCCTTAAGAAATTTTCAAATAGTAAAACTTTAGGCACCAAACCATAGCAATAGCTCACATTCTTGTATTGGCCCAATGTCTCCTTAAGTTCATGGTACTCATTAACCTCTGGACAAGTCTTGTCAGACAAGTTTGTGCTTTACTCTTTAACAGGTTTGCAATTTGCTCCTCTGACTATCTACTAGGCTGTATGGAGCCTTCATTCTATCTTGGTCTACGTAAGACACTGAAGGGTAGAACAGCAAATGTCTGAAGGAAAGTAGTAAAGCATGCTTCTTTTCAATACTCCCTAATAGTCCTGTGGTACTTTTAGCTACAGTACAAGAGAAAGCATATATCTGCCCGGGTTATTGCTTGATGTGTGTTTTTTGACTGGATCTGTGCTGGGATCAATAAGGAATTTCCTCTACATAACCTCTGCCCCTTTTGGAATTATCTGGGCAGAGGGAAGTTCAGAGACTCATCCAGATATACCTAACCAGAATGTATCAGGGACTTGGACTTGAACCCTGGGCCTTCTGACTTTGCGGCCAGCTCATCTGCTGTCCCATACTGCCTCTCACCTGACAAATAGAAAGTGATCATTTTATTTTTAAATATCAAAGATGTTACTGGGGAAAAGGTAAGATCATAGAATTGAAGCATTTTAGACTTAGAGGAACCTTAGAGGTGATCTAGTCAAATAAAATCATTATCCGTCAAATAAACCTTGAGTTGTTCTTGTCAGTAGTAGTGAGAAGATATAATCAGTTGTCTTATTTTATTCTCCTTGTACTAAGAAAAAAGATAGGCAAAATGGTTGAGTCTCTTGGAACACAGTGTATCATAAAAAATAATTTCTCTTGTCAAAGCTTGGCCTAGGGCCCACCTGCTTGAAATCTTGTTATGGTATCATTTTGTTTTTTAGAATAAAGCAGTTATGTTTCTACTAGTAGTTACAAAGGATTGTGTACTATGGATGGCTGTTAAGAATAGCAAATAATAAAACATTTTATTTTGGAAAAAAAAGTAAATGTAAATAATGGAATACTTTGGAAACACTATTGCTTCATCTTATTACTAACAAAACCATGTCCTTAAAGCACAGAACACTTTCTCTTGCATAAGCATTTAGAGTTTGGAAGACTGAGCTTGTTTTTTTAATAGAAAACATCTCGTATTGGTTAGTTCTTGTCCTTCGGTATAGAAGGATAAGGAAAAACAACATCACTGTGTTAGAGGCAAGTTACACTTTGGTTTGTTACTATCTGCATAAAATTGAATTTCATCTGCCTTCTTAGTGAGCCAAGAGTCCTGCATCTCTCTTAACTTTTTCTTGGACTTTTCTTTGGTTGAAATTCAATGCTGTCTTCTTAGAAATGGATAAACTGTCTTGCTGCTAAACTCTGTGGAGTTTCATTTCTCAATAAGCAGCTTCTGTATTTCCCTATCATTTTCATCAAGCCAGTCCTGGTGTTTGCCAGTGTTCTGGCCCAGATGAGCAAATGCAGTGCTGTACACTAGATCTCTGAAAACTTCCCACTCCCTTTCTGCTCTGCTGTTGCCAACTGTGTGTTGATTCAATTTTCCCTTCAAGTTAACAACAAACAGTTCCCTATCAGAAAGACCCTCTAATCTCTTGGCATTAATTCTTCTGGTATTCATTTTGCCTTGGGGCCACTGTTCATATTTGGAATATGAATATTTAGTCTAGAGAGAATGAGTCTGTGATCAGTGATCAGTCCAGCACTCTGCACCACACATTGCCTGTGTCACTCTCACATCCTCTGTTTCTTTTCCTTACGATCAAATAGTCTAAGAGCATTAGGTAAACAGAAGGCAGTGTTTGTGATGAGAAGGTGATGAGGTGTGCAAGTCTTCAGTAGTAGGTGATCATTGCTGTTGCTGTTTCTAGCTCTGTTCCTCCCAAGAACTCCATGCCTGGTAATCTGAGCCTACTCTAACATTAAAGTCACCAGAATTATGAGCTTATTATCTCTATTGGTACATTGACCAAAAGGGTCTTCATAAAATTTTTCTTTAACTTCATCAGGCTTCATCATGGTGGGAACATAGGCACTGATGAGGGTAGCATGGTGTTTTCCTGGAAGTGGCAATCTCGTCATGAGCCTGTTGTTCACTCCTTTTGGTGGCATTCAAACTTGTTGACTAGATTAATTTTGATTGCAAAACCTACCCCAGCTTTACAGCACTCTCCTGCACTGTGGCCACTCCAGAAAATGTGTATCTAATTCAGCTTCAGTCAGCTGGCCTTCATTTGTCAGCCTTGTTTCACTCAGGGCTGCTATTTATTTAAGATACTTACTGAGTTCTCTTGCAACAAAAGCTGTTATTTTTCAGGTCTGTTGGACCTTGTGTTGTCTATGAGTGTGTTCAGATTCCATATGCCCTGATGGTGAGTGGAACCTTCTTTGGAGAAGTTTTTGCAGATTTTTTTGTCTCGAATACAAGGTGGGATCCCCACCCGCTGTGGTAATCAGACCAGGGTTGAGTAAGCAGACAGTTTTTAGGACATCTTTGTGTTGTCTGTGAGTGTGTGCAGATTCCATATGCCCTGATGGTGAGTGGAACCTTCTTTGGAGAAGTTTTTGCAGTTTTTTTTGTCTCAAACACAGGGTGGGATCCCCACCCGCTGTGGTAATCAGACCAGGGTTGAGTAAGCAGACAGTTTTTAGGACATCTTTTCTAGCCCCTTACACATCACATCTCATCACATCACTTCCCATCCCATCACATCAGTCACATCACAAGGTGAGCAGTGTGATTCTTAAAAAGGCTGTTCAATCACCCAGGGGGGCTGCTGAATCTCACTGCTGCTTTCAGTGGAGAAACAACCCTATGACCTGGGCCACTCGTGTGCAGGGTTGTGACTACAGCTCCCGTGTATCCACACCTGCTGCTTTGTCACCTGCCTGTGGCTACAGGACTTTGAGGGATGATAAAAGTGGCGTGGGTGATATCTTTTAATGAGTGCTAAATGAGATTTAAGTGAGGCAGAGTTGCACCTCACTCTCTCCTCCAAAAGTCATTGTGATCCAGTAGCAAGACAGTTAAGACAACAGTGATGGCTCTAGATGATTTTGGTGTCTTCAGTGTTCGCCACCCATTCCACTAGTGGAAGATTTCACATGCGTAGGGGAGATACCCCCCCCACAACTCACCAATGAGATAGCATCTCCCTTGGTTACCCTCAACCTGGTTTAATCCACCTGCCAAAACGGTTTACAGGGCATGGCCACTGTGCATGATACAGTTTCCACAGATGAGAGTTAGGTGACTCAGGTGGACATCAGAAGTGAAAAGCAGCCCTGAAAGGGACTCAGCCCTCACACCAAAGGTACTAGTCTTCCTTGAACACACCCTACATCCTAGTCTCATATTAAGTCCTGGTCAGGGTGTTGACTGCATCTCCATGTTCTCTATGTATCTTGAGAGCTGTGGACACAACCCTGCTCTCTCCTTTTGGGAAGAACTGCTGTAATCAAGTTTAGTCTGAGCTCTTGGCAGGCTGTATTGAAGAAGAATCATGCCAGGCAAGTTATCCAGACCGTTCAAAGTGAATCACCAGCATTCTCTTGCAGTTCGTTGAGGAATGGATGGCTGTAGGAAGACACTGCTTAGAAATGAGTTTTTTCACTTTGGGGCAAATCTCATTTTTCATACAAACTCCAGTAATCTTCAAAGCATTTAAGCCCAATATGCCTATTATTTCTTAGGCATCTGCATTTTTCAAGTTTTTATATTTATTTCACATTCAGACTGTCAGCAGTTCTTAAATACAAACATAAATAAATGAGATAACCACATTCTAAAAATGCAGCTGCCTACAACAGCTACAGTGTGTGGAGAAAAGGACATTTGGAAAAGAAAACAGAATGGTTCACAGCTTTGGATTGAAAAACACAAACACAAGCCCTAAGCCTTGCTCAGAGAGGGGCTAGTCCTCCCCAAACCACCTTTTTTCCTTCAAAGAGACCTTATAAGCCCTATTTTAAAATCCACAGGTATGGCATACCACTGAGTGACTCTCATTAGTCAGGAGAGAAAGGATGAGTGAATAAAGCTCTTATGAACACTTTGTGCAAAGCCCCAGGCCTATCAAGAGAGATCAAACTACTTGTTCTCAAGTCAGATGAAAGATAAATGTCATTTCTACCGATGAAATCACCATCAGTTTCCGATGTTGAACACTGGACAGGACCAAGGCCTTAGGTGACAAGAACTTTGCTTTTTCTGTAGCTGTGGCCACAGCCCCTGAAAGAGCAGTGAGCTGACAGCATTGGCTCAGGGGTTGTTCTTGGGCATGGTGACCAAGGACACTGGGCTGGAGGCCTGGCTTCTCCTTAGGCTCTAGAGTTCAGGATTCTGGGCTGTCTTCATTGGTGGGCCCTGAGGGGAGTGGTGGTGCCCATGCTGTTTCAGGTGTGGGTGGTAGCTGGTGGGGATAAATGGCAGCCTCTCCACAGGGTTATTTCCCAAAGATGATAGCTTTGAGTGCTAAGGGCCAGAAGCAGGCCTAGTGTTTTGGAGGGTGCTCCACTTTCCAATGCTCCTGGTGCACATCAACCTTTTCGTGTCATTACTCAGCAGTTATTGGTGGTGATAAAGAAGATGGGCCCTCTTTCCTCAATGATTTCTCCTGCACACAGATATATCTTGCTACAAAGTCTTTAGCTATTGGTTGATCAATAAAATTCATCAGAATACCAGTTGGATGAATGGATTAACAAATGTATGTGAAAAGAGTGGAATGTTACTGTTTTGAAGAAAATGACATAGGATGAATACAGAGAAGCATGGAAAGACAGCATGAACTGATGCAAAATGTACCTAAAGGAATCTGATATATGAGAGGACATTTCCCTTTACTCTTCTGCAAAGTTGAGGTTTCATGGATATCAAACATTGAATCATATTTCAGATTTTTTTTCCTGATGAATGTATTGATCATTTTTGTTGATTTTTTTCTCTTGCTCATTTTTCTTTTTATATATTTTCTTTTCTTTGATATAAGAGAAATGGCTCTCTGAGAGGGGAGAAAGAGAAACCAACAGAGTGAGATTTAGGAGATTTCCAAACAAAAGCTCTCCATTAAAATTATTTTTAAATGTCCCCCAAATGACTCATACTAATACTGAAACCCTATCTCCCTATTATAGACCTAGAACTGGAATCTACATTATTGATTTAAGGACTAGTCTATTTCAGCAAATTTTAAAAAATGATTATACATAAAGTTGTATAGAAGAATCACCATTGTCATCAACCTTACCAGAATTTAAGCTCGACATAAGGCTTTTTCTGGTAAATTTAACACAAT
This sequence comes from Macrotis lagotis, assembly GCF_037893015.1. Taxonomy (NCBI): domain Eukaryota; kingdom Metazoa; phylum Chordata; class Mammalia; order Peramelemorphia; family Peramelidae; genus Macrotis; species Macrotis lagotis. The sequence continues at coordinate 175,803,278 of NC_133665.1, forward strand.
AGACTTCCTATGAGTTGAACTTGAGGTTCTCTATGGTGAAGTGGAGAGAGTCCTCACTTGAGATTCTTCAGGGCACCTTGGAATTCACACTACCTTTCACTTCCTGTGGTGACCTTGGTCTAAAGAGAAGGTGTCAAACTCAAATGGACACAGATCAGGCAGTGTGACTTAGAAAATCACAGATTCACTTTATGGATGTTGCATTTTTATTTAATTTTAAAACTTTTCCAATTTTATTTTAATCTGGTTTAGGCCTGCAGGAAGGAGCCTTGAGTTCGATACTGCTGGTCTAAGATGATCTCTCAGGTCCTTTCTACTTCTCAAATTCTAATTCCAGGTTATTAAGCACTGAATAGCTTAGGGTTTCTTGTTAACATCCTTTGCCTTGGTCCTGAGGTAGTGATGGGTTCTATAACCAGAAACATCAGTTCTATGTCTCTAATAGATACCAAAATCTTTCAAAGTTATTTGAATTGTTGACAGAAACTATTATTACTTTAGTTTTTACAGGGTGAAAAATAGAATAATGTTGATTCATTCAATTTTTGACTTTTCAACTTCAATCTTATTTTTTTTTAATAAAAGGTTTTTCCTCACCATTTTAAGGGATAGCTCAAGGCAATTTTAAATAACACATTTATCTAACAAGCTTGGAAAGATCTTTTCCTTCTTAAATTTTCTATTGTCAGGATATGAGAGGCATTTTATTTCATAAAGATATATTTATACATTGGTAGACTTCTATTATTAGATTCTCACTCCTTAGGCTATGGGTTTGGGAATTACTTTCTCAAAGATTTACCTTTATTTCTTAATTAAAAAAAAATAACAAATCCCTGAACTGGAAACAGCAAGAGAAAGAATATTTCCACTTAAAGTAGAACACAAAAGGAGAATTCTGTATGAGATCTCAAGTCTTCACCTTGTTCTACTTAAAAAAAAAGTAAGAAATAAACTTTCCATTTACTTTTCAATACCAGCCTGCTTTTTTGTACATCCTTCACTTCTGTTATTTTCTGGATCTTTTGGGAAATGTTCCAATGACCCTCTTTTTGGGGAGGGGCCGTCATTATTGCTACCCCCCCCCAAGAAAAATAAAGAAGAAAAACCTCTCATAACAAACAGTCAAGCCAAACATCCCTACAACAGTCATGTCTGCCCCTTGCACACATCTGTCGGGGTAACCTCATGGTCTCCTGGAGACACAGTTGATGGGTGTTAAGAGCAGAGGTCTTTAGTCTTTTCCATTTCTTATAAGGCTCTCTCTTGCTGTTGCATTCATTCCATTTCTCAGCTAAAAGGCAGCCCAAGTAAGTAAAGCCCCTTCTCAGATCCTAGTTCCTTTCTTCTGACCTTTAAATCACAGAGATTGTTTAACTAGGATCAGTTCTCCCCCTTATTATCTTCCTCCAGCGCCTGCTGATTTCCCTTTTTGAGTTTCCTCTTTGTCAACTCTCTGAATGTCTGGCCCTGCCTCTGTCCACTGCAGATCAGAGCCAGGTGCCTCTGACATGTCCCTCACCCTCCATGGGATAAGAAGCAGTAAGCCCACCTCCTTTTGTCTTCCTGGAAAACTATCAGCCAAAACCAGCCAGTCCTCAGGACATTGAAGAAGTTGAGGTTCAGAAGAGACCCTCCCTCACTCTGCTCCCCTCACTGGAGTGTGGCCTCCGTGCCATGGTCTGCAGCTGCCAGCATTGAGGCTTCTCTTCCCTAGGTCCTTTCTTCAGACAGGCTTGGAGAATCTCTAAAACAGTTTGGTTTTTTTCCCCCTTGTTCAGTAATATTCAGCTATTCAGTTCCTCTTGGTTGCAAGCCTCCCTTGTTTGCCTTTTGGGGTGCTGGATCATGATTTTCATTTAAGCTACCAGATTTTGTGACATCCTGGCTCTAGTTCCTTCTTTCTGGATGCTTTTTTGGGTTTGGCTGAGATTCCTGGGCACTGGTCTCTGAGGTGGGAAGTTCTCAGACTCTGACTTGCTCTGTAACTTAGGAAAGTCATTTCCCCTCTCTGCCTCTCAGGGTTGTTGTGAGGATAATGGATTTCCTATTGATAAAAGCTTTTGAAAACCTCCAAGAGCAGATTTTACATGCATAATATGTATATTAAATGCATAATGTACAGATCTAAATTTTATATGCTCTCTATTCTCCTTCCAGCTTTTACCTCTAGAGTTTTTATCTCTCGCTTCAATTCTTCTAGTCCTCGTTGTTTCTGTTTATAGTTGTTATGGAGTTAGAGTTGCAGTAGTTTTTGATATTGGATGATATTACTGTGATTTAGTCACCTCCATAAGCTTTCCAAAATTGATCTTTTTGACAGAACCAGGCTTTCCTTCACCCCTTAGGTTTTTTGAGGGGGCACTTGGCCTAGCTTGGTCTCCCTTTGAGTTTCCTGGGTTCTTAACTCCAACCTCCCCCTTCTGCGGTCTTCCCCCTGAATCTTGGAGGTTTCAAAAAGTGTGTCTCAGGCCGGTTTTTGGGACCTCAATGTCCCTGGGCTTGGCTGACCCCATTGCTGCCTGCTGCACTTCCCTGGTCTTTCTCAAGTGTCACCTCTGCTCTTGTTCCCAGACACAGCCTTGACTTCTGCTGGTATCCTTGGTTGTTTCTGGTCACCCCAGAAGACTGCCTTGTACTGGCATGGGATTTCGTGGGTGGGGACGACAAGGGGTACAGGGGGAGGCCAGGCTAACTTTACGTTCTTATTGGTTTTCTTTTTTTATTTTATTTAAGGCAACGGGGTTAAGTGACTTGTCCAAGGCCATATGGCTAGGCAGTTGTTGTCTTGAGACCAGACCTGAACTCAGATCCTCCCGACTCCAGAGCTGGTTCTCTATCCACTGCACCACCTAGCTGCCCCCTCATTGGATTTCTTGGTTATTATTTAGTCTGGAGTGAACTTGGGATTTTGTTGAACTAAATCTTCTTGGCTGTGTCTCCACCTTAACTTTTATTTATGATAGTACTTCCTAAATTAATAACTACTAGGTATTGTCAGTCCTAAAATAGTAAACCTTAAAATATAGGGTTAAAATAAAATGACAGAAAATTTAGGCTAGACATGAGATTTACCATAAGCCTTTAGGTGGAGGTCATCTGTCCAAGATGACCTCCTCGAATTGAGACAGGGAGGAATATTTATCCAAAAGCAAAGGATCAGGGAAATTATCAATCTCCTTGGTAGCCTCACTCTTGCCTACTTACTCCCCCAAACCTCGATCTTCATACAGAACTGTCTGTTGAATTGCTGTCTGTTCCTGGCCTGGAAGCTTCCTGTTTGTAATTAACATGGGGGGAGGACCCCCCCCCCCTCAGGTGAGGGCTTCTCACCTGAGGTGCCACAGCTGAGTGCTGTCAAAAGGAATCAGCGCTTTGCCGGGACAGGAGTTAGAAGCTTATACTTAGACAGGACATCACTGGTCATTTGAACCCCAATCCCCCTGGCTCTGAGGCAGATGCCCTCTCCCCTGCATCCCACTAATAATGGCATTAGAAATTTCATGAACAATAAATTCATATGCTAATTTCCAACTTCTGCTTTTATTTTTAAAAATATTCAGTATTTAAATCTCATTATTTTAATTGTATCCAATTAAATAAATGCATAATCAGTATATTTCATTACATGCATTAGTAAAAAGTACTTTAAAACCTTTGCATATTGACTTCCATAATATATCAAATTTACATACCTTAAATTAGACTTTATGTTGAGAATTTAGATAATACAACAAAAGTGATACTTCAGGTAGCAGATGTCAGAGTAACTGTACATAAGCTTCGGTGGAAATATTTTTCTGTTCATTTTAACGAAACTTTTTTGTCTTCATTTCAAACTCGTTTCTTGAAGAAGATAGGAAGAGGATTGATTTGACTTCAGAATTCTAAAACTCTCATTGCTTTTTCTTGAAAGGCTCAGCATTTTTATATTGCTCTGTTCCTCTGAGAAGATGGAAGGAAGTAAGCCAGCTTTTATTGAGTGCCTATATATTCAAGGCCCTTTGATCCTGATGATGATGACCCTGAAGGTAGAGGCTTTTATCTTAATTTTACAGTTGAGGAAACTGAGACAGATAGTGCTTAAATGACTTGCTCACACAGTTTATAAGTGTCTGATGTCAAATTTGAACTCAGATCTTCCAGACCCAGGGCTCTATAAATAATACTGTCTCAGTGCCCCTGAGATAGATTGTACTTCTCAGTTGTGGAAAAATGTTTGGTTCTGTTGCATCTTTTTGGTAAGAAATAATGTTCATATTGATTGATATTCTTTCATTCTAAGTGGATATTAAGCTAGAAGAGAGGGAATTAGTGAGGAAAAAAGCTTTTCTCCCTATTTCCCTCTTCCTCCTCATCTTACTGTACTTTTCATCTCCTTGCCCCTGGAACTGCTTTACAACAGTGAGAAAGTCCTGTCTGTTGTCTCCACCAGCTCCTAGGTAATTTTCTAAAGACTCACTCAACTGGTTCTGCCATCAGCCAGTTCTTCTTGTGGCCAGCCAGCAAGTCTAGATTTGGGGGCACCTGGGGGTCACTCCTAAGAGCTGTTGCTGGCCCTGGCTGGCCCTGGTCTTTCCTCAGGCCTCATCTTTCTGGATCTTTCTCTGGGGTGTTTACAACTGTTGATTACATCCTCCTTACAGATGCTTTATTCTCCCTGGCTTTTTGTGACGACTCTGTTAAGATTTTCTTACCTTCTTGGTTTCCTGTGTAGCATCAGTATCCGCATCCTGGTCTTTTCCCTCTGCATCTGCTTCAGTAGTTCAGTGATCACCTCTGGGTCAGTGATTCCCAGACCCTGACCCATTCCTCCCTCTGAGGGGCCTCTGGACACCTCAAATTCAACATATCCAGAGAGCTCAGTTTGCACTTTACCTTTTCTTCAGATACCCATTCCCAACATTTCCTCCCTCCTGCATTTTTCCCATGGGCCTGTAATCAGTACTTAAAATGATGCAAGGTCAAGGAGCTTGCATTTGAATAGAGGAATGTCCTTTTAGGATTCTTGAAGGAAAGCAGGGATTCTAAGCAATGAGAGAGAAAGAAGAGCATCCCGGGCTCTATGTTTAGAGTCTTACTGGGGTGTTTATAGCATGGATGATTCCTTGGGGGAAGGCTGTAAGGCTTCTTTTTCAAGTGATGAGTAGAGAGCCCTGAGTTCCCTTCTAGGATTTTATTGCCTAGAGCAGGCAAATGGTTGTGAATCATGTAGCTGAAAGAGATCTTGGATCAGAGGTCCCTTCATCTTAGACTATAGGACTGTTTGTCAGGAAGGTAGAAGACATTTTCTCATTCACCCTATTCATCTGTAAAATCGGAAACTTGATTTCTACATAAATTATGTGGTTTATTTTTTTGTTGTAGTTTGTAGAAGAGTTGGGAATAAAATCTTCCCCATGCAGTTCTATTGTAACATGCAGTTTAGAGTTTTCCAGTTAGGGAAAGGGAAAAGGAAAGAGTGGGGAGAAAAGGAGGGAGGGAGAGAGAAAGAATCTTATCAATAAGTATTGGCTAGGTTGGCCTGTGAATATTTTTTATTCATGGATGAAAATTTTTGACTACAGATTTCAAAATGAACTCATCAAATGAGCAATTAAAAACAAGTAATCTGACCCCTTTTATTGGTACTCATTAGTGATATCACATTTATATACATATTTTTAAAGATTTTATAATGAACTGCAGTGATGATACTATGTAGCATTTAGTTAAGTTTTTTGTTCAATACATTGCAGTTCTTGGGAATAAGATCAGCTGCTTTGCCTTTTAACATACATGGTATTGTCATTAAATTTTCCCTAAGGTACAATATTACCAATTTGTAATTAGGGAATTAGAATACATTCCATATTAATCAAAATATTCTATAATTACTTTAATACCACAGAGCTAATAGAGTGAGAGTAGCACAAAAATTTAAAATTTTCAGTGCCCTTATGTTTGTTTGTTGGACAGAAATTATTGTATGAATGATAATAGGAAGATGATAGCAATGCCAAGTGGTTAAATGTAGTAAAAAAAAAACCTTGAATGCACAATGAATATTGCACAACTAAAAGAAAAATGATTTGTCAAAAAACATTTTAAGGATTTACTCCTTACGAATGGGTTGGCATAAAAGCAAAAGCCAAACCAATTCCTATAGTGAAGAACCTTACATTCTAATGGGGGAGACAATGACATTGATAACAAGTAAGGTCCATAGAAAAGAGAAACATGCAGAAAGGAAGATGGAAAACAAAAGATGTCAGCAATTTTCTGTTTCTTTAATTAGCCATTGAAAGTGACAGTCAGAAAGTTTAAAAACAACAGAGGAGTCTAAGCAGCCGGACAAAATGAACAATTTAGCACTAAGTCAGAAATTTAACTGCAGCCTTGAGACAGAAGAGGGGGAGGACATGGACGAGGCCATGGACCTCCTCCCAAGATGCCTAACGCTGCCTAAATGAGTTGGATTCAGTCCAGTGACTGGATGGTCAGCTAAATGAGGTGACAGAAAGCGTCTTTGAGGCTAGATAGCAGTATGGTCAGAGTTGACCAATAGTTGTTGGCACCACACTTAGCAGTGGTGCATGTATTCCTAGCAGTAGACTGTGCCAGTCTGCTAGTTTATAATAGTGTTAGGCTTTAATTCCATTATTCTTCATGAAAGACCTACTGTCTTTTCCCACAAGATAAAGTCAGTAAGAACTGTACATTGAGCCCTTATATTTATGTACAATATAAAAAGCATTCCCAGAGTGTAGCATGAAAAATAGTCTAAAAACTCTTAGAAGAAAAGAATTACCCAAAAAAGGAAAGTGCCAAAAAGTTCCAGGGAGTTTAAAGAGCATCTTTAATTTTTCATTTGATAATTATTGGACAAATCACTGTAAATGTGAACCCCCCCCTTTGCTGATTTTGGGAAATCCTTTGCCTTCTTTGAATCAACCAGCTTGGTGTTTTCCAGTGATTCAGTTGATGCTTGTTATGGTTCTTCCCAATCTTAGTCCACCCTGTCTCTCCAAATAATGCTGAAGTCAGGTTTCCAAATTAACAAGGGAGTTGACCCAAAACATGTGAATTGATCCTGCTTTGGGAGGTATTGCACAGATGCTGGCAGCATGCCGATCGAGACTGAGCTTGTGTCCAAAGATTTTTATTCAGTGACAAATAGGAGTTATTTTAATGCTCCTTACAGTAATCTAAAGAACATTAAGCTGAGAATAACAACTGGCATTTGTATGCGGTTTTAAAGACTGCTTTACACAGACTCATATTTGTGTCTCGTCCCCTCCCTGTGAGGTGGGTGCGACCAGTCTGGTGCCCCCATTTTACAGATGAGGAGCCAAGATTACTGCCACCTGTCCCTCCAGTGGACTTGAGGCATCTGAGGCTCTCCTGGATCTCCTTTCTGAAGGTGACCTTGGGAAGGTTGCTCCCATGGAGTGTGGTGCTATTTTAGTTCTACCCTTTTGTGAGTTTCCCCCATACCCTTCATGATTTTTCTTTTGTTTTTGACTTGCATTAGACCCAATCTCTGGTATCTGAGGGGTTGAGCAGGGGTGGGGGTGGGATGTCTGAAGATATTTCTAAAGGGTTCTACTAGTGAAATTCAAGGTTAAAAAGTTTCCAGGATTATGCTTTTGTTAATTCTTAGTATATTCCACCAGAATTAGCAATGAAGTGTTGGATTTTTTTGTCTAGACTTTTATGATTTACTTTGCTTTTTAAAAATTGTTTTATCCTGAACTTGGAAAATACCAATAGAGAGGAATACTCTTTTATACAAAAAATAAGAAATTTATGAGTTATTAAATTATGAGTCTCCACGAAATCCAAATGGTTCCTATTTTAAAGTATGCAGTAAGTTCAACACATTAGTTTTAAGGCTTATTGATCTTACCTCTGTCGTCCTTTTCTCTGAATCACCTTTTTTCTTTCCATTTGTATGATCTATTTCTTTTTTAGCTATTAACTTTTTTTTGTTTGTTGCTTTTGATTTTAATTGACTATTAAATTTAATTGATGGATTTTTTATTTTATTTTTTAATGTTTTTTGACATTTGTTATAATTTTCACTTTTATATTTTTTATTTACATACACATTAGTAAAATAGTATTGTTGTAAGAGTAAATATAATCCTCCCCTTTCCCCACAAAAATAGAAAAACTTCATGAAAAACAAAGTGAGAGAAAGTGAAAAAAAAATTGTACTTTGGTCTGTGTTCAGATACCATCACCTCTGTCTCTGGGTGGATCGTATTCTTTTTTTTTTCCTGCAAGGCAGTGGGGTTAAGTTAAGGTCACACAGCTAGGTAATTATTAAGGGTCTGAGACCACATTTGAACTCAGGTCCTCCTGACTCCAGGACTGGTGTTCTATCCACTGTGCCACCTAGCTGCCCTGGATCGTATTCTTTATAAGTCCATTAGAGAAATTACTTCCATATTTTTTCCCCACAGTTGCTATTGCTGATTGTATTTCCCACCATTTGTTCCTCCCCACTCCCATTTATTCTGTTCGCTTTCTTTTCACCTTATCCATCCTCAAAATTGTGTTGTGGGGCAGCCAAGTGGTACAGTGAATAGAGCACCAGCCCTCAGGAGGACCCAAGCCCAAATTGTACCCTGGATATCCATCAGCCACCCACCCATGTGGTCCTGGGTGAGCCACCCAACCCTACCACCCTGCAAAAAGCTAAAAAAGTGTATTGTATTTGACTACCCCATCCCACAATCTTCCCTCTTCTCTATCACTTACACACACACACACACACACACACACACACACACACACACACAAACACACACCCTTTTGCCCATCCCCTTCCTCCCATCCCCTTCCTCTCCTTTTTCCTCTAGGGTAATCGATTTCTATCCCCTTTTAGGTGTGTATATTGTTTTCTCTTTGAGCCATTTTCTGATGAGAATGAAGGCTCACTCATCCCCCCTCATCTCTCCCCTTCCATTCTATTGCCAAAGCTTTTTCTTGGGTCTTTTCCATGAAATATCTTAGCCCATTCTACCTCTCCTTTCCTTTCCTCCCAGTACTTTCCTTTTTCGCCCATTGACTCCATCTTTACAATCCATGACGTGGACCCCCATGAGCTCACACTGTGTGGACTAGTCATTCTGTAAAAGACCAGTGGGTGTCAGGTTTGGCCTTCTGTTATAAGTTGTTGGCCAGCCCCTGCCCTACACTAGCCTGCCTTTCACTTAATCACTTCTGATTGATAATTTTAATAATTCATATAAATTGATGACATCCCTATTGACATACTCTAGGCATATTCTCCCTCCTATGCCTTGTCTATATATGCTTCTTCTAACTGCTCTGTTAATTGAGAGAGTTCATATGAGTTATAATTATCATCTTCCCACGTAGGAACACCCACAGTTCAACATCATTAAATCCCACATAATTTATCCTTCTCCACCCTCTCTATGCTTCACCTGTGTCCCGTATGTGGCAATCAGATTTTTTGGTTCAGCTCTGTTCGTTTCAACAGGAAAGTTTGAAATTCCCCTATTTCACTGAATGTCCATCTTTTCCCCTGGAAGAGGATGTTCAGTTTTGCTGGGGAGTTGATACTCAGTTGTAATCCGAGCCTTCCAGAATGACATATTCCAAGCCCTTCAAGCCCTTTATGTGAACCTTGCTAAATCCTGTGTAATCCTGACTGTAGAGCCACAATAATTGAATTGTTTCTTTCTGACTGCTTGTAATATTTTCTGTTTGACTTGGGAGTTCTAGAATTTGCTCTAATATTCCTGGGAGTTATTATTTTTTTTTTTTTTTTTGGATCTCTTTCAGGGGAGATCAGTAGATTCCCTCAATTTCAATTTTGCCCTCTACTTCTAGGATATCTGGGTAATTTTCCTGTAGAAATTCTTTAAAAATGAAGTCAAGGCTCTTTTCCTGGTCATGACTTTCAAGTAGCCCAATAATTTTTAAATTATCTCTTCTGGAGTTGTTTTCCAGGAGCTCGAACCTTGTCATCTTCTGAGTGTTTTGATCTTCCATAGGACCAAAGTAATTGTCTGTGGTCAGATTCTTTTCTTTCTGTCTGGCAGAGTTTTCCCGCTGATCTTCCAAATTATGCTTAGTGATTCCTGGTTTGGGAGGTCTGAATACTGCTTCTGCTGCCACACTTCAAGGGATCTAGGTGCCCTGTGGGCTTTCCTGGAAGGCTGGTGCAGCATGACCCTGGTTGCACTGCTGTTCCTTCTGACTCCAGTGGACCATAGCCTTCCCCCAGATCAAGTTACTTTGGGCTGGAGAATTGTTTCACTGGGTCTTTCTGTGGATTCTGCCTTTCTAAAATATAGTTAGAGTCATAATTTTAAGATTTTTGGAGTATTTTGGAAACAGATCTTCTACAGGGGAATGATTTTTTTCCTACATTTTAATCAGGTCATATATATATATATATGTACGTATTATGTATGTATGTATAGAATATGAGAATATGTATAGAATATTCTCTTTATCAGAGAACCTGCAAAGATTTTTCCTACTGTTAACTATTTCCCTTGCATTTTTAATTGCATTAATTTTGTTTATGTGAAAACTTTTGATTTTATTGAATTAAAATTGAATCAATTCCTGTGATCCTCTCAGTGTTTTGTTTGGTCAAGAATGCTTTCCTTATCATTGGTTGCCCAAGTCATCCCCTTCCTTATTTTACATTCCTTTTGATGAGATGTCTATATCTTGCTGACTTGTAATTCATTGGCATAGGGATCTCTGCCTTTGCAGATTGAGGCCCATAGTCCCTTTTGTCTTAGATCCTGAAAGTGCCAGTGACTTGCCCAGACAGGTCCTCTGACAGTTTGTCCGAGTCAGGACTTGAGTCTGGACTTGGCTGACTCTGACACCAGCTCCTCCCCTTAGGAGTCAGCAGATTCAGGCCTGGGGACCCAATCCATGACGTGGACCCCCATGAGCTCACACTGTGTGGACTAGTCATTCTGTAAAAGACCAGTGGGTGTCAGGTTTGGCCTTCTGTTATAAGTTGTTGGCCAGCCCCTGCCCTACACTAGCCTGCCTTTCACTTAATCACTTCTGATTGATAATTTTAATAATTCATATAAATTGATGACATCCCTATTGACATACTCTATGCAAGACTTCTAAAGTAATCGAACTTTCCTTTCCTTAATCAGTTCTGAAGAAAACATTATATATCAGGATATCTCAGCAAATTAAATTTTGGGACAAACATCTTGCCTTTCTGAAGTGCCATGTTTAAAGAATTTTCATAAAGAAATAACTGCAGTTTAAAGCATGCCTAGAAGGGGTAGAAGGTAGAAAAAGCTGAAAAAAAATCTCAGTAAATTAATATCTGTATAAATGATAGTTACTTAATGAGCACTTAAATAGGGAAGCAAAGACATTACTTGAAATAACTTTCTTTTTAAAAAAAAACAAATTTCAGTAGTATTTATTTTCATGTAAGTTTCCCAGTGTAGCCCTCCTTCCATTTCTAGAGCTGTCCTTTTAACAAGATTTTAAAAAGAGGACAAAACAATTCTACAACACGAAGCAACATCAGAAAAAGTCTGATGCTCTTGACTACTCCAGCCAAGCAGCCATTCTGCTGTTCTTGAAGACTTTTAGCAAGCCCCTCTCTAGAAGCGCTCCATTTCAGGGAGCACCAATTGGCAGTCCTGAATCCCTCCTTTGTAGCATTGGCCCCTTTCTTCTAGTCAGCCAGAATTATTATTATTGTTGTTGTTGTTGTTCAGTCATTTCTGACTCTTTGTGACTTCATTTGGGTTTTCTTGGCAAAAGTACTTGTTTGTCATTTCATTCTCCAGTTCATTTTACAGTTAAGAAAATAGAGGCAATCAGGGTGATGTGACTTGTCTAAGGTCACACAATTACTCATTGTCTGAGGTTGAATTCGATCTTGGGTCTTCCAGACTTGAGGCTACCAGCTTTGTTTCTGGTGCCGTATTATGTGCTGGGATTGCAAAAACCAAGTGGAAGAGTCCTTGCCTTCCAAGAGCCAAAGACTGCTCCCATTACCTTCCTCCTTCCCCAGGTCACCTCTTCTCCAGGTTAAGCTTCTCCAGCTGCTTCCAAAGCCATCCCCATTCTAGGTCCTTCATAAACTGTGGTGGCCAGAAGCAATGCTCCATAGTGTGGTCTGTCTGAGGCAGAGTTTCTGGACCAATTTGTCCTTATTCTGGATTACTTTTTCTAAAAGACTCCTCCCTCATTTTCTAGTCATGTCCTACTTTTCCTGTAGCAAAGAGATTAGATATGTTGTGGTGGCTCCAGAAGGCAGCAGGCACAAGATGTCGTCCCTATATAGGAGAAGTGAGCCAGCAGGCCCTCTCCCCTCCACATCCGGATGTGAATCAGGAAAGGTTAAGAGCTGGATGGTAGGGGAGAGTTCAAAAGGAGTCTGAGGCAAACTTGGCAAGATGAAAAGGAAGCCTCAGGAGAAAGTCTTAAAGATGTCCATCTTCCGCATGACAGCCTTGGCTCTCCCGTGGTCTCTAGACCAAACTTCACTTCCTTTGAGTGATCATCGAATCCCTGTCTCCAGAACCTGTAGCCACCTCAGTTGCTTTCCTCTGCATGTTCCCTATCTTGTCCACGATCTAATCTTTCAGGGAGGGGATTAAGTTGAATACCTGCTGAGAAACCTTCCAATTCTGACTTGGTAATTCTCACATTCTGTATCAAAATATCACATATTGTAGATGACTATGTATTTTAGAGATCATAAAGTTAGTTCAAGAATATAGTTAGTATCCAGGGTAAAATGTTGAAGAATAATACCTGTTACTTTGTCTTTTCGTTTGTCTTTAGTGATAGCTTTAAAAAATATCACATTATATCTTATGGTACATATTTTCACAAAATATTGTTGCATACGTATGAAAATATTAGAAATTCAGTTTAAGGCTGGTTGTTGCATTCTGTTATGTGACTGATCTGATCAACAAACAAATTTTTCAAGGCCATCCATCACTTTGGGCAGCAGCTGAGCCAAACCTTCTAACTCACTGCCTCGGGCCAGTCATGCAAGATTCCTGTCATCAATATTGAATGTGTAAACAACTGTTTAAATTAGTCATCCTATCTGTTGTAAAACAATTTCTGTAGAAATGAAAGCTGATCTTTTGTTTGCTGGTGTGAAGTGGGAATAGAGTGAATGAAGCATTATCCCATGATTAGTCAATGTATTAGTCTTGTTGGAAAATATTTGAAATAGTTTGAATGAGCTAAATGATTTTCCCAAAAATTAAATGAATAAGGTATCTGAGCATGAAATTTATGCCATTTTGCTTTTACATTAAAATATCACCAGCACGTCTGTAATTGTTAATGCAACCATCTGCTGTAAATATAGTAGCCAGTTGTTAAATGCTAAGTTCTTTGAATTTTGTTACCTCTTTGAAATAATGAAAATAGCTCAATAGTTGGAAAATATTGTGCATGAAGTAAAAGAGCAGTTGGCTTATGCTTGTGCTTCTCAGAAGCACTCTAGAACATGGAGAACACACAGAAATAGATATTAGTACTTTGGCACTTGGGGTGGTAAGAGGTAGAGGCTGTTTGACACCTAAGAACACTAGTGGCAGATGTTCATCATCATAGTCCCCAAGTGACCACCTCCCAGATAAGTATGTCTCCTTCTGTACCTTGAGTGCTCCCTCTCCATCAGTTGGAGAGATTGGCATGGTTAATTATCAGTGTTCCAGAATTCTGAGCGATCATTTCATTGATGAGAATTCTGAAGACTTTCAGAGTTTGTTGTCATAGTGTTCTTTCTAATGCAGCATTATTCTCCTTACTTCCTTCTGCAATGGTTCTTACAAATGTGCAGAAGGAGACAGTTAGTAAGAAGTAGTGGATGACCATGGTCCAACCCTCTAAAAAGAGGTGTCATCAGTGCTAAAGCCCAATGGGAGACAAGGCTTGTGAGAAGTTCAACCAAACAGAGCAGGCAGGACTGGTTAGTTGTGACTGTAGTTCTCTTCTCTTTGACAGGGTTTTTACACCAGAACTGCCTAGTAGGTACTTAAGACTCAAGATATCAAGGGGGAAAAAAATAATAACCAGAACTGCCTAGCAGGGACTTAGGACTCAAGATCTCAAGAAAAAAAATAAGAGAACCAGACTGTCGTTGATGAATTTGAGTCCCCTGGACCAGATGAACTCCATCTCTGGTCCTGAATCATCGGACTGAATGGATGCTGAGCCAGCTATCAGTGATATTTGAAAGATCAGGAAAGATGAGAAAGGTTCCACAGGATTGGAGAAGGGAAATGGACTGATTTTTAAAACTAGATAGGAACAATCTACAAAATACAGGCCAGGGAGCTTGACTTTGATTTCTGAAAAGTTCTAGATCAGATAATTAAAGAAAAGAGTGATCACAAAGAACCAGCATTGCTTCCCCAAGAATAATCTTGCCAGACTAACTTCATTTTTTGTTTTGTGAGTTGCTAAAGTAGTTGGTGGTGGGAATGCTGCAAATATAATTTGCTTAGATTTGGACAAAGCTTTTAATAAAGTTTTATTTTTATGGAGAAAATGAGGGAAGTACAGTATCTGATATTAGAACTGGAAGAATTCTTAGCTGTTTGAATAAATTATACTTAAAGAGAGTGATTTGAATTCAATTTCAATATATGAGAATGCTAATACCTTTGGGCTCTATACTTAAGTTACATTTTTTATCAATAACTTATGTAAAATTTTAGTGGTCATACCTGAAAGGAGTTACATCTCAGAAGGAGCTATGATCTAAAAGAATTCTGACAGGCAAATAATGTGAAATTCTGTAGGGGAAAATAAAAAGTTTTATACTTGGGTACTAAAAATGAGTTTCACACAAACAAGATGGGCAAAGTATGGTAAGATAGCAGTTATTCTTTAAAAATACCAGGGGTTGTAGTGAAATGCAAGCTAATCTGATATGTCAGTCAAAATATAGTGCAATTCTGAATGTCAATAAGAGCATCATTATTTCCATGGTTTTTCGCCCTCATCAGACATTATCTAGAGTACTGTGTTCAAGTCTGGATGTCAGAGAGTGACATGGACATATGTAAGCTGAAGAATGTTCAGAACAGGACAAAAAGGAGAATGAAAGTCTATGTCATTTGAGGGCCAGATTAAAAAAAAACTGAATGCATTTAGCTTGGAGAATAGCAGGTTCATTGGATCCATGATTGTTTTTGAAATATAAAAATATATCAACTGATTAGGCTATGTTGAATTCCAATAAGATTGAATAAACATAAAGTCTTAGACTTGGATTCAAAAAATTATGTGTATGGGATTGGGGTGGGGAGAGAACATAGCTAGACAGTCTGTGAGAAAGAACTGAGGAGTTTTAATTGGCTACAAACCCAAAGAGGGTCAACATTGTTGACATGGCAACCAATAAAAAGTAATATAATCTTAGACTATATTCATATAAACATGATTCAGTTATGTCTGCATGGAACACAGCAAGCCAGGCTCTTTTATCACCCATTATGGCTTGAAGGCTGTCCAAGCTTCCATTCATTGCTTCCATGACTCTCTTCATCCATCTCATCATTTTATTATCTCTTTCTCCTTTTGCCTTCAATCTTTCCCAATATCAGGATCTTTTCCAGTGAGTTCTGTCTTCTCATTATGTGCTTGAAGTATTAAAGCTTCAACTAAAGTAGTGGACTTTCCAGTGAATAGTCTGAATTAATTTCTTTAACTATGGACTTACTTGACCTTCTTTCTGTCCATGGAACTATAAGAAGTCTTCTCCTGCACCATAATTTGAAAGTATTAATTTTTTTTAGCACTCAGCTTTCTTTATAGTTCAACTCTCAAAAAATCAGAAAAAAATCATAACTTTGAATATTTGTCCAAAAGTCTGCTGTCCAGATTTGCCATAGCTTTCTTTCCAAGAAGCAAGCATCTTTTCATTTCATGGATGCAGTCACCACCTTTGAGCCCAGGAATAGAAAACTGACAGTGCTTCCATTTCTTCTCCCACTTTTTGCCAGGAAATGGCATCACTCAGATCAAGATGTTAGTAGATCAGTGGCATCCAGTTGAAAAAAGAAATAGGGACTAGTTGTCTATAGACATCCTTGTAGACTTCTTATTGACTTGGTTTTAAAAATGTATATTGTGGTGGTGTTTGTTTTGTTAAAAATTTCCAGATGACATTTTCATATAGTTTCGGCCACATTCATTCAGAAGTCTTGTGGGCTGCCTGTAACTCATGATCAGTAAGGTTATGATTTTGCATTCATCAGCCTGCAGTTGGAGATCACATTGGGAATTCAAATCAGTGACCATTTGTTAAGTGTGCCCCCTTTGTGTTGGGCTTTGTGAGGCCAAGAGCGGTCCCTGCCCTCCAAGAACTCAGAATCCAACAGGGAAGACAACATGCAGGTGTACATAAAAACAGTCTGTGCACAGGATAACTAGAAAGTAATGAAGAGAGCTTGAGGAGGCTGTCTGTAGATGGAACAGAGCCTGGAAAATCTCCTAGATGTGGAGGACAGGAAGAACAAGATCATGTTTCTCCTTTGATCTCTAAGATATCAGGGAAGTGAGACCATGAAAAGCACACGTAGGGGCAACTAGGTGGCACAGTGGATAGAGCACAGGCCCAGGAGTCAGGAGTACCTGAGTTCAAATCCAGCCTCAGACACTTAATAATTACCTAGCTGTGTGGCCTTGGGCAAGCCACTTAACCCCATTTGCCTTGCAAAAAATCTTTAAAAAAAAGAAAAGCGCATGTATTGGATTGGGGGGGGTGGGGCTGGAGGAGGCTGTACTAAGTCACCAACTTAACTTTTTCCTCCAGAGCCATCAGGAGGATGTGAATCAGTGACTGGAGAGGGCCATGGATGCAAAGTAGTCAGGGGTAAGTGACTTGCCCAAGGTCATAAGAGCTACTAAGTGATAAGTATCTGAGGTTGAATTCGAACTCTAGTCCTCCTGTCTCCCAGGGCCAGTGCTCTAATCCATCGTGCTGCCACCTAGCAACAAGAACTCAAAGCTGAAAAGAGGGAAGGTCTTGTTGATGGACCAGCCACTGTATTGAAGCAGATGTGTCAGGGAGCAGAAGTGGGCTAAGGATGAAAAGGCCAGATGGGAGAAGAGCATCCAGAAGAGGCTTCAGCTACTTCAGCATGGGAGTTGGTTGTTTAAGGGAACAGGTGAAAGCTTTCTTCAGATAGCTGCCATTGCTTTGTAAAGCAATAAATCTCATCTCATTGGATCCTCATGTCAACCTTGGGAAGAAGCTACAATTATTATCCCCATATTACAGATGGGGAAACTGAGGCATGGACATGACTTGCCCATGATCACACAGCTTGGAAGTGTTTGAGGCTAGATTTGGAATCAGGTGTTCCTTATTTCAGGCCCAGTCATCTGTGCTCTATGGTACCCAGAATTTTGAAGGAGCCTTGTATGGAAGACAGAGTAGACTTGCTGTATTCTAATGAGTCCATAGTACATTTGAAATCAAAGACAGATTTCAAATCTACATAAGAAAAAGCTTCTTAATAATTGGAGCTGTTGAATACCACCTTAAAAAATAGAATAGGCCAAATGGTAAAAGAGGCACAAAAATCCATTTTGGGGTGGGGGGGGGAGGGCTGGGAGGGAAGAATGCCTTGAAAAGCAGAATTGACCAAATGAAAATATAATTCAGAAATTCACTAAGTAACTCCTTAAAAAACTAGAATTGACCAAATGGAAAAAGAGGTACAAAAACTCAATTAAGAAAATAATTCCTTAAAATTAGGAATTTGTCAAATAGAAGTTGATGACTTATGTAAGAACAGGAAACAATTTTTAAAAAATCAAAAGAATCAAAAAATTAGGAGTAAATGTGAATTATATCTCATTGGAAAAACAACTGACCTGGAAAAATAGATCTTCAAGAGATAATTTAAGAATTATTGAACTACCTGCAAAAAAACAAAAACAAACAACCAACATCATCTTTCAAGATATTATTAAGGAAAACTGCATTGCTATTCTAGAACCAAAGAGTAAAATAAAAATTGAAAGAATCCACAAATCATCTCCTGAAAGGGAGTGTCAAAATGAAACCCCTGGAAATACTATAGGCAAATTCCAGCCATACCAGATCAAGAAGAAAATACTGCAAAAAGTCAAAAAGAAACAATTCAAATATTGTGGAATCCCATATCAAGGTAACACAAAATTGAGTACCTTCTATGTTACAGGATCAAAGAGCTTGAATATGATATTCCAGAGTGCAAAAGAGCTAGAATTATAACCAAGAATCACCTACTCAGAAAAACTGAGTATAATTCTTCAAGGGAAAAAGTAGACATTCAATGAATAGAGGACTTGCAAGCATTCCTGATGAAAAGACCAAAGGCGATTAGAAATGCTGACCTTCAAATACAAGAAGCAAAAGAAGCATAAAAAGGTAAATAGGAAAGAGAAATCATAAAGGATTCAATAACATTAAACTATTTATATTACCATATTAGAAAATTATATTTATAACTCCTAAAAACTTTTTCATTATTAAGGCTATTAGGAGTATACCTAGACAGATATCAGAAGTGTGAATTGCAAATAAATAAGATTATCTAAAAAATAGAATTAAGGGATGAGAAAAAAAGGATACACTGTGAGAAGGGGAAAGGAAGAGTTTGAATGGCATAAATTATTTGACTTAAAAGAGGCCTTAGAGGAATTTTACAGAGGAGGTAAAAATGAGGGAAGCAGAGAGGGGAGCACAAAACCTTACTCTCATTGGAACTGCCTTAAAGAGATAATAATATACACACTCAATTAGTTGTAGAAATTTATCTTATGGGGGCGGCTAGGTGGCGCAGTGGATAGAGCACTGACCCTGGAGTCAGGAGGACCTGAGTTCAAATCTGACCTCAGACACTTAATAATTACCTAGCTGTGTGACCTTGGGCAAGCCACTTAACCCCATTTGCCTTGCAAAATCCTTAAAAAAAAATTACCTTACCATAAAGAAAGTTGGAAGGGAAAGGGATGAGAGAAGGGTGGAAGGGACTAGCTGATAGAAGGGAGGGCAGTTTGGGGGAGGTAGAAATTAGAAGCAAAACACTTTTGATAATAGGGTAAAAAGGAGAGTGAGAGTAAGATAAATGGGGAAAATAGAATGGAGGGAAATACATAATTGATAATTATTACCATGAAAAAAAATTTGCAGTTTCTCTGATAAAGACTCCATTTTCAAATGTAGATAACTGAGTCAAATTTATAGAAATTAAGAGCCATTTCTTAATTGATAAATGGCTAGAAGATTTGAACAAGCAGTTTTTAGACAAAATAAAACCCATGGGTATTTGGGGAAAAAATGCTCTAATTCAGAAGTGATGATAGAAATAACAGATTAAAACAATTCTGAACTACTATGATAGAAAAAGAAAATAATAACTATTGGGGGGATATGGGAAAATTAAAACACTAATGTAGCATTATAAAGTGAAATTGTAAACTGATCCAACTACTCTAGAGAGCAACGTGGAAACTCCCTGCAAAGGGCTATAAAGCCACACATACCTTTTGACCAAGAAATACCACTACAAAAAGGGAAAGGACCTATCTGAATAGAAATATTGATAAAAGCTCTTTTAGTGGTGGCAAAGAATTGGAAATTAAGAGGGTGTCCATCAATTGGGGAATGACAGAAGTTCTTATATAGGATTGTGATGAAATACTATTGTACTTTAAGAAATGATGAGCTTCTCTCAAATTCAGATCATGAGCAAGTCATGGCATCATCTCCCTGTGGTCATCTTTGGGAATAAAGGATAAATGTCATCTACGTATTATATACGTGTGTGTGTGTGTGTGTGTGTGTGTGTGTGTGTGTATGAGGAATGAATCTAGAAAGTACGCCTTAGTTGGGAAAAATAGCTATAATTTTATTCCATAGGAAAGGTCTGGAACTGCTTGTAGACCGAAGTATATTGATTTAGAATTTACCATAAATTTAGTTTGCTAGTTTTTAAGTACTTACGGTAATTTAGTTTTTCCTAAGTTACAGAATTTAGTAGAATAGGGCCAGCTATATGGTGCAGTGGATAGAGCACCGGCCCTGGAGTCAGGAGTACCTGAGTTCAAATCTGGCTTCAGACACTTAATAATTACCTAGCTGTGTGGCCTTGGGCAAGCCACCTAACCCCATTGCCTTGTAAAAAAAAAAAAAGATTATTAAAATGAGGATCAGTCTTGAATCAGAAGATTTGGATTTGAATCCCAACTCTTAATACTTAAAAGCCCTTTATAGTTTTCAAAGGTGATCTGCAAATCTTAGGAAAAGCTACTGATTTAAAAAAACCTCATTTCAAAGGAAGCAACTTACTACAGAGCTTATGAGGAAAGACTTTAGGAGGGATGTGGGAGGTTTTATCAGTTTCTTCCACTACTTACCTATTTTTACTTGTGTTGTAACTTTTGTTTTTTGGATCATCATCATTTTAAATTATATGTTAAATCACAATTTTAAGTTATGTTTTTATAAAAATATTGACTTATAAATAATTAGGGTACTGTATTATTCTTTGCAATGATGATGAGTTTTTGTATGGCACCGAGAATATTGGGTTGTTCTTGTTCAATGACAAGTTACTTGTCATTGTAGGAGAGCTATTAGATGTTTGTGTCTATGGACTGATAAATTATTTGGAAAAGCATGACAGAAACATTTATCTGTGTTTTAGAGAAGAAATATTACAGATGCTTTCTTTTTGAAACTGGACTTTAAAAAAACTAGTTTACTCAGTATTGATTGAACACTCTGTATTAGATTGTGTGGAGAAAAGAAGCAATTATAGATGTAGTCTCTACCCTTGGAAAGGTGTGGGGTTTTTTTTAAGAGTTTTTAATTTAAAGATATAATCAGTACAAATGTAGAAAACAGGTGCATACATAAACCGAATTCAGATCATTAATTTTCCTTATAATTTTCAAATCAATTGCTCTCTTCTTTAATCCCATATCATTCTTCATTGCAGAGATTGATATTCCTGTGCAACATAGGATGCTATTTACAGGTACTTTCAAATTGTCATGTTCTCTTTCTTTTTGAGGTAACAATTTCCCAAACAGCTTTGTCGTTTCAAGAACTCTATAGTAGATAGCTATTCACTTAGGCAAAGCTCGGAGTTTTTGAACCACCATGAGGGCCTTGATTTCATCATATATTTTCCTATCTTTGTTATGCATCATCTGTCAGAACACTCCAGTTGCTTCCCATCCATTTAATTCACTCCAATGTGATGATCCTGCAAGTTTCTCCTCTAAGAGATTGCTTTCCTTGATGGCAATGTCTTATCCACTGAGATGACCAGTTTTGAAACTCATGGCTGTCTCTGTGCTCACATTTTTATCAATTCCTTTCACATTTCTTGAGTTGTTACTTTGCCCAAAATGATGAAGCAGTAAATGACTTATTTCTTGACTTTTCTTCTGCTGAACCAGCTTTGAAAGGGAAGTGAGAATGACTTTGTATCTGTTACCAGTTGTTCAATCCACTGCTTTTTGAAAACCCTGTGTAACATAAAGCAGCATGTTCATCTCACTAAAAACACTCATTACATATGAAATATTATCAATGAAATGATACTCTGATATAGCCAAATGATTTGTGATCTTGACTCTGGGTACTTCAGGATTTGAATCCACACATGTTTATTAAGGTCTTCCTACCTGCCAGAGTCTGTGTGAGGCTCTGGAGTTAATGAGAAAGAACGACTTCTGGGGGGTGAAACAGCATTCATAAATCAGTGTACAAGACTTTTCAGAAGATAATCAATTGAGTTTTTTGGTTAGCACTTTATTTTATGTAAGAATTTTTGGACAGTTTTCTTGCATTTTTTCTTCCATTATGATGATCAAGTTTTTTGACCTGTCACGTTCCTCTGGGAAACCTGTAATCCTTAAGTTGTCTTAACACTTGTCTTTCTGATCATTCTGTGTTACTTGTATAGGGATCATGTTAAAAAAAATTATTACTTTTTTCTCCTCTTCTTTCAAATTGTACTCAACTTCTGTGAATTTGAATTCCCAATTGATTGTTTTCTCCCTTGGAGAACCTTGCCACCAGGGATTCAAATTTTACTGATTTTTTTTTTGAGTTATTTCTGCTTTGCAGGCTATACATTTTATTTTTTATGATTTTTATTTCTCTCTTGAACCATTTGAGAACGGTTCTAATCATGCAGGATCTTCTCTACCTCATCAGCTGTTGATTTATTATTATTCCTTGTCTTGCAGTATTTATTCATTTAGATGACCTTTCCTTTGGTAACTAATAGTTTTCCCATTAATTGATCTTTCTTCTGTCCATGATCTTTGGTGATTTCAGACTTTATTAGCTACTTACAATATGAATGGTCCTGGTGACATAACAAAGTGGATGGCATCAAGAAGATGAGAAGTAGCACTCACCATTAATGTCCTCCAAGTTGTCAGTCAAGGAGGAGGCTGAGAGTGAAGATGCTGGTGTAACAGCACCTGAATTAAGAGAAGATTCAAAGGATTGCTTTGCTCTCATGAGGGCATCCAGGAGCAAGACGCTATAATATCTTCCTTGAGCCTTGGCATTGCGAAGACTCTGGTAGTGATTCTGCCTATGATATAGCCATCTGATGATGCACAGACCATCCCGCCTTGGTGCGCCTCATTGGACTGTATAGTTTACAGTAGACTGTAAACTGAGGCGAGGGCTTTTTTCCACCTTTCCTGTATCCTGTGTTTCCTCTTTGGTGAGCCCTGTGCTTAGCAGTAGATGCTCAGTAAATGTCTGTGACCCGAGAGTATCCCCCAATTCTGCACATCCCACTTCTGGCTCCTAGGGAGCTCTCCTTAGCTTCCCTCCCAGTCCCTTTCTTCTGACCTGTGATACTCCCATCTTTCCTACTCACATACTGACTGGCTGTTCCTGCTATCCAAAATTCCCTCTCTTCAACTCTTATGCTGGGGCAACAGTCTCACCTTCCCCCTGAGGCAGTTCCCTACTTGGCCCCTCTTACCTTGGCTCTCTTTGTCCACACGGGCTTGCCTGGGGTCTCCTGCAATAGACGATGAGCTCCTGAAGAGCAGCAGCTGTTTCATCCTTTTCTTTGGAGCCCTAGGTCAAGGCCTAGCCTCTATGGAGGTCTAACCTGTATTTGTTGACTGGACCCCCCTTGGATTGGGAGTCTTTAAAAAGAAATGGGTTCAGATTCTGACAGTGGACCTCAGTTTAAGAGCCTAAGCAAGTTCTGTCCTGAGCTTCCTGTTGCTCAGTACAAAGGGAGGAAGGATGTCTCCAAAGGTGGCTGTTAGGTTTAGAGAGGATGAGGTGTAGAAAGGACACAGTCCATCAGAAGGACCTAATTAATGCTATTGATTGCTCCTGCCTCCTAAGTCAAGTGCTGCCTTCATTCCATCTATTTGTTGAAGACTGCCATGGAGAAATTTGCTTTTTTTTAAAAATGTATATATTACATAAATAAAACCCAAAATTACATTTTACAGTGAATTCTAGTGAAAGCAATTAGAGCTTAATAATTTATATTGCAAATTAAAATGAGCTTGGATTTGTTATTTATTGACTCTTTTTTCAGAAGAAAATTAAAAAAAAACTTGGATTTCCAGATATCCAGCCCTGAAATATGTCTCCTTTAGACTTCAAGAAGTCTAAATATATACTTTACAAATGGCATTTGTAAATATTGCAATGTTCTCCTATATCAGACTCCCAGAAGTAAAACGAGTCCTATTCTTTTGTGTTTCTTTAATAAAAAATGAAGCTCTGCAAATGGCTAATCTGCCTCTGTCAAGAATGTCACAAACCAAACTGGTGATTTTATGCTATTGCTGTAGAAGCAGCAGTAAAAGAAATGGGTATAAACCTTTCTTTTAAATGATCCAATTATTTTATTTTAGTCCTTTGGTTCTCTAACAAATATTTTCATGTTTAAGGAAATAGGACATGAAGGGTGGCTTCTTTTCTTCTCCACAGATAAAAATGTATATGCAGAAATATTAAATGACCAAATAATGAATTTTATAATAATTATAAGTTTATCTATATCTTTCTATATTTGCAACTTAGTGAGGTTGGTTTTTTAATTGAGCTAAAAAAATTGACACTTAGAAAGGCAAACTCCCTGCAATCACAATTTCAACTTGTTCTTAATATGTTAGAGAAGTAATTGCTAGAATTTATAGAGCTGTCCATTAAAAGAAATCAGAATGAAAATGGGAGACCTTTGAGAAATTAAACCACAAAAATAATGTGGTTTATGGTTCTACACAATACACTGAAAAATCTAATCAAGATTCTGCCTCCTTCTATTTAGAACTCCAAAGGATTTCAGAGACTGTCTAGTTCAACCCCTTGGTCTTACAGATGAAGCCCAGGCTTAGGTGACTAACTTGCCCAGGGTCAGCCATTCTATTGCCTTACTGTCCTCTCTGGCTATGTAGGTGTTGCCTATAGTTAATATTGGAAAATGCCTGTGAATGGGGAAGAATAATGTTTTATGGACTTAAGAGTTAATTTACTTTTCCAAAATCAGGAGGTTGGTTTTTTTTCTTCTAGAATTAGCCCCCTCCCTTAGCACTTTGCTTCCCAAATATAACCCACATGGATTAGGAAATATATTTATAAATCAGAATCCATCCAGTTTAAACTGAAAAGAAATTTTAAACTTCTTACGGAGAATAAAATTGTATAAAATTAAAACAAATTAAAGGATCTGTCAATGTGTCTGCTTGTAAAATCACTTTTTCATCCATGGTTCTTTTTATTTCCAAAACAAACATGAAGGCACAGCTAGGTGGTACAGTGGATAAGAGCACCCGCCCTAGAGTCAGGAGTACTTGAGTTCAAATCCAGCCTCAGACAATAATTACCTCGCTGTATGGCCTTGGGCAAGGTACTAACCCCATTGCCTTGCAAAAAAAAAAAAGACTAAAAAACAAACATGAAACCTAAAATTAAATTTTATCTGGGCACATGTGTGCAAGAGTGTGTCTGTGTCCATTTGTGTCTTTTTTTTCCCTTGTGTTTACTAAGCTCTGGCTGTCACCTTTGGATTCCCAAGTACCTCTTGCTGTCCTGTGACTTTTTAGCCTTTGACTGCACTGTTTTCTGTAGGATATTGCCTTCCTAGGCATGTGTAGAATGTATAGAATATACATTGTGTAGAATAATGGGGTAGGAGCTAATGGACTCTTCCAGCTCTTGATCTTGGTTCCTCCAGTCCTGCCTTCACCAAAATATCTTAGATCACTTTGTAGCCATGCACAAGTCACTTATGTGCCTGACTCTTGGAAGGGATCCTTACCGGCAGCTGTTGGCCTTGCTGCATCTTCTCCATCATTTCTTTCCCCAAGTCATCTGGTCTGTAGATAACAATTATTTATAAAGTATCATCTACATCCTTTCAGGTCCACTATTGGTGCTTGGATTATAGGAAACAACTCGAGGGGGATTCTGCTGAAGGGGACACATTGCATACCCACCTGAGAAAATGCCCAATAACAGGGAAGGCCAGTGGGGGATAAGCAGAAGCCTCCTCTTGGTTGGTAGTGGTCTTGAGCTTGGCCTTGGAGGACTCTGGGTATCTAGGCATCAGATGAGAAAGGTCATTCCTGTCAAGGGGACAGCATTCTGTTGAGAGGCTCTTGGCAATAGCCCCTGTGAGAGGTGAGATGGTTGCAGTGTGAATGCAGAGGAGGCAGAGGATACTGATGTGGCAGAAATGATGGGTCAAACAGGGCAGGTGATTAGATGGGAAGGGGGAGCAGTGAAGAGTAGGGAGTAGCAGAGGTTGTCAACATGGCCAACCAAAAGGATGGTGGTACCCACCATAGAAATAGTCATGGAGATGGAGGGTTGAGGGAGAAACTTGGATTCTTGCTTGTCACCTTAGGTACTCACTTCTTTGGGGGAAGGGGTGGTGATTTTTGTTCTATCCTTTCCAGTACAATGATTTCTTTGATTCAAAGAAAATTAAAACAAAATAAGAGCTTTTAGCACCACCTTTCCACCTGAGCAGGGAGCCTGTCCTTTGGATGTCCCCAACTTTACCTGTGTACTTGAATATTCAAACTGAATTGTGATCTCACTGATGTCGACTTTTCCTTCCATCAGTGCCGTTCACAATCCAGTCATGGCAGATCTGACCTGGGCAAGTTATTTATGTCTCTCAGTTTCCTCCTCTGTAAAATGGTAAGAGTTGCACCTACCTTCCATAGTCGCTGTAAGGATCAGATGCTTATACCTGTATAACTTACTTTTTAAGCATTAAAATCCTCTCCTTCCCTTTCTTTTTTCTCTCTTTCCTCTTTCTCTCCTATTTTTCCCTGCCTTGTGTGTGTGGGGGGTCTAGTATTCATTGAATTTAACAAGGTAGCAGAAAAATTCTTCTATTTACTTGGGTCCCCTTCTATACTTTCTATTGTTTTTTGTATTTTTTTTTTTAAATTAAGTGATGTTCTTTTTTTGGCATCCACATCAATCACTCCCCACTAATTCACCCTCTCTTCTCCCTTCTCTCAGAAAATAGATACCCTCCATGGTAACAATACTAAAGCAAAACAAATCAACTCATTAGTCATGTCTGAAAATTGCATCATTCTCAAGTCCAGCATTTTTTTTCCAAATCCAGTAGTACCTATGCTTCAACATAGATATCTCCATCAGTCATGATTAATCATTTTTGAGCAGATAGTTGAATTTTTTCACAATTGTTTTACATTATATTATTGTGAAAATTGTATCAGTTGTTCCACTGGTTCTGCTCTTTTCATTCTTCAGAAACTCATATAATAAGTATTTCCTGTTTCTCTGAATCTACCATTAGAAGAGGTAGAATACAGCCATTCAAGGGAACCCGGCCAGGTGACTTAGGCACACCTGAGCCATCTGTACCTGCTTAGGCCAGATGGAGGAGTTCATAATGAATCTCTCCTGAGTGAGGCTTGTGAAACATCAGACCTGATGGATATGGGATTTTAAAGAACCTGCTCCACTACACATACCTTTCCTTGCAGTTCACGATTCCAGTTGATGTAAACTTAAACTTCACATACATATTTAAGATTTCATCGTACAAACATTTTTTGTGTCTTTGTGGGAGAGTATCAGTGATAACATTTTAAATACTGATTATGTAGAAATCAGTTATTTGTTCACATTACTGAAAGATGGACTTTAATATTTGAGGAATATATATGGAGCACCCTCCAAAAAAAGCTTTCAGAACAAGTCAGCCCTTCAATAGTGTAGCATCAGGTTTCCCCCCAAGTTCATTCTCAGCCTGAAGAGAACATTTGTAGACAGTAGTAAGTTTTTTCCCAGAAGGAGCAAAGTGAAGAGGTAATCCAAGCTGATGAGTTGGTTCTTTTGGTGGTTACTATCATTTATTCACATTTTCCCTGTGTATGCCATTGTGAGGGGAAAATAGTCAATCAAAGATGAATATATAAAATAGAATTGAAAAGTAATTTTACTTTCAAATGTTTTGCAAATGTAGATGTTAAATGTGAAATGAATACAGTTAATGACCATAGCTGAGAGAGTTATGCACCTGCTGATCACTAGAATATTATTATAAATGAGGTTGATTTTCTTGTTGACTACCTCATTTTTTCTCAGTATGGTCTCATTACTTTTTCTATCATATGTCTGACCCTTATATATGAATGCTCAAGTACAGAGATAAAAATATATTAACTCTTATGTGGCTTTAATTTTTGTGTCTAAGAGAAGTATTGCCATTGCTGGTTTTCTTTCTGAATAGAAGAGGTCATGATGGGGAGGGGCTGAAGCTAAAGACTGGCCTTGAATTGTTAATGAGGAACTCTGTCCCTGAAACAGCACCGTCATTACCTACTCCCCTCAGAAAAAGGGGGCTCTTCGTCCATGCAAGTTGGCCCATTTGTCCTGTAAAGAGCTGGCTTTAAAATCCCCAAAGTAGTTCTCCATTCTAAATGAGTGCTTCAGCTGTCTTTGAGAGTGATCTTTCTAGTACTTCCTATTTTTGACTACTTCAATGACCCAATATACTCCCTCCACCAGTGTAGATTACAGCTCTGCTGCCACCACCGATAGGTTTTTGACTATTACTATGACCAAAACTTGCTCACTTGAGAAGCATTACCAAATAGAACAACTCTTCTTTCATAGTTTTTCATGTCATCAGTTTTTGGTCACAGATGCTTTTATATCCAGAAATATAAAGCATAAGATTTTGTGACTTCTTTATTCAAAGTAAGAATAATTCCTCACAACCATGTGTAGAATCTACTACTGTCTTTTGCCATTTATGGCGCAACTTAGAGAAATTTTCCAAAGACTAGATTTTATTCATTAATATTAATATGCAAACTTAGATCCATTTCCACAAAGGCTATGCTACCAAGATTGAACTTTCTGACTTCTCAGCTGAGTTTTTCAACCTCTGTGACCCTCTGCCTCACTTTCAGCCAACTGGTGGCTCTGACCATCACATTGTCTAGAACTCGTGAGCTTTCTCTCTTAAGGCTATCAGAGCCTCTTGACCATCCACCCCTCTGCATCCATGCCTTCATGTCACAGTCTGCACTGCCTGAGTCTTAGGAAGATGTAAGTCTAAAACACGT
Organism: Macrotis lagotis; assembly: GCF_037893015.1. Classification (NCBI taxonomy): domain Eukaryota; kingdom Metazoa; phylum Chordata; class Mammalia; order Peramelemorphia; family Peramelidae; genus Macrotis; species Macrotis lagotis. The sequence continues at coordinate 175,831,892 of NC_133665.1, forward strand.
GTGAGATGGGGGATTACTTGTCTACTCAAGGTGGGGTTTGAGGCTCAAGTGAGATCATTTATGGAAAACACTTTGCAAACCTTGTAGCAGTATATAAGTAACAGCTGCTGGAATGGCTGCTGCACCAGCTGATCTTGAATCCCATGCCTGTTGGCCCTCAGGCTTCTCCTAACTTGGCTGCACCAGTTCCTCTTGGGGCTTACTGGAGATGGATGTGATCTCTCATCATTTGGGCCTGTGGTGCCACCCAGAGATCTTTGGTTATTCCCAGACTGAGTGTATTCACGTCTCTCGAGTTTCTTCACAAGCTCTCTCCTCATCCCTTACACTTCCTCACTTTCTCCTCCTTCTCTCTGTAGAGAATCTGACCTCCAATTTGATTGAGGAAATGGAGGCCATTCGTTAGCCGTGACCAGCTTCTTGGGGGCCAAACCTTGGGATTACAGGCATAAAGAATGACACAGTTCCTACTTGTTGAGATTTTCACTTTCTAATGGTGGAAACAGCACAATAGTCATAAAAATAGATGGAGCATAAATACATCAACAACTGCAGGTACAGACCAAGTCCCGAGGAGAGGGCCCCCGGGCCATCTGGAGGAAGAGGCCACCAGCATGGGAGACCACCTCAGGACCAGGTTGTGTAGAGCTGTTAAAACTAAACAGGGGAGCTTACATTTTATTTCTACCGTTTGAATTTTGTTTCTTAATCCCTTTGGGCTTCAGCTAGCTCATCTGTAAAAACGAAGGAGGGTCTACTTTCTGTGATCCTCTGTGAAGCACTTCACTGGTTTTTCTGCAGCTGAGCAACCTTCAGTGAGGTACATGAATATTGTCTCTGTGTTCTGCCCCTGATCCGACTCCCCAAATATCTTTGACCTCAGTTGACCTCAGATGCTTTCTGTCTGTATACTGCCCATCTCTTAAGACTATCAGAGCCTCTTGACCATCCACCCCTCTGCATCCGTGCCCTCACATCACAGCCTGCACTGCCTGGAAGATGTGACTCTAAAACACGTGGGAGATGGGGGTTACTTGTCTTTGGAGGGGGGGTTGAGCCTCAAGTGAAATCATTTATGGAAAACACTTTGCAAACCTTGCAGTATATAAGTGGCAGCTGCTGGCATGGCTGCCCCCCCCCCAACTGGTCTTGAATCCCATGCCTGTTGGCCCTTAGACTTCTCCTGACTTGGCTCCACCAGCTTCCTCTTGGGGCTTGCTGAAGATGAACTAATTGATCCCTCTTACTGGATTATAAGCTCTTTGTGGCCTTCTGTCTGTATTTCTCCCAGTGTCTGTCTGATATTGAGGAGCAGGATGTTTCCAAAGACTGGGAACAAATCCTGCCAGCTCCACCAGGTGTGAGGCAGGAACTCTGGAGGTTTTCCTCTTCCCCTTCTGATTTACAGGTTCCTTGCATTCAGAGATCAAAGGAATACTGTAGGACTTGGAGAGATTTTTGGTTCACCCTTGGGGGGAAGGCTGCAGGCTCAAGTCCACGAGTCCATCTATCTGCATGGCCCAAGTTTGCTCATCAATTCCCCAAGTTCCAGGCCTCTTATCCCCCTTCTCCCAGTTCCGCTTTCCTTCACTCCCCACCAGTCTGACCCAGTCAGCTCCAACTCCCCTAGCCTGGATATCATCAGGCCTCAAACAAGTGGCATTGAGCCAGATCTGAGATGGAGCTCAGAATCACATATAAATGAGGGGTGTGACGGACTGTGGGCTAATTCCCCATAAGGAGTTTGCATCTGGTCAAGCTAGACAATGGTGATCAAGGGAGATTCACATCTAGGCCAAATATTATTTGCTTGACCCCTAGTAACCTGCATAATACAGGACAGTTAGCAGACCCTTTTTAGGTTCCTGATGATGTCATAATGGGAGACTAGGGAGGGAAATATTTGCTAAAGTTGGGGGTAGTAGGATGGGCCAGTGAGGGGAAGGGAAGGGGTCAACAACAATTACATGGAGGAGCTAGTCCTCGAAGAATAGGTAAAATTTGAGAAAGAAAGCATGCTAAGCTTAGGGAGTGGTGTGAGGACGAGCAGAATGGTCGGAAAACAACTGGCAGATCCAGGTTGAGGACAGTAGACTTGAAAGATGGGACCAGTAGTGTGGGACCGGATGACCGGAAGCCTTGAAGGCCAGGCCTGGGCTTGGGTTTTCCCCAGTGGAGAACCAGGTCCTCAGCACTGCTTTAGAAGGACTCGGTGAGCAGCAGAGAGAGAGAGATGGCTTCGGGGTCTGTGAGACTGGGCTTAAGGTCTGCCTCTGACACATGCAGGCTCTGGGATGCTGGTCCCATCTCTGAGACTAAGTGCTGAGAAGGTACAGATGGGTATTGGAGAAGAAAGCTTATCTGTGGGGTCTCTAGCCTTCCCTACTTGCCTCTTCCTTACCTCTAGGTTCTCTTTCTCCCCTCACCTCAGCACCCACCAAAAACTGCTTTCAGATGCACTTGGGATGAGTTTGGCAATGGGGTGGTTGCATTTTATGCCCTTACATTTTGCAAAATGAAAGCTTTAAGGAATTCCAGGCTGAACACACAGGTGTGGAAGATTTTAAGGGAGCAACAGGTCTCTGAATTCATGCCAGCTTCTCGTTCTGCCAACAGCTGGACTAGTCTCCACTTAGTTGTGAACATCCCCTTAGGCGCAAGGAGAGAGAACAGGGTCTTCTCAAAACAGGAATGTCAAATTGAGGGAGGAGGGGCAGAGTATTCTTAGCTATAGGAAACAGGAAAGTCTCAGTAGATTTAAAAAGAATATATTTGCAATATCAATAAAAATAATGGAAGAAAGCTCTTGTAATGGGCTATTGCTAATTGTAAAATAAAATTACCACTGTAGTAGAAATAGGATAGCTAATAATAGAAAGCCATGTGTCCAAATTTTGATAAAGGGGGGGGGATCTATAAGAAAGAATTATTTATCCAGGATAATGCTATGAGTCAGGGAGATTGACACTTGGGGTTACCACCAGAAATAAGTCCCCCAAGACTCTTGAAGCTAACTGAATCTTGGGGTTCGTGGCTATGCTCAGGGAGATCTTGCAGAAGGAGCCAGGAGAGAGATGCTCATTCAGGGAAGCCACCATTCTGTCAAGTGTCTGTGTTGACATGGATCAGACCACCTCTAGAGACCCCCCTAGTGCAATTTCTTATGGAGTGGGTAACAATGTAGTCCAAGATTACCACGCTTAAGGGACAGGAGTAATCACGTGGATCAAAGGTCTTTCTCAAGTTTATGTGAATGGAATTCTTTCATAGTCTGGGAAAATCTCTGAGGGAGTTGGGAGCTAGATAACCCACTAAGTGACCTTATGGTGCATCCTTATTGGCCAGTTTGAAGGTGGTTGAGAAGTTTCATTACTGAGCCTAGGAAAAGGGGATCCTAAATTTCCACATTCACCCTCTATTCCCCCTATAAAGGGTTATATTTTGTGGGCTTTGTGAGGGGCTTTACAAAACTGGTAGTCGAGTGTTTCTTAATTCTTCTCCCTTTTTTTTTTCCAGGATAACTGATTTAGGAAACATTAAACGAAGATTGTATTTATCAACAGTCCATAAGGAGCTTTCTGCAACCCCTCTCCATGCAAAAATTCCACTTTTTATGATCAAACGCAAAATTGTAGGTACCTTTCAATTGTTATGTAGTTGAAAAAAATATTTACATATAGTGCTAGCATTTATTAAATTTTAAAAGATAAGAGTTCGAAGGAATAAGGCCTCATAAATTTCTCTGATCCTGTTGTGTATAGGAATATTTATTTGGTTAGTGATTTCCATGAATTAAGTTAGAAAGGAATGAATTTGATAAATTATTTTGAAATAAACATTATTCTGGGGCAGCTAAGTGGCACAGTGGATAAAGCACCAGCCCTGGAGTCAGGAGTACTTGGGTTCAAATCTGGTATCAGACACTTAAAAATTACCTAGCACTGTGGCCTTGAGCAAGCCACTTAACTCCATTTGCCTTGCAAAAACCTTAAAAAAGAAAGAAAGAAAGAAAGAAAGAAAGAAAGAAAGAAAGAAAGAAAGAAACATTAATCCTTGTTTAAATTCAGCAGACTATATAATAATACCCTGTTTTCTAACAAACTCACTGTGGCTCTATTTGTATCCATTAATATTTATCCTGCACCCACAGGTTCATTACATAAAAGTCGATAGTCATTGTGTTACTGAAGCATCCAGCAGGATTCAGACAGATTTCTAGTTGGCCACAATAAACCTCACTTTTCACCTAAGAGATGTTTCAGCCTTGCTCAGCATGGAGTTAGGGCTTAATTAAATGGTTGGGTTAGAACCAAAGAGAATCTTCTATATAGAAAGATGACATGAACTCTACCCCTGCTGTCCTCTAGGTTAATGAAGGCTGGGGGAAAATTTGAGCAGTGAGGGTCTAAATAACCTCAAGACACATTGAGAACATTCGTCTAATAAATGCCAACCTGGGTGGCCACATGTTGAGCCAGTTTGTCATTATTTCTTGTATTAGATTTGACCTCACAATTATTATTCCTGGCAAATCATTCATAATGAGGCTTCTCTTTGTGGCTTCTCTCTATTCTTGACTTTTCATTGGTTTTCATAGTACAGTATCACTTTGTCCATTCCCCAGTCATCTATATTGTTTCTAGTTCTTTCTTATTATACTCCTATAAAAAAAGTGCTACTATAAATATTTTAGATTGCATATAAGTCCTTTCTGTCTTTAACTTCCTTGGGGTAAAGGCCTTGTCATGAAATTTCTAGGTTGGAGGGTATGGGCATTATAGTCCCTTTCATAGGATTCTTCCTGGTTACTTTCTAGAATAGTGGAGCCACTTTAAAAGCTCCAACAAGAAGGGGTCATTATGATTTCATTAATGCATTGAACTTTTGGGGAAATTCCTTGTCCCCATACAGATTGGCATTCCCTCTGCAGATAATTATCTAGGGCCACCTTGAGGTTCAGTAACTTAACTGGAGTGTGGGAATGGCTGAACTTGAAGATGGGTTTGCGTGACTCTGCATCCTGCCTCACCTTGTCCTCTTTCAAACCCATTAATAGAAATTTCCAGCCTTGACTGCCTCTCTCTTTGTCCTGTTTTAATCTCATTCATTCTCACAACTTCAACTCCATTATATTGAAGTGATTCCCAAGTGTCTCTCTCCAGCCTTGATCTTGTTTCTGAATTCCATGCTTCCACATTTACTTATTTGTGTAGATCTTTAGTACACATCTTTACCTAAATTTTCTGCTGGTGATTCCAACCACACATGGTGACAAAAAAGCCTATCTCAATCCTTAAATCTTCTTGCTTCTTCTGATGTTATGTTACACATTCTTTTGGGTGCATTTCCTTTTTACCTTCTCTTTATTGTTCTTAAGTCTTCATCCTGAGTGATGGAGCTTCTCTCTACCCTCTGTATGGGGTGTTTAACTACACAGTCCCAGGGCTGACCACAGGCTGTTCCTTTCTTGCTGCTTTTTAAAAAAATTATATAAATATTTTATTTGTTTTCCAATTATATACAATAGTAGTTTCTACCTATCTTTTTTGATAAGGTTTTTCAATTTTACATATTTTCCCCCAAATCTCACTTCCGTCCCCTTCCCCCCCGAAGGAAGTCTGATAATTTTTGCATTGTTTCCATGCTATACATTGATCAAAATTGAATATGTTGAGAGAAAAATCATTATAGTAATCTACTGTTTGATAAACAGGAAAAATAAAAGGAGGAAAAAATAAAATATTAGAGATAGAAAAATTATGTAGTGCATAAATCAATTTTTTTTAATTGAAGGTAATAGATTTTGGTCTTTGTTTAAACTCCACAATTCTTTCTCTGGATACAGATAGTATTCTCTGTTGCAGATCCTCTAAAATTGTCCCTGACTATTGTACTGATGGAATGAGCAAGTCCATTTAGATTGATCATCACCCCGATGTTGCTGTTAGGGTGTATGATGTTCTTCTGGGTCTGCTCATCTTGCTCAGCATCAGTTCATTCAAGTCTTTCCAGGCTTCTCTGAAATCCCCTCCCTCCTGGTTCCTAATAGTGTTCTATAAAATACACATAGCACAATTTCTTCAGGCATTCCCCAATTGATGGACATTCACTCAATTTCCAATTCTTTGCTACCACAATCAAAATATTTTTGTACAAGTGATGTTTTTACCATTTTTCATGATCTCTTCAGAGTATAGACCCAGTAGTAGTATTGCTGGATCAAAGGGTATGCACATTTTTATTGCCCTTTGGGTGTAATTCCAAATTGCTCTCCAGAAAGTTTGAATCAGTTCACAGCCCCACCAACAATGCATTAGTGTCCCAGATTTCCACATCCCTGCCAACACTGATCATTGTCCTTTCTGGTCATATTAGCCAGTCTGATAAGTGTGAGATATGGTACCTCAGAGCTACTTTAATTTGCATTTCTTTAATCAGTAATGATTTAGAGCAATTTGTTATAGGACTATGGATAGCTCTGATTTCTTCATTTGTCCATTGCCTCTACATATCCCTTGATCATTTGTCAATTGGAGAATGGCTTTTTTTTAATAAATTTGATTCTCTGTATATTTTAGAAGTGAATCCTTTGTCAGAAATACTAGTTGTAAATACTAGTTGTAAATACAGAAATACTAGTTGTAAAAATTGTTTCCCAATTTATTACATTTCATTTGATCTTGGTTATAGTGGTTTTGTTTGTGAAAAAGCTTTTTAATTTAATGTAATCAAAATTATCCAGTTTGTTTTTAATTGTGCCCTCCATCTCTTTCTTGGTTATAAACTGCTTCCCTTTCCATAGATTGGACAGGTAAACTATTCCTTAATCTCCTAGTTTGCTTATAATATTGACTTTTATGTTTAAATCCTGCACCCATTTTAATCTTATCTTGGTATAAGGTGTGAGATTTTGGTCTAATTCAAAGTTTCTGCCATACTACCAATTTTTCCAGTAATTTTTTTTAGGTTTTTTTTTGGGTTGTTTTTTTGGTTTTTTGTTTTTGTTTTTTGCAAGGCAATGGGATTAAATGGCTTGCCCAAGGCAATACAGCTAGGTAATTATTAAGTGTCTGAGGCTGGATTTGAACTCAGGTCCTCCTGACTCCAGGTCTGGTGCTCTATCCACTGCACCCCCTTTCCAATATTTTTTATCGAAGAGAGAGAATTCTTATCCCAGAAGCTGGTCTCTTTGGCCCTGGTCTTCCAGTCCAGCCAGGGTAACTGGATAATGCCTAACCACACTCTGGATCTTGCCCTCCAGCCTCACTGGAACTCTCCCTCCACTGCACACTTAGCCAAAGCTTCCATGGCTTTTCTTAGGTTAGTCCTGGGGCTCACCCCACCACCCCCGTGCTGGCTCATTGCTCTCTGTACCCGGCTCACCCACACTCCCCTGAGACAGACCTTTTTGGGAGATGTTGTCCTAGGTTCTTTTCTAGATATTGTGGGTTTAAATTTTGTTAAGAAACTTGATTCATATGGAAAGCCAAGAGGTCTTAGCACAGTGCCTGGCTTCTCTCTGCCACTTTGGCTGTAAATCTCTATGGTCCCTTTCTTCTTTTTTTGTATATAAAATATTGGTTTAGACCTGAAAGTCACCTTCCAATTTTGATCCTAAAGATGTCTAATCCAACATTCTTCTTTTGCATATGAGGAAACTGAAGGTCAAAGAGTCTGGGTCTTCTCCAGGGTCATACAGATTCTAAGTACCAGAGCTGGAATGTGAATCTGGGTTCTTTGATTCCAAGTACAGTGTAGTTCACTTCACTTTTCAATTAGATTTCCTCTTTGTTATCTTTGGTTACTTCATGCATGTAAATCATCTTTGGCAACTTGCTTATCCTTTGAATAACCTATATTTTTGATACTCTGGATACTGTGGTACTTCATGGTTCATCTATCATATGGTTTATCTGGAAGACTATTCCTGTTAAAAAGATGAATTGTGAGATGAATTTTGTGTGATCAGCTGTGAGGCCCTTTCTGATCCTGCTAGTGACTACTGTCTTCTGCTTCTGGTGCTTTCTGTATCTTTTTTTCTGTAAGCTCCTTGAAACAAGGATCTTTGTTTCAGTTTTGTCTCTCTGGCCCTGCGTACAATACCTGTTATATGGTGATACTATGCATGCTTGTCAGTCAAGTGTGAAAAATCAACATAATCTATAGGGTATCTATTAATATTAATAATTCTGATCATTTCTCGAGCCATTGTCCCCTTTTTTAAAACCTGGACTATATTTGTCAAGCCATCTCCTCTACCTGCCTTTGTTTTAAGGTCAGTAGACTAGCAGCATATGAAAAGCAGCATGGCAAGTCAAGAAAGCTGGGTTTAGAATCAGAATGATCTGAGTTCTCATCCCATCTCTTCCACAAATAGACTGCATGACCCTGAGAAATCATTTAACCTTTAAAAATCGCAAGGAAATCCTTTAAGACTAATTTGAAGAGAAGATCTTGACAGACAAAATTTGTCACCATAAGTTCCCTATCCAGCTGAAAATCACAGATTTAGTCCAAAACAAAATATTTGTGTTTATTAATGTGTATATTGAATATTCCAATGGCATTTGAGCCCATTGAGGGCAAGAATTATTGTTTTTCTACAACATATATGATGGGCTGTATACATGTTTTAAATGTTATCTCCTCCAGTAGAATGAAAATTGAATGGGGAGGGACTCTTCATTCTTATTTTAATACCAGCATTTAAAACTAGCATTTAAGACAATTCTGAAATAGAGGATTTTAATAAATATTTGTTGATTTGACTGACTGATTTAGAATACTCAGATGATGGGTTCTCATGTACTCCAAACACAAGTTAACATTGTTGATCCTTGAAAGAACTTCTAGTCATTCCTAGAAAGTTATTCTGGGTATTGCCCACATATCTCTGTGGGGCAGGGTTTGCTGTTGACAAAGACACTGGAGACGCCAGAGCTTAGGGATGGGAGATGGGTTAAGAGCAGTGAGGATTTGGTGGGGGATAGTGCAAGAGAAGACTGGGTACATGGGATGGGGAAGAGTTTCATTTACCCTGTGGAGTTTGTGAGGAGTCCCTCAAATTTACTGACCAGTCAGAGGGGATATATTAATTAAACTTTCATGTAGGAAAATCATTGGTGATTGAGGGGAACAGTATGGATAGATGCGAGGCCAAAGAGTCAAGGAGGAAGTGAGCACAGTAGTCCCAGTGAGAGCTGGAGGGGAGAGAAGAGGGGCCTGTAGGTCACAGATAGTTTGGAGAGGCGACTGACAAAAGGTGTGTGAGGACTCAAACCTGGGTGATTGCAAAGAATGCCAAGTGACATCTAAATTTAACTTTCCTATGAAAAATTAGTGATAACAGGGATGGATCTCTGAGAAGGTAGAACTAGCTATCTGCAGCTATCTATACCTCTCTTTAAAAATGGGAGTCATCTGCAAAGAAGAACCTGTGGTTGCTGTCGAGGACATCATGAGTGGGTTTGGGGAGAGAAGAGAAAGGCCCCATGCAGAGACTTGAGGTACGCTCGCAGTTATTGAGCATGTCATGAAAGAGGTGCCCTCCACCTAGTAGAAGAAGCAGGAAAGAGCAGCATCATGAAAACTAAGGAGAGAGTTGATTGATAGTATCAGAGGCTTCTGAGTGGCCAAAAAAGATGAGGATGGAGAAAAGCAATACATAAAGATCTCACTTTAAGAGAGCAATTTGAGTGAGTGAGGTTCAGAGAGAGAGAGAGACAGAGACAGAGAGACTCCCCTGTGAGCCCCATAAGGCTAAGGACTTATACTTGGTCTGGTCCAGCCCTGAAAAAACATCACCTTGCAATCTGAATACTATTCCAAGGGAGCATATAATAGTGTGGCCCTTTTCAGGGTCAGGAAACGGGATCTTGGAGAGGTTAAGGACATTGAGTACTGTGAGAGGCAGGGCTCAAACCCAGGTTCCCTAAAATCAGGATCCCAACTTTTCCGTGCCACTTTCCCATATCACCACATGACTCAGATAATCAGATAATTAAGAATTGATTTATGTTTCCAGTGCATTAAACAGCCTGAATACACACATACAAACATTACTTCTGTGTAGCTGATGCCCAGATATGTTCCCCCAGTCCTACGGGAGTTCTTAACTTTCTAGATAAATGATTGTTTTCATCTTTTCCTTAACACAACCTGACCAATTGGAGACTTTGTTTAAGGAACAATTTTTGTGTTTGTTGAATGAAAAACATTTAGCCTCAAGAGACTTAAGAGCTGGCCAATACCAAGCACTCCTGGGTTTTGATTTTTGGAAGGCAGTGGAGTTAAGTGACTTGCCCATGGTTACTCAGGTAATTTTTAAGTGTCTGAGTCCGGATTTGAACTCAGATTCTTCTGACTTCAGGGCTGGTGTTCTATCAGCTGCACTACCTAGCTGCCCCCAATACCAAACACTCTTATAGAAACAATCTATCTCAAGATACAGTTTGTTGAGATTGTGTGCTGAAGTAAATGTGTTCACAGATGATCCATAGTGTTTTTAGTTGTCAAGGCTTTGTTTAACATGGAGTCATAAAGAAGAGAATGGAAGTTGGTTACTCAGATCATTATCTGGGGAGAAGGTGGCGATTTTCAGTTGTTGGGAGAGTCTCAGTAATTGCCTTCAGTCCATTTTCTTTCCTTTCCATTTGTCATTTTCTCCAGTATTTTCATCTCCTATCTTGTTTGACCTTTGTTCCAGTGGTGCAATCTGTGTATTGACTTGGTAGCCTTCACCAGTGACATTTTCAAGGGGGCTGTTTTCCAGTCTTTGGATGGAATCATTGTCTCTGCAAACTGCAAGCTCCGAAAGATCTTCACTCTGAAGTCCAAGCCTCGAGATACTGCAGACAGAGATGGTGAGTTCTTTAAGATAGTAGCAATTATTATATGCTGAACATCTTTAGAAACATTTTTAGGAAATCATTATTTTCTAGTCATGCTAAAACAGGAAAGGGTTGGGGATTTCCCTCCATAATTGCTTCAGAGGAAAGTCTATGAAGTCAATACCTTAACATCCAGGACCCCAAACCTAATAGCAGTTCTGTTTTGGAGGCTCTAAGCAAGAGAACCATTACAGATACTGAGTGGACGCTTACTCTCCACAACTCCCCGGGCAGGGGCTGAGGAAGCTACAAAGGAAGCAGCAATCACCTTAATTGTTCATAGCTAGCTTGTAGAGACCTCCCCACATTGGCTACCATGTAAATCACAAGGTTCTTCCAAGGTCCATAGTTAGGACATTTCAGAGGTGGGCTTGAAACCTGGGCCTCTTAGGATTCCTGACTCACCATTCCTTCCCATGGTTGCCTTACTAGAAACTTTTTAGCATTCCTAGGGTAAAACTGTATGGAGTGATTGGTACTTAATACTACTTGATAATCATGAGAAGTGAAGAATTAATCACATAGATAAATAGGAATGATAATTCTGATTGCAGGTACTACTCATCTTAAGATGACACTGGCAGGAACACTGGGTTTAGAGTCAAAGATATGGATTCAAAGTTTGGCTATTGGTTTTACTACCTGTATCGTCTCAGAGAAGTTAAGGTCTTAGGTGATTTTGGAGTCATCATCTCTGAAGTGAGCACTTGGCCTTGATGCTTTTGTAAGATCTCAGAAGACCTTTGATCCATCACCATGATTTCATTGATGTTATTCACTTGGTTTTGATTCCTCTTTAATTTCATTTTTTTGTTTTTTATTAATTTTCTATTCATTCCAAGGTGACCAGCCTTTTTTGTGATCCATTTCTCCACTTCGCTCACTTAGTCCTTGACCATCATCTGGACACTGGTGCCATACTGGGCCTCGAAGCCTTTCTAGCTTGGTAGAATCTTGGAGGATTCAGGGTTACTTTCCCCTCATTCCGCAAACACCAGGATGAGGAATCAAAGTAGGATTTTAAAAGAGAAAGAAATTTTATTAATTTTATTATGAGACCATGTTGTTTAAAGTGCTAAGATCCTCTTCAAAAGCAGTGAACAGTTGTGAAATGTTACATTTGATTGTTTTGGGGGCAGAGGAAAGTAGCAAGGTAGATGAAATCCCTTCTAGTCTAATGATCTATCTATCTTTCTGGGTAACACATTTCACATTGGGCTCTAGAAAGTTTAAGCCCTTCTCCAGATCATCTAAACAAATAATCCATAGGAGATTGTATGAGCTGGACAGAGCTCTGCCTGCTTCCCATATGGTTCCCACCCCACAGAGCATTCCTGGTCAGATTGGTTCCTGGTGATTTAGGAAGAAGTCTGAAGTTTGATAGAGTATTCTCTGGATGATAGCAGCTGAATGAGACCCCTCCCCACACCCCAACTAATGGGAAAATCGAAGACTTGACAGTGACAGCTAGTTTGGACCACTCCAAGTTATTTTATTTACATATAGGATTTCTGCCACCTCAGGATGAATTGCAACAGTTTTAAATTTTAGGATAGACAGTAAATAATTTTAAAATGATTCAGTAGCCTTGAAGATTGTGTTTAAGATGGACGTGGAGCCTAGTTCAGTTCCATTTAGTTAGGTAAATCATGCCGCTCTGCAGTAGTCAGAAATAATACTAGTCGAAGAGTTTTAGGTTTTGGTTTTATCTGATAGGAATTAGAGAATTCTTTTTTTTTTTTTTCCTTTTGGAGAGGGAATGAAGGGGCCATTTAAGCTCTGCTCCTCATTTTTCTCTGTAATTATACCTTGGTGTCTCAATGGATAGAGCACTGGGTCTGGGGCCAAGAAACCCCATGGACAGTAGAGGTGTGCTATGGTCCACAGACATGTCAAGTTGGACACTACTCAGAGACAGGAAATTGGTGAAGCTGGAGGATCCCTGACCTTTGTTAGGTCATGTCAGTCCAAGACTTAGAAATCCTTCAGATACCTTCCTTAACACTGGGAAAAGGTTTGAGATTAAGTTTTGGAAAGCTCATCTGCTGGACTTAGTTGTTGAAGTTGAATTCTTTCACTAATCTTGACCATCTCCATTTGTCCCCAGCCAGATACCTTGAGAGTTCTCTGAGTACTCAATGCAGAACACAGCTGGGTCCTTTCGGTAGGAGTTGGGATTGGTGCTGTTCGCCATGTTGTGCATTAGAGACTCCTAGGCCTGAAATTTGTTCTGCTTTGGGTTACCCCATATCAAAGGCTGGTAGAGTTTTGTCAGCTTGATGACAGCACTTCACAAGCTTTTTTGGTGTTTGTGACAGCCTCTAGGATGGGGACTTTATATTTTAAACTATATTTAAACATCTGTTTTCTAGCATGTACCATTGGAGCATCTGAAGGATACTTGAGTTTCCATGATTTCTTTTTTTTTTTAAGGATAATGTCATTTCTCTTCTACAATGAAATTACTGTCTAGATTGGAATTGAGCTGCAATGGAGTCTTCATCAAAGGGCATTTTTAACCTCAGGAGGGAGTTGGTTCTATTCTGACAGTCCATCTGCTTACTGCCTCCATTCTTTATGACAAACTACAGAGACAGACCCTAGAATAGGGAGTCTTGGACTAGCTCCAGCAACACCCGACAGACAGACTTCCCTTCTGAAGTGCTGGTGCTGGTGACAGACATTGAGCACCTGAGAAGTTCAGAGTACAGATAAGCTCTTTGGAGACCCCATCTGAACAGCCCTTGGAGTGAAGTAGCCTGTGCTGGCAGTGAGGGTGCCACACACGGACAATGCTTAGTGAATGTTGAAATGTACCTCTCAGTCAGTCTCCTGCATTGTCTTGACTGGGGAGTCTGCCTATTGATAGTCCAAACAGCTGCCTCCATCCAGACCATCCTCAGATGCCTCTTCATGGCAAAGGGCAAGTAGAGCCACTGCTTCAGCCCCTTCTGCCAAGTCGAAGCAGCTTTGCTGAGGATGTTGGAGAATCATACTTGATTAGTTGAGAAATTTTCACAAGCAGATTGACTCAAGACTGAACACTTTTTAAGCTTTACAGCTCTTACTAGCTGTATTGCCCTAGGAAAGTCATGTAACCACTGTCTAGGTGCCTTGATTTCCTTTAAAGAAGAATGAGGATGATAATAGCAACTTTTCCCAGGGTGGTCGTGATGATCAAATGTGAGATCCTCTTTGTAAAGCATTTAACCCAGCGGCAGACACAGATGAGATGTGAGTTCTTCCTTCTCCTTCAGTCAATCATATTGAGTCATGTTGACCCAGAGAGTTGTGCTGGCCAAGGAATGGCCCACACTGCTACCATTACAGATTTCATTATGAATTAAAGTAAAAATAATAATTTTTTTCCACCAAAATTAGGGGAAACTATTAGAAGGAAACTGCCGTCATCTGTCTATATCATGAAACTCAAAACATTGAGATTATAGATTCATCACTTATTCATATTTGTGAGATCTTAAATTTAGATATGGAAGAGACCTAGAGACTATCCAGTCCAGCTATTTTATATATCTGTACAAATGCGTTTATCAGTGAATTCATCATTGGAAGGTGATTTTTTTTCTTTATTTCCAGATATATATGGTGCTCCCTTTACAGCAGATGAGCCCACAGATATCATTCCTAGAAGCTGCCAATTAACTACAGATGTACCTCAAGTTACCCAGCTGCTAAATATGACTAAGCTTCGCCAAGTTGAAATGAAATTTGGAGGCCAACCTTTAATGTCAACAGAACCAGGTATATTTTTAGGAACCCAGACTAGAGATGCAGTCATTTATTTAAAATAAACAAAATGCTTGGGCTTTTAAAATTTTGTTTTATAATTGAAATTAAAAATTAAAATATTAACCTATTTGCTAACTAGCTAATAAAAGTGGGGGAAAAAATTAGATTTCATGCTTTCTCTTCACTCCATCAGGGTTAATTGATTTTTGTATTTATGAAGTTTTGAAGTTGAGAAAATGATACAGGCAAATAGCAGCACTAAATAAAGTAGTCATTGTTTTTATGACAGACCCATTTACCCTTCATCAGATGCTTTATTCCCCTTATGTTTTTCTGATCACTGGACTTTTCCTCTTGAGGAATTGAACTCAGTATCTCATATCTGGTGGCTGACATCTCTGAACCTTTTATGAAATCCATTGGTTATTCATTAAATGTCTGCCATGTTTTCAGGTCTATAATAGGTTCTTTGCAGAACACAAAAACAGGGCAGGTTCCTATTCTAGAACCTTCTATCAAGTTGGGGAAAAAAGACACAAGAGGTACATGTGTGAAACTACGAAAGAACAAAGCTAATGTTAGATGGTGTGCCCTCCTGCAAGTATCCAGAGAAGAATGGTGAAGGAGAATTCTTTGTAGATGATGGCAGAGAGGAATTGTGCAGGAACAGGATTCTAAGCAGAAGACTAACCCTGAACATGGCCTGGATGAGGGAGGTTTAGGAGTGGCCCAATGTCCTTGGCCCTTTAGAAGCAATCTCTTTTAGTTCTAGACTGCTAGAATACTGTGCCTAGAAAAATCTCATGGGTGATCCTTCAAACCCTGGATTTTTAGCTCCATGTTTTGTCTGTTATCTGGCATTCACTTCCTGCAGCCAGGGCCTCCTGTTCCCACCTATCCTAGACCTTGTTAAATACCTGCTTTTGACCCTCCTTCTGCTCCTTCTGCCTCTTGCAAGTGCCCAGTCCCACCTCTTGTCCTTTTTTCTCTTTTCAACTCATTTTTCCATTTCTTGACGGGGCTTGGAGGGCTCCAATAGTTGGTGATCTAGGTAGGAACATCTCTTCTAACCTTACCTTAGTCCACCCTACATAGTCAGGGGTAGGGCATTGTCCAAAGGTCTTTACTGTGTGAATGAGGACAGATAGGGAGACATTCTAGGTCCAGCCCAGGCTGTAAGTTGCACTAAGTCAGCCCCATTGGATTAGAAGGAATTGATCCTGGTGAACAAGAACAGTAGGATCCTGTCATAGTCGGCAAGACAGGAGGGCTTGGTTTGTGCCTGTCCCTGCTGTGAAGACAGCCTTGAGACTAGGAGAATGAGAACTGGAGAGAAAAGAGCACGACTAGGAATGGCATGGGTTAGTAATGAGTAAACAAAGGGCTAGTCAAGTGTTCATGAAAGTTGTAGAAGAGCAGGAATGTGGGGGTGTCTTGAACGGGAAGGAGGGAGCTGCTGTGAGCATCTGTTTGATAGCAGTGTGCTACAGCAAGAGTTGACTTGGAACTAAGAAGACCCAGCTCCACATTGTGATGCTCTTTGGCTGGTGCCCCTTACCCGGTCTCTAGGACCTACCTCAAAACATCTCCCTGAGGCTTAAAGGGAACTTGTTTTTGATAAAGGACATTGCAGAGTTCAAAGGACAGTATGTTGTTTGTGGATTTATTTTCTATTTCATTTGTCTTAGCCTGTAAATTAGTGAGTGGTAGCCAGGAGGGGCATGGTCGCTGGCTTTAATGTAAAGCTTCCTGCGTGTTTCACTACGTTGTGTAGTGAGATAGGTCTTGGAGTTGGGGGTAGCAAGGGCCATGGTCTTGACAACTGTTCAGGGTTGTTTGAAGACTCAAAGGAAACATCAGAGAAAAATAATCCGGATGAGGATTAACACAAAATGTACCAGTGTAAAACTATCTGAGACGATTCCTAATACTTCACATTTATGGAGCAGTTGGAAGTTGGGATGTCATTTTTCAGACACGCAAAATGTCCCTGGAGCTCCATGCCAGCCTAGGGAGGGGGATGGGGAGGGAGCAGGTGCTTTGTTGTTCCCCTGGCCAGAGAGGTGAAGATGCTTGGCTAGGAGTCCCCCAGACTGGTAAGTCTCAGATGTAGGATTTAACCCTCAGCTCCTGAAAAGGCCAGTCCCTGGACCTCCCTTGTAACTCCCTCTGGTGTCCTTAGGATAGAAGCAAATGGAAACCATTAGGACTTAAGTGCCTTCTAAAAAAAATTAAGAAGTCCTTCTTTTATCATTTATTTATCTCTTTTGAGTCAAATGATGATTTTCAATAACGAATATTTGTTCAAATGCAATTAGATAAAATTCAGATTTTAGTGCTTCTGTTGTAGTTCAATATCACAACAAATATTTATTTAAATAAAAATGCTGCACTACAATAAATTTTTATGTGTCTTTCTACTTTAAAGTTCAAGGACACTGAGTGTTACCTGCCCCCATTAATTCAACTTTCTACCTAAACTAAAGCTTTTCCCCAGAGTTTACCTCAGCTTCTATGCAGGAACAAGGTATCTCAATGAATGGTTGCATCCTGCTTGGGTCATATACACACAGAAGGACCAAGGATGGGCCAAAAACCATCTAACTTAGGTCCCAAGAAGCCTTCTTGCACTTCTGTTCATGCATTGTGATGATGGTTTTAAAGATGTCAGCACTTAGGATGCTGCTCACTCAGGGTTGTGTGAACATCTGCTTTAACTTCTAATACTCTTTCCCACAAAAATATTCTGACCTTTCAGGGTTTGTTATCTTTTCATTTATTTATTATTGTTCAGTGAGTAATTGTTACACTGACTGTAGGAAGATGTGATTTGAAAGATGGTTGGCATGTCATGCCAGAAGAGAAATCCCAGGGAAGAGGCATGTGATAGAGGAATGGGACAAAGGCCAACCACAGGCATTAGAGTTGACCAGCTGCTCAGATGCTATCTACCACTTTCTTTCCTTTGGGTCCTTGAATAAAGTACTTCCTCATCTCCCTCTCATCCTCTGATGATCTTGGAGACCTCCTCCAGCTCTGACCTGTCGTCTCAAGGCCCATCCATTCCCATAGATGACTTTAGAGAGTCACTTCAGTTCTCCTGGCCTCAGTTTGACATCTATGAAATAGGGATAGAACTTGGCCTACTTGTTTTGTTGGAAAGCTCTAAAAACATGTTCTATAAACCTTGAAACTAAGGATAAATAGTAGTAACTGGAAGCATTGTTATAATGAATAGTAAAGATTTTTTAATCTTGGAAAACTCAGTAATTTTTTTCAAACAATTTGTTTACGCATGTCCAAAAAACTTGATTGAACTGCAGTTGAACTTGGTGATGGAGTGAATGTCTGCTTTCATGATTGATGATGAATAAGTGTGGGGAAGCAATGTGGAGTAGTTGACAGAAAGCCAGCCTTGAAACCAAGAAATCCTGGGTTCAAGTTCTGACTCTGACACAGCAAAGTCACTTAACATCTTAGTACTCTCTGCAACTTTCTAAGACCATAAGTTATTGAGAAGGTGCCTGCCTGTACTGGTAAAAATCCTTATGCCAGTGAACTCCCAAATTCAGTTCCTGCCCTTCTCAGTGCATGGCTTCAGAAAAACCCAAGGCAGTAGACAATGGCAGCTTGCTTTAAGAAAAAGTTTTTTGTTTTTTTCAGTAAACACAAATACCTTGAAGCAACTAGAGTTTCCCAGCGTTTTTATGTCATATACTTTGATGAGATCAGAAATATTTTAAATACATTAATATATATTTTAAAATCATTGTTTTCTAGTGAGGCATGATGTGTGTGTGTAGAATTGTTAAAAATGAAAACTTTTTTTTTCTTCCTGTCCTAACCCCTGAGAGCTAAGGACTGTTAAGGAGTGGAGAACCAGAAGGACCTGATTATTTCTTGTAGTACCCAAATTTAATGGAATTGATAAAATCCGGTCTGATTATTCAGATTAAGTAGTTGGTTCCTCAATGACAAGATGCACTGGTCCACTAAGCACAAATCAAAGCTAGTAATTTATTTAAATACTAGAAAGTAATTTAAACAAATTCTTTGTTCCTGGGCAGCAGTCTTAGTGGGGGGGGGTGACTTTTTCCTTCCCTCTCTGGTTCTGGTAAGATGATACAGCCTTAAGGGAAACAATATTTTCTTCTAGAACTATAATGTCATCTTCCTTCTATCTCTTCCATTGACGAGATCCTTCCTGGAACTCTAATTGGTGCCTTATTTAGAGGAGGGTCAGAAGAACAGCAGCTCAGCTGCAAGTTAAAGCTAAAAAAGAGGTCAAAGGGGTTTAGATTGCAGATACTGAAAGGGGGGGTAAAAAAGGCCTAGTCACTTATTTCAGATCTATTTCTAGCCATCATTCAACCAGGTTCGTTTATTTGTGAATATATTCAGCAACACACTTGTCAGGTGCATCATTATGTCACAACTGTTGTAAGTGAAAACTACTTCCCTTGCATTTTGAATATTTTTCTCTCTAATTTACGTGAAATATAGCAGATACTCTTACAATTCAGCCCTACAAGCATTTATTAAGCTCCTACTATATGAACCACCCTGGGCTTTTTTTTTAATATGAATGTAAAAATGGAGTTTAAGCCTGGTTCTAAATTAGTGCTAAAAAATTTTGCTCTAGGAAAGGTGTCAGCACTTTTTAAAGAATAGATGCTAGTCCTCTGGGTCCCTTGAGCAACACGATAGCAAACTGAATGTTTCCTCAGGTCCCCATAACCTCCCACACTTTACCAAAGCAGGAATTATGCACCAAAAATAAAACAGCTTCATCTGTTTCTGTGATCTAAGACACCTGGAATCCAAAAAAAGGTTTACAGAAAAAGCAAAACCCAAGAACTAATACTGAACATTTGGTCATCCCTCCTCCTTTCCAGTGCCACAGAGACCCATCCTCAAGGCTGACCCAAGCCTGTCAGTGGATGCAGCCTTGGAAGCACTACTGCTACAGAACTCTGAACTGCCCAAAGCTCTTTAATGTAAGTGCTGGACCAGGGAACCAGGGAATAGGGCCATGAAACAAGGCACCAGGATGGCTCACTGAGCTTGTGGGGCCCTACACCCATTCTGGGCCAGTTCTAACACCCAAAAGTCAACTGGGACAGAGACTACCTTGCCTGGGAGACTATGAGTTGTCTAATGTTGGAAAGGGCTTAGACACTTTGAGAGCCAACCCCCAGAGAAACAGAAGCAAATAATAAGGAAAATAAAGAGGGGTGGGAAGGTGAAATGAGAAAGTACCAAAGAATATAGAAATAAGAAATCTTGAACACAAATGGAAAAAATGAGTACCACCAGAAAGAAATATAGCCTGCAGATCTAGTAAATAAGTTTAAGCATCTATGAATACAAATGAAAGAAAATGATTCAAACCTGTATGAGCCAAGATGCTGGTGAAGTTGAGAGCATGAAAGTACAAGACTTGTTCTTGAGTGGTTTAAAGAGAAATGAGAATTTGGAGATCAAAATATGTATCCTGCACAGCAAAAATAATGAACAGAATAGAACAAAAGTGTGCAGTGACAAGCCTCAATGCAGAAACAAGACAGAAGAAGAGATTGGGAGTGTCCGCTCACAAGAATGAAAGAAGCCTGAAGAAGAAGCAAAAGACAAAATTCATTATGCTCACTCTAAAGGTAAACCATGTCTAGACAACTTAAGGACCATAGAGCTCCCAGACAAACAGGACAGAATAAGACGTGAAGTCTTACTGACATAATGAAGGAAATAACAGAAGAGAATGTCAGGACACAGAAAATGAAATTCCAATTGAAGGAATTCACAGATTCCTTCCAGGAAAAAAAACTCTTGTGTGAGACCTCTGAGATACTGAGTAGCTAAATTTAACAGTTCAATTCAGAAACAGTTTCTGCTAACCATTTGGAGAAAGATCTTCAAAAACAAAGGGAAAGACATTTGAATAAGGAAAGACTTCTGCATCCTTTAGAAAAAAGAAGAGGGAATGGAATGTGTTCTAAATGCAGACCGGGGTGACCTTTTCTGCAAATCTGAATTATACATGACAAAATATGGACATTCAGTAATAAAGGGAATTTTGGAACATTATTTAGAACAAAAATAATTTGCTTCTTGAATAAACCAAGCAAGAGAAGTGAGAAAGATTTAATAAATATAGTTAGCAATGGCCACAAAGTAGCAAGTGTCTTGATGGAAATCTGTAATAAAGCAAAATGTAGTTTAAAAATTCCAAAAATGTTCTATTAGCAAAACTAGCAGTGACCAATAAATGGATCCAAGGCTCCTCAGTAGCCAAGGATACATCTGATAGTCATAGCAATTATAGTCCTGAAGAGGAAATAGACAGTGATATCAATCTGGCTCAAGAGAAGTTTCTCATTTTTTATTGATCAGTTCTAGGGTCACTTAATCACAGTTTATATCAGTTTATCACCAGGTGGATTAATGTACTCTGTAATGTCCCATGATTGGTGGTTTCTGAGGAAGAACAGGACATTTATGGTCCACATGTTGGCAAATTCTATTACATTAGAATATAGCATCTGGAACCTATTGCGTGGAGGGTAGCCTGTATTAAGGAGTTCAAAAGGAGTTTATGTTCATATGATATGGGAAAGTAATACATAGCCCCTTGATTATTAAGACTTGATGAACTGATTAAGCCTTATTAAAATAATGTAAAATGGGGGTATCAATTTTCAGTTCCATAACAGAAAGACCAGTAAAAGACTTCTTTCTAAATGTATACAAGGAAACAGGTGAAAGCAGTAATCTGGTAGGGATAATAGTGAAAAAAAATAGCCCAGGTGCATTATGCACCAAACCAGAAAGCATTTTGTCTACAGGTGAATACCTCTCTTGTGAGACTACATTGCAAAGTACATGAAAGGCAGGAAAGAGAGTAGAGGATTAGGCAGGAATGAGTGATGTATCAGGGTCAACTCACAGGCTAAAAATGAGGGGTAGGTGTGTCCTCAGAGAAGTGAACTAAAAAGTAAAAAAAGGAAGAAAAGGTGGAGCATGAATACTCCTATGAATGAATGGAAATGGGGACCTTATACTGAATGAGCCCCAGGAGATTTGGTGCCTGGAAAGTCTATTTATCCAGGGAGGGGAGAATTGGAACCCCTTTGGGCAACTAGTGTCTGGAGGAATCCGAAGCATAAGTTGGGATTTTTAAGCAAATGGGGGGGCTGAGACAAACATGAATGAGTATTGATCAGTAAGATGGGGCAGTGTCTTCTTTGACATCTGCAGCTGTTAGCATTGTTCTGAGAGTGAGACACTATGGGAAAACACACTATTTAAACAGGAAGAGAGAAAGGGAGTACTTAATCATATTAAGAAGACAAGAGAGGAGAATTATCTAACCAGTAACAGCAGGAGAGAAGAACTAATTTAAAAGGAAAACCCTAACAAGTAAAAGGGGTAAGAAACAAGGAAGTGAGTGAGGAGAAGCACTCAGTGGAAACAAGACAAACTTAAAAAAAAGAATTAAAGTAACTAAAGGAACATATTACTGTATTTGTAGTGGGGGAGGAAATCATATATTGAAAAATCAGAAATAATTTTAGAGATGGAAAAAAATAAAAATCTAATCCATCACATCAAATATAAATGATTAAACAGTCCAAAATATGAAATAAGAAAACAAAACCCTACAATCTATTGCTTATAAGAAACTGGGAAATGGAAAAAATATATTGTGCAACAGTTGAATTCAGAAAAGCAGAAGTTACTATCATGCTATCAGACAAAGCAAAGCAAAGATAGTATACTGAAACAAACCACATAGAAAAAGTAATAAATTTATACTCTCTAAATGCCTTAGGATACAAATTCATGAAGGAAATAGCTGAGCTTCAAGAAGACAGTAATACTATAGTGGCAGGAGACTTTAATATCCCTCTCTCAGTTTGGGATAATGCTAACAGAAACAAAAGGAAAACTATGGAGCTGAAAAAATTCTGGAGAAACTAAAGTTTAAAGACTTAAACATCTTCTGAAATGGGATGGTTAAAAAATTTCTCATCAACACATGGAAATTTGACAAAAAAATGGACAGGTACATAGATATATCAAACAAATATAAAAAAGACAGAAATAGTTACTACATCCTTTACAGTCCAAATTGGTTCAGGGACCACAAAAAACAAAAAGACTTAAATGGAAATTTAATGAATTTTTAATGAATGGATCAATGGATCAAAGAACAAATCACAGAAACAATATGTAAAAGAAAATTATAAAATACCATACTAAAACATCTAGGCTTACAAACATACAAAATGCAAAAATAGAAGATTTCTAAACTAAAAATGCATTTTTCAAATTAGAAAATGAACAAATAACATAAAAACAAATATTAAAGGGAAAAATAGATAATTGGAAATAAATAATTGAAATGATATACTAAAAGCTAGTTCAAATAGACTATTAAAAGACTAATAAAATTGTTAAACCCTTAGTTTAAATAAAAAAGAGCAGAAAACCAAATCAATAAAATATCAAATGAATAAGGTAAAATTACAGCAAAACCAGAATAAAGCAAAAAAAAAAACCCAATCAGAATATATGTACATTTATGTGCTTAAAACAGCAAAAGATACAAAAAAATAGAGGAATACCTTCAAAATGATCAGATGAGAAGATAGGTACTAAATAACAGTCTAAGGAAATTAAGTGGATCTGTTCTCTAAAGGAACTATCAAAGAAAAACCTCCTGAGCCTGATAGATTCACAGGAGACTTCTATCAAACTGAGAAAGAACTATTACTATATTTCAAATTACTCTGACAAATTGAGAAAGAAAACACTCTTATCAGAATCCTTTTATGAGGCAAATAATGTACTGATGAAACCTGGATGAAATGCAGAAAGAAAACTGTAGACCAGTGTCATTAATGAATATGGACTCAAATCTTTTTTTTTGTTTGGTTTTTGCAAGGCAGTGGGGTTAAGTTAGTTATTAAGTATCAGAGGCTGAATTTAAATTTAGGTCCTCCTGTTTCCAGGGCTGGTGCTCTATCCACTGTACCACCTAGCTGCCCCTGGACTCAAAAATTTTAAACAAAATTGATTCAAACAGATTACAGCCATTTATCCAAGTAGTCATAAATGAGATTTATGCCAGTATTACAATGATTCAACATTAGGAAAGCAATCAACAAAATTAATCATAGTAAAAACAAAACTTCCAAAATGGTGTGATCATCTCAAATAAACAGGACAAGCGTAGTGGTGCTGTAGCACCAGCCTTGAAGTCAGGAGGACCTGAATTCAAGTGTGGTCTTAGACACTTACAAGCTGTGTTAACCTGGGAAAGTCACAACTCTGATTGCCTTTTCCCACACCCCTGAAAATGTCTGACCAAATAAGACTTTTTTTTTAGTTTTTATTTTAATGTATTTTACTTTTCCCCATTATATGTTAAAACAGTTCTTTAACATTTGTCTTTTTTTAAAGTTACTAGTACCTGGCAAGATACAGGAAGAGCTATAAAGAAATCCCATTCAAAGTAACCTCAGACAATATAAAATACCTGGGAGTCTGTTTGCCAAGGCAGACTCAGAAACTCTTTGAAAACAATTATAGCGGGCAGTTATGTGGCGTAGTGGATAAAGCACCAGCCCTGGAGTCAGGAGTACCTGGGTTCAAATCCAGTCTCAGACACTTAATAATTACCTAGCTGTGTAGTCTTGGGCAAGCCACTTAACCCCATTTGCCTTGCAAAAAATCTAAAAAAAAAATTATTATAAAACACATCTCACACAAATCAAATCAGATTTAAATAACTGGGCAAACATTAACTGTCATGGATAGGTTGAGCTAATATAATAAAAATGACAATTCTACCAAAAGTAAACTACCTGTTTAGTGCCCTACCAATCAAAATTCCAAAAAATTACTTTAATGAGTTAGAAAAAATTGTAAATAAATTCATATGGAGAAATAAAAAGTCAAGAATTTCCAGGGATTTAAGGGAAAAAGTGCAAAAGGTTGCTTAGCCCTACCTGATCTAAAATTATATTATAAAGCATCAGTCATCAAAATTGTCTGGTATTGGCTAAGAAATAGAGTTGTGCTCAGATTGGCCAGTATGACCAGGAAGGATAATGATCATTGTTGGAAGGGATGTGGGAGATCTGGGACACTATTACACTGTTGGGGGAGCTGTGAACTCATCCAACCCTTCTGGAGAGCTATTTGGAACTATGCCCAAAGGGCAACAAAAATGTGCATACCCTTTGACCCAGCAATACCACTGCTGGGTCTATACCCTGAAGAGATGAGGAAAAAGGGTAAAAACATTACTTGTACAAAAATATTTATAGCAGCCCTGTTTGTGGTGGCAAAGAATTGGAAATCTAGTAAATGTCCTTCAGTTGGGGAATGGCTTAGCAAACTGTGGTCTATGTATGTCATGGAACACTATTGTTCTATTAGAAACCAGGAGGGACGGGATTTCAGGGAAACCTGGAGGGATTTGCATGAACGGATGCTGAGTGAGATGAGCAGAACCAGAAAAACACTGTACACCCTAACAGGAACATGGGAGTGATGTTCAACCTTGAAGGACTTGCTCATTCCATCAGTGCAACAATCGAGAACAATTTTGGGCTGTCTGCAAAGGAGAGTACCATCTGTATCCAGATAAGGAGCTGTGGAGTTTGAACAAAGTGCAAGGGCTATTCCCTTTAATTTAGAAAAAAAAACAGATGACTTATTGTCTGATCTTGTTACCTCTTAGACTTCTCTCTAAGGATATGATTTCTCTCTTATCACACCCAATTTGGAACAAGGTACAACATGGAAACAAAGTAAAGACTGACAGAGTGCTTTCGGGGGGGGGGGGGAGCAAGATTGGGGGGAAAATGTAAAACTCAAATAATATCTTTAATAAAAATAAATTAAAAGAAATAGAGTTGTGGACTAGTGGAATAGACTAGGTGCAATAGCAGGAAATGATTATAGTAATCTGCTGTTTGATAAACCCAAAGAGTCCAGCTATTGGGATAAAAACGCTCTCTTCAATAAAAACTGCTGGGAAAAATGGAAGTTAGTATCAAAGAAACTTAGTTTAGACCAGCACCTCACACCCTATACCAAGATACGCTCCAAATGGATACAGGATTTAGACATTAAAAAAAAAAATACTATAAACAAACTAGAAGATCAAGGACTAGTTTACCTGTCAGATTATGGAAAGGGAAGCAGTTTATGACTAAGGAAGAGATGGAGATCATCACTAAAAACAAACTAGATGATTTCAGTTACATTAAATTAAAAAGCTTTTGCACAGATAAAACCACTGTAACCAAGATCAAAAGAAATGTAATAAACTGGGAAACAATCTTTACAACTAATAATTCTGACAAAGGACTCATTTCTAAGATATACAGAGAACTGAGTCATATTTAAAAAAAAAAGACATTCTCCAATTGACAAATGGTCCAAGGATATGCAGAGGCAATTTACAGGTGAGATAAAAGCAATCCATAGTCATGTGAAAAATTGCTCTAAATCATTACTTATTAGAGAAATGAAAATTAAAACTTCTCTGAGGTACCACCTCACACTTCTCAGACTGGCCAATGTGACCAGAAAGGATCATGATCATTGTTGGAAGGGTTGTGGGAAATCTGGGACACTATTACATTGTTGGTAAGAGCTGTGAACTCATCCAACCTTTCTGGAGAGAAATTTGGAACTACACCCAAAGGGCAACAAAAATGTGCATACCCTTTGACCCAGCAATACCACTACTGGGTCTATACCCTGAAGAGATCATGAAAAATGGTAAAAACATCACTTGTACAAAAATATTCTGATTGTGGTAGCAAAGAATTGGAAATTGAGTGAATGTCCATCAATTGGGGAATGGCTGAAGAAACTGTGGTATATTTATGTCATGGAATACTATTGTTCCATTAGAAACCAGGAGGGATGGGAATTCAGGGAAGTCTGGAGGGATTTGCATGAACTGATGCTGAATGACATGAGCAGAACCAGAAAAACACCATACACCCTAACAGCCACGTTGGGGCGATAATCAACCTTGATGGACTTGCTTATTCCATCAGGACAACAATCAGGGACAATTTGGGGCTGTCAGCAATGGAGAATACCATCTGCATCCAGAGAAGCAACTGTGGAGTTTGAACAAAGACCAAGGACTATTACCTGTAATTTAAAAAATTTATATCTGATCTTGCTGTCTCTTATACTTTATGTTTCTTCCTTAAGGATATGATTTCTCTCTCATCACATTCAATTTGGATCAGTGTATACCATGGAGACAATGTAAAGACTGGCAAATTGCCTTCTGTGGGGGATGGGAGGAGGGAAGTAAGATTGGGGGGGAATTGTAAAACTCAACATAAATAAAATCTTAAAAAAAAGTAAAGTTGTGAGTTCCTTTATATCCCTCTCTCCTCCATCCCTCCCTTCCCTTCTTCTCCTCTCCCCTCCCCTCATCTGAGATGAGAAACAATCAGATAGAGTTTCTGCCTGTGCCATCAATCTTCAGTCTGAATACAAGCCAAATAGCATCTCTTTCTCTAGAATGATTTAGTGTGTAGATCATTAGTCCTCAGGGATTGTCTGAATCATGGCCTTGCTGAGGATGCTAAGCCAGGCACAGTTCTTCATCCTATGGTACCTGCTGATCCAGGGCATGGCCTTTTCCTGGTTCTGCTCTGTTCATTATGCACCAGTTCAGCTAAGTCTTTGTGAAAGCATCGCACTTGTCATTTCTTAGGTCACAGTAATATTCATCCCAGGTATATACTACAACTTTGTTTAGTCCTTCCTTGATTTCCAGTTCTTAGCCATAATAAAATGAGCTGCTGTAAATATGCTTGTACAAATAGGTCCTTTCCCCTTTTTCTTAAAAAAATATTTCTTTATTTTGAAATTTTGGTGCCTGCCAGGATGTCCAAAAATCTCACTTTGATGTATGAAATACAAGAGTTGTTTTCTGTGTTGAGAGTGTTAGTATCTAAATTCCTGTGTGTGTGTGTGTGTGTGTGTGTGTGTGTGTGTGTGTGTGTGTGTAATTCAGATTTGAAATAGTTAAATGTTAGCTGAGTTAAAAGTTACTCCTTTTAGTTTGGGTTTTGAATTTGCTTTGAAGGAATTCTGCTGGCAAAAGAAAAAACTTTGTAATCTTTGTAAATTGGGGATAAAAGATATTTCAAGGAATTTGGGAATATTGGTTTTACTGTTGTTTAATTGACATTTTTATACTATTTTTGAACTTTTGTTTACAATTTATGTGGCATTCATTATGTAATTTCTTTCAAAAACAAGAAGGGGGATATGTTGGGAATCATTGTGTAAGGTAACATTGTCAATTATTTTCACCTGGTGTCTTTGAACATCAGAGCCTTGTTCTCCATGGGAGTGGAAGTGGATTAGAGACTGGAAAGGTATTTAAGCACTTTTATTCTGGTAAATAGATGGAGTATTTGGAGCACTTGGAGATCTTGATGGAGTACTTGTCTCTTCTGTAATCCTTGTCTCCTGCCCCTTCTAAGCTTGCCTGGGGAAGATTAAGGGAGTCAGGAACTGGGACTCTACAGAAAGGAATTAAAGAAATAATCACAGGAGATAAAAACATCCCTATTTACTGGTGATATGATGGTTTATCCCAGGATAATCCCAGGAAATGATCAAAGATGCTAATTGAGATAATTATTAGCTTCCACAAAGTTGCAAACTAAAAAATAAATTCTCCAAAATTAAAAGCATTTATTTCTTTTTTAAGAATAACAAAATTCAAGCACTAATAGGGAAATCCCATTCCAAATAACTATGAAATGCATAAAATATCTGGAGATCAACCTACCAAAGCACAGAAAAGATTATGCAAACTCTACCACAAAATGCTCCTTAAAGAATTAAAGAATAATCTAGATAACTAGATGAGTATTAAATGTTAGTTGCTATTGCTCCTCCTTTGTTTCTTTTTATGATTTGCTTTTCTAATTCTCTTATTTTTCCACCTGAATATGATCACTAATTTATCTCCTTGGATGGCAGGCAGCAGTCTTCAAGCCTTGCTAACTTGTAAGGACTGACCAACACTGAAGCTCACTCTGCTAGGAAAGCTTTGGAGAGTTATGAGTTATTTTGGGGTGACAATGAAGCACCAATGGGGGGCCAACACTTAGTATTGGTTTTAGTTAGTCAGGAGCTTTGCCTGGAAGCGGACAGATGAAATTCCCTAAAGACAACTCTTTGTTCAAATCTTGCACTTTCTTTGACCATCTTAGACTCACTAAACTCAAAAGTGTTCTCATGTCTTAATTCCCAAACTTGGTACCCCTCCCACCCCCACCCCCCAGCCCTTGGGCTGCCTACCTTGTTGTCCTCTGACATTTAACCCTCCCTGTTCTGTCCACCCCAGGTCTGGTCACTTGTACCAGAGATGTTGGGAAGGCAGCTCCCTGCCTTCCTTTCTAGGCTCACACCCAATCCCACAGACCCCAAATTTCTGTTTATTACTCATGAAATTCCATCTTTGGAGGCTTAACCATTCTTTGTTTGACCCCTGTACCTTGGAAATTCCCTTCTGTCTTACTCCTGGTTGCTCTAGCTTCCAGCTTTCCTAAGCCCCTCACGCTACTATCAGGGCCTTCCTCTGAGTTTATCTCCCCTCTCCACTCTTCATATCTTGTTTGTTCATAGTGGCCAGGGGGCTCTCCCCTTTAGGAGGATAAGCTGCTCTTTGTCGACCTGCACAGAAGAGGTGCTTTGCATGATTGTAGGTGATATGATACTCTTCTCCTAGAAACCTTTTCCAGCCTTCATTCTTTATTCTGTCTGGAACCTGTCAGTTTTATATAGTCTGACATTATTTTCCCTATTCCTTCTCTTCAATTCTTTCAATTACTGCCCCATTAATTCTCATAGCTACCATTTGAATTACATTCATGGAATTCTGCTAATTATTTGAAGAGATCTTACTTTACATACCGACTTGATATATGATAGAATGAAAGTTTTGGTTAAATAATTTTCAAAGTTACATAGTAAATAAGTATAAGAAATGGAAATAGATTCCCATTATCTAGTGCCATTCATTTAGTCAAGCTTTCTGAGTTTCTTAAACAATTCTTTATGAGTTAGAATATGAAAATATCAACTTCAAAGCCAAGCATCTACTCTCAAGTTTAATACTGACTTTATTGTCAGCTACCTCAAGGAAACTGGAATCATGACCCCCTCGTTGAAGAAAATTGAACATTCAGCAGATTTTTATAGGTTAAGCTTTGAAACTTAAATGACTAAAATAATTAGAACATTGTATCTTGAGACAGCAATTAATGTTTATTTTTTCAAAAGACAATTAGAATGTTAGGCCCTTAGGTTTTACCATTTAAGTGTGAAGGCATGTAACCCTTCAAAAAGTAGTAAAATAATTAATGGTAACATCTTTGACCTATTCTAAGTTCATTTTCAGCAAACTTGAGAAAATGAAATGTCTAAAGTGGTTATTTAATCTGATCTCTATTTTTAAGCTTATTTTTATGAATACTAATTTCAATTCTTAAGGCCATCCTTTTCAGAATCCAAAAAAATAAGAACTTTTGTACCTAAAATTTCTATTAATGACTTAGAAACTGTTTATTATACATTTTATTTTGATTTCAATTTTCTTAAAGGATCAAACAATAGTATTTCTCTCTCTTACAATTTTATAACAATCTAGCTCCATATGTATTTATATACTTTGATACTACAGTGGTTCTGTAAAGTGCATCTGTGTCTTCTATTGATGCCAAATGCAAGCCATCCTTGCCTTTTCGTATGGAGAAAATCTTTTCTATGTTCTCCCCTAGTTCCTCCTCAGAATATCTACCCAAGGGTATTTCTCTTGAACTTTTTCCATTGTGGGAGTCTTGTTACAATACTCAGGCTATGAATCTTTTATGTATTACTCTTGCTATATAACTTGTTGATCATCATTTCCAATTGTACATTTCTTTTTGTCTTTTATGTCTCAGATGCAGGTAGGTCTCTCCCCTCTCCTTTGGGTCACATGAAACTTTAAAGATTATGGTGTTCCAAAATTGGTAACTAGCATCAGAAAGAACATTTATGTGAAAGAGATTATTTTTGTGCCAGAAAGCAATTGGCAGTAGTTGGATCACCATTCTTTGACCTTTTCAACTCAGGTTCCAGCTCAATCCCTGTCTGAAATGCCAGCCTAAGGTAGCAGACCTTCTGGACTTGGTTAATGGACTGGCCTTGTAACAGTTTGGAATAACATGGAGAATAGGTCCTGTTCATCCATTTGAGCTTTTTCCCCCTTATGAGTTTTTGGGTTGAAAGGCAGCTAATTGGTGCAGTGTATAAAGCACTGGACCTGAAGTTGGGAAGATCTCATAGCTGTGAGACCCTGAGCAAGTCATTTAACTTCTGCTTCAATGTAGACATCTGTAAAAATTGGGGATAATAATCAGACTGATCTTTCAGGGTTTGGGGGGAATCAAACAAGATCATAATGGTGAAGCTCTTTGCAATCTTCAAAGTGCTGTAAATGCTAACTCTACTTATTAATTAATCGTTAGTTAATTAGCCTAAAATCTTTATTAAAAAAGGATAAAAATTTAATTAACCTTCTCAGAGGTTGTGTGGCATGGTAAATAGAGAACAAGTCAGGGAAAACTGGATTTAAGAACTGCCTCTAAACCATAATGATTGTGGCGATTCTTGTCAAGTCGCAGGATCTAAAAATAGTAAGAAAAGTCTTGGTAACAGTGATTATAATCATAGTAATATTAACCAGCATTTATATTATGCTTTAAGTTTTGTAAAAGGACTTTGCATGTATTTCCTTTTTTGGTCCATACAATACCATATGAGAAAGATGTTCTTAGAATCATCAGTTTTACAGATGGGAAAACTGAGACCCAGAGCTGCTTAAATGACAAGGTGATGAGGCCATGTAGCCAGTATGTGGCTGAGGTAGGTTTGAACTTGGGGCTTCCTGACTCAAAGTCCAGGCATCTCTTTCTCCTGGGTCACCTTGCTGCCCAGATCTCTTCAAATCAAAGTTGTAGAGAAATCTCCAGCCTGCTTTGGGAGAGGGAGTTTTTCCAACTGGGAGATCCTGGTGCCAGTGAAATCATGTCATCCCTTCTTTCTTGTAAAGAAAATTTAAAAATATCTCTAGCCTGAGTAGAAAACCATGTTTAGTAGGGTCTCAGTCCTCTTAAAAAAAAAATGTAATTCACAGAATATTTAGGAAGATTTTATTTGCAGTATTTTAGGCCATGATCTTTGGAAGACATAAGTGTGGGGGTTTTTTGTCATTTTTTTTTTCAGAAGTCCTAGAGAATTTTCTTGTGCTATTTAAAAGAATATTATATTCAGGTTTTTAATATGTTATGTTCTTGGAAATCTGGTCCTTTAAGGATCTTGGATTTTTGGCTAATATGAAATTTATGGAACATTGTTGCCTTTTCTACCCAATTTTCCTGTTTTTCAATATTTTCATGTTTCAAATTTGAAAATCTACTTTTTGGAGAGATTCTGTATCTAATATTCAACTTTTCCTACTTCCTGGTAGCTAGGTAGTATAGTGGAAAGAATGCTGAGCCTGGAATTAGAAGACTCTAGTTCAAATTTGACCTCTGACATTTATTAGCTGCATTACCCTAGATGAGTGTTTTAACCCTGTTTACTTTAATTATCCTGTAAAATAGGGAAAATAACAGCACCTCCTTCCCAAAGATATTGTGTGGATCAAATAAGATCATATTTATAAAGTTCTTATTATCATGGTGTGGTAATAACTCCTCCTCCTCCTCATTAATATTTATTTTACCCTTACTACTTTGCTATTTGTATTTTTTAATTCTGTATTGAGAACTCTAATTTCCAACCTAAATTTATTTGATCTTTTTGAACCATTCTGAATTTTCTTAACAATTTTTCTGTGATTTCTGAAGAATGCTGAGAATTATATATTTTATTAGGTAATTGTCCATTTTCCTTTATAATTCCTACTTTTTTCAGTGTGCTTTGATTTTTCTTTGAAATGTTATTCATTCTTGGTTTTGTGTTTTAGGATTTTTCCCTAGCACTTTATCAAGTGATGGTAAGTCAGTTTTTATTGAGACTTTTTCTCTCTTGAGCTTTAGGACTGTCAGGCTTTCTCTTACGTTCTCCATCACTTCCTCTGGCCTCCCTCTTCATTCTCTGGCCTTTCTCTTTTCCACCACTCCTCCAGATGACCAGGATGGTGCTGTGGGCCTCCTTAGCCTCTCCCTTTGGGGAACGGCCTGCCCGAACTGGGAGACCAGTTCCCTTTCTCTCTTCCTTTCCATGCACCCCAGGAACTCACCTTTTGGATTAGTGTCTGACTGCGCAGTCACTGGATTGGTTAGAAAATGTTAATGGTGCTCAAAAAAATAACTTTAGAAAGATGACATTGACTTGAGTTGGGAAGGGTCCTCAAAGGAGCTGAAAAAGAGAGGAGATTCTAAAGTTCTAGAAAAGTTCCAGAACAAAGCAGCAAAGTGACCAGCCAGGCCTGCCCCTCCCCTTCATGGAAGCCTTCCTGTTCCCCAGGATTGCCTCGAGGGCTCCCCAATCTTGTCCAGTTTGTGACTTGGAGTGCCCTGCCTCTGGGCTGCAGGCCACAGTGCATCAGTCCTTGAAAGGGATCTTCCATGAAAGGGATCCCATGGGTCAGGGAACAGTTTGGGATGCTTGAAAACAGTAGATATTTTTAATTCAAAATATACTTTTAGCACCAACAAAAGAACCAGCAGTGATGAACCCCACATGCCTACTTTCTCTCCTGAAAACTTTATGAAAGTGCTGTGCTGGAATCAAAAGGCATCTTCATGGAAAACTTGGAAAAAATGAGCAGAGTGATAATTGCATCTGTAGGTCAGGTCATCAGAGTGCTCAGACCAGGTGACAGCCTGCATAAGACCGCAGGATGCACCCAGGCCAGGCCCTGACCCTGGCCCCTGCTGGACCCTCCCGAAACAGATGGTCTTCACTACCCTCTGATACATGTTTCCTGCCAGGCAAACCCTTTGTCTTTCCCTCCTCATTCTGTGTGATGCCATTGTGCCCATCCTGTGCCCATCAGAAACTTGCTGAAGCTTATGCTCTGAACCTACCCACTCATGGGAAAATGTCAGATTGGTGCCTGTCAGGGCCCTCCACAATGACCCCCCAAAGGGGCACTCTTCCCTCAAAGCCCCCAGCAGCACACACAAGGTAGAGTTTACCTCAGGAGATTTAGGAACAGGAAGCATTTCTGACCCAATTGAGGACCAGAAGAGTGGGGGTTTGTTGAGACTGGGTTTGTCTGTCTCTGCCTGAAGAATCAACACACGCCCAAGGAGTGGCACCTTGGGTATCAGTGGCAGGATTCCAAGACCAGGCTTTGACAGAACACGGGTGTCTGGGTCAGGGGGCTGGCTCCCTTTCAACTCCTCTCTACAGTCATTTTTAGTTATGGTGCTGCCATCCCCATGCTCCCCACCTGAGAAATTGTTCTGGGGTAATCTGATGTCAGAGAGATCCCGTGACTATAATGATAGAAATCTAACATCAAGATGTCTGACATCAGGATGTCTGACATCAGGATTCTCTCTAATTCCATTCATTTGGGGTTAGCTCTGGTCAAATTGCCTGTAGGTTTTGAAGCCAAATTATTCCTTATTAAATACACTCCTGACATGGGAATACTGATCTGGTTAAACTGTTTTTAAAAATTAAAAGAAAACACTGTGAACTGCATTAAAAGCCAAAATACAACTTTCTTGATCCCAGAGAGGAACTTTTGATTTTGAAATGTTGCATATGCTTAGGTTCAACTTGAAACTTCATAATCAAGTCAGTTCTCCCTGCTGCCTGTAATGACTGCAATTCCTACAATCATCTCTCTGGACCCTTAGAGCAAACTTGCAGGAGGAAACAAGTTTTAAGAATAAGAAGGAAAAGAGTAGCAACTTTTTTCTTCAGAATATTTTAAAAGTTTCCAAAAGTTGGACAGCTAAGTGGCGCAGTGGATAGAGTACCTGGAGTCAGGAGGACCTGAGTTCAGATCCAACCTCAATAATAAATAAGAAAAAATTAAAAACTTTCCAAAAGTTATAATTCCAATTTTGTGTTCCTAATTCTGGAAAGATTGGAAATATAGACAGAGATAAAAGAGAGAGGAGAACCTGTCCCCTTTGAAGCAGTTTATAACATTGAAAACTAATTAGAGACTTCATTTTTGAACTGATGAGAAATCCTGTTAATAATGCATTTCCCAAAAACATGCTGCAAATGTGGTTTGAATGTTTTTATAAATATCCTGATGTGTTTTGGGGATTGCAACCCCTAGGCCTTTGTTTTTTTCACACAAACAGCACACTTCTCTGTCACTCTATTCCTTCCCTGGAGAGTGACAGATTTATTGTTTTAGTGCAAGGAAAAAGGGTGATTTCACTGACTAGAGAATAAACAGAACTGAAGCCAATTTACAAGTTTTATCCAGGGAAGTATAAGAATGGAGGAACCAAACAAACAATTTTATAGTCTGTGGCTTATAAATTTATCTAATGCTTAAGAATGACCTATTAAATCTTTCTTCCTCCTTAGGAAAAAAAAAAAGATGCTTGTTTATTTTTAAATCAGAAAGAAAATAATTTGAGAATAAATTTAATTTTAGATGTTTTCCTTACCACTGTTTGTGTAAATTAATTTAGGGGTGGCTAGGTGGCGCAGTGGATAAAGCACCGGCCCTGGAGTCAGGAGTCAGGAGTACCTTGGTTCAAATTCTGTCTCAGACACTTAATAAGTATCTAGCTGTGCGGCCTTGGGCAAGCCACTTAACCCCATTTTCCTTGCAAAAACCTAAAAAAAAATTGATTTAACAGAACTTGGGTATCCAGATAAATTGGAGCCAAAGTCCCTAAAAGGAATTGGAATAGGCTTTATATTCGTAAGCTCTTAAGAACCCTATTTGGAAAAATTTTACATGAATTTGGGTCTCAGACTTTGGATAAGTTGTGTTTGTCCTGTTGAGGCCAGAAATCTCTTGAGATAGTGAAGATAGAATTCAAGAGGTCTTATCCATTTGTTTTGAGGATAGTCTCCATTTCCACAACCTTATAAATGTTCTTTGACCTAAGATTGCTTTTCTGGGGTTGATGATGTTATTGCCCAAAAAAAAAGCTTCATTTTTGGTCAGAGAGTAGTAAAAGTTTTGCAATTACTGTTATTTCGTAAGAAATTTGTGCTAATTTGCAAAGGGATTCATTCAGGACAATGTTTTGTAAATATATTGGAATAGGCCTGGGAAATCTAAAAATGGAAGGGATAGTGGAAGTGCAGTGAGGGTAAATGAAGTATGGAGTCAGTGTGAAAGAGAGCTCTAATTTTGTACTTTGCAGGGCTTTAATTGAAGTCCACAGGAAGAGAAGTTTAGGAGCTTTTGGCTCTCCTTGAGATTAAAGGAGTAGGTGAAGAATTCTGTGCCTGTAAATTTTATATGATATTTGGAGAAATGCTGGTTAGAATTAGTTTTGAGGTTTCTCATGATCTCTGGATTTTATTTCACTGATTCAGATCTTGGAAAAAATAATTAGAATCAATTGCAAATCTAAAGTTTACAAGATTCTGTCTAGTTACAAGCAAATTTATTATTTCTGGCTATAAATGAAATTATTTGAGTATAAGCTATCTAAATTCTAAAATTCTGCCCTTGGAAGACCAATAAAAGAGTATATTCTAACTTTTATGTGGGGAATATACATTCATGATTTCTGTGTAAAAAAGATTATATTTGCAATAGCCATATTTCAGGAGAACTGGAAATATACCTTGAGATGGAGATTTGACAAAACTGCCACATTAATCTTTAGTAGTAGATTTCCCACAGATAGTGGGGTCTATAATTTGAAGTGGGGGCATTGAATGACCCTTTGGAAAGCTTGAAATTTTATATAGTACCATTTATAACTGTAAATCCATCTTTATTTGAATTATTTGTCCTAAACAAAATTAAAGTGAGATGTGTTTTTTTCCCCGTAGGACTATTGTGATTTTTGACCTTCTATACGTAAAACAGACCATGATGGAGAATACACTTAAATTTGACATTGGAAGAATAAGAATTATAAGTATTATTAAGCGATATTAAGCCATATTGAAATTACTAGAGAAGTCTAATATACTAAATACATAAATTTTTTAAAATTTATTTTGATAAATTGGGAAAAATTGTTATTCACAATATGGTTAATATATGCCCCATATGGCAATGCTTTCAGCCACTTTCATAACTGTAAATGAATCCTGGCCAAAATTACTCCATATTTTTCTCTGAATGCAACCAGTACAGAATGCCAAAATTGGTAGGCAGATAAAATGAGTTTTTTGATTATAAGGTAATTCAAAATTGCATTTAACAATATTAATGACTTGCAAAAACTGTTGTGTGTATTTTTAAAATCCATGATATCGCTTTATATTAATATTCTCATAATTTTTTGTATTGTAATTTTCAGGAAACTGGTAAAGAAATTGCTGTTAATTTAGAAAAAACCTATCAGAGGATACAATTGTGTCATTAGAAGATTAATTTCTTTTTTAATCTGTAAAATTATGAGTTTAAATCATTTTGTTGTTATTATTTGGAATATCTTAAGTATTTGCTTGAATATGCTTTGCTTTAAATTGAATAATAATGATGTTTATGATGATGATGATGATGTTGATCTTGATAATATGGGGGAAACTTCCAAAGAACTTATAAATTCTCATCCATAAAATGACTTAGGGACTTACCAGGTCCTCTGGATCTTCAGTCTTCAAAAGGTCATAAAATTTTAGCAGTTTTTTGGAAGAAGGAGCTGCAAGAACTTAAGCAGCAAAGGATATCTGTAAAATTTAGTATGGTGAATTGGCTGAGAAACTAAGATCACTTTTTCTAAAAAAAAACACAGCTAAAGTGAGGGAAGACAGAAGTGATTTATATGATGAATTTTCTATTAACTATGAAAGGAAAGTAAAAGTAGGCTAACCAGGGCCATTCCAAAGAATGGAATCATCCAGAAGAGCTCACCAGGAGGAGAGCTGGCCCCAGAAGTGGTTGATGCTCCAGGGCAAGGAGGAATAGTGGGAGGGACAAATGTCAGCTGTAGGTCTGTGTCAACCTTGGTCCCCTGCATCACCTTGGCCCCTGGCATCACCTTGATCCCCCATGTCACCCCAGTCCCCTGCATCAGCACAGTTTTCTGTGTCACTCTGGCCCCCATGTCACCCTGGTCCCTGGTGTCACCCCAGTCCCCTACGTCACACCAGTGTGCCCTGTTCAGGCCTTATGAAAGACTAGACAGGAACAGCAAGGGAAAGGACTGGGGAAAGTTACCAGCTGCTAGTGGCATGCATTGTCATACCAGTAAAATAATGGATCCATCAAAGTGTATTATCTCTTCTCGTGTCCTTCTCCACCCCAAATGCATTCAAACACCTTTTATCCCCCACCCCACCCCAGACTTGAACAACCTTTAATCCAACTCAATCTTCAGTCTGTCACAAGCTTTTTCAGAACCAGGTTCTTCCTAGCTCCCATCTCCTTCCCCCTGATTTCATAACATGTATTATCTTAAGACTTTTTCAGCATTATAGCTCTAAAATGTCTCATATTATTATTATCTTTTATTTTTCCTGTCTTAATGTTGGTGAGTATAATTTGTTTTCCCTTTCAACCCTCTGAGATTCAGAGATTTAGGGAGATTCCAAACTGGAATTTATATTCAGTGACTTAAGAGAATTTAGAATTTGGCTTTTTATGAAAAGAAAACTATAGAGAAGTTGCACATCAATTTGATAGAAAAGTTTTAATACAAATTATTTTCAATATATACAGGTAATTATAGACATTAAAATGTTGAGTAATGTAGAATTTTCTTATTTGTTCATCCATATCTTTAATTAACAGATCAGTTTATTAACAGAGGATCAAGCAGCGTACGAAACAGTAAGAATCATGACGTTTCACACATTGCATTTGGATCCAAGGTGCTTGGACCACCTCCACCTTCTGGTAGAAGACATAGCATCAGAACATCCGGAGAGGTACGGAACAGTCCAGAAAACTGTCTGACCATGGGGGATATGGAATGAGAATGGCTTGTTTTGGTACCCATAATGTACCCCCAAAATGCTCAGGAAACTTTCTGCATTACAAGAAAAATACAAAGGAATAGAAAAAAGGATCCTTTCCTCCTCCCACATTTATTATGAATTTACTGACACCCTCCCCCAGTTTGTTAAGTGGGGATCAGAGTTAACTGAGTTCTTAAAGATTTCTTCCCTTTGATCTCACATTGCTCTTTTTTTCCAACTCTCTAATGCTCTTACAATATATGATTGCATAATATAACATCATTACCTCTTTTGCAATCCAGGTGGTAATCTTAGTGTTTTTTACTAAGCATTTTATTTCCCTCTATCAAAGAGCTTTGTACATAGTAGGGACCTGATAATTATCATGTGAATAAATCAGTGAATTCAGTGCATGTCAATAACTCAAACTTTTAGATAATTTTTAATGCAAATACATAAATAGGCATAAATTGAAAGATTAAGATTCCACCTGCTGACATGTTTTTCCTTTTCCTTTAAAACTGGGTTAGACATCACATTCAGTAGAAAAGCAAATTTTTTTCACATTATGATTTGTATAATTTATGATTTCTTAAAAGCAATGCAGACTCTGAAAATCTCCATAAACCTATCTTAAATATAC
Source organism: Macrotis lagotis (assembly GCF_037893015.1). NCBI lineage: Eukaryota > Metazoa > Chordata > Mammalia > Peramelemorphia > Peramelidae > Macrotis > Macrotis lagotis. Next base: position 175,871,303 of record NC_133665.1, read on the forward strand.
CTACAAAATCATTGTATACTTGGAAAGTTCAGATCTTACCAAAAGAGCTTTTAGTAAAATGACTTTCTCTCTACTTATTTGAGGAAATTTGGAGATGCAGTAAGAATGCTGATTATTTCATCAAAGATCCTTACCCTACTATATACTGTAGGACCTTGGGAATTTCATTTACCTCTCAGGGACTCATTTGGAAAATAAGGGAGGTAGGATTAGACGATTTGAGGTCTTTTCCATCTCTACATGTATAATCTCATTATGCTAAGAATTCATCCAAAGAATAGTCTAATAATTTCCATGGCAACAGTGGAAAAATATGGAAGTAACTTTTGCCATGGACTTATCATAAAGAATGTGATCCACCCGCGACAGAGGTGTTGGTGTTGCAACAAAGACTCAAGCACATTTTTTATTATTATTATTTTTGGGGGGGGGGTGCAGGGCAAATGGGGCTGGGTGGCCTGCCTGGGGCTGCATAGTTTTCTCTCCCCTTTATCGCTCAAGAAATCTATATTTGGGGGGGGGAGGGATATTTCATTTACTCTTAAACAAGAATATTTTATTAATGGAAAAAAATTTGTACAAAATGAGAATAAATATTAAAGAAAAAAGTAAATATGCTCTAAAATTTATTCTGTGAAGGTAAAAGAGGTTTAATCAGCTATTTTATCTGACAGTCTCTGATGATTTATCTTTTTCTATAGACTGTAAAATCCAGAAATAGCAGAACTTGTCAGCAACCTACCATAGAAAAATGCACTAACAGGTCAGAAATGTCAAGCCTACAGTTATATGAGTCAGAAGAGCAAGGAGACAAAGAAAATATTCAACTGGAAAAGCAAATTACACCCATTAATGGTAAGAAAAAATTTATAAAGATTAATTCATATGTTCAATGGTAGACCTGTGCTTTTTGTTAGAAAATAAATCAATAGAAGTATTATTTTAACAGTGAAAAGAGTAGGAAACTTATTGAAACAGGTTTGGAATTTTTAATGATGCACATAGTCATTACTGTGAGTGCTTCATAGTTTTCATGTTTCATTTTCAGTTTGCCCATTTGAAGAATCTTGTCTTTGGAATAAATTCCAAATGAGAACAAATGGATGGTTTGAAAAAAAATCACCAAGAATTAATGATTGATGCTTAATAAAAGAAAAAAAAGTTTAACAGTTATCTACCCTACAGGATTAGGAAGCATGCCAAATTTAAAGAAGTTTTGTTGTTTGAAGATTCTTAAAAATGAGATTTTTTTTAAGTCTTTTTTTTTTTTTTTTTAGGGAACCACAGACAAACTTGTAATTTCTTCCTAAAAATATTATCTTAGATGAAACTGATGTTTTTGCAGCATTTAGCTCTAATTAATAGCCGTTATTATTACAACTAATAGTCTGTATAAAACAGATATGGTATATAATTGGAAAGTGATGAGGAAAACAAATATAAAAATTTTAATCTGCTTTCATATGTATGAAAATTTTCCAGATGCCTTCTAATTCTAATTTACCTTCCAATGGCAAATAATCAAATGAATACCTTATTTTGAATATTTTATTAAGAAATATAAAATTAGGATATAGAATGAATTTGATTGCAGTTGATTGCATCAGACTTGAAGTTGGGAAGACTTGAATTAAGAATCAGTGTCAAATATTTAATACCTGTGTGATCCTGCACAAATCCTTTCACTTTCCTTTGCCTTAGTTTTCCCATCTATGAAATAGAGATAATAATGGAGCCTCCCTCCCAGGTTGATTGTGAGAACCAAAGGAGATAAAAATCTGTGATATACTTTGCAGACTGTAAGACTATATGTAAATATTGACTGCTATTGTTTTTGTTGTTCATTATTTTTATCATATCATTCCAGAGTATAATATGGTGAATAAAAACAGCATCCCTTAATCTTAATGGGTTTTTTTGGTTTGTTTTTTGTAGGTTTTTGCAAGGTAAATGGGGTTAAGTGGCTTGCCCAAGGCCATACAGCTAGGTAATTATTAAGTGTCTGAGGTCGGATTTAAACTCAGGTACTCCTGTCTCCAGGGCTGGTGCTCTATCTGCTATGACATCTAGCTGCCCCCTGGCTTTTTCATTACAATAAACTAATAGGAATATTATAGTTCACAGGTGACGCTTATCTATCTTTTGAATAGAAATCTCATTTGAAAATCCTTTTCCACAATATTTTCATGTGCCTTTGAAATCTATATAAAGAAATCATTTCAAAAATCATCTTTTGTGAAGCATCAACTGTTTAGGACAGAGGTAAAAATCATCATTTTAGAAAAATGTTAAAGATGAGAAAGTAGCATAGTGAAAAATTATAGAAAATTATAGAAATTTTAATCTGACCTATTCGTAAGATCCTTGAAAACAAAAAATTTAGAAATGGAAAGATGAGGATTTTACCTTTAATTATTACCTTCTACTTGTAAAGTTTTTCTAATGTTATATTGTTGCTGTAGAGGGTAAGCTAAAAGAGACCAGGAACCCTCTTGCCAGATAACCCTTGATCTCTTTGCCAAGTCTAGAAAAATGACAATCAGAAACAGTTATGTCGAATGTAGACTCATTTGTCAAACCCTCACAAGGAGTCTGGGCACCACCTCATCCAGTAGTGAGTGACTAGGAACATGTCTGCAGAGAGCTCAGTAGGTAGCCAGAGGAGCCCCCCTCTGCCCACAGGATCCATCTGTGGATGCTGTCAGTAGGAAGCCCAGCAGACACTCATGAGGAAGGATTCGTCTCTAACAGTCTGTTCTCCCTGTCAAGGATGGAGAAGCCACCATTTTGGTACTCATAACACATCAGTCCACAGAGATAAAAATGTCACTGAAGAAGATAGAACTGAGAAGTATACACCCTGAGGAAATCCAAGCTGGAGAAGACAATCTTAAAAGCATTGGTTTTAAAAATGGCACAAGAATGGGGAAAAATTCAAATGAAATTAAAATTTTAAAAATCCATAGAGATGACATCAGTACTTATCAGCCATGTGCCTTCTTTGCCATTTTTATAAAAATAGTTAAGAGAATTATTTACATGAGTCCTCAAAAACATGAACTTTAGAGCTTTAGAGTTAAAACAGTTGACAAAATATTCAGAAGAATTTCTTATTGTTTGATTAAAAAAAGAGGAAAAGGAGGAGAAAGTCAGTAAAACAAAATCAGAGGCGGAATTTTTCTTGTATATTTATATATATATATATATATATATATATATATATATATATATATATAAAATTTATTGGCAACTACAACCAGTTATGTCTCTTGTTCAATGATACAGTGATTATTTGAGTGAGGCATGACAAAGAACACTGCATTTTTGTCAAAGATGTTAGCCACTTTGTGAAGGATGATAATCTTTGGATAAAATTCTGCCATATATCTCAGGCTCCAGTGAGATCCATCTTTCTTTTAAAGTATTTGACCGGGGGCAGCTAGGTGCCATAGTGAATAAAGCACTGGCCCTGGAGTCAGGAGTACCTGGGTTCAAATCCCACTTAATAATTACCTAGCTGTGTGGCCTTTGGGCAAGCCACTTAACCCCATTTGCCTTGCAAAAACCTGAAAAATAAAAAATAAAAATAAAAAAATAAAGTGTGTGACCGGGTCGCTAGGTGGCGCAGTGGATAGAGCACCAGCCCTGGAGTCAGTAATACCTGAGTTCAAATTCGACCTCAGACACTTAATAATTGTCTAGCTGTGTGGCCTTGGGCAAGCCACTAAACCCCATTGCCTAGCAAAATTAAAAAAAAGAGAGAGAGAGAGAGAGAGATTACCTTTGACCATTTGTCAATTGGAGAATGGCTTGGTTTTTTTTTTTAATTGACTCAGTTCTCTATATATTTAAGAAACGAGTCCTTTGTCAAAAATGCTAGTTGTAAAACTTTTTTTCCCAATTTACTACATTTCTTCTGATCTTGCTTACAGTGGTTTTGTCTGTGCAAAAGTTTTTTTTAATTTAATGTAATCAAAATTATCTAGTTTTATTTTTAATGATGTTCACCATCTCTTCCTTGGTTACAAACTGCTTCCCTTTCCATAGATCTGACAGGTAAACTATTCCTTGATCTCCTAGTTTGCTTATAATATTGACTTCTATGTCTAAATCCTGCACCCATTTTGATCTTATCTTGGTATAGGGTGTGAAGTGTTGGTGTAATCCAAGTTTCTGCCATACTAAAATGCAATTTTTCCCAACAGTTTTTATTGAAGAGAGTTTTTATACCAATAGCTGGACTCTTTGCGTTTAGCAAACAGCACATTACTATGCTCAGTTCCTGCTGTTGCACCTAGTCTATTCCACTGATCCACCACTCTATTTATTAACCAATACCAGACAGTTTTGATGGCTGATGTTTTATAATACTATTTTTGATCTGGTAGGGCTAAGCCACCTTCTTTTGTACTTTTTTTCATTAAATCCTTGGAAATTAAAAATTTAAAGAAAAAATGGAAGTGTCAGTTGTCAAGATTATGACAGTAAGGGAGCCATCCACTGAATTGAGAGCATCAGTAGAAGTATTTGAGAGAGTCCATCTCAAAAAAAAAAAAGACTTGAGTCAAGCTCAGAGTTGACTAGGAGGAAGAGAGGATCACATTCGGAATTATGCAGTGCTTCTAACAATCCTAATTTACTCTGTGGTACAAAAGCCCTTCCCACCGCCCCACCTCCACTACCTGTTCTTTTGTTTCCATTGTTGAGCTCCCTAATATCTATGCAGTGGAGAGACATATGCTAGATTCTGCGTATTTCCACTGTGATCTGTGCTCAAGAAGTTAGGAGAAGAGGTAGGAGATGTTGAACTAATGGGTGATCAGAAAATTAGTCAACTTACTCAACTTACTTGACTCACAATATAGGTCAAGTCTAACAGATAGGCTGGCCAAGTCTTCCGCCTATCTGCTCCTGATGTCCAGAGGTTCTAGTGCATGTTGGACGGATCTTCTGTGGAAGAGTAGGGAGAACAGAGATGAATTACACAGGATTCAAAGGTTTAGATGGGTTTCACCTATGGAAGAGAAAACTCATGGGGAGACAGCAGATCCACTCACAGATCCACTCACATTCTGTCACTAGGTATTATCTGGAGAAATGCATAATTCTCCTAGGGAAACATGATTCCATACTTTAGGATTGAAATCCTATTTCTTATCCAGGACTAAGGACTTAAGTTGGACTGCTTCTCATTTTTCATGAGAATATTTCAGAAGAAATACTGTTCAGCACCTTTTTCCCTTTTGTAGCATAAAATTGTGTTATTTACTCAAATTCTTATTGTATCCTGAATTTTTTCTTTATGTTTCTCAATATGGTAATGGTACAGCCAATCTCCATGTTATATATCCACATCCCCCTCAAGAACCATCCGCAGAGAAGAAGAATAGTAGACGAAGATTACGGCTAAAAAGCACCAGCAAAGACAGAACAGAGACACCCAATGGTAGGTCACAAATTTGACACTCTCTTCTTTCTAGATTTTATTCAGAGCAATAGATTCTCTGTGTTATAAAATCCAAAAGATTATGAATCAATTCACTTGTAGATGTCTGTGCTTCAGGTATTAGGGACCTCAAGCTTTCCATATGAACATTATCACTTTGGGGGGCTAGCAGAGACTTGTAGAGTTGGAGGGTGCCTGCCACGAGTGGAGCCAGTTAACCAAGGACTCTCATTCACTCATCTGGGAAGACCCTGTCTATGGGCATGACTGAAGCCTTGGTTCTCTTCCTTTCCAAAGGCAAGCTCCTGGCATGCCTTGCCATTAGGCAGTTAGGCAGATAGTGGAAAGAGTGCCGGCCCGGAATCAGAAGTCCTGTCGCGCAGGGCCACCCACTGCAGACCTTCACTCTTTGCCTTCATTTCCTCATATGTAGCTTGGAGACAATAACCCATTTCCCAGGGTTGGTCCTCTTGTCAACTGAGGTGATGTTTCTAAAGTACTCTCTATAAGTGCTGGCTGGTGTCATTGTTATGATTAAAAGGAGGGGAGAAGAAAAACATTGAATAAATCACTGGCATTATGCCAAGCACATTCATTATTGTTTATTGTTCTTATTTCCTTGTGATTTTCCAAACTACAATACTTTTTTCTTTCTTTTCTTCCTTTTTTTTTTTTTTTTTTTTTTAGATTTTGCAAGGCAATGGGGTTAAGTGGCTTGCCTAAGGCCACACGGCTAGGTAATTATTAAGTGTCTGAGGCTGGATTTGAACTCAGGTACTCTTGACTCCAAGGCCAGTGCTCTATCCACTGTGCCACCTAGCCACCCCCTACAATACTTTTTAAAGCAAAAATCAACAGATACACATCCAGTCATCTCTGTACTGAACTTACTTGAATAATTTAAAGTTGGAAGCCAGAAGTCTTAACCTCTACTTTGCTATTTCTTCAGATTTTTAAAGACAGTGAACAACCAAGTCAATCCTTTTTGAAACCATCTTTATAGACTCTGAACTATAGCTTAGGAGTATCTGTAATTTTAAAATAACTCATTTATTCCACTTTCACATCACTAAAGGAAAAGATTTTAAGATCTTTTTGAAGTACTTTTTTTTTGCATTATAAATGATAAACATTCACATTGTGAATGTTTGCTAGTTAAAAAGTTAAAAAGGAATCTACTTGAAATGGTTCATTTGATTTCCAAGTGGCCTATGAAAGGGGAAAAAAAGGAAGAATTCATAGAATTACTCATTCTTCATTACTTAAGAATTCATAATTACTATTATTAAGAAATGTATAGCTTTTACAGATTTTAAGGGAAATATGCCTTTCTTGTTGTAGGGACTTAGCAAATATTGAGTTGAAGTGAGGGCTCTAAAAAATACATCTTCCCACCCAGGAAGCTCCTCAGGAAACAGCCATTATGAAGATACGATGCCAGCCAAGCTCACCACTACATCCCATCAAAGAATGAACAGCTCTGTGATGTTGAACATCACCAGTCATCAGCAACTATCTCCTCATCAAACAGGTTAGCATCTCTACTGCAGCAGAGCTACTAATGGCCAGCAGATTATTTCTCTGTGGCTTGGTGAGAGTTAGGTGAATTGGAACTCAAAGGAACTGGACTTGACTCCAGCCATCCTTACTATCTGACCCAAGGTCAGTCCCAGAGCTTTTCTGAACCTGTTTCTTTATCTGTAAAAGGGGGCTTGTGGATGCCTCTCAAGCTCTTTCCAGCTCTAGACATTAGGATATTTCTGTTACCCTCTGGGGGAAAATGGAGGCCATCTAGTGCTGTATTTTTGGTTAATTCTATTTTCTTAGGACAGAAACAACTTTCTGGGTTAGACATGTTTTTGCCCATTGCTATGAGAGATAACATAAGCCAAACGATATCTTGTTGATCTGATCAAAATAACTAGTAAAATTGTAGCTTTGTCATTTTTCACTTAAATCGCTTTTTCAAAAACTAATCTGTTCTTCTGTTTCCGCCATTCTGTGGTATAAGGAGCGTGACTGAGATCCGTGGTGGGACACATCCACATATCTTGCCTAGCAGGTGTGCAGTACTTTTAGAAAGGCAAATTGTTTTTGAGCAAAGGAAGAAAGAAAATGAATGAATATTGTTCAGAGTTTGTCAGTCTTATTTATGCAATGTTGAAACCTTCATTAAAATGTTAGGCGCAATTAGAGTCTCTAGCATAAATCTGACTGTGTAGGGAAAACTAATTAGATGTTTAGGTGATCATTCTTGTATTTATCTTGTTTGCTGCAATATTGTGATTACACAGTAATTTACATATTTCCCTAAGAAAACACACCAAATTATTCATTACAATTGATATGGAAATAATTGGGGTAAAAATAAAATTACAAAGTCATATGTGGTAGTCAGATAATACAGCCTGGAAAATAACTTTTTAAAAATTTTTAGTAATCAGTTCTCTCTTTGGTACTAGGTCACCAATATCTTCTCTTAAGTTTGCCAGTGATTTTGGAGCATAGTGTAGTTGATACAGAGTCAGGTGGACCTGGATTCAAGTCATGTCCCTTAGCTTGTTCTCTTTGTATATCAGCAAAGAAGTAATTTTTGATCACTTTCAGGGTACCTAGAATCTGAAAAGACAGAGAGACACTGAAATAGGGAAGGTTTCTCTTTCCTTGGGAAAATACTTTTTCTGATCAATCACTATATCTCAGCTAAACTGGAGCCCAGCCTGGGCAGCCCTTCCCTTGCTCACCTTCTTATGGTCCATGTCAGTTGTTGAAGTATACAAACTGAACCAACTGCCCATGATTATAAGGAGAAATGCCAGCCTCTCCAGGAGACAGGGAACCTTTGGAGAGGGCACCTACCCCATCTTTACTGTCATTTGTAATATTCTACTACTGTAGCCCCAAAAAGGGAGAAGTTGTTTGCTCACTGACTAGTACCATTATTTCAGTTTCTTTACCTGTGAAGTTTAGCCTGCCTACCCTCTAGGAGGTGGAGAGGGAAACCTTGGGGCAAACCTGTCAGCCCTACTCAATTAGAAGGCTAGGGAGTGAGGTGAGACCTCGGATTTCCCTCTTCTTGAGTTCCAGCAACACTCACTGAGGTCAGGAGGTACCTTTTTTTGCCACTTAGCATTTTAGAGAATGGCCTGACTATGTTAGAGGTAGGAAGTGAACATGAGGGTGGTGGGGCCTGGGGCTTGGGGAGGGCATGGTGGTATGGTAAATAGTGCCCACAACCAGCATCAATGTTGGCATTAGAGCCAAGTCTTCTGATTCTGGGGCAGGGAGAGTTGTTCTTTCTGCTACAATCCCTACAGTGGGTTAAAGGCGATCATCGTTTTAGATATCTGAATCTCATGATCACTCTTTCTTCTCTTCAATTAAGAGAGAAATTCAGCAAGAATAATGAACTAATTTCATATCTCTGTGGTCATTGATCTGTTGGTCAGATACTTGGCACCATTTGAGATAGCTGACAGTATCATTGCACTTGTCTGTTTTTCCGATTGAGAATACAATAACACTATTGTCACTTCAGTTCATCAGTAGTTCTGTAATACATTGTATTATAAGCCTCAGACCCCTTACCTAAAGTAACTTTTTATTGAACAGTCCACTAAATAGTATCTTCATTTATCTTCCCTCATGTCAGATGAGTGGGTATTTCCTGAAAATTATAGAGATCATTTCCATTTGGACTCCAGCAAACAATCCATAGTCCTGGAAGATGATTCCTGCAATTATTCACACCAGTTGCCAAAACACAGCAATGAAAGTACAAATAGCAATCAAGAAGAGGAAACCCAAAGTGTTCCAAATGAAATTTTTACATTTTCATCAAGGCCAAGGTCCTTGCCTCCAGCAAGGTGCCAGACTGTGTTTGCAGAAAGGGGCCCCTTTCTTCTAAAGGATCTAAAGGAGGATGACCATGGAAAGAGGAGAGGAGCTCAGCTGGAAGACGATTTTTGTGGAGGCGACAGCAGTGAAGAGGTACACAGCTTTTTGAATGAATTGAAGGTAGAACAGCCACCATTGCTCCTTTAGTTTACCACCCAAATCCACAAGGTGAGGGGAAAACTTGCCTGCAGGGTAGACAAAAAGCCACCACCGATTGGAATGTCCGTCAATAGTTACATCTGGTGGCTGGGCTACCTGACTTGCTAATTTTTGATTAGCATTCAGCATATTTAGCTTTCATTTATAGAAGTGCTTTTTACATTTTAATTCGGATCTCTCAGAATAAAAATGGAATTCAACTGATTTATTTGAAAACATAACTGATAAAACCTTTCAAAAATATTGGGTTGTTTTTTGGTTTTTTTTTTTTTGTTCTGAGGGTGTTACATTGCAGTTTCTAAAAATACTGAGCTCTAAGAACTTCTTACTGTCTTTGTTTCACCTTAGACTTATTCAGACTCCTAATTTTCTATACAGTTTCAATGTCTCTGAGTTAAACCAATTAAAGTTTGGATAATGAGTCATAGTATATATCTACTTTAGAATTATTCAGAATACAAGTTTTTACATGTCAATTATATTCATGAAAGATTTTTGAAACATTAAAATCAAAAGAATACATTTGAAAACACGTTTTAGCACTTTTTAATTACCTTGTAGTAATCTTTTTTCCTATTTAAAGGGAATTTACCTTTGAAACTGTTTTATGTTACTTAATGACAGATTTATTTTACTACAAAAATGAATTATTGGGCTAGCTAGGTGGTGCAGTGGATAGAGCACAGGTCCTGGAGTCAGGAGGACCTGAGTTCAAGTGTGGCCTTGAGCAAGCCACTTAACTCCATTTGCCTTGCAAAAAAAATGAACTATTAAAAATAGCTTTTGGCAATACTTGCTTTACGTAATTGACCTGTTCCACAAACCCTTATGAAAAGGATTTTTTGTGCATTACTCATTTACCTGTGGACACAGGGAAGAGAGGAATGGAGAGCCCTTGGCTCGTGGAAGGGACATGGCTTGGAGAAGCACAACCCAGAGGAGGAACCTTGGGGACCAGGGTCAGTCATGGGGGGACCTTCCTTGTGAGGTTGCCAAGCTGTTGTGGGAGCGCAGGGCCTCTCCCCAAATCTGGCGCACTCTCTTGTATGCCTCATTGCCTCTTGGGTTGAACAGAACTAAGGAAATAATTCCACTGAACAGACTGCAGAGAAAAAGGTGTAAATGATTGTCCTGCTTCCTGACCCTGCTTGCTCATGAAGCCACACCTGCCACCTTCCCAGCCAGGAGAGGATCCCCTTCATTTTCAAAAACAAAAAAAGACTCTAATAATTAGCAGGAAATAATCTTTTCTGAGAATGTCCCTCAAACAGAGAGTGGCAGTTTTCTTAATCCACCAGAGCAGGAATGAATGAATCAGCCCTTTCTGGGGTCCAGCCTTGAGGGTGCAGAGAGGGAAGCATACCCACTTCCCCAGGGAAGCTGACTAGGGTATTTATAATGCTGGGAGGCTGGGGAAGAACCCATGTGAAAAAGGCCGCCAGGAGCTGGCAGGCACGCAAAGAGGAGGCGCCACCAAGGGCCTGGGCGGAGGGTCACGGAGCCTGGGTTGGGGAGGGTTTGGGAGGCTCAGCGGAGGGCAAGGGAGGTTTATTAAGCTAGAGTACCATGGTCAGACCTGCCCTTTAACAGGAGCCTGGAGAATGGCATGGAGTGAGAAGGGACCAGGGACGAGAGCAGGAGGCAAGAGCTGTGGAGGGTCTGCCCTGGGGGCAGGCGGGGGAAGTCTGTGGAGGGCCCAACCTGGCAGAGGTCAGGGGTTTCAGGGGAAGGATGGTCTCAGAAAGGCTTCCTAAGCTGAAAGTCTGGGGAGAGCTGCAGAGGGAGAGGGCATGAACCCCATCTGTCAAGATGGGGCAGGAGTACCCATCTTTTAGCCCTCATCTCTGCCTTTGTCCTTTCCTGACTTTGTAGATGACACCATTATCACCTGGGCAGATCTGGCCATGGTCTGACAACAGCTGCTGTGTCTTTGGATAGGCTCAGAAGTTCAAAGAGCTGGACCTCACTTGTTAAACTCCAAAAGTCATGAGACTCTGCAGGGCTTGGCGTGCCAGGGTTCCCCCTGCCCTGCCCTTATCCCCCCACCTGGGGGCTTGGCTAGTATTTGGAAGGCACAACCCGGGGAGGTAGATGCCTATCATCCCCACTTCATTGGGACAGACAAGTCACTCAGCACGAAGTCTCAAAGCAGTATTTCAGTCTCAGGATTTCTGCCACAAGTAAACTCTCTCCCTTGAACTACCCTGTAACCCTGCTTGGTTGGTGGGTTTGTTTCCATTTTCATCATTCATTTTTGTAAAATTTTGAGTCCCACATTGACCTCCTCTCTTCCCTCCCCACTCCCATAACAGTAGGCACTCTTGATTTACATGTATATTCACTTCCAAAGCATTTTCACAATAGTCATTTTGAGAAAAAAGAATCAGAACAAAAAGGGGAAAAAAGTGAAGGCAGTCAGTTTGCTTCCATCAGGATTCAGACTCCATATTCTGGGTGTGGGCAGTGTCTTCCATCAGGGAATTGTCTTGGATCCCTGTGCTGCTGAGAAGTGCTAGGGCTGTCCAGGAGGTCACTGTGCTCTCATGGACATCGCTCCAACATGTTCACACCCCATACTTGTTCAGCTATTCCTCAGGTGGTGGGCACCCCTCAAGTTCTAATTCTTTGTCAGCACAATAAGAACTGCTATGTATGTGCGTCTTTTCCCCTTTATTGTGTTCTCTTTGGGACATAGACCTAGTCATGGCATTGCTTGCTGGCTCAAAGGGGATACATGGTTTGATGTCCCTTTGGGCCTAGTCCCAAATTGCTCTGCAGAATAGTTGGAACCATTCACAACTCCACCAACAATGCATTAGTGTTCCCATTTTCTCATATTCTATCCAAGATTTATCATTTTCATCTTATTAGCTTTCAATAGTCACATGAAAAGATACTCCAAATTACCACTGATTAAAAAAATGCAAATTAAAACAACTCTGAGGTACCACTTCATATCTATCAGATGGGCTAATAAGACAAAACTCAGTTCTTTATATATTTGAGAAATAAGACCTTTATCAGAAATACTAGTTATAAAAATTATTCCAGCTTTCAACTTTCTTTCCAATCTTGGTTGCATTGGTTTTATTTGTACAAAAACTTTTTAATTTAATGTAATCAGAATTATCCTTTTTATGGTTTATAATGTTCTGTACCTCTCGTTTGGTCATAAATTCTTCCCTTCTCCATAAATCTGACAGGTAAACTATTCTTTGCTCTTCTACTTTGCTTATGATATCATCCTTTATGTTTAAATCATAGACATATTTTGATCTTATCTTGGTGTGAGATGTTGGTCTATACCTCATTTCTGTTGTACTATTTTCCCAGCAATTTTTGTCAAATAGTGAGTTCTTCTCCCAGAAGCTGGAATCTTTGGTTTATCAAACAGGAGATTATGCTATTCCATTAATCCACCACTCTAATTCTTAGCCAGTACCAAATAGTTTTGATAATTGACACTTTATAATAAATACTGTTTTAGATATGGCATGACTAAGCCACCTTTCTCTGCATTTCTTTTTCATTAATTCCCTTGATTTCTTATTTTCCTATCTATAACACAATTTTTTGTCATTTGATTGATGTGGCACTGAATATGTAGATTAAAATGAGATAGAATTATTATTTTTATTACACAAACCCATCTTTGAGCAATTTATATTTTTCCAGTTGTTTAGATCTGACTTTATTTGTGTGGAAAATGTTTTGTAATTTTGTTCATATAGTTCCTGGGTTTTTCTTGGCAGGTAAATTCTCAAATTTTTTTTGTCTACAATTATTTTAAATTGGAATTCTTCTATCTCTTGCCACTGGACAAGTGCTGATGATTTATGTGAATTTATTTTATATCCCAAAACTTCGCTAAAGTTGTTCATTGTTTCAAGAGGTTTTTATTTGATTCTTTGGGGTTCTCTAAGTGTGATATATCATCTGCAGAGAGTGAGAGTTGATTTCCTCATTGCTTGTTCTAATTCCTTCATTTTTTCTTTTTCTGATTGCTAAAGTTGATCTTTCTAATATAATCCATGATCATGTATCAATTAATGGACTCAGCCCATCTCCTCCTCACCAGGCTCCTCAGACAAGGTCCCCTCAACCTTTGCCTGCTAATCTGGGGCCTCTGCCTCGGTGACTCTGGGAACCCTGGCCCAGTGGCTCTGGGGCCACAGCTTTGGGTCTTGGCTACTCTTAGGGCATTGAGTTGGTTTTCCATTTGGCTCCTAACTGAAGACAGATGAGTGTTTCATGTTCATCATTTGCTTGTCTCAGCTTTCCAAGGGGCAGGACTGGTGGCTTTGCCCTTGTATCCTCCAACACTGGACCAGGGGCTAGATGGATGGGCCAGGTGGATGTTTCCAGTTCAGTTATGGCTGACTCTTTGTGACCCTATTTGGGGTTTTCTTGGCAAAGATCCTGGAGTCATTTGGCATTGCCTTCTCTAGTGAATTAAAGCAAATAGGATAAGGCAACTTGCCCAGGATCACACAGCTAGTGTGACTGAGACTGGATTTGAACTCAAATCTTTCTGAATCCAGGTCCATCACTTTATCCCTTGAGCAATATGTCAACCTTTTTGCTCCCAAGTCCTCATCGATTTTTGTGTCTTCAAATGAAGCTTGCAGCACCAAACAAAGGATATTTCCAGTTAACTTTCTTTTTTTTTATTAAAGATATTATTTGAGTTTTACAATTTCCCCCCCAATCTTATTTCCCTCCCCCCACCCCCATGGAAAGCAATGTATCAGTCTTTACTTTTTTTCCATGTTGTTCATTGATCCAAATTGAGTGTGATGAGAGAGAAATCATTTCCTCAAGGAAGAGACAAAATGTCTAAGATAACAAGATCAGACAATAAGATATCTGTTTTTTCCTTCCAAATTAAAGGGAATAGTCCTTGAACTTTGTTCAAACTCCACAGCTCCTTATCTGGATACAAATGGCACTCTCCTTTGCAGACAGCCCAAAATTGTTCCCAGTTGTTGCACTGATGGAATGAGCAAGTCCTTCAAGGTTGAACATCACCCCCATGTTGCTGTTAGGGTACACAGTGTTTTTCTGGTTCTGCTCATCTCACTCAGCATCAATTCATGAAAATCCCTCCAGGCTTCCCTGAAATCCCATTCCTCCTGGTTTCTAATAAAACAATAGTGTTCCATGACATACATATACCACAGTTTGCTAAGCCATTCCCCAATTGAAGGGCATTTACTTGATTTCCAATTCTTTGTCAACACAAACAGGGCTGCTATAAATATTTTTGTACAAGTGATGTTTTTACCTTTTTTCATCATCTCTTCCAGGTATAGACCCAGTAGTGGTATTGCTGGGTCAAAGGGTATGCTCATTTTTGTTGCCCTTTGGGTGTAATTCCAAATTTCTCTCCAGAAAGGTTGGATGAATTCACAGCTCCACCAACAATGTATTAGTGTCCCAGATTTCCCACAATCCTTCCAACAATGATCATTATCCTTTCTGGTCATATTGGCCAGTCTGAGAAGTGTGAGGTGGTACCTCAGAAAACTTTTAATTTTCATTTCTCTAGTAAGTAATGATTTAGAGCAATTTTTCATATGGCTGTGGATTGCTTTGATCTCCTCATCTATAAATTGCCTTTGCATATCCTTTGACCATTTGTCAATTGGGGAATGGCTTTTTGTTTTAAAAATATGACTCCAGTTCTCTGTGTATTTTAGAAATGAGTCCTTTGTCAGAATCATTAGTTGTAAAGATTGTTTCCCAATTTACTACATGTCTTTTGATCTTGGTTACAGTGGTTTTATCTGTGCAAAAGCTTTTTAATTTAATGTAATTGAAATCATCTAATTGGTTTTTGGTGATGTTCTCCAACTCTTCCTTAGTCAAACTACTCCCCTTTCCATAGATCTGAGAGATAAACTAGTCCTTGATCTTCTAATTTGCTTATAGTATTGGTTTTTTATGTCTAAGTCCTGTAACCATTTGGATCTTTTCTTGGTAAAGGGTGTGAGGTGTTGGTCTAATCTAAGTTTCTTCCATACTAACTTCCAATTATCCCAGCAGTTTTTATCAGAGAGCGAGTTTTTATTCCAGTTGCTGGACTCGTTGGGTTTATCAAACAGCAGATAACTATAATCCTCTCCTGCTTTTACACCTAGTCTATTCCACTGGTCCACCACTCTATTTCTTAGCCAATACCAAATGGTTTTGATGACTGATGCTTTATAATGTAATTTTAGATCAGGTAGGTCTAAGCCCCCTTCTTTTGCACTTTTTTTCATTAAACTCCTGGAAATTCTTGACTTTTTATTTCTCCATATGAATTTACTTACAATTTTTTCTAACTCATTAAAGTAATTTTTTAGAATTTTGATTGGTAGGGCACTAAACAGGTAGTTTAGTTTTGGTAGAATTGTCATTTTTATTATATTAGCTCAACCTATCCATGAGCAGCTGATATATGCCCAGTTATTTAAATCTGATTTAATTTGTGTGAGAAGTGTTTTATAATTGTTGTTAAAAAGTTTCTGAGTCTGTCTTGGCAAATAGACTCCCAAGTATTTTATATTGTCTGAGGTTACTTTGAATGGGATTTCTCTTTCTAGCTCTTCCTGCTGTATCTTGCTAGACATATATAAAAGTTGAGGATTTATGAGGGTTTGTTTTATAACCTGCAACTTTGCTAAAATTACTAATTGTTTCCAGTAGTTTATTGGATGATTTCTTGGGATTCTCTAGGTAGACCATCATGTCATCTGCAAAGAGTGAGATTTTTGTCTCTTCCTTCCCAATTCTAATTCCTTCAATTTCTTTTTCTTCTCTAATTGCTGAAGCTAACATTTCTAATATGATGTTGAATAGTAGTGGTGATAATGGGCACCCTTGTTTCACTCCTGATCTTATTGGGAATGCCTCTAGCCTCTCCCCATTGAATATAATGCTTGTTGATGGTTTCAGATAGATACTGCTAATTATTCTAAGTAACAGTCCATTTATTCCTACACACTTTAGTGTTTTCAGTAGGAATGGATGCTGTATTTTGTCAAAAGCTTTTTCAGCATCTATTGATATGATCATATAATTTCTGATAGGTTTGTTGTTGATATAATTGAGTATACTAACAGTTTTCCTAATATTGAACTAACCCTGAATTCCTGGGATAAATCCTACTTGATCATAATGCATTATCCTAGTGATAACTTGTTATAATCGTTTTGCTAAGATTTTTGCATCTATATTCATCAGGGAGATAGGTCTATAATTTTCTTTCTCTGTTTTAACTCTTCCTGGTTTAGGTAGCAGCACCATAATGGTTTCATACAAAGAGTTAGGCAGAGTTCCATCTTTCCTTATTTTTCCAAAGAGTTTATATAGAATTGGAACCAATTGTTGCTTAAATGTTTGGTAGAATTCACTTGTGATTCCATCGGGCCCTGGAGATTTTTTTTTAGGGAGTTCAGTGATGGCTTGTTGAATATCTTTTTCTGAGATAGTGTTGTTTAGGTATTTAATCTCCTCTTCATTTAACCTGGGCAACATATTTTTGTAAATATTCATCCATTTTACTTAGATTATCACATTTATTGGCATAGAGTTGGGCAAAATAATTTTGAATTATTACTTTAATTTCCTCCTCATTGGTGGTAAGTTCACCTTTTTCATTTATGATACTAGCAATTTAATTTTCTTCTTTTTTTAATCAAATTGACCTAAGGTTTATCAATTTTATTGGTTTTTTCATAATACTAACTTTTGGTTTTACTTAATTCAATAGTTTTTTTGCTTTCAATTTTATTAATTTCTCCTTTAATTTTTAGAATTTCTAATTTGATATTTAATTGGGGATTTTTGATTTGTTCTTTCTCTAATTTTTTTAGTTGCATGTTTAGTTCATTGATTTCCTCTTTCTCCAATCTATTCATGTAATATATCTCCTGAGAGCTGCTTTGAGTGAATCCCATAGGTTTTGGTATGTTGTTTCATTATTATCATTATCTAGGATAAAATAGTTAATTCTTTCTATAATTTGTTTTTTTGATCTACTCATTCTTTAAAATGAGGTTATTCAGTTTCCAATTGGTTCTGGGTCTGTATCTCCTTGGCCCAATATTGCATATGACTTTTATTGCATTGTGATCTGAGAAAGATGTATTTACTATTTCTGCCTTTCTGCAGTTGCTCATTAGGTTTTTATGTTCTAATACATGGTCGATTTTTGTATAAGTTCCATGTACTGCAGAGAAAAAGGTATATTCCTTTCTATCCCCATTCAATTTCCTCCATAAGTCTACCATATCTAGTTTTTCTAACAATCTGTTTACCTCCTTAACTTCTTTCTTGTTTATTTTATGATTTGATTTATCTAGATCTGAAAGTGGGAGGTTGAGGTCTCCCACTAGTAGAGTTTTGCTGTCTGTGTCTTTCTGTAGTTCTCAGCTTCTCCTCTAAGAATTTGGATGCTGTTCCATTTGTGGTACTTTTTAGGAGGTTAGTTTCCTTCCTTATCTCTTTTAATGCTATCTATTTTTGCTGCTGCTTTGTCTGAGATCAGGATTGCTACCCCTGCTTTTTTTTACTTCAGCTGCAGCAAAATATATTTTGCTCCAACCTTTTACCTTTATTCTATATGTATCTTTAAACCAGGTCTGATGAGAAGATTCAGATGTTTCTCATCTCCTCCCTTCTTCCCCTCTATTACCATAGGTATTTTGTACCTCTTAGTGTAATGAGATTTACCCCCATTCATTCCCCTCCCTCCTCCTGTCTCCTTCCTGTCCCCCCTTTTTATTTTGTTATTTTTTTATTTTTTTTTTTTTGCAAGGCAAATGGAGTTAAGTGGCTTGCCCAAGGCCACACAGCTAGGTAATTATTAAGTGTCTGAGACCAGATTTGAACCCGGGTACTCCTGACTCCAGGGCCGGTGCTTTATCCAGTGCACCACCTAGCCTCCCCCCTGTCCCCCCTTTTAGATTATTCTAAGTCATAGAAAATTCTGAGTATCTGTCACTACTAGCTAAGTACATTCTATCTAATAAAGTTCAAATTCTTGAGAGTTATTAGAGTCTTTCTCCCAAGTGAGGTTAAAGCCAGTTACATCCCATTGGATAGCAGTCTCATATATAGGTCATGAATGTCCATCACTTCTGGCTAGGTATATTCTCTCTGTTAGAGTTACAGTTCTCAAGATTTATAAGAATCTTTTTTTCTTTTACCGCCCCCATTTTTTTTTAACCTTTTCATGTGTCTCTTGAACCTCCTGTTTGATGTCCAAATTTTCTATTTAGCTCTGGTCTTTTCATCAGGAATGTTTGGAATTCTTCCATTTTGTTAAATATCCATCTTTTTCCCTGGAAGAGAAGGCTTGGCTTTGTGGGATAGTGGATTCTTGGCTGCATTCCAGGCTCCCTTGCTCTTTGCAATATCTCATTCCAGGCCCTTTGATCCCTTAATGTTGATGCAGCCAGGTCCTGTGTAATCCTTACTGTGGCTCCTTGATATTTAAATTGTTTCTTTCTGGCTGCTTGCAGTATTTTCACTTTTATCTGATAGTTCTGGAATTTAGCCACAACATTCCTTGGTGTTTTTATTTTAGGATCTTTTTCCTGGAGGGGATTGATGTATTCTTTCAATAACTACTTTGCCCTCTGGTTCCATGATATCAGGGCAGTTTTCCATCACTAGATCCTGTAATTTTAAGTCCAGGCTTTTTTTTCTCTTCAATGTTTTCAGGAAGTCCAATAATTTTCAGATTGCCCCTCCTTGACCTATTCTCAAGGTCAGTGGTTTTGCTGATGAGGTATTTTACATTTTCTTCTATTTTTTCTATTTTTTTGGTTTTCTTTAACTGGCTCTTACTGTCTCATTCAGTCATTAGTTTCTGCAGACTCCATTTTTTTTTTTTAGAGAGGAGTTTTCTTCATTAACCTTTTGCAACTCCTTTTCCAGTTGGTCAATTCTACTTTTGAAAGAGCTTTCCATTTGACCAGTTGAGGTTTTGAGAGAATTATTTTCTTTTTGCATTTGCCCAATTGAGAATCTGAGAGAATTATTCTCATTTTGTATTTGTCCAGTTGATGATCTGAGAGATTTATTCTCATTTTGTATTTGTCCAATTGTATTTTCTAAGGATTTGTTTTCTTGTTGCAAGGTATTGTCTCTCCTAAATTTTCCAGTTGATTTTTAAACTCCTTCCTTATTTGTTCAAGGAAGTCTTTCTGTACTGAAGACCAGATCTTATTCTCCTCAGAGGTTCCAGGTCTTTCTGAGTTAGGGCCTTTCCCTTCCAAGAATTTTTCTATAGATCCACCTTTCCGCTGACCCTAATTCATTTTGCTAAGACCTTGAATTGGGGAGGGGCTGGTTCACAGGGGCCTTGGATCAATAGAGGCTTTACTGAGTGCAATTTCTCTGACTGGCCAGTAGGAGGTGCTGGTTGCTTTCTCTGGAGTGTCTGTGACCTTGATTGAGGCCTTCTCCCTTAGCTTGAAGGGAAGGGTTGGAGCTATTGAATCCTTTTGCCTTTAATCAATGGTGGGCTTTTCCCTGGCCTGAGTTCATTCCTCTCCCTATTGTCAGCTGGGCTGGTTCTTTTGCTGTCACACCTGTGCCTGAGGCAGAAGTAGTCTGCTATTGTTTGTTCCAGGAAGAGGCCTCAGCAGGAATGGAGGTGTGGACTCAGAGTTCCTCAGACCAGAGGAGCCCAGGGATGGTATCTGCAGCGTTCCTGCACTGAAACTCTCCCCCCCAACCCTGTTGGCAAGCTTCAGAGTTTCAGTGCTCCCTAGTTGACTCAAGCTCCCGCTGTGCAGCCCCACCGCTGATCCAGCAGGTTCCAGCTCTTGGGCCTCAGACTCCCCAGCTCCAGTTCAACTGCTAATTTGGCTTATCTGGGCTGTTCCACCCTCTGCTCCCAGACTCACCCACCAGAATTTGTTCAATGCTGCTGAGGGAGACAAGTCCTGAGGTAGCTGTTGTTTCTCCTTGTTTTTCTTTCTGGGTTTTGTGGGTCAGATTTCTTTTAAGAGGTTTGTTTCATATGATAGATGGGGAAAGATCAGGAGACTTTAGAACTGTGCCTGTCTTCTCTCGGCCATCTTGGTTGGAAGTACTCTCCAGTTAACTTTCTAATTAGATCTATACAAACCCCACTTTAGAAAATTTAAAGCAAAACTCCTTGTTCAGGCGCTGTTATTTAGTTAGGTTACCCTTCAAGCCATACAACTGCCAATTCTTCAGTTCATTTGAGTCATTGGACAAGTCTGAATGCAGCAATTTTTAGAGGAGTTATTGAAAGAACTAGTCAGTATTTCTCAACCATCTTTGTGTTTTCAAGATAATTCTTTACATTTTCTTGGTTTCCAGTAGTTTTTCTCCTCATTATATTTGATATAGGTTTTAATGATTGCCCTTGTGCATGTTTGATTTATCCCAGCTTCCATGTGTTTGAAGAACAGTTTTAGCACCACAGATGTTTGTGTCTGTCTAGTGAAGGGAGATAACCAAAAGATTTTAGTTTTAAAAAAATATATATATACTTCAAATGTTGAGGTTCACTTTTAAATTGATTATAGTAAGAGTTTTATTAGGAGAGCACAGCCTAATCCATAAGCCTGCTGAATTGACTGGCCTGGATAGAAAAGCCCTTGAAATGGTTAGCATGTTAATATTGTACGTCAAAGTAAAATTATTCAGGAGACAAGTCTTGGGCCACAGTCTGCAGGATACCCCCTTGCTGTTGTGGAGAGAAGGAATTCTGAGGGCCAACTGTATACAATAGGACTCAGAAGACCAGCAATATGAAAACTGCTGTCAATAGAAAGGAAATATCGAAGCCTTTGAGCCCACTTGGAATCCCCAGCAATTTCCCATCCACATTTTCCAAAGCAGCTGTAATAGAAGGTCAGGAAGAGCAGTTCATATCAGAGGCCTTAGGATTTCAAGCCTGGTCAGCTGTGTGGCATCCCTATGCACAAGCCTCATCACCCAACCACCTGCCCCAGCATCCTCTTCCACAGGGACCCTCACCCCCACGCAGACTTATGTTCAGTGGAGAGGGTAGAGCTTGAATTCAACCAATTTCTGTGTGAGGTTTTTATTAAAATGTTATTTCCTAGAATTGACCTGTTATTTGGAAATTATCTTACAGCAGCTTAAACTGTGGTGCAAAGGATTTATTCCTCAGCAATGTTTCAAGTAGTGGTTTCTGGATGAACTTGTAGTTAAGCTATTTTTCATTGAAAATAGTCACATTTCCCAGAGTATTTCACTTTTCCATTGACTCATTACCAGTAAAATGAAAATACTTAATTTTTGGCAACTACTTTAATTTTATTAACATATTTAAAAAATTTGAGTTGTAACTTTCTGAATACATTTCCCCCCCCAATGACTTCCAGTCCTGTACTTGGGTTAGAAAAAAAATAGCTTGTTTTGTCCTGCAAAGTGATGACTTCAACTCTAATAGGACCAGCTGACAACTTCCCCAGTTCTGTTTGATCACCCATTCTGTTGTCTGTCAGAGACCTCTCATTACAGGACATGCCACACAATGTATAGAGCCTGGGACCTGAATTCAAGTCCAGCCCTGAGACCCTGGGCAAGTCAACTCATGACCACCTACCCACCTTAGATTCTTGTGAGGAATGAAGGACTTTTTGGGTAGGACCCCGGAGGTCCAAAGAGGAAACTTGTGGCCTTATGGGGAAGATAACTCCCAAAGGAAGCTGGCCAGCCTGAGCAGGAGCCCAGACCAAGCTGGCTGTTGAAGGGAGCAGACGAAGGGCTTTGGGAAGAGTTGGTGGGCACCTCCCAGTTGAGGGGGGGGGGGGGGAATGGGTGCACTGAGGAAGAATTGCCACAATGATGAACTTGGCCAGGGGAGCTAGGAGTTAGTGGAGAGGGAATCTTCCCCACCCCCCAGCTATTGTCTTCCCCTTTAGGCTGTCTTATTTGTTGAGTTTCTGTCCTTAGCCCTGGTACAGAGCTTAACAGCTGCTCATTCATTTGCTCCATCATTTCTTGCCAGGAAGCACCATAGCTGGTCTGGACTTGGTAGAGCTGACCAGCATCCTAGGACAGGAGAGAGGGGTGGTCATACCCTGGGTCCAAAGATAGCCTTCACATGCCTGATGAACTGCCAAATGCAGGGGGTGGCCCCGGGTCCTCTGCTCTCAGCATGTAAATCAGCCCAATTAAAAGAGTAGCATTAATAAAAATGAACACTATCACCCACTTCTGAGTTAGAGAATATTGACATTGTTGGGCATCCAAAAGGCTGGGTGCCAGCTGGTAGAGGGAGCTAGGAAGCAGGAGAATATAGTCACTGAGCCTTCCAAGGGATAGTTCAAGTGGGAACTACAATTCATTTGTCCCTGGGACGATGACATGATTGAATATTTAGCAAACAAATGTCCCTCCACCTAAAAGAAAAATAATCCAAGAAATATGGAACTTTAAAAAAATGCATTGTTAGATCAGCATATTTTAAATTTCTGATTTACAGAATCAGTTTGCTTTTACTAGATAAACAACATGAAACTTCTTTAATGCTCTACTTCTTTAATGCTCTGAAAAATTAGATTAACTTGTTTTAATAGGAGAAGATTAGAACATGGTTTTTTAAGTAGCACATAATGAGCAAAAAGAATGTCATTATCTTTGAATTTCATACTAAAACAATTTATAACTTCAGTGCATTTACCTTTGAATAACAATGAACAAATAAATTTTTAAAATATATTAGATGTTCAGAATTTATTACATTACACTTGTAGTTTTCTTATTGCATCTATCAAAGTAGCATGAACATTAGCAATAAAGAGAAATTTTTTTTAGAAGACAGTTCAGTTTTATAAATTTCATGTTATAATCAGAATTTTACTGGATTATTTTTGTTTCTCTTATTTCTATTCCCCCTCCAGAAAAGGAAATAAGGATAAACTAAAATATTACCCTGTATCAATTTTAGCTAATTTTTTGACTAGGCTCTTCTTTTCCCTTCTTTTCCTATTTGAAGATAGGGCGTACAAGATTCCTCTTGGAATTTACAGATAAGAAAACTGGCACACTTCTTAAATTTCCCCTGAAAGAAAGCTTCCATTGCCCTCATAGATCTTCCCTAATGGATTTCATAATTGTGATCACTCCTTGCAAGTCAAAAGATCATAGCTTTCTTCATGATTTTTTTTTGGGGGGGGGGCATTGCAAGGCCAGGGGTTAAGTGACTTGTTCGAGGTCACATGGCTAAGTTAGTATCTAGTGTCTGAGGTCAGATTTGAACTTGGGTCCTCCTGACTCCTGTGGTCATCTGTGTCAGATGACAACTTGGGACCATTGAAAGTGCTGCTCATTAACCCAGTAATGCACCCCTGTGTTGGAGAGATGGGGTACTCCCCCCCCAAAAGCCTCCTCACTGGCACCTATAGTTCAACCAAGCAGGACTCTACTTAGGCCCACACAAGTGGAAATTCTCAGCAATAAACCCTCCCATGGAAGGGAATGGACAAGTGTATCTATGTGACTATTTGTGTCCATATTAATCTGTATCACTTTACCTATATAAATTATAAACATACATATTTATGTATGTGGATAGTTAAGATGATAGATAGATAGAGACATACATTTGGGTAAAGTTTTTTGAATTGGAAATTTCCTTTTTAATGAACTATGTGTGTCTGTGTGTGTGTGTGTGTGCCCATCTTGCTTATCTAATGCCATGTGATTCTCTTACAAAGAAAGAAAAAATATCTCCTCATTTCTCTTCCCCCTCCCCGTGGAGACCATTGTGGTGAGGCACCATGCCCACTCCACAGGCTGGAGGGAGACGAGCTGCAGGTCTAGGGAGAAGCAAGGTTGGACCCACAGTTCCAAGGAGGGGCAACAAGGCAGATGGCTGCCATGAAGAACAAGAGTGACTTAGTAAGAGAGAAGCAAGCTACCATGGTCTCAACCCAGCAGTTCTGGCACCCACTTATCCTGGCCAGAGAGGGTTTGTTAGCCAACTCTAACCTCCCTTTGTCCTTTTATTTTCTTATTGATGAAAATTTATCTGAAAAGGCAAAAAAGCAAATGTGTATTCACAAATACTGCCGAGTCTGTCTTAGCCCCCATGAGGCTGATTAGAACTCCATATGTAGGGGTGGCTAGGTGGCACAGTGAACAGAGCACCAGCCCTGGAGTCAGGAGTACTTGGGTTCAAATCTGACCTCAGACACTTAATAATTACCTATCTGTGTGGCCTTGGGCAAACCACTTAACCCCATTACCTTGCAAAAACTAAAAAAGAACTCCACATGTAGAGCCCCAGAAGATAGATCCTGGCCTTGGAGTCAGGAAGACCTGAGTTCAAATCCTTCAGATATTTGGTAGCTGTGAAGCCTTGGGGAAGTTCCCTAACTCTGCCTCAGTTTTCTCCTCTGTAAAATGGGGATAATGAAAGCACCTTCCTCACAGAGTTTTTGTGGTGAGGCTCCAGTGAATGGTGGTTATCAAATAACCAGCTTAAATCCTTCTTCCTTTCCTCAATTCTTCTGAATCTATGGTGTCCCTGATCTTGGCATTCCCTCAGGACAGATTGCAGGCCACTCAGTCCTGCCCATCTGATGCAAGTCTCAGGGGCTCCTTCCCCCACCAGTGCAAGGACACTCACCATGCTTGCAGCCTCCCTTGTGTTATCTTTAGACCAGTAGATCCCATAGGCAGTCTCTAAGTTTTCTGTCATTCTCTCACTACATGACCAGCCTATCTTTTTTCAGTTGATCTAGTTCTCTGAAATATCTTTTCCACCATTTCTTTCACATTATTCTTTGTGGTGTTGCAGCTTGGGGTGGAAATAGTCAAAACAAAAGAATCTGTTTCTTTTTTTAAGTTTTTGCAAGCCAGTGGGATTAAGCGACTTGCCCAAGGTCATATAGCTACTTCCTAATTGTCTGAGGATGGATTTGAACTCAGGTCCTCCTGACTCCAGGATCAGTAATCTACCCACTGCACCACCTAACTACCCCTTAGAATTGTCATTACAGATGGCAGTCAGAGGTAACCTCTAGACACCATCATCATCATCATTCTTATTTATATGACACTTTAAAGTTTGCATTTGATTCTCAAATCAACCCTGACAGGTAAGTGCTATTGGATTCTCATTTTACAGATGAACAACTAAGGATGAAAGGAGGTTTCTTACCCAAGGTCATCCAGCTTATAAGAGTCCAGGGCAAGTTTTGAACTCAGGTCTTTCTTCCTCCAAGTTCAACTCTCTTCCCACTGTACCACTTTAGGTAGAGTACTGTGGTTTTGTATATCACATTTTAGAAAGGACTTTGAAAAGCCAGGTATATTAGTGGAGTGGGGCCGTGGGCTCATGCGATGCTGTTAGGAAGGAGCAAGGACTTTGCATTTTCAGCCCCATTTAGCCCCAGGCCTTCAAATCTTTACCAGGAGTCATGGTGGTGGTGAATAACCCTTTATCAGTACCTAATCCAGTCTACCTGGGTAATCTCCAACATCTTAGGTCATGTTGGCCATTTGCCCAGCCATCTTAGGTGCATATTGTAGGAGGAACTGAGACAGAAATCAAATAGCCATTTGAGAAAATTCCATTTTTAGGTGGGAATACAGAGTATTAACATTCAGCAAAGAAATGCCTAATAATCCTAAAGTCTGAATATTTTGTTCCGATGTGCAGGTTGATCATGTCAGGGAATGGTATTCTGAAGGAAAATGTTTATCAATTTGTAGCTAAAGTGGCTCTTTAAAGGAGTGAATGGAACCACGGCCCCCAATTTGAAATGAAGTAGATCAGACTGTTTTCCAAATGTCTGTGTTTCCATCACAGGGGAGAAGCCAGCTGCATAATTGATATGTCTGGTGCACCAGCTCGGGGGTGCCTTGACTCTGGGGTGGAGGGGAGCCCATGATGATGTCCAGGGACATCCCTGGGTCTTGGGGTGAACTCATTCCCTTAATGATCAGGTCCTCACTCGGTCATCAAGCTTATGTCTTTATGATTTTCATGGAGGTTACCTCGCCAGGCATGACTCGGTTCCAGCTGCCCTATTGGATCTTACTCTCTAGAAAAACCACATACTATTGGCTTTTATTCTTAAATATCTGTCATGCTTGGATCTTACATTTTCAGAGGGGGCAGGGTATTCTTAAGAGAAAGATGTCTAGGGGATTCTTTTTCTGTGGTTGCCACTCTCAGATTAATTCCAAAGGACTGTGATGGCAGGGGTTCTGAGGTGAGGGCCTTCCAGAGCCCCAGAACTTGGATGTGCAGTAATAGAGATGGCCTGAGAGCTCCCTGCCCAACTCCACTGCTGATTTAGTTTCAGACCCACATTTGTGTCCGACTCTTCATGACCCTATTGGGGGTTTTTTTGGCAAAGATAAGGAATAGTTGCCATTTTACAGATGAGAAAACTGAGGCTTTGGAAGTCACAATTGTGGATGACTGAGTGAGGCTCTTTCCCAGGAGCCCGAAGTACTGGTCTGGCACATCCTCGGCAAGGATGGACCTCTCCCAAGGACTCACCCCTTTGTTTGCGTGCCCTGGGATCAGTTTATTCTGGCTGTTGCTCAAGCCAGCCCCCCCCCCAAAGTTAGCTTGGTCTCACCCTATAAAGTGTTGCCCACCCTTCTAGAAGGAATGACTGCCTTCAGTGCCTATGCTGAGCCCTGGTGAGGCTGGCAATGGCAGAGGAAGGGTGAGAAGGTGGGTAGTTGTAGTCTAACCATTATCAATATGGGACAGCATGCTGCGAGTGTCCCAAGAGTATCAGCTGGAGGGGGGCTCCTAACAAGTGGGTCTTGCATGGGGACTCCCAGGCCCTGAGGAGCCACTCTTATCCAACAGCATCCAAATAGCCTAGGCTGCAGTTGAGACATCCCAGGAGGAGTCCAAGAGAATAAGTAAGGCAGAGGAAGGGTCCCTGCCAGCCCTGGGAGTTTGTGTGGTAGGTGGCACCTGGACTCGAAGGCTTTCAGATGAGGAGTGGCAAGGACAGGTGATTTCAGAGGTAGGGTGGTGCTGGGACAAATCCTCCAAGTCGGAGAGGGGAAGGAAGCCTGCCCCCCATGAGCCCCTACTGCCCCTCAGGCCATGATTTCTCCTTTCAGTACAAACTGACTGAAAGCCCATTTGGAGAACCCTGAACTTTATGAGGGTGCACAGTGAGGTTTGAGCAAAGCTTATAGGAATTTTCAGAGTCTGCGTGATTTGCCTGTTACAGATTTCACTTAGAAATGCATATTTTTAATTCAGCAAATCAAAGGAGATGATGACACAGAAGCTTTGTTTTTAATTTTCTTTTTGAACAAGATCAAAGAGTAAGAGAAGACCAAAAGTCATGAGAAGATAATGATTTATAAGTGGCAAGAAAAAAAGATAAGAGAGGACAGAAAGGAAAATTCAACTTATTTCCTATGTTTAATCTTTGAAAGTCAAAAATTCCATGGCAGAACTGTTCATAGGCATTCAGAGGAAATGCAGTCCTGACATCTGAAACAGTTGCTCACTATTTCCTGGGTGGTGATCCCTGACCCAATTTTCAAATACGTGGTATTTGACAGCAAATTTTTGTCTGCCATCTTTATTTACCTAGATGTTGATCATCCTGCTTCCTCAGGAAACTTTTGTCTTGATTATCGTAAGTAGGTTGTTTTTTCTCATTATATGTAAAAATAATTTAACAATCTTTTTTTAATTTGAATTTCAAAGTCTTCTTCTGTCCCTTATCTTCCTTGAGAAGATAAGCAATTTGCTATAGATTATTCATGTGCAGGAATGCAAAATATATTTCCATGATAGCCATATGGCAAAAGAAAAAAAGAAGAAATAAAGACAGTTATACACACACACACACACACACCTGAGGGGCGGAGCCAAGATGGCAGTATGAAGGTAGCATTTCCCAGAAACTCCTTTCCCCCCAAAACTCTAAAAGTCATCAAATTATGACTCAAGCCAAACTTTAGAGGGGAAGAACCCACGGAAAGACTGAGTGATATAGTTTCCCAATCTAAGATAGCTTAGAAGCTCCATGGGAAAGGTATGTTTCACCAGGACCAGGGTGGGGGGTGGGGGTGGAAAAAAGCCCCAGCCACAGCTCAGCACAGTCCAGCCCATCCCAGCCCAGGGATCCAGGGAACAGTTTGAAGGGAAGGTGAGAGAACTCTGTTGCACCAGAATGAGTATAGAGTGAGGAGCACTTGCCTCAGAGCAACCCTGCTGTGAGAACCTGCAGCAGGAATCTAGGGAAACCAGCCTGCACCTCCAGAGCACAGCCCACAGACAGTAAGGGGGTCAGGGGAGACTGCAGAAATATCTCTGTTCTCCCTGGGACAGGACTCTGCTGTTTGTACATACTCAGATCCAGGTTGCAGTTTGGCCTTCCATACTAAGATAGCAAGGACCCTCCTCACAGCTCCAGTGATCATCTACATATCAAAGCACAGACAAGAGAACATAAGATCTTGGAGGAACAAAGGTCCCAATGGAGTGTCCCAAAAAATTCTCCAAAGTGGGTGTTCCAGTAATACTCAAAAGCTCAGGAAGCACCCCAAAACCAGGCACAGGCTGGAGAAATGAGTAAACAGAGAAAAAAGAGGAACACCATTGAGAAATTCTTTGTCTATGATCCCAAGAAGGATCAAAATACTCAATCTGAAGATGAGAAAGTACAAGCTCCTGCATCTAAAGACTCCAAGAAAAAACAGAAGTTGGACTCAGGCAATGACAGAACTCAAAAAATATTTTGAAACCCAAGTAAGGGAGATAGAAGAAAAATTGGTAAAAGAAATGAGAGAGATGCAGGAAAAACATGAAAACAAAGTCAGCAGCTTAGTCAAAGAGATCCAAAAAATGCTGAAGAAAATAACATGTTAAAAATCAGCATAGGTCAAATAGATAAAACAGTTCAAAAAGTTATTGAGGAGAAGAATGCTTTAAGCAGAATTGGCCAGATAGAAAAGGAGATAAGAAAACTGAGGAAAACAAATCCTTCAGGTGTAGAATGGAGGTAAAGGAAGCTGCTGACTTTACGAGAAGTCAAGACACAATACTTCATCACCAAAAGAATGAAAAATTAGAAGAAAATGTGAAACATCTCATTGAAAAAAACAGCTAATCTGGAAAACAGGTTCAGGAAAGGTAATTAAAAATTTTTTGGAATACCTGAAAGTCATGATCAGGAAAAGAGCTTTGGCCTTATTTTTAAAGAATTCCTACAGGAAAATTAAATTACCCTGATATCCTAGAAGCAGAGGGCAAAATAGAAATTGAGAGAATCCACTGCCCCCACCACCACCAGAAAAAGATCCACAAAAAAAAAACCTCCCAGGAATATTGTAGCCAAGTTCCAGAACTTCCAAGTCAAAAAGAAAAATATTACAAACAGCCAGGATAGAATTCAAATATCATGGAGCTACAGTCAGGATCGCACAGAACTTAGCAGCAACTATATTAAGGGCTTGTAGGGCTTGGAATATAATATTCCGGAAGGCATAAGAGGTTGGAATGCAACCGAAAATCAACTACCCAGCAAAACTGAGCATCCTCTTCCAGGGGAAAAGATGGACTTTCAGTGAACCAGGGGAATTTCAGATGTTCCTGTTGAAACAGCCAGAGCTGAACTGCATGTATTCCTGAATAGAAAAATTATACTGATAATACTTATATGAAACTTCTTATTTAATAGAGCAGGTAGAAGGAGCTTTTCTAGATGAAGCACATGTGAGAGCTGAATTTGAAGATAGAAGATATTGTAAAAATGGAGTCAATGGCTAAAAGGGAAATGCACTGAGAGTAAGAGAAAGGAAAGGTCGAATAGGCTAAGATATTTCATATAGAAGATATATATATA
Organism: Macrotis lagotis; assembly: GCF_037893015.1. Classification (NCBI taxonomy): domain Eukaryota; kingdom Metazoa; phylum Chordata; class Mammalia; order Peramelemorphia; family Peramelidae; genus Macrotis; species Macrotis lagotis. The sequence continues at coordinate 175,901,648 of NC_133665.1, forward strand.
TATATATATACATATATATATATTTACAATGAACTTTTGCAGTGATGTGGAAGGGGGAATGAGGGAACCTTCACTCATCAGAAATGGCTCAGGAAACAACATACACACTCAATAGGATATAGACTTCTAGAGTAAAAAAGGAGAGAAGTGGGAAAGGTAGATGTGGGTGATAGAGGAGAGGGTAGATCATAGGAGAGAATAGTCAGCTATAACACATTTTCTTTTTTACTTCTTGCAAGGGGCTGGGATTGGGTATGCTGTCTGGGACCACGGGGCCAGGTGGTTGCTGGGTCTCAGGGATGGTATGTGGGCTCCCTCTTGGCCCCAGGGCTGGTGTTCAGTCCACTGTGCCACTCAGCTACCCTACAGCACATTTTAAAAGAGTGACAGTGTGAAAGGAGAGAGAAAATACAATATATGGTAGTGGGGAGGAATGGATGGAGGGAATTAGAATCAGCAACAGAAACAGTGGAAAAATATGGAAGTAATTTTTATGATGGACTTAACATAAAGAATGTGATCCACCTGAGATAGAGCTGATGGTATCAACACAGATTGAAACACTTTTTTTTCCTCTTTCCTTTATTTCTCATGAGGGTCTATATTTGGGGGGGGTATTATGTTTACTCTTAAACAAAAATATTTTAGTAATGCATAAAAAATCACTTGTACAAAAATATTCATAGCTCCGTTCATGGTGGCAAAGAATTGGAAATTAAGTAAATGTCCTTCAATTGGGGCATGGCTTAAAATGTGGTATATGTATATGATGGAACACTGTTGGTTCCATTAGAAGCCAGGAGGGATAGGAATTCAGTGAAGCCCGGAAAGATTTGCATGGACTAATGCTGAGTGAGGTGAGCAGAACCAGAGGAACATTGTGCACCCTAGCAGCAACATGGAGTGATGTAAACTTTGATGGACTTGCTCATTCCATTAATACAACAATCAGGCACAATACTTTATTTTTATTTTATTTTTTTTTTTGCAAGGCACATGGAGTTAAGTGGCTTGCCCAAGGCCACACAGCTAGGTAATTATTAGGTGTCTGAGGCCGGATTTGAACTCAGGTACTCCTGACTCCAGGGCCAGTGCTTTATCCACTGTGCCACCTAGCTGCCCCTATTTTTCAGACTTCTATAAAATAATTTTGGTAGTTAGATTGATCTGGCCCTAAAAAAGCAAAGTAATTTAGTTAAATTGTCATTTTTATTTTATTGGTTCAGTTTATCTGGGAACAATTAATACTCCATTTGTTTAGATCTGACTTTATTTGTATGGAGACTGCTTTATGATTATGTTCATACTTTTGACTTAGAAAGTAGACTGCTGAGTATTTTAAATGGATTAGCACTTATTTTAAATGGAATTTCTTTCTATTTCTCCTACTGGTCTTTGTTGGTAATATATTGGAAATGCTGAAGTTTTTTTTTCCACTAGTAAAAATTTTAATCACTTCTCTAGAATTGCATATTTCTCATTGTATAATCTGTAAACAGTGATCGTTTTGTTTCATCGTTGCCTATTCGAATTTCTTCAATTTCTTTTACTTTTTTAATGCTATAGCTACCATTTCCTAGTACAGTATTGAATAATAGTGTTGATAATGGGCATCTTTCCATCAACTCTGATCTTCCTGGGAAAGAGTTTAGCTAGCTTTTCCCCATTGCAAATAATGCTTGCTAATGGTTTAGATAGACACTACTTATTTTAAGGGACTCTCCATTTATTTCTATACTTTGTAGTGTTTTTAGTAAGAATGAGTGTTGTGTTTTGTCTACATCTGTTGAGAGGATCATGGTTTTAGTTGTTTTTGTAATTGATATGTTCAGTTATGTTGACAGTTTTCTTAATATTGAATCAACTCTGCTTTCCTACTTTATAAATCCCACCTGGTAATGGTGGTATGATCTTTGTGATATATTGCTGTAATCTCCTTGGTAGTAGTAGTAAATTATTTTAAAAATTTACATCAGTAGTCATTAGGGAAATTTGTCTGTAGTTTTCTTTATTCATTTTTGTTCTGTCAAAGAAGGATTTTGATAGAATCCTTTGCCTATTTTTCTTTTTCCCCCCATTGCATATAGAAACAATTTTTTAACTTTTTTTCAATTTTTTTTAGCTTCTAATTCTTTCCATCACTCTCTCCCTTCCACCTTTCCTGAGATGTGATTTGAAATAGATTTTATATATGCAGTCATATAGAACATGTTTTTCATATTAGACATGTTTGGAAAGAGAACTGAGGTCCCTACTACCCCTAACCCTACACACACACACTTTCTCTTTCTCTCTCTCTCTGTCTCTGTCTCTGTCTCTCTGAAAAATATTTGCTTTGTACAATGTTCTCCTGGTTCTATTCCCTTTACTTTCCTTCAGTTCATGTAAATCTTTTCTTTTCTGAAAGCATCTTGCTCTTCATTTCTTAGAGCATAAGAGTATCCCTTTACAATCATATACTACAACTTATTCAGTTATTTCTCAATTGATGAACATCCTCTCAATTTTGCAATTCTTTGTCACCTTAAAAAGAGCTGATATAGTTTTGTACATATGGTCCTTCTTCATGCCCCTTCTTTTTTAAAATCTCTGGAATTCAAACCTAGTATTGACATTACTAGATCAAAGGGGATCTCTGGATATCTTTGCCTATTTTTTCAAATATTTTCTATAATATTGTAATTAATTGTTCTTTAAATGTTCGATAAACTTCACCTGGGAATTCATCCTGGGGATTGGTTTTTAGGGACCTCATTGATGGTTTGTTCAATTTCTTTTTTAAAATAGAATTGTTTAAGCATTCTGTTTCCTCTTTTAATCTATAATATTTATATTTTTGTAAATATTCATCCATTTCACTTAGATTATAGATTTATTGACATATAATTAGGCAAAATAGCTCCAAAAAGTTGTTTTAATTTCATCTTCACTCTTTTCTTTTTTGATACTGCTAACTAGGTTTTCTTTCTTTTTTAAATGAAATTAACCAATGGCTAATCTATTTTATTATGGTTTTTTCCTCATAAAACCAGCTTCTAGTTTTAATTTTTAGAATTTGTAATTTGGTATTTAGTTAGAGGGTTTAATTTGCTCTTTCTCTAATTTTTTTAGTTGCATATTTAGTTCATTGATTTCCTCTTTCTCTAATTTATTCATGTAAGCATTTAAAGATATAATATATATTCTGACAGCTGCCTTGAGTGAATCCCATAGGTTTTGGTATGTTGTTTCATTATTGTCATTATCTAGGATGAAATAATTCTTTCTCTAATTTTTTGTTTGATCTACTCATTTTTTAAAATGAGGCTAGTTTCCAATTAATTTTGGGTCTGTATCTCCTGGTCCCGTATTGCTTATGACTGACTTATTGCATTATGATCTGAGAAAGCTGTGTTCACTATTTCTGCCTTTCTGCAGTTGATCATTGGGTTTTTATGCCCTAGTACATGGTCAATTTTTGTGTAAGTGCCATGTACTGTAGGGAAAAAAAAGTATATTCCTTTCTATCCCCATTCAGTTTCCTACATAAGTCTATCATATCTAGGTTTTCTAACAATCTTATTTATCTCCTTAACTTCCTTCTTGTTTATTTTATGGTTAGATTTACCTAAATCTGAGATCAGGAGGTTGAGTTCTCCCATCAGTAGAGTTTTGCTATGTCTTCCTGTAGCTCCTTCAATTTCTCTAAGAATTTAGATGCTATACCATTGCGTGCATACATATTTAGTATTGAAATTGCTTTATTGCCTATGGTACCTTTTAGGAGGATGTAGTTTCCTTCCTTATCTCTTCCTTATTTATTTTTGCAGCTGCTTTGTCTGAGATAAGGATTGCTACTCCTGCTTTTTTCACTTCAGCTGAAGCAAAATATATTTTGCTCCAACCTTTTACCTTTACTCTGTATGTATCTCTCTGCTTCAAATGAGTTTCTTGTAAGCAGCATATTATAGGATTCTGGTTTTTAATCTACTCTGCTATTTGCTTACATTTTAAGGGAGAATTCATCCCATTCACATTCAAAGTTATAATTATTGACTGATTATTGCCCTCCATGCTATGTTCCTTGATCAGAGAACTTGGAATATGGCTGTCATGTTACTTTGAGTTTTCATTTTGGGATTTATTTATTTCAGGAGATGATAAGTAGATTATAGATTTACTCTCTGGTTCTTAGGTATGAGGGCACTATTCCTTGATAATTTATTGAAACAAGATGTTTAGGCTCTCTTTTTTATTATGGCTTTCAGTTGAACCAATAATTATTAAATTATCTCTCTTCAATCTATTTTCCAGGTCAGTTTTTCCTACAAGATATTTCACATTTTCTTCTGTTTTTTTTTAATTCTTTTGAATTCATTTCATTTTATTGCTTCTTTAAGTCTCATGACTCTTGAAGGCTTCTTCTTGCCCAAATTTAATTTTTAAGTAATTATTTTCTTCAGTGAACTTTTGTGCCTCCTTTTACATTAGGACAAGTCTACTTTTTTTAAGGAATTCTTTTCTTCAATGAATTTTTCATACTTCCTTTTCCATGTGGCCAATTCTGCTTTTTAAGGAGTTCTTCTCTTCAGTGTATTCTTGTGCCTCTTTTGCCATTTGGCCAATTTTTTTTTAGGTATTATTTTCTTCAGTATTTTTTGGTGTCTCTTTTACTCTTTTACTGATGTTTTTTTCACAGTTCTTGCATTGCTCTCTTTTCCCAATTTTTCCTCTTCCTCTATTATTTAATTTTTAAAATCCTTTTTGAGCTCTTTCAGGAATTCTTCTGCAGCTTGTGTCTATTTCACTTTTTTTGAAGGCTTTACATGTAACTGTTTTGACTTTATTGTTTCCTTCTGAATTTCTGTCTTGAGCTTCTGACACTATAGTGTCAGGTTATTTGGTCAGGTTATTTTTTTTTTGTAGTTTGCTCATTTTCTGGCCCATTTCTTGATTTTTAACTTTACATTAAATAAAGTTAGCCTCTGCTCCCTGGTGGAGGGGACACCGACCCAAGCTTCAGGTTTTGTGTGCTCCTCTTTTTAGAGCTAGTTCTGCAGGGTTCAGGAGATGTGTTGCCTACACTCTGGTCTGTGAGCTTTCTGATCTATGCACCCTTTTCTGCTCTGAACTATGACCAGGGCCAGGCATCTTCTCCCATGCTTGTGCCCTCTTCCCCCAGGTGGGACCTGGAGCTCTGCCTGGGCAGTGAGTGGGTTCTGAGCCAGGGCCTGCCCCGGGTGCCCTTGAGCACCTTCTGCTACGTTGTCCAACCTCCACTGCCTGCTGCTCCTGGATCTCCAGAGTGTGGCCTACATGGGAACCTCCAGCCTCCAATGAGACAGCCTTTCCCAACAACCTCCTATCTTGTATTTTGATGGAAAATAGTTTAATTCTGGCCTGTATTGGTTTTGCTGCTCCAGAATTTGACCTGAGACATTATTTTAAAATTATTTGGAGAGGATTTGTGAGTTCACATGAGTACTTGTCCTTCCGCAAGCATCTTGACTCTGCTTGATGAGTAAGGATAGTTCATATGGTTTATGGGTTGGACTCACCTCTTCCTGTAATCTAAAAGACAACATGAAATATAATTATTCCATCCCATTGATCCATAGAACTGCGGGATCATTGTGGGGGTAGGTTCCATCTTCTGTGTTAGTGATGGCTGGTAATTTCGTTTTCCTTGTATGTTCAAATCACAAAACTGGAAGGGTGTTTTTGGTAGTGAGGATGATTCTCTTTTCTAGTTGAAATAAATATACTCATGGACTGCTATATAGTGTTTCCTATTATCACCCAGAGGTGGTCGATATGGGTTGCATCGAGACATTATAGAAGGAACACGTCCCAGGACCTTTATTTTCCCTCTCCTATTGAGTTATTTCCCATTACTGATAGTTATTTAAACCAAAAAAAGAAAAGCTTTTATTTTTTAAAACTACCTTGCTATTATAAAAATCCCATGATTTATAAATATCACTAATTAAAAACTGGCTTAAGGGCTTGTACATGATGAGTTGTCCATTCCAAGTTTCTGCTCAAAATTGTTTTCACTTTGTTCCCCATATTTTAGGATGACCAGAGGCTATTCATCCATGATCCGCCAGGCCTTACAGCTAGCCTCAGCCCATCAGGGTTATGTGAATTAACAGTTTCATCAGAGCTGCTGTTAGAAAGGATTACGGAAAGGGCTGGAAGCAAGATGTGTAAAGACTATGTAGAAAGTGCCTCTACAGAAACAGCAGTGTCTGAACCCCAAAACGGTGTTCAGAAGAGCCTGGGGCTGACCCCGAGCCTCTCTCCCACCCTGAGAAGGCCTCACTTGTCCAAGGGAGCTCCGGACACCACCACCCAACCGGAGGGCCTGCCAGTTTACCCCCAAGAAACAGCATCAGTAAGTAAAACTCCCCTAAAAGAAGTCCCGGTGGACAATGCAAGACTGATCACTGACAACCTGTGACTCCCCTTTGCTTTACCTCCCAGAGTTGGTTAGTGTTTTCCTTCCCCAGCCTAAGTCATGAGGTCACCTATCCCTCACTAACAGAATCATTGTTTCAGTTATATCCTTTTGCATTCTAGGACAAGGCACAGCAATGTGGGAACAGTTAAAAATCAAGGTAGACTGAGTACAATCAATTTATTAGTAAAGTACAAACTGTCCAGGCAAGAGAATCTCAAGATTTCCCCAGATAAGGTGAGGAATGGTTCCCTTTTTATCATTTTAGGGAAGGGCAGAATAGAGAACACAGTTTTATAGAGAGGAAAAAGTTGTGATTGATTAACAGTAGTCAAGAAGCAAGGGATGAGCAAAACCTTCCTCCCCATTGGCTACTGTTTGACCCTCACCTTGAGGTTCAAGAGAGCAGACCAGGCTCTTGGGATGACATGCCAGGTGCCCTCCAAGGTTAAGGAGTTCTGGACTCCCTAATTTAACTCCATATAGAGCAACTGAATATCTGAACTAAGTTCCAAGACAAAGGCTTATGACTTAGGCAGGTGCAAGACAAGATTCATTAACTGTAAATAGAGTTGAGTAAAAAAACACAGAAATAGTATTTAATCAGTATCTATATGAACACAGGTTTCAGCATTAAAATGTGGATTTCCTATCCCACAATTAATATAAATCCTTGTATTTTGTTAAGTAGTAAATTTTATCATGTCAAATTGGCCACGGTGGCTGCTCATTGCCTAGGAATTATTAATGCAGAAGGTTGAAAACCTGTGAAGTGGAAGTGATAGACTCTCACTAATAATCTGCATAAAGTTATCATTAGTCGAGGCTGGGATCGGCTCTTGAGAGCATTCCAGAAAAAGAGAGGAGCTGCATGGTTGAAGTTCCTGGGAGTCCTATAACAGCCTGAATCCCAAGGCTAGTTTGGCAGGTGGGTGCTTGCCCATCAAAATTGATTTTTTTCCTCATATATTCTGGTTTTTTGTTCTATTCCTCATGTAACTGTCCGTAATAAATTGTGAACAAATGGAACTGTTCCAAATGTGACATTCAAGTTCTTTTTTTTAAGTTAAAGATTTTCTTTACAAAACATAGCCTACATATCCTGAGTCGAGTCACAGAGTAAAATTAGAAATAGAAACATCCTGAACAACCTTTCAAAGACCACCCTGCTCAGCCCAAAAGATGCTCGGGGAAAAGACAAAGCCTTCCTCCAAGGGACTGCCACAGGGCTCATCCGTCGGGGTTGAGCCCCACTTGTTGTTGAGGGTCCTCTCCCTCTCCATCTCTCCCTCTCAGTGACTCTCGGTGAGGTGGCTCCTTTTTCTGATTTCCTCAGATGTGACACAGTTTGGAGTCAGTGGACATGGACGTCCTGACTTGGACACAGGCCTTGGGACAGTTCTCATGTTGGCTGACTTCTGTCACTTGTTTTCTTCTATGTAATATGGGAGCTGGGACGTCCTTCCTGCTTCTCTGGGCCAGCTGCTGTCACCCTGGTGCTTGATGAGACTCCATAGAAAGTTGTCATCCATTTGTCGCGATTCTTATTGATTAACATCTTCTCTGAGAAGACATGGATGAGCTTCTCTTCCTTGCTGCTAATCGAGATGCCCTGGTTGGACAAGGTGCCCCTGCTTGGGCACCTCTCTGCTCCTCACAGCACCAGAGCTGACATCTTTACAGCACTTCCTGTACCTTTTACAAATAGGATCTCATTGATCTCACAACCACTGTGGGACAGATGAAGATACTGAGGCAGACTGAGGGGGAAGAAAGTACCTGCCCAGGTCTCCAGCTAGTTTGTGTCTGAGGCTAGATTTGAAGTCAAGTCTTCCCATCTCCAGACTGGGGCACCCCTTCTCCCTGCCCCCCCTTAGCTTTCATTTTCTCAAAATCAAATGTACAGGACAGAAAATTAAAACTAGGACTATACTGAGCTTTAGGGGAAGCTGACTCCTGAGTTTCCCTCATGTCTGTGGATTTCCCCTTGGTTTCCTTTTCTAATGCTGAGCTAGCCTAGGGACTTGGGGCCGCTGCGTTTGCTGATCTGGCAGAGCAGAGTATGCTGAAGTCTGGGGCTCACCCCCCGAGTTGGGGGTCCCCTTCCTACCCCTCCTGTTCCCCTTAAGCTGCTATGTCAGTGTGAATGGTCAGCGGCCACAACAAGGACATTGCTCCTTAAGGCTTCAAGCTGCCTCTGCCCAGGTGGTGGGAGTTCCCAAGCCCTGGACCAAACACACCCTCTGATCAGTCCTACCAAGAGGAAGAAACCAAGTCCCCACTGCTTAGGGTCCCCAAAGCAGGCCCATCCCCCTCCTCCCTGAGCATTCTGTTCTGCTGAACCTTGACATTCTTAGATTACAGTGCCAAAGTCAAACCCTCACTTTCTGTGCCCCTTAGCCAAGGCTCCCTGACCACCCAGCAAAGCAATTAAAACTGTAAACCCACTAACCTGTCCTTTTGTGTGCAAGAATTAAAATCTATGAATTCTCTTGGATCTAGAGGTCCCTCTGATGTGGATAGGAGATTCTTTGACAGTTCCTTTGTTAGATGGCATCTAGTCACCTGGAGTTAAGGATGGCTTGAGAACCTGAAGCCTGGGAGCCTAGAAACCAGGAGAGCACCAAGGGAGTTAGAGGAAAAGGTCCTAGCTTGTCTGATGAAAGGTATTCAAAACAGGTGGAGCAGGAGACTCTGGATAAAAAGTGAATTATAGGAGCAGCTAGGTGGTGTAGTGCATAAAGCACCAGCCCTGGAGTCAGGGGTACCTGGGTTCAAATCCAGTCTCAGACACTTAATAATTACCTAGCTGTGTGGCCTTGGGCAAGCCACTTAACCCTGTTACCTTGCAAAAAAAAAAAACCTCAGAAAAAAAGTAAATTATGGATAAGTGTCTTATGTTCTTGATCCAGAGAAACTTGAAGGAGTGGCTTTATGACACATAAACTTTCCTGGCAAAAGTTTTTATGGTGACATTGAGCCAGGAGACTTACCCTCCCCAGTAATCCTAAAACAACCTTAATCAAAGGGGTTTGGTGACCGCTTAGCAAACCTCTTACTTGGAATATTTGATTCCTATCTTAAGAGAGCTTTTTTATTCAATTCAAATAGTTTTAATTAAGAAAGAAATAGAACCCTCTAGGTAATATTGCCACCATGCAGATAGCTGGTAATTAAACTTTTCCACATGAATAACTATTTTCAAACAATTTTGAATGAATTCATTTGAATGTTGTAAAATGTAAATGTCATTATGTGCATCTTGAAGATTTAAAGAAAAGATTTCTGAAATTGCATTTCTCATTTCAACACAGTTGAACTTAATTTGTGATTATAAGAGAATATTTGAATTGGAGGGGAAAAAGCGACCAGAGTACAACTCCCCCAGACTCACTGAGAGAGGGAAAAACTCTTTGACCCCCAAAAATTGTTTTATGAAAGATTAGTTATACTTTAATCTATTTTTATTTCTGATTGTGGGAATCCCAATTGAATATGATGGGGTGTTTAGTGATACTGGCTTATGTGTCCTATTTCTGGTGTAACTACCTCCTTTAAATCGTGAGTCATGAAAAAGTAAGAGTTAATAGACCAGTTACTTCTGCCTGCTTATTAGACTTGGTGTCAGTTCAGCACATTTCTTTTTCTTAAAGTCTTTATAAATATATTTTGGTTTTTTAATCACCTTAATATCCAGTTATATCCTTTCCACCTCCATGTCTCTCCCAAGAGGACCTTCCCTCATAACAAAAATTTTGCAAAATGAACCAGCACATCACCAGAGTTTGACAGAAGCTGCTGTGTAGAAGAGTGAATTTTCATAGTCTTATCATGTGTTTGCCATATCTGTAAAATAAATTACCCCAAAAAAGTACTTCAGAGGAAATAAAATGGGCTTATTAAATGGGTTTGGGGATTTTTTCCTATTATATGTTTTTCTAAGGGTAATTGTGGGAAAGGAATTAGGGACTCATAGGATTGTGCATCTCTGAATTTTCTTTTTCTTCTAATTGCACTGAAAGATCCCATCACTATCAAGTAAGTGATCATGTAGAGGAAAAGATGTTGTCAGAATCAGTGAAGAAACTTCAAAGTTTATTAACTGAATTAAATGGAAAGGAAAAACCTTGGTTTTTTTAAGCAATGTAAATAAATGGCACATGTAAACACAATTTGAGATTAGAAAAACTCAACTATTTGCTTTTTAATACAGGTCCTGTGAGGTTTTTAACTTGTGTCTTAGATCTTTTTCCTCTTCATCTTCCCCTTTTTGAGTACTTGAGTCTTTGAGTGAGGGGTTTGTAGTGGGTTTGCAGGGTCTCCAAATGGGCTCTGAGATCATCAGACTGGGACCTTAGATTGTGTCTGGTTCAGGTGCAAAAAGGTCACTTTTCCAGCATCACCCAATTGGGTGGAGCCTCTGGATTTGAATTCACATCCCATGCCGCAATAAGCACTCAACCAATGTTTCTTCCTCTTTCCTCCCTTTCTCCCTTCCTCCTCTTCTCCCTCCCTCCTTTCCTGCCGCTTTCCTTCCTTCTCTCCCTTCTTTCTTCCCTTTCTTCTTCTACACTGCATCTCGCCTTTGCTCAGAGAGAGCCTTTCTCTTCCTCTTCCTACCAACTGCAGCTGTTTTCCAGTTGCTCTGGGTTGTTTGTATTTGACCTCACTTGCAGTATTTTCACTTTGAGACAAATGAAAAGCCAGAGAGAGTTTCTGAGTAATTAAGAATCAATATAATGATTAGGGTAGCAAAAAATCAATAAATTGATGGTTAGTGGTCTCTTTTGGTAGCCAGAGACAAAAACACGGAGACCCCTGAACATATAATAATAACATTCGTCCTTCATTCTACAAGACCATACATCAGGGAGGTGATGCCGTGACAAGCATGTGAATTAGTGAGGGGGTCCTGTACTAAGTCTCCAGCCTCACTTTCTCCTCCAGAGCCATCTGAACCCAGTGACCAGAAGTGAATCAGGACAAGTGGAGCATAAATACCTTTAGAAAAGGGGATGTCCTGACAGTTAAACTCAATCCTTATTGGTGAGTGGTTTATGAGAGAGTGGGCTTTCAAATGAGAAGGTGGTTAAAAGCTCCTTCTGCTGAGAAAATGACTTAATCATGAGATTTGGTCATGTCTGAACAAAGGAATGCATCTCTCCCCAGACTGCTCTGGCTGGTTTTCTTCTTCATAGACTGGATCACCCTCAAGTCTAATGGAAGATTTTTAGGACAGGGGCTTATTTCTTAAACAAGAATTCACTGCAATTAGAGTCTTTTTGTAAGGCCTTCTAGACTGGTAGCGTCCAGTCTATAGCAGAGCAACTTGAATGTGGAGCTGGGTACTGTCCTTCAGAAACCAGCTGACTAACTGCACTTTAGAAGATGGCCCCTGAATGAGTAGTTAGAACAGAAAGCTTTCAATAATCATTTAACAATTGGTTATTAATATAATATAATAATGCTAATTTTTCTCACCTTGTTTGAATGTCTTGGTGGGTCCTGTGTATCTTTCTCTTCTTTATTCTTCCAGACTGATCCCACCTTAAGCAACATTATAAAGTTACTTTTGTAGATCATAAGCTTCTTGAGGACAGGGACTGTTTGGTTTTGTCTTTGCCTTATATTCCTATTCACAGCAAAGTGCTGTAAACACAGAAAACATTCAGTCACCTATACTAAGATCATGGATAGCTCTTTCATCTTACTATGCCCCAATGTCTTCATTTGTGAAAAGGCAGCACCATCCTCCAGGTTATAAGCAGCAAGTATCTTGTAATCCTTAGAAGCTGTTCAGATGTGAAAGTCCTGTGCTTGGAGTCATGGGTTTATGATGGAGAGAACAGGATATCCCTGTAGTCTCATGGAACATTCATCCTAGCTCCTGAGCCCTTAGGGGGATCTGTCATCTTGTCAATGAAGGCAGTTCTGCCACTAGTGCAGATTGCAGCCCAGCTACCTTTCTCACTTTTTTCCCCGGAGGAATCTCAGGATTTGCTTGAAGTCTTCCTCTAAGTCAACATTTCTCTAGTTTTTGTATCCCATGACCCTAAGTTATTAAGGACCTGGAAGAGGTAGTTTATAACTATGGATATTTATTGTATTATAAGTTTTAAAATGTTATCATAAAAATAGTTTTTGACTTCATGGATCCCTCAAAAGGACCTTGACCCCCAAAGGTTTAGGAACTACACTCTGACCTAGGGCTCTTAATCTTGGGGTCCTACCTTAGCTTTTAGATCTGTGTACTTGTAGGGGTGGGGGAGGGGGAGATGTATCATTATTTTCACTAATCTCCGGATGAATTTTCTTCAATTAAAAATAATTTTAAAAAACAAATTCTAAAAAGAATTCTCTTGGTCTCAATAACCTGTCAGGGGACCATGACATTAAAAGGCTGAAGTCCCCATCTCAGCCACCCTTGGGCTCCCCTCCTCCTCCCACCATCTATTTCCTTTGTTCTTCATCTATCCAATAACTGAAAGGCACTGGGCTGGACCAGACTGTGAAGTCAAAAACAAAATAGTACCCCCCCATGCTTGAATGGAGAGCCTTAGGAGTGTCCCGAGGCTCACTCGCCCTCCCATATCTTGCTCTGTCCCTTGGCTACCTGAACTCCCCAGGAGCACATTCATGTTGAAAAAAGGGGGGGCTGCTAGGAATCCCTGAAAGCCCTGGGCTGGTTCACTTAGTATCCAATCCACATTCAGCTGACTCTTCAACCCAGGCCACTCCCAGGCAAACAGTCCATTACTAAATATTTACTAAATGACTGACAATAAAATGGTAGATGTAATCTTAGAAAAGGCATAATAAGAAAAACTTGGGAGATTCTGCAGTGTTACTTGTAAAAATCTCCCTGGAAATTATGACATTTGATAAGGTGAAACCAAGTAGAATTTTTCAAGGTTACAAAGTTTAGAACCATCCAAAGTCAAAACTGGGTGTGGGTCTACTTAAAACAAGCTGGATGATTCATATTCTTGTCCTTAGTTCTTTCCAGTGGTCTGCCTCCCAATTGATGCAACAAACTAGAACATTCTTTATATTTAGCAAAAGTCTTAGCCCAGCAGAGTGGTTTCATCTTCCATTGGTTCTAGTTTTTAATCACCCATTTTATACACTTTGAAATCAGAGTAAAAGATATAAGATATTTTGAATTGCATTGTGATTACTTATTTGTTATTACCCTCCAATCTCCATACATAGCTACTGTTTTATTTTTTATTCTTATCATTAGTGAATTTTATTTTCCAATGAGCCAATCAGTAAATTACTTTTTTAGGGGGAAATTGCTTATCTGTTTGAATTAAGCGAAGTTTTTCAGAGTCCCATTTGGTAAATGAAAACTATTTTACTGAAAGTGGTTTAGTACCCTGACAAAACTGGATGATGATGATGCTGATGGTGGTGGTGGTGGTGGAAGAGGAGGAAGAGGAAGAAGAAATTTGGGGGTTAAACAAATTTAGTTGACATTAAGAAAAATAGCATATAATGCCTAAAATTTGAAAAGGGCAAGAGAAATTTGACTTTGGATAAATGTTTCTTTTTCTATCATATTTTTTTAAAAAACTTGACAGATTACTGTATACATTCTTTAAAAAATTACCTAGAGGGAAACTTCTGCATCATGTAAGCAAAAAGATGGAGTACTAAACATTTTCTTCAATTCCCACAACCTCTCAAAACTTCTGAAAAACAGAAATTATGCACCAAAGAAAAAGCAACTTGAGCTATTTCCGCTGTCTAGGGCTCCCAGAATCCAAGAAAAGATTAAAAAAAAGAAGAACCTAAACTTACAAAACTGGTGCTCACTGACTCTGAGCTCCCTTAGCACTGATTCTCCTTGTCCCACACTACCAGCAGCAAAGATATACTAACAGGACAAGGACCAGACACAGACTTAGACCAAAACCCACCCCTAGGCCACATTCCCCCCCCCCCCCATTCCCAATACTGGGGAGAACCCAGCTTCAGAGGCTATGAAAGGTAGCCACATGGCCATGGTCTAAGCCTACCAGAGACCACAACTCCATCACACAAATACTGTAAGTGCTGAGTCAAAGAACTAAGAAGAGAAAGTGGGGTGGTTTACCAGGACAAGACTTTGTGAATAAGGGGGGCTATGCAGCCCTCCACCAAGCAAGAGAAGAAGAGCACAGTGTCCAACTGGGACCAGTTCTGACAACTGGAATTCCACTGGGGCAGAGCTGGACTCATGCATAGCATGGGAGCAGGTTGAGACACTGAGATCTAGCCCCTGAGGAAACCACATGTGAAGGAAGAGAGAAGTGAGCAAGAGGAGAAAAAAGTTCAAGAGGGGCAGGAGAAATGCAGCCTTCAGATCTAGTAAATGAGTTCAGTCATCTGTGAATTAATAATGAAAGAACGGAGTGATCCAGCTCTTGATAAGACACAGGATATGTGGAAAGCATGGAACTACAGCATGCTGTTCTTGAGTGGTTCAAAAGAGATATTGGAAATATGAGAGTAGAATTTATGTCCAAACAGCAAAACTTACAGACTGAAAAGAAAAGCTGAAATTTTCTATGGCAAGCCTTACCAAAGAAACAAGAGAAAACAATAGATTGGAAATACAAAGGCCCTCTAGAAGAAAAGGAAAAAAACAATAACATTACAAGAAAATATACCAACTATGCAAATAAAATATACTGTCACAAATAGGATGCAGAGAGACAACCTCAAGCATAGGTCTCTTGAAAGAATACAACCTGGAGGAAATAATACATTATTCTAAAAATGGAAAAAGAAATACCAGTTGAAAGAATTCACTGAGAGCTGGAAAACAAAAAGGGTTTCAAACTCCAAGACAAATTGTGGTTAAGTTCAATAATAGTGCATGTGATGTCTGCAGGTGATCAAGAAAAAGGCCATCAAATACAAATGAAAGAAAATTCAAATAACATAAGACTTCTGTACCCATTATAAGATATAGGAAGGAAGGAAATAATGTATTTCAAAGAGCAACGGCATTCAGGATGCTGTCCTTGGGGATCTATCCTGCAAATCTGAAATTTGTTTATAATTATATGAATAAAAGGTGGACATTCATAAAGAGGCATTGAAACATTTTTATAAAGAAACCCAGAACTGAAGAGATTATTTGCTTCTCAAATACTCTAAATAGCAGAATGATACGTATCAATAAGTGGGGCAACAAGACAGAGACCTCTTTACAAATGTACACAAGAGGCATGTGAAGGCAGAAATCTAGTAGATATACTGAAGAAGTAGATGGGGGTGTTGTGGCTAGAACCTGTCTTGCCCTGACCTAACAAGTATATTTTGTTAAGGATACTCTCTTACAAAGCAGGGGATAACAAACTAATAATGATATATATCAAAAGCTAGAAATAAGGAGAAGGTGGCTCCTCTGGTCTCAGAAAGAGAAGAATCTCCAAGGGACAGTCGGGGGAAGGATAGAAAAGGGGAAGAAAGGTAGATAACCTCACTTTGATAGTAGGAGGACATCCTACTGATGAATGCTTCAGTGGATGAAGACTGGTAGTCTGAAAAAGGGAAATGGGGGTCTTACTCTGGTCTTAGGGGACTTAGGGTTTGAAAAGTCCACTCATCCTATATCCTATATCAGGGAGGGGGCTACTTGGAAATCTTAGGAGCAACTGGACCCAGGGAGGAGAAATTTTGAAGCAAAAGGGAAAAGAAAGTTGGGGGGGCTGTTTTTTCACTTGCATTCTGCATCATCAGATTGGAGTTTGGATAGTGCAGAGCAGTATACTGAAGTGGTATTGTTATGGGAATGAGGTCCAATGGAAAAGGGGAATTCATGTCTCTGGCTCCCCCTTGGGGGTGCCCTACAGCCCCCTTTCACCTCAAGATCTCTCTTTCATTCTAGAATGATCCTCTTGTGGCTTATATGTGTGTCCAGCAGGAAGAACCTGGAATGAATGGAGGCCTTGGAAGCTTTGGTGGGATGAGGAACACAGAGAAAAAAGAAAAATCAAGCAATTATAGGGACTATGAATCAGAGCCAACAGGATAGAAATCTTTTGGAAAGGGATGCAAAAATGAAATTTAAAAAATTTTTGATTCGACCAGTTAAAAGAGGAAGGAGGAATCTGTCTAATTGAGAGGGGAAAATGGGGAGAGAATTATTAAAATAGATAACAGCATTAAAAAGACAAAAGAAAAAGGAAGCTTTAAAAACCTAAAGGGAAAAGGGTGGCAGGAGAGGAAGAGATGAGGGGTGAGAGCAAGAGAACCAGTGGAAACAAAGCTACCTTAAAAAAAAAAGTTAAGGTAAAGTAACTGAAGGAACAGAGTATAATATTGAGTATAGTATGTTATCAGATAATACAGGAAAGTAGTGTGTAGTAGTTTTGTACAGTGGAGTAGTATAGAGTAGAAGGTAGGATGGTGGGGGGAGCGGGTGGTTGTTGTGACCTTTCATCATGGCACAGCCCCAGGGACTATCCACAAAAGTAGCTTGGACTCACCAGGGAGTATGCATAGGCTGGTTTTCATCACTGCTCAGCACAGCAGACCAAAGGAGGCTCTCAGTTCTCTGCAGCACCATCTCAACTGCCCCCCCCTTGGGTCCCTTCATTCTAAAATGATCCTCTTGTGGCATATATATATATATATATATATATATATATATATATATATATATATATATATATATATATATGACATTGGTATGATACATTGGTATGTCCCATAACAGTACCCCCCCATCACGTACTATCATGTAGAAATGCCAGGTGCTTTCTGAATGCTTCTCAGTATCATTCATGCTCCATCTTAACCTGATATGATTTGATTATCCTTGTTCCAGGCTTTTCCCCCCCAAATAGAACTGTACATTTTCACACCTTGCTCATTCAAACTGCCCCTTTCATAAACTTTATGATTTTGTATGTGTGAAACTATTGACATGGGCTTATTTTCTCCACAGAAAAAGAAAAATAGTATTCAGCAAGTTTTTGATGGAAGAAATGATAATTTATTTTTATTGAATGTTCTAAGACTTACAAAGAACTTTATATACATTATTTCATATGTTCTGATTTGAGCCATTTGTTTGTGGACCATTCATTTAATTTGAAATCATGCCACATTGCATTTTCTTTTTACTTAATCTCTATTTCTCTTTTCTTTTTTGATAAGGAATATGACTGGACCAACTACCAGCCAAGTCAAATGAGTGAATCAGAGCTGCAGATGCTGGCCAGCATGAGGAGGCAGCAGATTGAAGAGTTGGAAGACACCGGGGCCTCTCATGGTCTGAGTGCATCCCAGGTTGACAACTGCAACGTCAGCATCAGCAGCAGCAGCGATGATACCACCACCTGGAACTCCTGCCTGCCACCAGTGAGTCCCATTGATCTTCCTCCCATCTTTGTTTTAGATGGTACCCTAACTCAGAGACCAGAGAGGCCCCCAACTGGGACCATGGTTTTCACTCTCAGTCACCATCAGTTCTTATTTTTCAGAGATATAGGATGTACTCCATTCAGCCAGTTTTATTAAATTCTGACTCAAACAAATTACAAGAACTAATCCCTACCCTCAGAGTGCTTAGCTTCTACTCAGGGAAGCAAATGTGGTCCCCAATTAAGTAAATACCAGATGTGTATGAGGTAATTCAGTAGAGGGAAGAGATTTCTTGAGAGGCATCAAGAAAGACCTCCTCTAGGAAGAACCATTTGAGCTGCATTTTGAAAGGATGTGGCATGATTCCAAGAGATGGGGATGAGGAGGGAGAGTAGGTGGAGGCAAGAGCCAGAGCAGAGTGAAGCCAGGCTGGGGATAGACCAAGGGTTGTGTGAGGGGACAGAACTTGAGACCAGCTTGGAAAGGCAAACTGACTTCACATGAAATTACTCAGTCCTCAAGGAAGAGAGTGGGGCAAGAGGGTGAGAATTTGGAGCTCAAAATTCACATTTAAAATTATTTTACATGTAATTGGAATTTATTTAATAATGAGATAAATTTTTAAAAAAAGCTAAGCTGGAGACAAATGGCAAAATTTGATATCGTACATAGTTTCAGAACTATGTACTAGGAACTTCTGGGCTTACAAATCCAAGAAATGAACCTGCCTTCAAGGAACTTCCAGTCTGGTTGGAAAGGGAGGCAGTAGACATATGACATTTTAAATGATCATTCAGAAAATAGCCCTGAGTTCCCTCCTGTAGTCTTGACAGCTTCTTCAGACCAGCATGTGATTGATTGTCTAAAGCCTTGAGCAGCCAGGGAGGCACCCGGGGAGATCTTGAAATAGAAGGAGCGGAGGGAAGACTGCTTTCATGGGGTTCTGGTTTACCCCTTGCTGGAGTCCCCTCAGAGTCAACATTCTAAGATAAAACTGGCCTGCCTCCCATTGAGTGGGATGTGCATAACCAAGGCAACCATGTAGAGATACCAGGACACTTGCAAAAGAATTAAAGTTTTGCATCATAAAAATGTGGCACAAAAGTAATTTGAGACATAAGAAAGTGGCCTTGGGATCAGTTCTCTATGTGGAGCATCTCAGAGAATGGCAAAAAAAGGAGGAGCTGACGGCTCAGAGAAAGCCAGGCTGCCTGTTGCCTTGGATAGCATGCTCTCCTCCTCCCAGCTCTGTTCTTGGGGGGCTGGGAGTGGAGGCAGGGTATGTCACAGGAGCGCCTCCTTCCTGGCACCGCTGGTATTGTGTCTGGTCACATATTGAACAGAAAATAACCCTTTGTTATACCAAGGAGAAAATTGAAGGCGCTCCTTTGACCTCCGAAGGTATATTTGTCATTGAATCAAATTCAGGGTCCTCAAAAATCCAATCTATGTGGTCTAGAATGCAAGAGTACAGAAACCCACTCTCCATTCCAGTCTCTGTATCAGGCCCCAATACATCTAACTAGGGTTACCATATCCCTTTGCGTGTTGCAGGGGCAGTGGAGAAGCCTGCAAGGGGAGTTGTCCAGTAGCTCATCTCAAGCTCCAGATGGCAAGGCTCTCTAATGGCTTTGGGTCATGAAGTTAACCCAGTAAGAGCATGGCCGCTGCAGGACTTCTTGTCCTCTGGTCAAGGGAAATTCTGAGTAGTTTTTTCCCCTTAGGTCCTGTGATTTCCTTGGTGTACCCACCTCCTTCCCCTGAGTGGTCCACTGACTTGTCCAGGGTCCTCCAACAATATAGGTCAGAGTCAGGACTTGAATTCATTTGACTCCCAGCTCTGCCTCTTCACACATTGCCACCATATTTAAAAACCAATCAAGAGGTCCTTAGGCCCTCCAAGAGTGTGCACTTCTGGTGGTAGAACTGTAGTTTCTCCCACACTGCTCAAATTCCAGACACCTTCAATACCCACCCAGAATAAAACTCTAACTCTTTGGTTGGTTCAATGAGGACCAGAGGAGCAGTGATTTGGGGAGGTAAAGCTTGGGTCAACATATCTTCCATGATGACTTCTCAGGCATTTTAGCCTGAGAAAGCCCACACAGAACAAGAGGCTTGGCTTTCTCCAGAATCGCTGCCTGCCATAACTTTGGTCTCCCAGCCTCCGGGACAGTGCAGTTCAATGGTTATAAAACAGCTGCTCTGATCTTGGTGCTCTCCTGGCTCTCTTTAGTTCAGAGATTGAAGTGATGTTGTCCTCCTTAGGCCATTACAAGCTCTTGGGGAGAAGGCATGCCCTCAGGGGAACAACTTGAGGAGGGGATGATCACTGGAGAAGGTGTCCCCTACAGTGGGCCTGGAATGAGAGACTTTAGCAGAAATTGGAAGGACAGAGTCCATTCCAAAGAGAGAGAGGATGATTGTAATCAAAACAAAGAAAGTTCCAGAAGTAGATGGAGAAAAGCCCTATTTTCATTATTACCAGTATTATTCAAAGGAATATGAATTAATTAAAATATGTTTAGATCCACTTGTAAATGACTCAATTAGGATAATTAAATAATCATTGTTTTTGTTGCACATTGTCTTTTTGTGGGCATCAACTCCTCCTGGGAAATCCATCAGACTTTGATAGACAAATTTTTCATTATTTCTAACTTGTAAGGAAATTCAATTAAAATAATACTTTGCAACTTCTGTGAAAAATCAGGTTCCAAGTAATCAGTTTTGTTCACTTTCTGTTTAGAGTGGCATTCGTGGCAGCCTGGGGAAAAGAGGAGTGAGGGAATTATAATGAATTTTCAAATGAATTTATCATTTTGAGCAATTTTGATTGACATCAAACCTTGTTAACTCATAAAGGTTTTTTAAAGAGCAATTAAAGGACAAGATTTCTTATGATAATCATTCTAATGTAACGGCAGGTAGAGTATCAGGAAGAAGTATAGCTGAGCTTCCTTCTGCCTCCCAAACACACAGTACCTCCAAAAAAAATTTAGAAAACTTATTTTTCTGAATTCTTATGGAAAATCCAAGAAAAAAAGTGTCATTTTTCCAGACCAGTTCCCCATAGGGAGATGGGCAGAGAAGTCTGTGAACACTGGAGAGGGCGTCTAGCCCTGGGGATGGTCCCAGGATGGAGAGAAGCAAAGTTCTAAACCTTTCCAAGAGAGTCTGAACTTGTACAGGTTGTGCAGCAGCTCCTGGGTGCCCTCCCTAGTCTGGATCCCAGCTCTAAGGCTACTGAGGAGGGATGGAGAAGATTGCAGCTATGGCAGGCCCCCCTGAATCTGACCCAGGAGTGGGCATGATCCCCCTTCAGTCTCAAGTCTAGTCTGAAACCTGCAAGGGAATAACAAGGACAGGAACTGTAGACCCCAACAACCTCTGCTGCTTC
This sequence comes from Macrotis lagotis, assembly GCF_037893015.1. NCBI lineage: Eukaryota > Metazoa > Chordata > Mammalia > Peramelemorphia > Peramelidae > Macrotis > Macrotis lagotis. The sequence goes on from NC_133665.1 coordinate 175,922,848, forward strand.
AATACAGCAACTCCTGTACAGTTTGTAGTCACTGAGAATCACAGGGCCAGGGTCATACACAATTGTGTGGGAGGCAGGACTTGAATCCAAACCTCCAGCTGCCCAATGCTGAGTCCACCTGCAGTCCACCAGAACTCCAACCAGGGAAGCCCAAAGGCATATTGCTCAGACCCAAAGCCAGGTCAGGGCTTTATAGAGCTCCAGTGAAGATGACATTCGGGTGGTGGGCAGTGATCAGATGTTGCCCTAGCCCATACTATTTTGAGAGCATTGAAAACTTTCAGGTCCCCACACCCAGTGTCCTGAGATTCTAGATACATAAAAGAGTAGCCAGTAGACCCTTACAAAAAGTTCCCAGAGCTTGGACCCAACAAAATGTTTGAAGCTAGAAAGTAGATTAGAAGAAAGAGCAAACAAACAATGACAACAAAAAAATCCCATGATCAAATGTTATTATGACAACAGGGATCCTCAAGACATAAGCCCATGAAGAGTGACTGCAAAGCATCTACAAGCAAAGCCTCAAAGGAAGACACAGCTTGGGCACAGCTTCAAAGAGAATTCTTATAAAAGACTAGCATTTAAAATGTCTTAAGATGTAAATGAAATGAGAACCTGGGGGAAATGGAAAAGAAATGAGAGGGGAATTAAGAGCGTGAATCGAGACACCTAACCATACCAGAGCAAGTAAGACCAGTAGATGCAAGAAATAGTAAAACAATCTAAAGACTAAAAAAGTAGAAAAAAATGTAAAATAACTAACAGCAAACACAACCAATCTGGATGTCCTGAAAGCCATGACCAATAAAGAAAGAAATCTTAAAAGAAAACTGGCCAGGTCTCTTAGAACTACGGCAAAGTATGAAAAAGAAAGAATCTGCTGGTCATCTCCCAAAAGAAACTCCAAAGACAAACTCCATGGAACAGCAAAGCCAAAATCCAGAAATTCCAGGTCAAAGAAAAAATACTACAGCTACAAGAAGAAAAAAAGAATCCAAGAACCAAGGAGTCACATTCAAAATTACACATGATCGCAGATAATCACCTAAAGAAGTGGAAAGCTTAGAATATAATATTCCAGAAGACAAAGGATATAGAGTTGGAACCAAGAATAAAGTCAGAAAAACGGAGTTTAATCCAACAGGGAAGGAAAAATGAGGCTCTATTGAAACAAAGAAGTTCTAATCATTGATTAAAAAAAAGACTGGAGCTGCCTAGATAGAAACTTTGAAGTTCAATCATAAGAAATAGAGGGGAAAAATAAGATTGAGCACCTAAGCTAAAGGATAAACTGCTTTCCAAACTCACTTGGGGAAATGATCCATACCTCCCCTCATTATTATCGTTTCTGGGTGATATTAAAGGAAATCTAATTAGAGGACTGGGAGGATTCTCTTATGTTTTGGTGATCTTAAAATAAGAATGGAAAGGGAGGGGAAGAGGGACCAACTAGCAGGGAAGGGAGAGAAAGGATAGGAGCCAGCCCGCAGGCCTACCAGGCCTAGCTCCGTCATCAGGGCCTATCTCTTCTGGACTGGTAGGAGTATTACAGGGGTTGGGAGCAATTTAATTTTAACATTAAAGAGAATTTCTTCTCTGCCCTGCTGCTTCACCTTGGGACTTGAAGCCTTTCCATCTCACTGATGCAGACCTCTTATCATCCTTCCCCATTAGAATGGAACTCCTTGAAAGCAGGAACTGGCTTTTCTGTTTGCATCAGGGATTTTTCCTTCAGTCATTCAAGATTTAGAACATGTTCCAATGCAAATAAACTGGGACACAAAGCCTTATTGCTCTTAAGGTATTTGTTTTTCAAGAGAAATTTTGGAGAAGAATGTTTGACAAGTCTGCACCGTTGCTGGGGCAGCCTTCAGGAGAGACCAGAGCTCATTGTGTCCAGTTTAGGAAAGACATGACATGGGACCTCCACCTCCATGCCCATCACGGGGAGAAAAATGAGGCCGGTTTCACAAATTGAATATAACCTGAGGATTAACATGTGGCGAAGGGCTTTGGAAGTGGACTTACAGCCCTTATGAATAGCCTTCAAACATGATTGCCATTTTTAATGAGTTTTACTTAATAAAGCACAAAAACCTCCCTTCTGACATGGGAGCATTTTTAGTGGTAGTCTTTGGAGCCCTTTCTTAGTGTCCCCTCCCACCGCCAGCAGTGCCAGTCCTGCTTCTTGGGACTAGTGCATGGCAACAGCGTCACCAAGAGGTCGCCTCTGTGGACTTGTCATTGTTGTCCCATTGTCAGTTGTCCATCAGTCTCCTCGCTGGGTCATGGGCACTTTATGGATAATTCAGGGCTGCATTTCCCCCTTTATATTCAGGTTCATTAACTGCTCACTACTTTTGAGCTGTAATGAGGTTTAAAAAATTGTCCAGTCCTGAAAAGAGAGTTGATTTTGCTAAGCTACAGATAAATCGGATGAACAGATGTTCTCATGCAACTATAAAAATGATAGACTAAAAACTGTATTTTATAGTTACTGTAATATCTATGCTGTCAGAGAAACTGTTGAAGTATGCAAGTTGCTTAGCGGTTGGTTTAAATTCCATCGACACCTTAAACAGAAAACTGTTTCTCTTTCATCCTGTTACTTAATTCTGTGTCTGCTATCTCTGGCTAAATGGCAAGCCTTGATACACTTAAATATACATTTCTAGGTGTGCCTGTGAGAAGCTCTAAGTTGTAAATCAGTGTGCATCCCAAATGCTTGCTGCCATTCATTGTTTGTGGCTCTGTGCCTTGAACTGAGATGGGCAGTTAGTGAATCTGAGAGGGAAGCAATGAGCCTGGGACTGCTGGGGCAAATTCCCTTCAGGATGGGGGGCTGCGGTGGCTATGAGCAGAAGGAGGAGATATTACCACCTGGTAGCTGGATGACCTTGGGCAACTGGTTTAACCTCTCTGCACCTCAGTTGCTTCATCTGTGAAACAAGATGAGAAATAACTGCAGTGCCTTTTCTCACAAAGTCATTAGTTTCAAATGGAAAAAAAAATGTTTATACAGCATTTTACACAGCATTCTAAAATACTATATAAATAACATCAGCTGTTATTGTTGTTAATATAATAATTCTAAGACAATACCCCTTTGTTCTTGTTATCTAAGTGACTACAAGATCAAAATTTTTAAAAAATATCTTATTGCTTTTTACATGAGTTATTTCTCTTTATTATGGCTCCTATACAAGCACCAAATGAAAGAGAATCTCTGCCCTTTGTGTATACATAACTTCCCATTTCATGGGGCTTTGTATAGATGCATGGAGAGGAAGGGGGGTGGAGAAACAGATATTTCAAAGTCTTCATAATGGTAAGGTTATCAAAATAGTTCACAGATAAAATGACCTTGTACTGTTTGCATGGAATCCTCAGAACACTAACATCTCCTTAGTGAAAAGTATACTAATGGAAAAGCGATTGTTCTGACCATCCATGTTAGAAAAAACAAAGTGGATGAGCAACATTTATTCTCCAGATTATAATTCAAAGTCAGGTGGGTAGCCCATCAGAATAGTTTTAGCAATACTTATGACTTGTTGAAGCTTTGCAGATGAATAATGAACCAGACCAAGAACTAAATAAGCATATAGACTCAGGCTAGATTGAATGAGAGAAACTGAAATATTTCAAGATAAATATGCTGAATGGGAGGAGAGGGGACTTAGAGTGTCCAAGGGGATCAGATACTTTCCCAATGCTACTTTAAGGCTACAAATCAAAGCATATCACAATTTCAGAAGAATTAAAATTACAAATAACTTAAAGGGACACAAGAAGATGATGCATGGTAGGTATAAGCAGGCATGTTGCCAGTGATATGTGAAATGGAATATAAGACATTATCAAGGAAATGGATGATTAGGAAATGGATAGGAATAATTCTTATAGCCTGAAAGAGAAATGAGAGAGGGACAAAACTGTTACCTTAACCCATTTTTATTCTTGAGATATAGTATAAAGACAAGAGAGAGGAGACCTTTAGCATGTAGAAAAATGGCACCAAGAATTGTGATCAACCTCAGTGGAAGAATGCCCACACAAATGATCTCACAGATCTACCAGAACTCAGTTTTAGATTCTACATATTCTCTATATCTTGTACACAGAAAGCTGTCCATTGAAAGATCAGAATGCTATGGCACAATGATGAGGTAGGCCTTAGTTACTAGGGTCAATAAACCATGTAAAGCCATTAGACTCCTTTAACCCTATCTTAAGCTAAAGGAAATAACGTTCTGTCTTTAGTAGAAATTGGTTCAGTGGACATTTTTTCTTTGCCTATCAAAACCAAATTCCTAGAGCTGAACTTCCTCAAAATTGCCTTTTAGGATGTATATCGGCATCTTAAAGTTAGAGACTTTTCATTAAAAAGGAACCCAGCATCCATGAAATTAATTGTGTGTGTATGTGTGTGTGTGTTAAGGAAGGGTTATTGAAAAGTACCTACTATTTGCCAAACACTTTTCTAAGCCCTTTGTTACTGTTCTCTCAATTGATCTTCACAACCACCTGGTGCTTTTTTATCTCCATTTTATAACTGAGGAAATTGAGACAAACAGTTTGCTGATATAAAAGTTTCCTAATATAGATCAGTGTTAAGACTCAAAATAAAATCTTTTAGGCCAAATTTCAGTTCTTCCATGTCTTACTGTGTTACTTAGCAGTGTTGATACCTAGACTGGATACCTAATTGTTGGGTATGTTTTAGAACAGATGACCATTGAGATCTCTTCGAACTCTGAAATTCTGTGATTCCATTTAATGTAGAGTTTATTGTTCAGTCATATTCAGTCATGTCTAACTCTTCATGACCCCATTTGGGGTTTTCTTAGCAAAGATAACTGGAGTGGTTTGCCATTTCCTTCTCCAACTCATTTTACAGATGAGGAAACTGAGGAAACAGGGTTAAATGACTTGCCCAGGATACATGTAGTAAGTATCTAAGGCTAGATTTTAATTTAGGGAGATAAGTATTTCTGACTCCAGGACTAGCACTCTATCAACTGTGCCACCTATCTGTATTCATTTAATACAAAATATTAAGTTAAAAAATTTTATAGCTTTTATAACTTTATAGTTTTTTAATACAAAGTATTAGTTATAAATATGCTTATTAGAATACATGTCAATCACAAAACCTACAACATTCACAGTCTGAGTCTGAATCAGATTAAAATGTAACCAGGAAGTATTTAGCAAAATAAATAGAAATATAGTAGAATGCAAGTAATAAATGGTTTTCTAAATTTTTAATGTCTCCTGCATTCTTATGTAAAAATTCTGTTTGAATATGACAATTTGAAATATAAATAAGGATTTAAATTTCTTTGTGGTAGATTCAGCTTTGTAACTTTTATTATTTTATTATTCTTTGTTTTTTTTTTTTGGATAATGACTAGAAGGAAAAAAATTCACATGTTGAGAACATTCTTGATAACATAGCTAGATGACCATTCTGCAGAAGGCATGATAAGAAGTCTCCCAAATACTTGTATGGTTGAGAGAGGGAAAAGAATTATTTGGTCCGGCATAAGGAGGTTAAATAAAACTAAGAAAAGCGAAATTTTGGCTGAATATCAAAATGTCTTCATGACAGTGAGCCAAAAATGAATTATGGGCTTGTCTAAAGTAAGTCAGTAAGTACTCCATCATGTAAAACACAACATGTGTAGCCAAGGTCTGAGCAGTAAACTGAGCATGTTTTTCTGTCATAGAGAGGGATCCTGAACTGGTCCTTTCCCAGACAAGGTAATAAGTTAAGCCCTTTCCTTGACCTAATTTAATTCCTTTTTTTCTTGAGAAATAATAAAACCTTAATTACACAGCTACTTAATATCATATTTACTCCATCCATAAAATCAAATTTTAGATTATTTTATTTTGTTGTCATTGCTTTGTGATGCCTTGATCCTGGTTGCCCATGCATATTTAAACTCATCAATGGTACAGGATACCTTGTCAGATTAAGTGATTGTTATGCTAAGTTTGGTTAATCAGTTTCATTTTAAAGTAGGAATTCTTAACCTTTTTTGTGGCATGGGCTCCCTTTCACAGTCTGATGAATTGTGTGAACCCCTTCTCAGAGATGTCTTTAAATTAATAAAATAGAATACTTAGGATTACAAAAGGAACCACTTCCATTAAAATTCAGTTATCAAACTATCAGAAAACTAAGTTCATGGACTCAAGATAAGAACCCCTGAATTAAATAGGAATATTCAAAGAAATGATAAGGGGAAATAATTCAGCATAAAGAACTTAGATTATTTGTGTCCTTATTACCTCTAAACCCCATTAAAATCTCCTCATGATGTGAATTACATACCAGTAACTGCAGTGTGATGTAAAGGAACAACCCCCGAACTCTCATTCTGGTCCTAACCCTGAGTGCAAATCATTTCTGTGTGTTCTTTCATGTTTAATGGGAAGGAGTATATGGATTCTAGGGGTTCTTGCAGAAGTCATATAGCCCTAGAGCAGACAAGGCTCTTATTGGGTGCTCTAGTCACTCAGTAATTTATTTAGTGTTCAATTTGATTTTAAAATCCTTTGTATGAAGTCCAAGACACACACCTACCTGACTCCAGTTTCTAGGAATGCACAGAAGTAAGATTATTGTGACTGGATTTTTGTATGTGAGAGCAATAATGGCAAACAGTTGCAGTGGAGCCTCCCTGCCTAGTTGCTGGAGTAAGGAGACCTTTATCAGCCTCAAGAGAAGAGGACCAAATGACCAATTGTGGCTCTGGATAATCTTGTCATCCAGTTACTTGCAAAAAATAGACTATAGCATCCAGGTTAGACCTTGTGATCAGACTCTTCAGTACCAGATGTTTTTATGCACGATCATTTTTGAATTCACTGATCAGTATTCAGTGCTCTGTCACATACTCAGTGTAGCCACCAGCGTTCCTTGTAACTCGGACTGATTCTAGAGAAATTACTCAAACTGAGGCACAGATGTTTATGGATTTGATGGGGTTGGATGGTGCTTTCAAACTCCTCACAGGGCCACTAGGGAATGACTTCATTGGAGCAACAGAGCATTGATAGACTTGGATAACTGGGGAGAGAATGTAGGCTTCTTACATCTGGTAACTCATGTTTGCCTTGGACATGCTCTTTATTATTTCTGTGTCTCTGGAGCTATACAGACATTACTCTCAATAACCCTGGTGGTTGTGAGAATTGCTTTGGAAGTCTCACTGACCACCCATCTCATCATCATCCTCTCCTCCCTGGCCCTTTGTCTCTGGAGAGCTCCTCAGTCTGTTTCAGTAATTAGGTCTGGCTTGGTATCCTGGGACAATAGTGATCCATCAAGTCTACATGGTCACCTTCTCTTTTGCTTTTTGGAATTTATATTAAATGAAAAGTTAGAAGTAAATCACGACAGTACAGAGTCCCCCACTTGGGAAATCTCCTAATATTTGGACAGTTTGGGCAGAGGTTTGACCTTTTTCCTAACTTGAACTTACGTTTATCTAGAACTAATTCTTGGCCTCTTTGTAATTTAGACAAATAAAGTTACTAGAAATAAACAGATCATGCTAAAATGTTCACTCATAGACCAGAGACAGTTGTGGAGAGATAAACACACTTCCATTGGATCAGCACATCTTAGGAGAACTGAAAATTGCAGACAGACAGAACTAGCTTTGAAAGAAGCTGCACAAAATACCTGTACCTCCCTCCACCCTGGGAGTAGAGCCCAACTTTAACATAAAGTTAAAAGTCAAGAACAAGGCTGGAAAAAAATGAGCAAACAACAATAAAGAAGATCGTGACCAAAGAAAGTTACTATGGTGAAGAGAAGATTTAAAAAATCAGAAGACAACGAAGTCAAAACTGTTACATCCAAAACCTTAAAGAAAAATTTCTTGTAAATTGGTATCAGGTTCAAAAAGCTGAAAAAGGAATTTAAAAATCAAGCAAGGTAGAGGAAAATTTGGGAAAAGAAATGAAAGTGATGCAAGGAAATCATAAAAAAAAGTCAACTACTTGGGAATGTAGACCAAAAAAATCATTTAGAAATTAATATATTAAAAAGCAGAAGAGGCCAATTTACAAATGAGGCACAAAAATCAATTTAAGAGAATTCCTGAAAAAGCAGAATTGGCTAAATTGAAAAAGATATACAGAAATTCACTTGGGAGAAGAAATCCTTTTTAAAAAGGTTACATGGCTACATGGAAAAATATGTACAATAATTCACATAGGAAAAGATCTCCTTTAAAAATTAGAGTTTGCCAAATTGAAGAGGAGTTACAAAAACTCAATAAAGAAAATAATTCCTTAAAAATTAGAATTAGTCAAGTGGAAGGTAATAACGCCATCAGGCATCAAGAAACAATCAAACAAAATCAAAAGAATGAAAAAAGAGAATGTGAAATATCACTTTGGAAAAACAACTGACTTGAAAATAGATCCAGGAGAGATAATTTAAGAATTTTTGAACTACCTAAAAACTATGATCAAAAAAAGATCCTAGACATTATATATCAAGAAATCATCAAGGAAAGCTGCCCAAAGATGCTAGAACCTAAAAGTAAAACAAATTGAAAGAATCCACCAATTACTTCATGAAAGAGATCCCAAAATGGAAACTCCCAGGAATATTATAATGACATTCCAGACCTCCCAGGACAAGGAGGAAAAGTAGCCAAAAAGAAACAATTCAAATATTGTGGAATCACAGTCAGGATAAAGATTTAACAACTTCTACATGAGAGGATCAAAGAACTTGGAATATGATATTCTGGAGGGCAGTAGAGCTAGGATTATAAGCTAGATTATAAGCAAGACTCACCTACCCAGCAAAATTGAGTGTAATCCTTTTTTGGGGGGCTGGGGAATGGATTGTTTAATGAAATAGCACAGTTTCAAAAACTTCTGGTTTTGTTTTTTTCATTCATTCCCTCAATTTCTAATCCTTTGCCACTACAAAAAGATTTTTGTACATGTGGGATACAAACAGTTTTATTGCCATTTGGGCATCATTCCCAAATTGCTCTCCAGAAAGGTTGGATCAATTCATAACTCCACCAGCATGCTTTAGTGTCCCAGGTTACCCACATCCTCTCCAGTATTTATCATTTTCCTTTTACTGTCATATTAGTCAATTTGATAGGTGTGAGGTAGTGCCTCAGAGTTGTTTGAATTTGCATTTTTCATGTGACTTCAGAAAGCTTTAATTTCTTCATATCATTGACCATTTTATCAATTTGGGAATGACTTGTATCCTTAAGAATTGACACAGTTCTTTATATAGTTGAGAAATGAGATCTTAATCAGAAACATTAGTTATATAAATTGTTTTCTAGCTTTTTACTTTCCTTCTAATCTTGGTAGCATTCGTTTTGTTTGTGCAAACCCTTTTTAATTTAATGCAACCAAAATCATTCATTTTGCATTTTATACTGTTCTCTATCTCTTGTTTGGTTATAAATTCTTCCCTTCTTCTTACAACTGACAGATAAACTATTCCATGTTCTCCTGACTTACTTATGATATCATCCTTCATGTATAAATCATGGACCCATTTTTACTTTATTTTGATATAGGGTATGAGAACTAAGTTGCTTAGTTTCTCTTTAGTACTATTTTCCCAGTAGTTTTGGTTAAACAATATTTTTTAGGCCAGGAGCTGGAGTCTTTGGGTTTTTCAAACAGTAAATTACTGTTCTTTTAATACCCAAACTAGTCAACTGAGCCACTGCTCATTTCTTAGCCATTTACAAATAGTTTTGATGATGGTCTATTTATAAGATAGTTTAGATGTGCTTTGGACACCTTCTTTTGCATTTTGTTTCATTGATTCCCTTGATATATTTGACCTATTGTTCCTTCAGATGAATTCTTTTATTATTTTTCCTAGCTCTAGAAAATAAATTTTTGGTAGTTTGATTGCTATGGCACTGAATAAATAGATTAATTTAGATAGAATTGACATTTTTATTATATTGACTTGGCCCACCCATGAGCAATTAACTTTGTGTGAAAAGTGCTTTGTAATTGTGTTCATATAGTTGTCTTAGAAGGTAGAATTCAAAGTATTTTAATATTGTCTTCACTTATTGAATTTCTCTCTCTTGCTGCTAGGCTTTGTTCATAATATATAGAAATGCTGATGATTTGGGGTTTATTTCATGTCCTACAACTTAGTCAAAGTTATTATTTCAAATATTTTAGTTGATTTTCTAGGATTCTCTAAGTACACTATTATATCATCTGCAAAAAAGTGAGTTTGGTGTTCTCATTGCCTATTCTAATTCCTTCAATTTATTTTTTCTCATTGCTAAAGCTAATTTTTCTAATATAATATTGAATAATAGTGGTGATAATAGGCATCCTTGTTTCACCCCTGATCTTATTGGGAATGCTTTTAGCTTATTCCCATTACATATAATACTTCCTGATGATTTTAGATAGATACTTAATGAACTGAGTCAGATTTATAAAAATAAATGGTCAATTGATAAATGGTCAAATAGGCAGTTTTCAGACAACATAATTAAAGCTATTTTTAAGTATGTGAAAGAAATGCAAATTATAACAACTCTGAAGTACCACCCTGTACCTATCAGATGGGCTTATAAGATGGAAAAGGAAAATGACAAATGTTGGATGAATTATGGAAAAACTTTTTTTCTTGCGTTTTTTGTTTGTGGATTTGTTTGGGGTTTTTTTTAGGTTTTTTGCAAGGCAAATGGAGTTAAATGGCTTGCCCAAGGCCACACAGCTAGGTAATTATTAAGTGTCTGAGGCCGGATTTGAACTCAGGTACTCCAGACTCCAGGGCCGGTGCTCTATCTACTGCACCATCTAGCTGCCCCTGGGGTTTTTTTTGATCTATGTTTTTCACAACATGTGTAAATAATGTTTTGTATAGTTGTACATATATAACCTTTATCTCTGAATGAGTGGGGAGGAGAAAGAGGAAGAAATTTTGGAATTCAAATTTTTTTTAAAGAATGGGTTGGGAGGTTTTTAAAATATTAATGTATTGGACAAGTCACAACCCCATTTCCTTGCCAAAAAAAAATAAAAAAAAGATTATTATAAAATGTATATGGAGAGGAAGGAGAGAGAGAGAGAGAGAGACAGTCAGACAGACAGACACAGAAACCTAAATTATTTGGGAGACCATTCTAGGATTATCCCAATGCAGGCAAAAGGCTATTGGGATTTACATGAGATGGTACTAGTAGTGGCTGAGAGATTTCAGTCATAGATATAAAAACTACTTAGTCAAGGATTGACTGTTAAGAAGTAGTGAGAATATATAGCCAAAAGGGACTCCCAAGTCTTCAAAGCTAGACAACTGGATGGATTTTTCAAAAGAAATTCAGGATGAGGATACAGTCCCATATTCTTCTGCTAAGTTGGTCCCAAAGAAAGAGCAGCTGAATTTCTTCTCTCTTTAGAGTTCATATAGTCAACCTAAGAGGGTGAAACTAATTTTTTTAACAGTCACTAATGACCCTAATATCAGTTAACCAATTGACAAACTGAGACAGGTTTGAGGATCTAGGGGATGAATTCCAAGGTATCTGAGTGTAGCACTTTTTCAAATAAAATATTTGCAGCAGCATTTTCTAAATAGTTTTTTTCACTATCTTTTGTAGCCCGTCAATCAAGGACGTCACTATCAGAAAGAAATGGATCCTCCTTCTCCTTCTAACCCTCGGTGAGTAATCATCACCTTTCCTGATGTTGAGAGTTGTAAACTGCTTAGAAAATTGATTTGAGCTTTATTCATTCTGTTTTTCTTAAGCTTAAATGCTAATCATGACTTCATTGGCAAATGATAATTTTAAAATTATTTTTCTATAACTTTAGTTAAAGTAAACTTCTGCAAATTTAAATAGCCATTTCATATTCCAGAATGTCTTGCATCTGAATACCATTATTTTTAAAACTTCTCATATTTGTAAAGGAACATGGGATAATCCAGTCCAACCACGCCATTGTTATTCATGATTTAGATGGACATGCTATTTCCAAGTTTTCAATGTGCTTTTTCTTTTTCTTTTTTTTTAATTTTTAAATATTTTATTTGAGTTTTGAGTTTTACAATTTTTCTCCCAATCTTATTTTCCTCCCCCCCCCCATGGAAAGCAATCTGTCAGTATTTATTTTGTTTCCATGTTGTACCACTGATCCAAATTGAGTGTGATGAGAGAGAAATCACATCCTTAAGGAAGAAATAAAAGGTATAAGAGATAACAAGATCAGACAATAAGATATCTGGTTTTTTTTTCTAAAATAGTCCTTGAATCAATGTGCTTTTTCATAGCAGTGTTCCCATATTCCATTTGAGGAAAGTGAGGCTCAGAGCAGGAGTCCTACAACTGATAAAGATTAGACCATTTGGAGAAATAAAGTTTGAAATAGAAACCTTGTAAATAAATGAACATGTTTGATTTTCAGTTATATATTCAGTTATACATTTTCAGCAAGATTTATCTATCTTATTATTAATAAGATTCATAAACTGTTTCCTAATAGAATCAATAGATAAGAAGAATATGTAATTAGTGTCTATCAGCATTGTCCTTTCCTCATAAATAACTATTTCTAAAGTACTTGGAGGCAAATTTATGTGTTTAGAATAAATGTTTATTTCCTTCAAGTCCTCAGGAAGTGACAGCAGCATAAGAGAGGGTAGAGTCTGACTGCTCTTGGACTCTTTCCTCAACCTCTTGAAAGCCTCAGCATGTCCAGGAAACTCTCCCAGTTACATAGGCAAGAGAAAGTTCCCCCATGCAAAGGAAAATTTGAAGAAAAAATTTAATTTTCTGGGCAACACCTTATTTTTCATGATTCTTTGAAAGTAAACCATCTTCCTCCCAAAGAGCATAGATCCTAGATGAATGGCGTTGGAATAAAGTGGTGGAAGGAACCCTGGCACAGCACCACAGCGGCCCAGAGCTCAGGTTATGGCCTTCTTACCACTTGGGTAGCAGGGAGACTTTGGGCCAATCAAGCTTGTCTTTAGAATTCAGTTTCTTTTTATGTAAATCAAGGGGCTTAAAGATGCCCTCAAAGCCCCCACCCCCAATCTCTGCTGTCTTCTTAGAGCTGCCTTGCTACCCGAGGCATCACAAGAGAGTAATAAGATCAAGCATCCAAATGAGACACAAATAAGTCTTATTACTTCAGAATCAGACTGCTTGTTTTCATTTGTGGCTATGATCTGTTCACAGAAGGTGAGGAACCTTCTATATTTAAATTCCTTTAAGTTTAAACTGAAAACACTTTCTGCAGAAAAATTTCATGTAAAATCATATACTTGAGTTCCAGAAAATAACTCTACAGGTACAAGATTAAAAGTTTGCCTGAAAAAGATCGAGGAGTTTCATGTTCCCTCAGCATACCTCAGGTCCCTCAAAATGCTCATGTGTCCTGAAGCTGTTTGTAGAAAGGCACCTACCTTCCTACTGCCCTCTTCCCTGGTCAGACCACTCCTGAGTTCTGTGCTCAGTCTGGGGTGCCCCCTTTTGGAAAAGCCCAGAAGGGGCTGCCCAGGATGGTGAAGGGTAAATAGATAGCAAGCTTTCTTTCACTCAGTAAGTGTTTAATGACTCAGGAAAGGTCATTTACAGATTCCTTTATTGAAATTAAAAGCCAAATTTCTTCAAGGAAAAAAGTAGTCCACTTAATTTGCCAGTATGTTATCCATCAGTTTTTGAGAAAATTATTTTACAGTCAATCAGAGAATCTGTAAATCACCCATCAGACTGTTGTATAGTAAATTCAGCAGCCTTTGTGATTTGCCAAGAAGGCATTATTGGGCCATAAATATAAAAGGTGATATAATTATGAGGTCAGCATGTATCATCATATAAAAATTGGAGAAATCAGATCTTATTAAAAAGAATTTATAACTAATAATTGAAAGCTATGCCTCATCTTGTGACATTTATTTATTTTATATCTTACCAACCATATCCTGGGCTATTATATTATAAAGAGCATACTTTAAAAGCTACAGATAATTAAAATGGAAAAATAAAAGAATTCTGAAAAGTCATAAAAGTCAGAGCCCATCATCCTACCCACTTAACTCACTGGCCCTTCCAGGATAAGGCTTAGACTCCAGGGCAACTGTCCAGTGGTGAGGCCCCAAGCAGAGACAGGCAGGACCTCAAGCCTTAGAGCAGCATGGCCTCGGTGAGGTCCCAGACCTTTGGAGGGGCTCAGGCAGGGGCACAGTGCTGCCTCCCTTAGGCTTAGACACGCTGAATCAAACCCAGCCAAATGGATGCCAGTTTTGATACCATGGTTTATTTTCAAATGCCTTCTAGAATTCTAGGTTTTGCTCTGTTCTTGGAGCAGTCACATTTATTTATATGTTTGTTTAGAGTCCTGCAAACAGTTGGGGATCTTTTTGCTTAGTCCTTGATTTTATAAAATAAGCCATGATTACCTTCTGGGTAGCAGCTCCTAGAGATGGAGCCCATAATCAGGGCCTTCTTTCAGAGTATGATGACACTTGCTATTCTTGCTTTAGCTTAGATAAATTAGGAGTAAAAGCAGTGAGAGGCTTGGTTAAGTTTCTTGAGAAAAATATCTAAATAGTTTAACAGAAATAAAAACTTTGAAAAATAACTCTAAAATATCACAACCTTTTTTTTAAAAATATAATCCTTATCCCTGTGCTAAAAATGTCACTGTTGGTTGTGTTAGGACTGGAAATTTTGGTAGCTCTGTCCCATGTTTTTGTGCTATAAACTTATTTCTTTCTATAATTGGCCAATAAAGTCCTCCAGTCTTTGACAGATGATTAATACACACTGACCCTACTTCACCCTGGCTCAGCACAGGCTGACTAAAGCAAGCTCTCTTTTCCTCAAACCCTACATGTATTACATTGGACTGATCTTATGGTCATCATTTTTCTCTGCAGACTTGGGAATTTCCAAATAGAGTAAATTTTATGTCTTTCCTTTCTATTGGTTAATATTTTTTTCCAGTCACAAAGAAAACATATCATTTTAAAAGAAGCATATTAAAATTTGTATGCATTTCATGTTTTAAAAGTTATCTTCTGTTCCCAGTAGCTTCAAAATTAGCATGGATTAACAATTATATGATTTTGATTCATTTTAATTTATGAAAACTGTATTAATAACAAAAGTTAACATTTATGTAGCAATTTATGTGGCAGCAGCAGAAGAGAGGGTCCATAGATTATCTCATTTGATCTCCATTTTACAAATGAGGAAATTGAGACTGAGAAAGGTATAGTGACTTGACCAAGGATTGCAGAACTCTAATAAAGGCCAGAGGCAGGATTCAAATTTAGGTTTTCCATGACTCTAAACCTCTTACTGTATCATACCACCTGCCTGTCTTTTAAGAACATATTATATACATAATTCTTTTAGATTATAGTTAAGTAAAATGTTTTTCATTAACTAATCAAGACAGATAGTTGTTTGTTTTTTGATCTAATACACAGATTCTTTATTTTCAGGATCTGAACTATAGAAAGTAAAATGCCCAGTGTTGAAGGCAGGGCCTTAGTTCAGCTTCTTTGTTTCTCAAAGCCTAGCCACAGTGTACATTTAGCAGTTGCTGCAAAATTGGATTGGATTCAATTGGACTGGATGGGCTGAGATTGGATTGGACTAGGTTAGATCAGACTAGAATGGATCAGAGTAGACTGGCTGAGATGGTTAGAACAGGCATCAGATCTTTTAAGAAGGCAAAAATGTCGGGTCCTGCAGCAAATATATGGAATTCAACCTTGTGGGACCTTTTGAGGGAAGTTTCTTTAATCTAAGCTTCCATGCAACAGATGCAACGAGTGATGTGGTTTTGATTACAATGAACACAGATTTTGATTTCAGTGTTTCTTATTTGATAAAGATTTTATGGAGTGGTGTTTTTTCTTTACTGCCACAACAGTAGCTATAAGGTAATTGAGCCAAACTCAGCAACACTGCCATCATCAGTCTTTAAAGTGAATTTTGCGGAATGGGAATGGCCTGTTTTGAGTTTGCATTCTCACATGTGATTCACATCCCTACACTCCCAGAGGATATTGGGAGCATGGATTGAAACTAAAGACAACAGGTTGGAACAGACCTCCCCCCCCCAAAAAAAGTCATTTTCTTCTTTTGAGGGCATGAATGTGCAGAATGAAACACATTTGTTTTAGCCTTTGCTTCTGTACATACGCATGAGGAAGGAAATCCTATCACTTTATTCTATTCCATGCCTTCCATTCACCTTCTCCAAGAAAGCCTGCAGTCTGATGGAAATGCCTTGAAGTGATTCCTGGCCTTGGAATAACAAAGGACTCCTTGCCACTACTCCCTGCGTCAGTACCAGTCCGATTTCAAGCCTTTTCAAGTCTCAGAGAAGTTGCTCATGATTCTTGGGAAAGTCTGTTTCTGAAAGGGGCCAAGGCTTATTTGACTTTATCTAGAAACTGAAGAACTTGCCTTTTTCTTGAAAAGGGTTCATTCTGATGGATTCTAATCTTATTTTCTTGCTTGCCCAGGATCCCTTGATAGTAGACACTGGTAACTCATGGGAATAGTTCTCTTCTCTCTTGTACCCTAAAGTCTTAATCTGGCCTTCTGCTTTATCCAGTCCAAGCCCATGTCCAGCTTTCTTCCACGCTAGCTATGGGCAGTGTGGTCTGCTATCATCATACATTTGCTATTATCATACAATCAATGAAGGTGTTCATTGCAAATCAGAAAACATGAATCATCTCCCATGCCATGTGATAGATCCTGGGAATGGCAGAACAAAGCAGTCCACACTGCCCAGAAGTAGGAAGCACATGTACAGTGTGTGCACAGAGGAATCATCACAAAGTGGGTAGAAAAATAAGGAAATGTTTTCTAGCGGGGATGATGCACAGGGGAGTAGCGGGGAGATGGACAAAGGCCTTCTGTTTTGGCACCAGCACAGCCTCTAGGGAATCCTGGAGAAAGATGATTGTCAGAGCACCTGGGTAAGGGACCAAGCTGGATGGCTGTACAGCCATGGGTTGGTTTTAGATTGTCTTATTCCTCCTAATCTGACTGGATTGTGGCCCCTTGTGCAGCCTTGGAAAATCTGAATAAACCCTTCACAGAATCATGCCCATCATTGCATAAAGGAAAATATAGAGGATTACAAAGGACACCAATTCTGTTGAAATATAATCATTATAATATTTCTAAAAATTCATGAACCCCAGGTTAAGAACCTCAGTCTTCAACTAAAACAACAATTGAAAGCAAAATAAGTCAGTGTCAAATTGCTGGTTCATCCATCTTTATAAAAAGTATATTTTCCCCCTATATGTTTATCCAACTTGACCTGGAAATAACAAATTATATCACCTGGGGTAGGGTTGACTTCATCCTTGACACATTCAGGGACTCCTGCATGTTCTGCATCCTTTGTTTCTGGAAACTCAAAAGTTCAGGGGATCCCTTAACAATATTGTGAGTTCCTGGGCAAGTCACTTTACCCTATTTGCTTCAGTATTTTCATCTATTAAAATATATTAGCTTTTTTCCTAGATTGCAGCAAGGATAAAATGAGATATGATCATAAAATGTCTTGAAAAAATGCTCTATAAATTATATCATTATTAGTATTCTGCTTTTTTAAAAAGTTCAGGATTCATTATAACAAAATATTGGATATAACTTTAGATTAATAGAATAACAGATTAGTCCTAGGAAAAAGCATGTTTGATATTCTAAGATTATGATCCTTTGGGCTTTTTCAACATGAATCCCCAGACTTCTATCCTGCCAGTGATATCTAAGTATATTTTCCATTTTGAGGGAGCAACCTACCCCCCTGTCTTCTTCTGGGCAATTCTTGTTTTCTCAGTGGCCTTCCCCAGGTTATCCTCCCATGATCTCAGAACCTTCCTCTAACTCCACTGACCTCATTCCCAGCATAGCCTGTCAGGGCTGCCCTGGTTCTCTCTAGCTCTCGCCACGTGGTGAGAGTGTTCCAGACAACCCTCTAAAGATTGCTAATCTTTAGAAGAATTGCTGACCTTCATTGGTGGAGGGATTTTTCACACCAGGAATAAGCACCAAATGTTGGTTGGTTCTTGTCCTTTGTTATCAAAGAAGACCAAAACACCATCACTATGTTTATGACAAATGACAGTATGTCCTGATGTGGCTGATCAGACCAATAAGAGCTCAGAATGCTCTACCACAGGTTGGGCACAAATAGTCCATGTAAGCACACAGATGTCCCATTTTCTTTGAGCTGCTTCCATTCTGCCTTCCTCATAGAAGGCAGCCCCCTCACTGATGAGGGCACACTATGCTGAGCAGTCCTGTGCCAGTGTCTCCTAGGCTGCACAATCAATTCTAAAGTTCTTCAATGAGACCTTCAGATGTCCAGGTACTTCTTCTTCTGACCCCCTTGTGAGCACTTGCCCTACGTGAGTTTTTCATAAAATAGATTTTTGGTCAAGCATACATCTGGCTTACATTCTGACAACATGTCTAGTCCATCTTAGTTGCCCTCTCTGTAATGATGTTGGAATGCTGGGTAGTTTAACTCAAGAAGGGACCTCAGTGTTTGGTATCTTCTCCTGCCAGGTGATCTTCTGAATCTTCTCAAGACAGTTTAAATGGAAGCTGGTAGACTGTCCAGATTTCACAGGCATATAGCAATGAGGTCAGCATGACAGGTCCAGACCTTCAGTCTGATGGTCAGTCTACTCTTCTCTCCCAAATAGCTCCATCATAGCATCACAGAGAGAGTGAGATCTCACCTCCGAGGTCATGGAATCCACCTGAGCCAGAAAGACAGAAGGAGCTGAGAGATAGGGTCGGGATCCAAGTTCACCATGTTCCACTACAGTGGGATGCTGTATCTATTTGACCATTGACTCTCTGAAAAAAATTATGCACGGCACTTTTAAATTAACATTCACTTTAAGTCTGACAATCAGCAAAACAACTCAAGCTCTGTGCTCACTCTAAAAATTTAACAATCAGTTCCAATGTAAGATGGTTCTAGTACCCCCTCACCATTCCACTTTTCCAAAAACTAGGGTGATCTACCCCACATCCCCCCAGAAAAATCCAGAATTCTCTCAATTGATTTTTGACAAGTAGTCAGAGGGGAGAGAGAGAGTCAGTGTTTTAGTCAGATGTAGTCTCTGAATGGAGTTTCTGATCTAATAGTCTCCCTAGATATTTAAACAAGCAAATAGAACTTAAAATTTGTATGATTTTAAAAAGCAGAGATTTCTCTCCCTCAGGTATGTATTTATTCCCTTAATATGATATTTCCTTCCTGTTCATTGATGATATAGTCACCAATTCGGGAAATTGTTTTCTTATTTAAAAACTTTTGCCCTTTGAAGTCAATAACTTTTGTTGTAGAAATGTTAATCCAAGTTTCCATCTTTGTATTATGACTTTTTAAAAAATATTATTTTAGAATTCAACAAATATTAATTCCTGCCACATGTGAAGCATTATGATGATATGCCCTGAGGATACAAATGGAAGGAAGAAACAACCCCTGCCTAAGAGGAGCCTCTAGGCAGATTGAACATCCTAGGAGCTAAATTCCCAGCAAGACCCTTGGACTTACAAGAGGCCTGAGGATTGGGGGCGTTAGAGGTGGGAAGGGAGAACCAGGAGCCTCTTACTTGTGCAAAAGCTTGAAGACAGGAACCCAGGTACCATGCCAGGAAAACAGTGTAAAACTGGCCCCATATTTATGAACTCTGCAGTAGAGTATGGGACAGGAAGGCCTCAAAAATTAGACTACAGATACCAGTTAGACCAAATTTCAGAGTTTTAAGTGCCAAGTAGAGAAGTTTCTCTCTTTTAGGGATGATAGATAACTACTGTAGATGTTTTTGGAATATCAGTTTGAAAAGCAGGCTAAAATCTTTTCAGTAATAAATATAGTATTACCCATTTCTAATTAAAGAAAGAATAACAACTTTTAACAGATTAACTGTGTCAACAATTTTACTGCTCTAGTGAATTTTCCCTGTCTATTCATTTAAAATAAAAAAAAAAAAGAAACTCTTATCCTTCTAGCCATCCATTAAGAAAAACCTGCCAGAATCTGCAACTCAAGTCAACAGAAGGTTATTGGGCATTGCATGTGTAAAGAAAATAGAGTGTGTTGAAATAAGACTAGTTCGAAGTTAACTTCAATTTTTGTGAAAGCATTATTCCTACCAGAAATTATCTCGTTGCATTTGACAAGCTTGAGATTAAAATAAACAAACAACAACAAAAAGCCCTGCAAGCTGATCGACACTTTACTAAGTATGTGAGCATTTGGATCAGAAAAATCGAGCCCAGGGATAGTTTTTAAGTAATAAGCTTCATTATCCTTTACTTGACTGAGAATGAATGTGAACTAACTAAAATTTTGCAGAGCACACTGCCTTTTCTCAAAGTCCTTAATGATATTTATTTTCCAAACTAATAAACTTATAAACAGATGAATCAAAGCAATTAAAGTAGGAAGGACTTAATATTTTCAGTTAAATTAGGTAATAAAACACTTTCAAGCTTTTTTCTTCAATTGGCACCATTTATATCAACTCACTAGTGGGCCACAAAACCTACAATCTGGGCATCTTGTCTGCCCCATGATAAAAAGAAGGTCGAACCTAAAAGAAAATTGCCATAGAGTTATCATTAAAAAAGAATTGTCTGTCAGCCAAAATCTGATCCTACCCCCCTTTTAGTGCAATTCATCTTTATACAGCTTAATGAAATGATATCTTCTTCTTCACTGCTAGAGGGTGAGAAAAATCTATTCATTAGCCTCAAATGTTACCAGAAAATTCTATTATATTTAGTGTTTGGACTCCAGGACTGGGGTGTTCTCTCCTTATGTTATCATTGCCCTTTTTCTGACCTCTTTAACAAGACTTGCTAGAATCTGATATTGCCTTACTTTGCAAAGCACAATTAATTTACATTAGAAATCCAGAGGGGGAAAGATTCCTTGGGGGGGGGGGTGGTTAGATTAATGTAAGGAATGGAAAACAAGAACCCCAGTGACATATTCTGTAAATTTGCTTGTGATTTTCCAAATCTCCACGCTGGCAAAAAAGAAAGTTGCACCGAGGCAAACCGTAAATGAAGATATTATGTATTAGGGATGGAATGAATCTGTCACTTTGACGGATTACGAGGCAAAGAACAGATTAACAGATTACTCATAGTCAGAATGCAGCTCAGTGTGAAAAATGTGCAGGAAATGATAAGTGTTGGTTTGTGCTGATTTAATGATATTTTTAAACTACAATAACACTCTCAGAGTGTAATGTAATAAAGCACTTGCCTTGCATTTTTTAATCATCAGCATATTGCCAGTTTGACCTTAAAATAATTTTGATATCCTTCTTAAAATACTTAGCTTTCAAATCAGTAAACAGCATTGTCTGAAATACCAGGAACAATGACCTTACAGAAATCTTTCAAAAGCTTTATATTCAGGATCTTTTCTGAAGCTAGCAGTGAAAATACAGATTTTAATTCATGGGTTTTGCATAATAATGACACATCTCTTTCTTCAGGAGATTAAATTTTTTCAACAGAAATTGTGACCTTCCATTTAGGATTTACATAAAACCAAAACCATTTTCTCAGTGAAAATCCTCTGTGTAAATGCTGTTGTAATTTGGAAATATGGTTGTATATATATACAGTGGTTCATATACTTGTTTGGTGTCATTAGAAACCATGGACTATTTGAGAAGTCAAATGACTGCATTATATCATGGAAAGAGCAGCAGGTGAGATAATTCAGGATTCTCATATGAATTGAAGACCCTGGATTCTTGGGATAGAGATAGAAATAAGATGAACTTAAGAGTTCTCTAGAAAACCTTGGGTTTTTTAATGTTTATGTTCTTATTGTTGTTCTCACATTTTACTAATGGACATAGGAGCAAAACCGGTTCTGTGTATCATATGAATTAAATATTGTAATTTGTGTAAATCAGTTTTGGTTTCATAAAGTTAGACTGACACTTCTGACATTGCCCTGTGTCCAAAGTAAAATCCCAGTTACATGTAGAGCTTCAAATTAAATGACCAAATCCATGTAAAGATTTTAATATGTAAGGTTTAGGTGATTTTGTATTGACTTATCCTCTCACTCAACCTCTGATAGTTTTACGTAAGATACAATGAACCTTATTTGCAAATAAGATTCCTCTCCCTTTCCCAGCCCTTTGATAGACACGAAACACAAATAAGTGAATGCCATCCGATGGAACCCACCCCCAAAGTACAGCCTCCCCAGCAGAAGGCAGACTCAGGTTTCAGGCAGGTGTGTTTTAGATCCAAGTGAAACTGAACCCAAATAGCTCAGTGAGTTTTTATTTGTTCCATCTCCCTTAATACATTCATATACAGGTCTTTGGGTAAAGAAAAAGACAGTAAGGTGGAAATATTAAAAGACCAGAGTATCACCCTTGGAAGGGACTCAAGGTGTTGTCTAATAATCAAACTCTGAACAGGTAATCCACTCATTCCATTGCTAACAAGTACCATCTTTCCTGGAAGACCTCCCATAAAGGGGAGCCCACCCCCTGCCCAGGCAGCAGAGTAGACTTTTCCTCTAAACTCTACCCTCCTCTGACTCTCCAGGACATCACCCATCCCTCCCAATCTTCCTCTGCCCTGGCCTCTAAACCTGGTGTTGGCTTCTGTTCATCACACTCACTTGCCCCCATCCAGTCTGTTGCCTGTTGATTCTGGCTTTCAGCTTCTCCTGGGTTTGTCCCCAGACCCTCTCTCCCTGGCACCACCTGCTGCAGAACTTCCTTACTGGAGGCCAAGGCCATCAAGATGGCCCTAGTTACTTTGCTCTCCAGCTCACCCTCTATTCAGCTGTTACATTGTTCTGCCTAAAACACAAACCTGACTTCGTGGTCCTCTTTCACAAACTCCAGTGGCTCAAATAAAAAATTCCTGTTTGACTTTTAAAACCTTTTATTACCTAACCTCTTCCTTTTCCAGACTTTGCTCCCCTCCACATAGTCCACGATCCAGTGACACTGGTCATCTTGCTCTTTCTTTAAGGGCAAGATCCTCCATCTACTAGCTTCCTAAATTTTCAGTGGCTATTCCCCATATTGGCACTGCTCTCCTACCTCACCTCCTTCTTCCTTCTTTCCAGTCTCAGCTAAAATTCTGTCTCCAAGAAGCCTTTTCTGATCCCCTCTAGTACTTGTGTCTTTCTTCTGTGGATTTTCTCCAAGTTGCCCTGTATTCATGTGTCCATATGTGTGTATCTTACTTTTACAAATGTTTGCGTATTATCTCTCCCGTTCAATTGTAAACTTTTTAAGGACTGAGACTGTTTTTTTGTCTTTTCTTTTTTGTTTCCCTAGCATTTTTCATAGTGCCTGGTACTAGTGAGCACTTAATAAATAATTATTGACTTGCCTTGAATCTAATTTTGGGAAGGATTTCCTTTATATCAAGCCTAAATTACCCAATTGTTGCTATATTTTTCCCGTTATGATCAAGCAGGATCAATTGAGTTCTACTTCTTGGCAACCCTTCACATACTAAATTCATCAATAGAGCTGGCTGATCCCCTAAATCTTCTCTTCTCCATTATAAATAATGCCTGTTCCTTCAGTCACATCTAGTATAGCTTGGCTCACCCTCCTCTGAACTCACTCCAGTTTGTCAATGTTTGTCAGCATTTATCCTAAAATGTGGCGTCTATAACTAAACAATGGTTCAAATGTTGACTGACTAAGGCAAAACCATTAACCTTATTCTGTCTTCTACATCTCCCTAAGACAGTCTTCCTAGGTTTCCTAGTGCCACACACCCCCAAATGTGGACACATCTTTATCATTCTCCCAGTATCAAGAGGAGATACTCAGGTCACAGCTCTTTACATTGTTAGAGACATTCCTGGCCTTCCTGTATCACAGGGGAAGATGAGAGACCTGGGTGATAGGAAGACAAAGGCTGTCAGTCAAAATGTTCACCAGAATAGGACTATGGACAGTTCTCCATGCTCCTTTGCCAGATCTCTTGACTTAGAGCACTTGACCCTTTAAAGGCATGCATGGTCTTTGTTCCCTCTCTGTAAGCTGGAGCAGCAGGCTCTTAATAAGGAAAGCTATGTTGAATTTGAAGTAGGAATCAAATTACCATCAGGGTACTATCCAATTAAAATCTAATTACCCACCTTGTTTCTTTCTGCTGATTCTCACATGCCAACATGTGCTTCTCTGGCTAATTTGCTTTCAGATTTGTCAGACTTATAGCCAGAAATTTTGAAACAAGCAATAAAATTTTGATGAATTTTCTTTCTTTGTTTTTAACTGATGAGTTGCCATTAGTAACCTGAGTTACTTTATTATCCTTTTTGGGAAAAGTATTTCTTTTTAAATTTCCTAGGATCATAGCTCTAACTTTAGAAGGAACCTCAATTGTGCTTTGAAGGAGGCTGAAGGATTCTTTGAGATGGAGGTGAGGAGGCCACCAGGTAGAGGGGACGGACAGTTAAGTTTAGGCAAAGTCGAGGAGATAGGACTGAGGCAGTACCATGGATGGGAAACAGGAATCTATCTGGAGTATAACCTTTTAGGAGGAAGAGTTATATGAGATGGGTCCAGAAAGGGAAATTGGAGCCAGAAGTGGAAGAAGTTCAAATGTTATTTGTCAGCATTTATAGTTTATCTGAGAGGGTTAGGAAACCACCAGAGTTCTTTGAGGAGGTTAGGGATCTGATCAAATCTAGCCTTGAAGAATATCAATTTGATAGCTGTAATTCAGTGAATTATGTGAGTAAAAGTAAGGTTGGCTAAAAAGCTTTGTCTCCTGAGGTAAAGAAATAGAAAATTATCCATAAAAAATCTAGACTCAGATATTTATTAGCTTTTTGACCTCAGACAAGTGATTTAATTTCTTTTGCCTCAGTTTCTTCAGCTGTAAATTAGAGATAATAACACCTGTCTCCTTGAGCTGCTATAAAAAATAAAGTGAGGCATTTGCAAAGTGCTTTGGAAATCTTAAAATATTAAATAAATGTGAGTTATTATTAGTTATTACAAACTAATCCATGTTTGCTATTTGCCCTGTTTCATAGCTAGTAGATGCTCACCCCCTTCCCCTGCCTGTGTCACAGTAATGGCAGAGATCTTCATGGTGTAGTCAACAAGTACTTTGGTCAAGGGTAGGCCTTGCTTACTGAATAAGTTCAAGGGTCCTGCTTGCTCACAGTTACCTGGGTTTCTGTGGCTTAAATACCTGGAAGAAGCTCGTGCACATTACGGGGCTTTCCTTGTCTTGGAATGATACAGTCAGTCTTCATTCAGTTTCAATAATATATCTTTGAGTAGCTGGAAAAGGGGAAAGAAACCACTGCTCTCCAAACTCTCAAAGTCTGGTTTCCTTCCCTTCCCACTCAGCTGAAACCAGTCTCCATATTGCCTGGAGTAGAAACCAGCACTCCTTAGCATAGCATTTAAGGCCTTTCCCATACTGGCTTCAACTTACTTTTCTGGCTTTATGTCATTCTCCTCCACTTCATGCATCCTGCTGTCCTGCCTAGTGGGACAGTTCTGTTCCTGCCCTTGCCCTGCCCCCTTTCAGACCATCCCCCCATGCCTGGTGGGCACTTCTTGCTCCTGCCTGCTCTTGAAGCCCTTCTCTACCATCTAGCTGCCTCTTCAGGGTGGCTTCACCCTCTTGTCAAGGGCAGAAATTTTCATCTTTAACTTTCTCAGAGGGAGTGCATAATAAATATCTGTTTGACCGAATGATTCTAGTGTTTCTCTCTTCTAATGTTTCTTACAGTGAGCTAGCAGAAAGAGGTTTCTGGGTTTATAATTTTGATTTTGTTTCTTCTTAACCATTGAGGTGAGTCCTTTCACTGTTCCAACTTCCTCATTTGTAGAGACCTGCCTTCCTCCTTCAAGGGGTTGTGATGAGATCACATGGTAGACTAAATATTAAAATACTTGGAAAAACCAAAAAAGTTTTACTTAAAAAGTAGTAGTTGTAGCAGCAGAAGCAGTAGTAGCAGTAAAATAGTATCATCATCATTATTATTTTCTATAACCATCACTAAAACCTTCAGTGCTATCAATTATAGTAAAATGATATAAGAAATATATAATATTGCATATGCATGTATATGTTATATATTTTAATTCATTGATGTGCCCTTTTGAAGCCACATCTCTCAATTTACTTTAGATATGTTTCTGTTTATTTGCATATTGCTCTGTGTTGATACATTTTAGAGTATAGGCTTCCTGTAGAACATACTACACTAACTAGCTAAATAGCAGCCAGAAAAGCTTAGTGAATCAATGTGACTTGAAGAAGAGGATGAGGAAGAGAAGAAGGCCCCTGGCAGTGCTGACTGTGGGGATTTGTGATTTGGCAGTTAAGTCCTTCCCAGCTTATTCATTAGAACATCAACTCTGAACTTTTTTTTTAATTTCCTGAACCCCTTTGAAAGTCTTGAAAAGCGAGTAGACTCCATTCTCCCAGTAATGTTTTTTAAATGTATAAAATAAAATACATAGGATTACAAAGGAAATCAATCATGTCATCCAAATATTTTTTCAAACCAAAATCATCTACCCCAAATTAAGGACTGCCCACATAAGAAGGACTTGATCCATAATGAAATTCTGAAATTAAATTCTCCCAGCATTGTTCAAATACTATTTTACCCTGATATCTAGTTTTTTTCAAAATTGCCCAATGTTCAGCAGGATCACTGTGTCACAATATTTTTCATTAACTGAAACATTATAATTAATATCACATCATATAACAGTTGAGAAATAACATTAACCCAACCTGGGATCTTGTCAGTTTTTTCTAGGGCTTTGTTTCTTTTACATCCAAGTCAATATTAGGTAAAATTAAATTGTCATTCCAGTATCAGCACCTTTCTTTTCTCATAGCACCTTTATTTTACTATTGACTTGGTGGGGGAAGAGAGGAGGCACATATAGAAAACAAAATCAAATCAGTCCATAAGTTTGGTGTTTGGGGTTTTTTTAATAGTTTGTCAAAGTTGATGGTGAAATTACTATCCCTGGTTCTTTCTCCAAACCCATACATTTAAATTAAAGCATTCAGTTAAGCCCAGCCTGCCCTTTCTTTTTCCTTGTTCCTCAGAGTCACATTGCTCTTTAAAAAATAAAAAGTTCGGATGTCATTTTCTTTTTATTCTAGCCGTAAGGTAATGAGCTATATTTAAAGTTAGAAAAAAATCACTGACGTTTCCAGTTCCTGATGTGACATGGCTTACATCGGATGGTTTGCCAAAAATTAACATCAGTGCTGTGATCCTTAAAATATACAACTGTAGAATTACTTCAGCCTGGATCTTTTTTTCCTGTCATTTGCAGAGTTACTCCTACCCATTTAATCATCAAAATGATTACCATTCAGTTTTATAATTATGCCTCAGTCTTTTGGTTTATTTGAATGCTCAGGGAAAAGACAGCATGCAGGGCAAGGTGGGAAAAAACTTGGGAGTTAGAGGACCTGGAGGGTTGTCCTTTCAACTCTCTCCTTAGCCAAGTCACTTCTGTGGTCTCATTTTCTTCATCTGTAAAAGGCTGGTGAGGAGGGTTATACTCTTAAGTTCCTTTACAGCTCTAAATTTATAAAACTCTCAAGTGTTCTGAGTACTGGATATTTCACGTGTGACCACATCTTGTTGGATCTTGGGAAATTTGTCATCAACACCTCTGCCTTCCATCCAGACTAACAGCAGCCTGTGGTGAGAAATAGTTTAACCTCTGTAGATGTTTTTAGGGTCACAGAATTTTGAGTTGTGAAGGATCTCAGTGTCTTTCTGGTCCAAATTGTATCTTAAACAAGAATCTCCTTTACGTCATATCCAACGGTTGTCTTTGTTGGAAGACCTATAGTGAGGGGAGCCCTCCAACCTAATCTAATCTAACCATTTATTTAGGGGAGGAATACAAAGATAATTTTTGAAATGCCTGCCCTCGAGAATACAACAGTCTATTGAAGAAATAGAATGTGGAAACAGCTATGTGCATGTTAATGTGAGGGGGAAAGAGAAGGGGAGTGAACTCCCTTCTAATCAAATCCAGCATCCATTCATTCTGCACTTGTTAGGTATTAGTAGCTAGAAGATAGAAAGTAAATCAAAAATATTTCTGCCTTCAAGAAGATTGAATTCTACTAGAGAGTTGAAGCACATAAATAAATATATAAGATATATTTTTGTATTTGTATGTGTATATATGTGCACATATAATTATGCATATTAAATTATAACACATATATATGTATATTGTAATTAGAATAGAGGGAGTGAGCACCAAGGGCTTTGAAAAGGTTTCCTGTACAACATAGGATATGAGCCAAGTAAAACAATCAAGGGTGGTGGAGGTGAAGGAGTGTGCAAAAAGGAAGAGGGAAGTGGCCCAATGGTCTGGGAACAGGAGATGGAGAGCTCAATTTTTAAAAAAAAGTTACTGGTAGGTCAGTTTGGCTGGAAAACAATAAAATAATGTATAATGATGCAGAACTGGCTTTAAAAAGCTATATCAATGCTAGATTTCTTTTCTCATTTTATCATCAATAATGTCATCTTTATGAAGAATTCTAGAGCCTTGTCCTGTTTGTCACTAAATTCAAAAGGACCAAATCCTCCTAGAAATCCAGGGATTTTGAAATGATTTTATGAAACTTGAAACATGGTCAGGCCCCAGGTGAAAACCTGCCAACCTCTGAGGTGAAGGGTCTATAATGGAAAGAATGATGTCATGGTCCCTACCCTCAAGGAGTTTGGCTTTCTGCGTCAGGAGTGAGGGTGAAGGAAGGTGATTGGAAAGATGCCCAGCTGTGGGTATCATTTACCTCAGCGGACCAGCCAGAAGCCTGCCCACCATGGCCGGCTGAGCTTCTGACTTGCCTCTGGTTAAGCAGCCCGAATCTTCACATGAACCATGATGCCAATACTTTATGTGTTCATTCTGCTTCCATTTTGTATAGGGATTTAGTTGTTTCATTGTTTCCAAAGAATTCTGGAACCAACTATTTGCTACTTCCTGGACCACCCTTTACCAGATCTTTCTGTACTGCTGCTGTCAGTGCCCCCCTCAAAGCGTCTAAAGCTACTTCCTGTGCAGTTTGACAAAAAGGCATTTACCCTGATGTAAATACTAGGGAAAAGAATGAAAAGAAGATGGAAGCATGTAGTCTTTGTAGTTAGCCTTAAGAAATAGTTATGAAAGAGAGCAGTAACATTAAATTAACCTACCTTGGAATAATCAAGGAAAATAGCTAGCTTCCAGTTACTTTAGATAGTGGGCAGTACAGTGTCAGTTTGCTGTTTAACATTCAACTTGTTCATTTAGAAGACCATAGATTGTCTCTTTTGCATGTTGATTAAATTGATTAGAGCCCCAGGCCTTGATAGCAAAAAAAGTGTCTCATTAATCAGACATTGCTTGATTAGTTTTTCTGTTTTGAGGAGATAAACTGACTGCTTCTTCAAGAAATTTCATCCCATATAATTCTCCTTCAGGGAAAAATAAGGGGTAAAGGATTCTTACTTCAAATACACCATGGGTTTCTCGTGTTCTAGAAAAGTTTTAAAAATATGTCAAAAAACAGTTTTCAGTTTAAATCTCCCCTTTTGTACATATCAATGTATTCCTTCTGTGGCACTCCTCAGAGTCAGCATGGCATCCCAGAGTATGAGGTTTAGGTTTGAATTCTTAGCTCAGATTTATCACCTATGGAACATGGAACATAGGAAGTCTGGCAAGATGCTTACCCTCTGTGAACATGTGTAAAATAAATGACCTCCCAGTCTTAAATCTTATGATCCTATGTCTCAGGTATGCTTTTAGTACATCTCTCTACTTAAAACTTGTCTGTTTTCCTATATCAGCCTTCCTCTTCAGGTTGTCAGAATTTGGCACTGTAAGTTTCAGCCCAGGTGCCATTTTGTAATCATACAGAAGGAAAGCCATCACCTTCTTTGCAGTCAGGCCATGTCATTAGCTATAGCAAATGCTTTGATTTTTTTTTTTATTTCCCAGTGAAGGATTTTCAAGCTCACTTGCATTTAATTTCTTTTTTTAAAAATATTTATTTTTTCCAATTACAACTAAAAACAATTTTAACATTTTTTTCAAATTTCCAGTTCTACATTCTCTCTTTCTCTTCTACCCTCATTGGTAATACATGCAGTCATACAAAACATTTCCATATAATCATGTTGTGAAAGAAAACACATTCCAAAGGAAGAATCACACACACACACACACACACACACACACACACAGAGTATTGATCTGCATTCAGACTCCCTCAGTACTTTCTCTGGAGCAGATAGCAATTTTTATCACACGTCCTTTGGAATTTCCTTGGGTTTTATATTGCAGTTACTGTATACAATGTTTTCCTGTACTGTATACAGTGTACTGATGTACAATGCATCAATTCATGTAAGTTTTCCTGAAACTGTCCTGTTCATCAGATCTTATATATTCAGTAGTATTCCATCAGAATCGTATGCCAAAACTTGTTCAGCTGTTCCCCAATTGATGAGAATCCCTTCAATTTACAATTCTTTTCCAACACAAAAAGAGCTGCTATCAAGAGTTTTAAACATGTATGGCATTTTCTCTCTCTTTTTTTAATCTCTTTGGGATGCAGACCTAGGAGTATTATTTCTAGATCAAAGGTATGCACAATTTTATAATTATTTGGCCAAAAGTTTCAAATTGCTCTTCAGAATTGCTAGAACAGTTCACAACATCAACAGTGCATTAGTGTCCCAGTTTTTTTCATATCCCTTCCAACATTTGTCATTTCTCTTTTCTATCTTATTAGCCAATTTAATAGTTGTGAAGTGGCACCTCAGAATTTTAATTTGTATTCCTCTAATAGTGATTTAGAGCATTTTTCATATACCTCTAGATAGCATTGATTACTTTGTTTGAAAAATACCTGTCCCTGTCCTTTGACCATTATTCATTGGAGAATAACTCCTATTATAAATTCTCTCATTTGAGAAATGAGGTTTTTATCAACCTGGATGTAAAAAATTTTCCCAGTTTCTACTTTCCTTCTAATATTGGTTGCATTGATTTTGTTTATACAAAACCTTTTTAATTTAATTAGTCTGTTTTTTCATCCTCTACATATTGTTTGGTCTTACATAATGTTTGGTCATTACATTATCCATTAATTTTATAGGTAAACAATTCCTTGCTCCCTCATGTGCTAATAGTATCATCCTTTATATCTAAATCATGTATCCCTGCTGGTAGAATTATGAACTGATCCAACCAGAGTAATTTCAACTTTGCCCAAAGGGTAATCAAACTGTGCATACTTTTGATCCAGCAATGACTAGTTCTATATCTCAAAGAGATCTCAAAAAAAAAAAAGAGGAAATGACTCACATGTACAAAAATATTTATAGAACTCTTTGTTTTGGTAAAGAATTAGAAATTGAGGAGGTGTCCATCAACTGGAGAATGACTGCACAAATAATAGTAAATGAATGTGATGTAGTACTATTGTTTTATAAGAAATGATGAGCAGATCTCTAATATTTTATTTTTTTCCTCGAGGATATTTTTTTTTCTCCCAACACATTCAACATGATCAATGCATAGCATGGAAACAATATAAAGATTATCAGATTCCCGTCAGGGGGGAGGGGTGGAAAGGAAAGGTGGGGGGAAAGTGTAAAATCCAAAACCTTACCAAAAAAAATGATAGGTAGAAACTACTATTGTATATAATTGGAAAACAAATAAAATATTTATATAATTTTTAAAAAAAAGAAATGATGAGCAGGCAGATTTCAGAAAAATCTGGAGAGATTTACATAAACTGATGCTGAGTGAAATAAGCAAAACCAAGAGAACATTGTACACCTTAAGAGCAATATTGTGTGATCAAATATAATAGATTTAGCTCTTCTCAACAATACAATGATCAAAGACAGTTCTAAAAGACCTGCAATGGAAAATACTATCCATGTCCTTAGAAAGAACTATGGAATCTGAATGCAGAAAGACTATTGTCACCTTTTCAATTGTTTTTCACTAAATCAGATTACTTGCTATTCCAGGGGGAGAGAGAAACTTTTACAAAAATGAATGTTGAAAAATATGTACATATAATTGAAAAAAATAGAAATAAATCATGTGCCTATTTTCACATTATTTTGGTATACAGTGTAAAATGTTGGTCATTACCTAGTTTTTGCCAACTTCTTTCCATTTTTCTTTTCCTTTTTCTTAGCTGTTCTTGTCAGATAGTGAGTTCTTGTCCTAATTGCTAGGATCCTTGGGTTTATCAAATACTAGTTTACTCTGGTCATTACCTACTATGTAATGTATGCCTAATCTATTCCATTGATCGACCACTTTATTTCTTAGCCAATAGAACAATGTTTTGATGATTTGTAGTACAGTTTGAAATGTAGCACAGCTAGACCAGCTTTCTTTATATTTTTTTCACTAATTCCCTTGATATTCTTAACCTATTATTCTTCCAGATGAATTTCTTAATTTTTCCTAGCTCTATAAAAAAATTAGCAGTTTGATTGGAGTAGCACAAAATAAATAAATAAATAAATTTAGGTATGCTTGTCATTTTAATAATATTGGTTCAGCCTACTCACAAACAATATTTGTTTTGTTTTTCCAGGTGTTCAGATCTATATTAAACGTATTTTATAATTATGTTCATGGAGTCCCTAGATTTGTCTTGACAGGTAGATACTCCCATGTATTTTATAATGTCTGCAGTATTTCAAATGGAATTTCTCTTTCTGTCTCTAGCTGCTTATCTTTGTGGGTTATATTTAGAAATACTGATGATTTGTGTGGTTTATTTTATGTCCTACAAGTCTCCTAAAGTTGTTAATTATTTCCACTAGGTTTTTAGTTGTTTCTCTAGGATTCTCCAAATATATCATCATATTATCTGCAAAGAATGATAATTTTGTTTCCTCATTGACTATTCTAATTCTTTTAATACCTTTTCTTCTCTTATTGCTCTAGCTAGCATTTCTCATACAATATTGAATTAAAAAAGAGATAATGAGCACCCTTGTTTCAGTCCTGGTCTTATAGGGAAGTCTCTAGCTTAACCGTTTATACTTACTGATGATTTTAGATAGCTATTCCTTTGCATTCTAGTGGTTTTTAAGTAGGTAGGAGTGTTATATTTTGCAAAAGCTTTTTCTATTGAGAAAATTCTGTGAGTTTTTGTTGGCTTTGTTATTCATACAATCAGTTATGCTGATAGTTTTCCTAATATTGAACCAACCCTGCTTTCCTGCTATAAATTCCACCAAGCCATGGTGTATGATTTTTGTGTGACATAATGCTGTAATCACCTTACCAGTATTTTATTTTAAATTTTTACATCAATATTCATTGAGGAAATTGATATATAGTTTTTTTCTCTGCTTTTGGTCTTGCTGGTTTAGGTATCAGTACTGTATTTATGTCATTCTAGGAGTTTGATAGAACTCCTTTGTTTATTTTTCCAAAGTGTTTACACAGTATTAGAATTGATTGTTCTTTAAATATTTTATAGAATTCACTTGTGAATCCATCCTGGGAATTTTTTTTTGTCAGGGAATTCATTGATGACTCCTCCAATTTCTTTTCTAAGATGAAACTACTGTTTCATGTTTATCTGGACAATTATGTTTTTGTTTTATTTATTACACACTTATTTTGTTACTTTCAATTCTGTTAATCACTCCTTTGATTTTTGAGCATTTCCAATTTGGTTTCTATTTGAGAGTTTTTAATTTGCTCTTTTTTAGGTTTTCTTAGCTGCATTCCCAATTCATTGATTTGCTTTTTCTCTTTTATCGTTGTAAACATTTAAAGATAAAAATTTTCCCTTAAATTCTACTTTGACTGAATCTCATAAATTCTGGTATATTATCTCATTGTTATTATTCTCTTTAATGAAATTATTGATTGTTTCTATGATTTGTTCTTTGACCCATTCACTATTTAGGATGAGATTGTTTAGTTCCCAAATAATTATTAAATCTCTCTTTCTGTGGCCCTTTATTGGAAATATTTTTTAATTAATTGTGATCTATAAAGAATACATGGAGTGGATAGAGCACCTGCCCTGGAGTCAGGAGTACCTGAGTTCAATAGGGCCTCAGACACTTAATAATTACCTAGCTGTGTGGCCTTGGGCAAGCTACTTAACCCCATTTGCCCTGCGAAATCCTAAAAAAAAAAAAAAAAAAAAATACATTTATTATTTCTGTTTTTGAGCATTGTCAGGTTTTTAGGACCTAAAAAGTTATATTCCTTTCTATTCCCATTCAGTTTTCTCCCAAGGTCTATCATATCTAATTTTTTTTCTAGAATTCTATCCATCTCCTTATCTTCTTTCTTGTTTGTTTTTTAAACTTTATTTATCTAATTCCAAAAGGGTAAAGTTTAAGGCCCCCAATAGTATACTGTTGATTTCCCCCTTTAATTCATTTAATTTTTCCTTTAAGAATTTGTATGTACATATGTGTTCAGTATTGCTTTTACTTCATTGTTTATGGTAGCTTTAAGCACCATGTGGTTTCCTTGCATATCTCTTTTAATTATATTTATTTTTGCTTTTATTTGTCTCAGATCATGATTACTACCCCTTCTTTTTATACTTCAGATGAAGCATAATAGATTCTACTCCAGTCTCTTAACTTTACTGTGTTACTCCATGCTTTCAAGTATGTTTTTTTTGTAAACAATATATTATCAGATTCTATTCTAATTCTATAATTCCACTTTCATTTTATGGATGAGTTCATCCCATTTACATTCACAGTTTTGATTACTAGT
The DNA here is from genome assembly GCF_037893015.1 of Macrotis lagotis. Taxonomy (NCBI): domain Eukaryota; kingdom Metazoa; phylum Chordata; class Mammalia; order Peramelemorphia; family Peramelidae; genus Macrotis; species Macrotis lagotis. The sequence continues at coordinate 175,957,712 of NC_133665.1, forward strand.
TGTATATTTCCTTCCATTCTATGTTATGTTCTCTCTCTCCCTCTCTCCTTTTACTCTGTTCCTCCTCAAACTGACTACCCCAATCCCCAATCCATTCCCCTATCCCTTATCCACCTCCCCTCCTACTTCCCTGTAGTGTAAGATGGATTTCTATATCCAACTGAGTGTTTATGTTATACCTTCATCTGATGAGAATAAAGTTCAAATATTGCCTGCCACATATCCCCATATTCCCCTTCATTATAAAAAGAATAAAGTTCAAATATTGCCTGCCACATATCCCCATATTCCCCTTCATTATAAAAATTCTTTTGCAATTTATGAGATAATTTCTACCATTCTACCTCTCCCTTCTTTCTGTGCATCTCTCTTTCTCACCCCTCTGCCTTCTATGTATACTCCTTTTAACTGTCTTAATAATGAGAAAGTTCTTAAGAATTATAATGATTATCTTTCATGTAGGAATGTAAATAACTCAGTCTTATGATTTCTTTTTCCTATTTTTTTCTTATGCTTATCTTGAGTCTTGTATTTGAAAATAAAATTTTCTGTTCAGCTCTGATCTTTTCATCAGTAATGATTGAAAACTTCTCTATTTTATTAAATATCCATTCTTCCCCTTGAAGGATTATTCTCAGTTTTGCTGGATGAATAATTCTTGATTGTAATCCTAGCTCCTCTGTCCTTCAGAATATCATATTCCAAGTCCTTTGATCCTTTACAACAGCTAAATGTTATGGTTTTTGCTATGGTACCACTGTATTTAAATTGTTTCTTTCTAGCTACTTGCAGGATTCTTTTTTGCCTAGAACTCTGGAATCTGACTTATTGGAAGTTTTTATTTGGGGATCTCTTTCTGAAGTAATCAGTGAATTCTTTCAAGTTCTCTTAATTTCTGGTTCTAGAATATAAGAGCAGTTTTCCATAATCTTCTTGAAAGATGATAGCTAGACTTTTGTTTTGATTGTGGCTTTTAGGTAGAGCAATAATTCTCAAATTATTTCCTCAATTTGTTTTTCAGGTCAGTCCTAATGTCTGATGGAGTTATTAGTTTCCACTTTTCCAGCTCTGATTTTTAAGAAATTATTTTCTTCAATTACCCTTTTGTACTTCCTTTTCCATTGGACCAATTCTACTTTTTAAGAAGTTATTTTCTTCAGTGAATTTTTTACGTCTTTCCCCCCATTTTTTGTGCTCCCTTTACTAAGCTGTTGACTCTTTTTTGTTTCTTTTTGCATCATTCTCATTTCTTTTCCCAAGTTTTTCTCTACTTCTCTTGTTTGATTTTTAAATTCCTTCTTGAATTCTTCCAAGAATTCTTTTTTGGGCCTGAGACAATTCTTTGAGGCCATTGCATGCAGATGCCTTGGTATTGTTGTCTTCTGAATTTGTGTTTTTAATCTTCTCTATCAGCTTTCCTCGATCAAGTTCTTTTGTTGTTGTTTGTTCATTTTTCTAGTCTATTTTTTATTTTTTAATTTTATGCTAAAGTTAGGTTCTGCTCCCAGAGAGAAAGAAGAGTTGTCCCAAGCTTCAGAGGGTTTTGGCTGCTGTTTTCTGATGGGTGAATCTTTATTTGGGCCTCAAGAAAAGAATTATTTGCCTCAACTAATGAGTTGTTCAAAACTAGTCTCAAGATACTCTGTCATTAATATCTTCTGGATCTAAGAGACAATCTTCCAGAAAGAAAAGATGCTTGGGGTTGTTAAAAATATACAAAGATCTGTTCTACAAGTGTATTTAATTAGCTACTGTGATTTCTCAAATGACTTGGTACATGGAGGCAGTGGAGCCCTCTTTTCGTGACGGTTTTTGCCCAAGATCTCATCAAGGAAAGGAGTTGTAGGAGGCCACAAAAAGGGAGAGATTTCATTTTATATTTTTATTAGTACTTGTGGCATGTGTCCATATGTATTGTAGGAAATGGTCCTGATTGAACATACTCAAACTTTTTCCAGGAAGAGGCCCTATCCTTTGTGAATATAGCAATAATATAGCAGCCCCCTCAAAGAGACATCTAAGGAAAGAAGTGCCTGGAGACCACAGCATGGCTCCCATCTCCTTCCTCCTAATTGTGGACCACTCTCCAGGTCCAAACCTCTACTCTGTCCTCAGTTGTCCTCCCTCCTCTCTTCATCTGGGAATTTTCTAATTGTCACAACTTAAAGTTATAGTCAGAACAAATTTCAATTATATCCAAACCAAGCATATGATCATTCACCCATTAAGAAAAGAAAACATAATCTTCCTTACAATTCAAGCTCTTCCTTATTCACCCCATTTGTTGTGTTTGAGCCTTTGTCTTTGAGGCCTGCCTGCCCCTCATCCTCACATTTCATTGGTTAGCAATTTTTAGCATGTCCACCTCTGGGAGCATTGTTCCTATATGCCTCTCCTCTATTCCTGTCACCATCAACCTTGTGCAGGTCCTCATTATCACTCATCTGGATGCTTCCCATAGCCTCCCACCAGATCTTTTATGTTTTTCTGCCCATTCTAAGCCATTCTTCAGGCTAATGCCAAAGTAACACTTCTTACATCTCAATCATCTCGTCACGTTCATTTGTGCAGACAGCTTCTGGACTTCATTTTGGCTTACCAAGAGTTCAGACTTCAAGTTCCTCTCCATCTAGCACCTCTTTTTGTCTTTGAGAAATGCCCCCCCAGAAGCTTCTCCTCATTTTGCCTCTATCACTGCTCACCATTGTGAAGTAAAATAGAACCAAGCTGCCCTCCTGAATGTGCCTTCTAGTGGAGGCTTTCCACCTTTGGTGGTCTTTGGGTGCCTCGCCTCTCAATCAGCCTTCCCAAACCTCTATAAATATGAAATGAAATAAATTCTGGAGTTTACCAAACAGATGCACAAAAGAAAGAAATAGTTTTAAATTCACTATATAACATATTTAGTATCATAATGGAATTTGTTTTGTTTATTGCACACAAGTGAAATTGATAAATCCTTTATTTTTCAACAGTTTTATTCTCAGTACAGTCTTTGACAGATGTTTCTGTAAATGTTTGGGGGAGAGGGGACATCTCTACCCCTATATAAAAAGTTCAACTTCCAAGGTTTGAAAACAGGACTGAGAATCCTTATTCACAAAGACAAATTATTATTGTTGGAATTAAAGAAAAGGGGAGGGAACAACATGTAGTGATCACCTCCCGTGAGACAGACACTGTGCTGAGCATTTGGACATACCTTGGCTCATGGGGTCCTCACAACAGCCCTGGGATTAGGACCTTGTGAGGAGATTTCATAAGTTTGCAGGCCCCAAGACTCTGGGACTCCGTTGTTTAGAATCAGTCTGGAATTTCCATTTATTGTTCCATTCAGTTAACTTGTTTTTCACTAGACCATTGTTACTGATTTTTTTAGGAGATTTCGCATGTGCCCTCCAACATAATGCTGTCTTCCTTTTCTAACTACCCTTGCCTCCTCTCCTTTTCTACTTTTCTCCTCTCTCCATATGACAGTGTTACCTAGTATTGCCTGGATCCTCAGAGATATGTCTCATCTCTTTTGGAGTTAAGAACTTGGGCCTTATGCATGCACTTGTGATTTCTCCATTCTTACCTTCCTCACCCAATCAAATTCACCCATCATGAAAACTCATTTCAAATGGTTCCCTATTACCTATCTCCCTCTTATGACCAGAAAGTCTGCACATTACTGAGATCCCTCTTATAACCAGAAAAGCCACTTGATCATTCCCCTCTCTTCTATACTAACAAGCTGTGCAGCACCATGGATTGTTTGTGCTCCTTTGTACCTTATTCTCCTGTTACATAGTGAGTTCTTTTGGGCAAGGACCAGACTCATCCAAACTCTGTAACATCCTCAGAGCCCATTGCCAATGAAGAGTCACTTCATTGTTGAATGGATGGATGATTGTTGGATGGATGGATGGATGGATGAATGAATGAATGAATGAATGAATGAATGAATGAATGAATGAATGTCTTTGATGGTAAGAGTCACCACCCTGTCTTCAGATACTTTTAGGACATCTTCACCTGGATATGTTACTGTGATCTTAAACTCAATAACTCTCGCTCCCCACCCCAGGGGAAAGAAAGGCTTCCCTTTTTAAAATTACCATTTTCTTGATGATGGAGCTGCACCACCAGCCCTGGACTCAAAGCCATCATGTCATTTTTCATACTTGCATTCTTTTATCCCCATGTTTGTTATTGTGGTAGTTGTTGAGTTATTTCAGTTGTGTCCAACTCTTTTCTTGGCAGACACTGGAGCAGTCTGCCATTTCCTTCTCCAGCTCTTTTTCCAGATGAGGAACTGAGGCAAACTTGCCCAGAGTCCCACCAGTTGGGAAGTATCTGAAGCCAGATTGGAACTTTGGGGAGATGAGCCTTCCTGGCTCCACGCCCAGCTGATCCAAGAACCACTGCTGCCACTGCCACTGCCACTGCTGCTGCTACTGCTCTATCTTTGAGGAGTCCATGAGTTCATAAAACAGCCCCTGCCTTAGTCTGGTGCCAAGCCATGCATAGTCAGCTTCAGACCTGTATTAGCTGTGGGATCCCAGGCAAGTCACTTGTACTCAACTCCTTCAAATGGAAAATGGGGATAGTAAAATAGCCATCTCCCAGAGCTGCTGCATAGATATAATCACATTTTGTGAAGCATTCTGCAAATCTTCAAGTTCTACAGCAGCCTAGGTAGAATTAGTCATCATCATCATCATCCAAGTCTTTTTATACTCATTTCTTAAGACAGTAAGAGTTTAATAAATAGTCATTGCATTGAACTGAATCTCATTGTGCTCTGGGATCTCCTCTTATAGCCTGCCTCTAGTCTTTATCCATTCTGCATAAGGCAACTTGTTTATTTTACCTAAAACTCCACATTTGTCACATATTTCTCCTTAAGATGCAGCCCCACTTTTCCTGTGGAGTCCAAATCAAAGGTCTTCATCTTTGCAGTTCAATGTGGCCTTGCCTTTGGCTGCCGTCTCTCCCCATCAGTTTAGTCTCCTCACTGCCCCACTGGCTCATACGCTTTCTCCCCTTTCCCCCCCTTGTTACCAGTAATATAGCTCTCCATGCTATCTGCTCATTCAGGAACTACCTATCCTTCACATGCCACCTTTCAGATAGCTTTCCCCACTTCCAGATGGGACACCTATTTTGGTACTCTTTATGATTCTCTTTGAAACTCAGTCTGGGGCCGCTAGGTGGCGCAGTGGATAGAGTACCCGCCCTGAAGTCAGGTGTACCTGAGTTCAAATTCGGCTTCAAACACTTAATAATTACCTAGCTGTGTGGCCTTGGGCAAGCCACTTAACCCCATTGCCTTGAAAAAACCTTAAAAAAAAAGTCAGACTCCCTGAGCTCCCTGCCAAAAGCCCAAGTTATGAGGCAGCCTCAACTCTTCTTCATACCTCCGAATACTTGCCTTGTGACCCGACTGAGTCAAGTCCCATGTATTTATAGATGCACTGAAAAGAGGGAAACAAACAAATGCAAACTAGAACAGATTTCTTGGGGATGGCTATGGAGTCCACATCTCGATTCCTTAGGAGAAAATGGAAATGAATGGTACTGAGGGATACAAAATTAGGAAGACCAGCTGACCCTAGTCAAGTCCAGATGGATGTTCCATGAAACCCTAAGACATGCTATCAGTGAGAATAACCTGCTCAAAATCCAAAAGTCAGGACTAAATTCTATCATTGCTCTTTTTTGTAGACATCATGGTTTTGATTGTATCAGTCAAGAAAACCTAGTAAATATTCCTCAGTGGACTTTTCCCACTGAATTTGGTGTAATTATCTACACAGGAAAAACCAAGTGGATGAAGGCACTCATTATCTGAGGTCACAGGCAGTTGGGCAGGAGCCCTGAAGTAGCACATCTGATCAGTGCAGATAGAGAGCATGGAGAGGCCTGCAGACAGTACCTGAAAGAGGTCCATTAGAACTGAATTGAAGGGATGGCTAGGTGGCTCCATGGATAGAGCACTGGCCCTGGAGTGAGGAGTACCTGAGTTCAAATCTGGCCCCAGACACTTAATAATTACCTAGCTGTGTGGCCTTGGGCAAACCACTTAACTCCATTTGTCTTGCAAAAACAACTGAATTGAATACAAGAGAGAGAGAGTGCTCATTGCAATTGGGAAATGATGCATCCCATGCCATTCAAGGGTACAGAAGTCTCCTCAAAGAATAAAAATCACAGACGACCCAAAGGGCAGCAGATACAAGCCAGATAGAAGCAGCCAAAGCATTGCACCAACACTATCTCAGGCAAGAAGGAAGAAAACGGCAGTGACCAAGAGGTGTGCAAGCAAACCCCAAGGCCACCTGGACATTGAGCCAATGTAAATGGCTGCATACTGGTTGATTAAGTGAGAACCAATGAACTCCCATATGCTGCACCAACTTGGACCAATGTAACGTTAAAAGACCAAGACAAAAGGCTCTGGGTTGGTCTTCTGTGGGGACTTATGGGAGGAGCTGGAGGCTGAGGAGGAGTGAGCAGATAGTAAGTAATCAAAGAATTATTCACTATTTCACTGGCAAGGTGCCACTCTTTCCTGCCCCTCGAAGGCAGAGGGAGTGAGTCCAGTGTAGTGGGAAGAGCTTGTGGCTGGGAGCTGGGAGGGGCAGGTTTGTCGATGGCCCCAGAGTTTGTTCTTGTAGGAAACGACCACCAAAAGTGACTTAGAGAGTGGAGGTGAGGGAAGGGCTTTGCAACCCTTAAATCCTTACATATATCTGCTAGCTGCTGCTAGTTTATGTCATGGGAAGAATCGGGAATGTGGAACTATAAGCAATTACTTTAATCCTCAACTCCCTCCCCTGTAAAATAGAGGTAATACTTGAACTACCTTACCTATCTTATAAATAGTTGGTTTGGAGGGAAAAACGTTGAGCTCTAATGAGTTATATTCACATTAAATATTATTACATAATCTTCTTCAAAATATAAGCTACTTCCTTAAAGCATCTCCTAAAATGAAAAATATATTTGAGTAAACATGGAAAATGACTACCACCTCAGATTGGACTTAGATTTTATGCAAGCCAAATTGAAGAAAGGAGTAGGCAAAAGTGAGTATGGCCTATATTTAGAGAATTACAGTCAGTCTATTTTTGTCCTTCCCTCAAAGTTAGCCAATAGATTTCAAAGCCCCTAGGAGCTATTTAATGAATATTTGTTTAATTAAATTGAATCGAACACTACTTAGCATTCTGAGGGAAAATAAACAGAAACTTGATACATGATGAGAAAATATTTGGAAATCCTCCTACCTCCTCTCTAAAGATTCAACTTCAAATCAGAGCCACTCTCCTTAACAGATACCAGTGAGAACTTTCTTGTTAGGTTCAAATTTGACAAAAGTTGAAGGGCTTAGTTTGGGGGCATAGGAGAATCATGGGCACAACCCAGTGGATTTCTGCACCACCTTTCTCTTTCCTGGGGTAGAAAATGGGGTTTACCCCTACTGACTGATGGGAAAATTGTGTCTACCAAAGTCGTGGTCCAGGAGCAGAAGGAATGGAAACAACAGTACGCCCAGGCAGAGGCAGAGGAAACAGCAAGCACAGTGGGGAGGGCCGCCTAAGGAGGCCACAAGGAATCCAGAGTTAGAACCAGTCCTGCCTTCGGCCAAGCTGGGTTAGAGGATGGTATCCACTTGCGAGGTGGGGCTCCAGCTCCTCTCTGGAATAAGGATGAAGGCATCCACCCTCCTTTATCAATGTCCTGATCCTAGGAGCTTTGACAAGTATGGCCCAGGGGGATGCACTCTGTCCCCTCCGGGCTAGGGGACCCTGGGCAGGTGACTTGGTCTCTCCAGCCCCAGGCCACTCTGTAAGAATCTGCAGGGTAAGAGTTGCAGAGGGAATCTCTATATTTTCTTTAATTTGCCAGGGAAATCATGGGCCTGGACAAAACCCTATTAAGTGTGGGACTGATCTTCAGGCCCCCATCCCTTAAAAACAGCTGACTGGAGAAGATTCATTTACCACACAGCACTTCCCTCTTTATTCACCAGTGTGTTTGGTCCCCCCTCATGTTTATCCTGGACAAAGAGAGCATGGCCATATATTGGAATATGGCATACTATCACAGCCTTAAACATGAGGAAATTGAGTCCCAGAGCAGCCATTTGAGTTGTCTGAGTATCACAAGAAGCAGGGTTCAGATCCAAGACAACTCCTCCCAGGCTTTGGCCATTGTCTTCCCCTCTCTCTCCCCCAACCTCTCCTCTCCAGCCTTGGCTTCTGCTCCAGGCTGCTCCTGTCCCCAGGTGCCCTGCACTCTGTCCCCTTCCTGCCCATCTCCATACCATGTGTGTCCTCTCACCACCTTTCCAGCTCCCCCAATGGGTTGTGGGTCTTTGGTCCATGGGCCCCTCGAGGGCTGGACCGGTCTTACTTGCTGCTGTCCCTGACCCCAGATCCACACATGCTTTCTCTGTTGTATCATATGGTGTCTCAACTCTCCCAACATGATGAGTTTAAAACTCAAACATCCCAAACATTCTTTGGAGATGGACAGATGGTAGAGAATTACGTCATTAACTGTTTGGCCTTTGTTATTTCACTTACAGACATGGGACGATGAATTATCCAATTTAGAATTTACCATAACATGAGCTCATGAGTTTCTCTGGAGCAGGCACCCTGTCTTGCTCATCCTCCTCACTTCCTTGACCTCAGAATTTCATTTTAGGAAGTGCTTAGTTAATACTTCAGGAGAGAATGAATTAAGAGCTTTAGACAGCTTGTTTCTGATTGTTAACCAATGACTTTTGTAGGACAAACAGTCTCATGTTCAAAAGCCACTAAGAAATTGTCCTTAGAAATTGTTTAGCACAAAGCTACTCTGCCCAATGCCATTTTTTTTAGGTTTTTGCAAGTCAAATGGGGTTAAGTGGCTTGCCCAAGGCCACACTGTTAGCTAATTATTAAGTGTCTGAGACCAGATTTGAACCCAGGTACTCCTGACTCCAAGGCCGGTGCTTTATCCACTACACCACCTATCCGCCCCCCCCCAGGCCATTTTTAAAGTAATATCATTAAATAAAGTAAAGGCATACCAAGCCTTAAATTAGTAATATTATATGGTAACATTTATAATGTTGTTCACATGCCCCCAGCTACTCCCAAAAACATGGGTCTGTTTGCCTGACATTATGTTTTCACCCAGCCATTTAATTTTGATTGTAGTAGAATTGGGAGCACAAGAACCAGAAGAATCAGCATACTAATAATGGAACTTTTTCATATTGTCATGATTCAGACTATTTCTTGAATATATATGCAGCATCTATGCAATGACTAAAAATATTATGGCTACCACAACCTGGCCAACCTTAATATTAATGGGGGGGGGGGACCAAACCCCAGAAAGCCTCTTCTTCCTAACTAAGCTTACAGGATCATCAATGAAATTGCTAATAATTAATGGCCTTAAAAGTTTATTGATGCCATTGTGCTCCACTTGCCTTGATTTTCTCTTATTTTATTAATATTTTATTTTACAATTACATGTTATAAAAGATTTTCAACATTCATATACATATTTCAGCATTTCAACATGCATATTTATAAGTTACACAGTTTTCTTCTACCTTCTTTCCTGCTCACTCCCCTCAGCAACGAACAATCCAGTGAACATTGTACATATACATTTGTGTTTAACATGTTTACATATTAGTCATTTTGTGTATGGTAAAAGGAAAAGAAAGAAAACCATGGGATAAGAAGGAAAAACATAAGAATTTTTAAAAAGTGAACATATAGTTTTCATTAAGATTCTGTGGTTTTTTGTGTTTTCCCTTCCTCTGTGGATGATATTGTATATGCTGCCACCTTCCTTTACATTTTTTTTCATCAGTTCCCTTGATATTCTTGACCTTTTGTTGCTCCAGATAAATTTCATTACTATTTTTTCTGCCCAGTAAAATAGTTATTTGGTAGTTTGATTGATATGGCACTGAATAAGTAATTTAATTTGACTAGAGTTGTCATTTTTATTGTTAGCTCAGCCTAACCATGAGCAACTTAAATTTTTCCCAATTGTTTAGATCTGACTTTATTTGTATGAAAAGTATTTGGTAATTGTGTTCATACAGTTTCTGGGTTTATCTTAGAAGGTAGATTCCCAAGTATTTTATGTTTTCTACAGTTACTTTAAGTGAAATTTCCCATTCTATCTCTTGCCCTTGAGCTTTGTTGTTCCTGTATAGAAATGCTGATGATTTAATGTGGGGTTATTTTATATTCTGTTACTTTGCTGAAGTTAATTGTTTTAAGTAGTTTCTTAGATGTTCTAAGGTTCTCTAAGTATACCATCATATTAGCTGCAAAGATGAAAAGCTTTGGCTTCCTCATTGCCAATTCTAATTACTTCGATTTCTTTTTCTTCTCTTATTGCTAAAAACTAACATTTCTAATACTATTTTGAATAGTAGAAGGTGATCTTAGGCATCCTTGTTTCAGCCTGATCTTATTGGAAATGCTCCTAGTTTATTCCCATTATGTATAATATTTTTGAGGGTTTTAGAGAGATATTGCTTATTATTTTAAGGAAAACTCCATTTAATCCTATACTCTCTAGTGTTTTTAATGGGAAAGGATGATGTATTTTGTCAAAGTCTTTTCCAGCATCTATTGAGATAATCATGATTTCTGTTGGTTTTGTTATTGATGTGTTCAATTATGTTGAGTGTTTCCCTAATGCTGAACCATCCCTGCCAAGCTGGTATAAATCCTGTCGATCACGGCGTAATTATCCTAGTAATAATATGTTGTAATCTCTTTGGTAAATTTTTATTTAATATTTTTACACCAATGTTCTAAATAGGGAGATTGATCTGTAATTTTCTTTGTCTATTTTGACTCTTCCTGGTTTAGGGATCAGTACCATATTGGTGTCATAAAAGGAATTTTGCCTTGATATTCTAAGCTCTATTGTTAATGAATTGTTTAGTTAATGTAATTATGGAGGGTGGTATTAACATTCACTGGACAATATTGTGCAGTCCTTTTATTTGAAAAGAAAAGGTCTGCAGCGGAGGGTAGTGCCCATGTAATGGGCATCTTACAGGACTTAGGTGTGAACAGGAAATTTATTAGCTAAAATAGAAGCGAGGAAGAAACTACATTCAAAGATGGGTGCTGTAAGCCCTTCCTCATTCCATCAAAGCAGCTCAGCCACCTGCTCCAACTTTGCAGACCCTTCTAAAGGTCCTTCCATACTAGGCCCGGGGAGCAGGTGAGGTCATTTTGACCTGGTGAGGTCACCCTGTCACTGTCCAGATCTTACAGAGTTGCCTGGGGCATTCATTATACAGATATAATCTCATTGGATCTTTATAACTACCTTGAGAAGTAAATAAGGTACTGCTGTTGTCCTCATTTTACAGTTGAGGAAACTGAGGCAAACAGAGGTAAATAGGCTTGCCCAGGGTTGTACTGCTGGGAGATTTCTGAGGGCCGATATGAACCCAGCACTGGAACTAGAGGCAGAACTGGGACAATTTATCTATTGGTTTGACATCCTAACTTAGTTCACTGAAGGGAACCCTTGGCTTTCAGAGTTCTGGTTCTGAATAAAGGGGACCATATTGTTAGAGGTTGTCAGATAAAGGAGGGAAGGTTTTCTTTGTGATCTTCCTTGCTTTTCCCATTAATACTTCATACAAACTTAAAATAAGGAATTGTTGGAATTTTCTATTGGAATCCTGCATATATTCGTCCAGTAAATATCCCCAATGGCCAGGCTTCTTCTACTTTGTCATTGAGTATTCCTTTGTAGTATTAGATAACTTCCTCTTTTTTTTCCTGGGAACTCTTGCCCACCATCATTTCTAGTGACTAATGAGGTCACTCTGCTAGCAATTTGTATGTAACCCTGGTAAATTCTCTGCAAAGTAGAAATTTCTTAGTCTGCTCTAATTAAATGGACTAAATAAAAGGTGCTTATCAGAAGATACCCTATTAGCATGAAAGTCCAAGACAAATTCATTCTGATTTCCTTAATGTGTCATTATGAAATTCAATTACACAGCATGCTCACCACTCATTTTACTGTCTATAATCTGTTGATAGCCAGGGTTAGCAGGAAGAACGAGGTGTCCTGAAATAGGATATACCAGGAGTGGGTCTTTTTCCCATTTACAATCATTCTACATAGGCAGAGAAAGCCACTAGTGGCAAGTCTGAGGACCACACTACCATCTAGAATTTAATTTGCTTGATTCAAAACCTGTAAGTGAATTCAGATAGACTTTTAGAAGGAAGTGGGTAGAAAGGAAGGGACAGAAGTAGTTTATCATAAAATTATGCTGAAACTGTGTGATACATTAAATTATAATCAGAGATTATAAGAAATACAGAAATTTAGAATGGGTCATATCTCAATGAAAATAAATATGTAGAGATCCAGTCGAAATCCTTTTTTTCCTCCCAGTTCAATCTGTTCCCACATCTAAATATGATATATATTTCACACACACACACACAACACACACACACACCATTGGCAGAAGTAGGCAAAAGACTTATAATCATTGCATTTTACAATTCTGTTTTCTTCATTTGTATGTAGCCAATTCAATAAGCATTCATTAAGGATCTGTTCTATGCCAGACACTTCTGGAAACGGTCATCAACTCCTTAGGGCTTAAGGTAAGGACAAGATATGGAAGGAAGGAGCAGAGCAGCGCAGTTCTCCCTTGCCTCTACCATTTGTCCTGAAGGTTTTACTGCAAAGATGGGCTTCTTTGGGCTCACTAGTGTGTATTCAAGAATCTGGCTTCTGTAATACTTCAACTGTTCTGAAACTTGAGAAGAGACTCTCCTCACTCAGGATTTTGAATGGGTTAGAGATCTCAAGAATAAAGCCCAGCTCACCGGGCTCCATGCTTTCTCCTTGTCTTCCTAATTATCCTTCATAAAGGATCACCCCTTGTGATTGTGAAGATGAGCTCTGTAGTAGACAGTCATTGGCCTCTACTTCTCTGTTCCCCCTCATGTATTTTCATCATCATCTCTCTGATAATAAGGTCATTCTCATAAAGGTTTTACATAAATAAAGTAAGATAGATCACTTTTTAAATGCCACATGTGGTTTGTTGTTTTTTTTTTCAGTCAGTGATATCTTCCCTTTCTTGAGGTAGCTTTAAAATGTTTTCTTCCTTCTGGCATGGTTCCTTCTGGGGGTCTTTGGTTTGGTACCAATGCTCTTCCCACCATCATTTTCTGGAGTGCCATTTTTCTCTTACTGAAAAAGAATATCAAATACTGAGTCTACATATTATCAATGATGAACTGGGTCCTTATAAAAGAGACACAATATTTCTATCACTTCTGGCCTGTGTCATCCACAAAGTTCACACTCATGTGACTCTTCTGGATGCATAGGTGACCTTGGATTCTTGATGCAAGACATAAGCAATGACAAAGAGCTAGAAAAAAGAACCTTTAACAAGATCCTAGTGACACCGGCTGCCATCTCAGGACTAGCCGACCTACATATAAAGTTGGTCATTGGGGCAGCTAGGTGGCATAGTAGATAAAGCACTGGCCTTGGAGTCAGGAGTACCTGGGTTCAAATCCGGTCTCAGACACTTAATAGTTACCTAGCTGTGTGGCCCTGGGCAAGCCACTTAACCCCATTTGCCTTGCAAAAACCTAAAAAAAAAAAAAAAAAAAAAAAAAAGTTGGTCATCATTAGCAACCCTGAGTGATGAATTCTTTGGATGTGACTATCCATGATACAGAATTCTCACGTGAGAACTTAAGACCAGTACTGCTGTGTAATAAGTGAAACAAAAAATTTGCCATCCTGTCAAAACTTGCTAATCTAAAGGTCTTAGAAAAGTTTCTACTTTACTTTTTTCTCTGCTATAGAAATTTTATTACTAAAAAATCATTTCTTCTTTTGCTTGGACAGAGCAGAATGATAGACCATTTGACTTTATAGAGCAAAATCCTTCACAGAGGCTCTCTTCCACCAAGAAGTCTCTTGTGCATATTTTAAAAGCATATAAAATCCCTTAAGTATAGAAATAGCTTTGATTATTCATATTAAAGAGTTGCATTATTGGTTCAGTGCTGACTTGGAAGAGGTCTCTATTAGAGTGTCTCTGCTTGGCCTTGTGTTGTTTAATATTTTTTATCAGAGTCCTGAATAACAATCTAGAGGCATACTTTTCAAATTTGAAGGTTATGAATTGAAATCCTGAGGTTGAGGGTTTAGAAAATATGGAAACATATTAGGTTACAATTTAGGATCAGAGTATTATGAAATTATAGATTTAGAGCTGGGAAGGGGCTTTCAAGTCTTCATAGTCCAAACCTTTTCTATTAAAGGGGAAGAAACTGAGCCCCAGAAAGGTGAAGTGACTGACCCAGGTGTCCCTTGCTGTTAAGGTGGGATTGAAGTCAGGGCCTCCATTCACATGCTCTGGATCCTCTCTAGGAATAGAGCCCTGGACTTGGAGTCAGGGGATAGTGATTTAACCTCTCTTCCTTAGTTTTGTTATCTGTAACGTGGGAATCATAAAGCTTCCAAGCTTGTTACTGGAAAAGCACTTTTTAAATGTTGTGATATAAAAATATGAATGGTCATAATTATTATTCATCATTAAATCAAGATCAATTTATATAATGTTTTCATATGTAATAGGAGAAGTTAAACATTTTTATTAATACATTGGCATCTCACCTTCATTTTTCTGATGTTTAAAATTGTCTATTTGATTTCTTCTTTTTCAGGGATTGGTTAAATGTTTTCAGTCCACCTATTGTCCCTCCTAGCCAGCAGCCTGCAGAGCACCTAGATTCTTCAGGAAGTTTGAGTGTTCAAGGTAGGAATTTGAATGGGAACATTTGCTGAAAAGGAAAGTAAATAAATTTATAAACTTTAAAAAATAAGCTCAACAGCTGGGGGGAGGTATCCAAAAGCTTTCTAATCTACCTCCACAACTCCCTCCCCCCCCATTTAAGAATGAGGAAATTCCACCATCTTGCACTCTTAAATAGCAGCTACATAGAGCTGTTTCTGTTTTTGGAAATATTTTCTTGATTTCTTCATCATTAATTTCACTTAATATTCAAATGGGACATATACTTAGCTAAAGCAAATCAAAAGAAATGGCCCCAACTTTTTAATTAATGCATTCAGAAACATAATTCTAATATTTTAATATCACTTCCCCAGCATCACAAAATCAACACATTTTTACTGAGAAAAAGCCTTCAATACAGCTTTGTTGATCCCTAATGGAAATTTGAAAAGAATGAAGAGAGACAAAAGCTGAGAGGGAGGGCCAGTTGTCAATGATTTCTGCTCAGGTGAAACTTTTGTTTTCTGGCTTCAGAATGGAAGCATTACCATTAGAGACCCAGGGATCAAACATCAACAGCATATTTTGCTGAAAATTAAAAATTTGAATGGTGGGAAAGGGAAATAGACATTCGTGAGCCCTGCCATGTATCCCCAGCCTTAAGGTCATGACTGTCTATGAATATTTTCTATATCTAGTCTCGAACAAGGGAGCACAAGACTTAAAGTTGACAAAAATATCAAGGTGCCAGGTTCTGCTGATTGTCCGAGGGAGAGAGCAATGATGCCTCTACATTTGTCTTCAGGTCTGGAGACTTTCAAGTGAGAGCTCATAAATCTGACTTGTATACTTTGGCTGCCCGAGGGATGGAGCCGCTTCTGTGATTTACTGTCTGAAATAGATTATGCCCCTCAAATTGGACATCTTCTCAGAGGTATACATTTATAATTACTTATGACAGAAAATAGGGCCTCGATGTCAAGAAGGGACCTTGCTGGGGGAAAGCACCTCTTCTGTCCTCTTAAATGTCCTAAATGAGCCAAAGAGACTGAAACTGGAATCCTTGAACAGGCACAGAAGAGAGAAAGATTTCTAATGCCCTGAGAAGGCCTCTTGAAGTCACTATCACAAAGGTTTTCTTACAGCAACTCAGTTATGTGGATCCTGACCCAGCTTCTTCCAGAGGGGAAATAAAAGGAGAACATTCCAGTGAGTTCTTCTGAACTGGGCTAGCTCACAGTAACCCTGCATCATTCAGTACCTCCACTTGACACCCCATCACTTGTTTTTTGGCATAGCCAGGCAAAGAGCACCTCCGGGCTTCTTCTTGTACTTTCACATGTTACCATCCCATGAGGGGCCTTAATGCTGAGTCTACTGTTCATGTCCCGAGACCCAGGGGTTTTGATCAGGAAATGTCACCTGTATGTATAACCTCACTCTCTGTCTCTATTAATCAGTGGAGCCGTCTTTCACCATCGATCCTCATTGCAATATTGTTACTGTGCACAATGATCTGCCCTCTCACTTCATTTGACATCACTTCATGTTGGTCTTGTCTTGTTTGTTCTGAAACCACCCCATGTCCTATTTCACAATAGACCCCATCACAGTCCTATGCCTCAATTTGGTCAACTATTCTACAAGTGATGAACATCTCTCTCAATTTCCAATTCTTTGCTGGGACAAAAGTATCTACAATTTTGTAGCTAACCCTTGGGTTTCATTTCAAATTGTTTGGAAAAAATATTGGGCCAGTTGACAGTTGCACCAATAGTTTCTTAGTGTACCTAGCTTCTATCCTCATCCCCTCAACATTTCTCATTTCCAGTAG
Source organism: Macrotis lagotis (assembly GCF_037893015.1). Lineage (NCBI taxonomy): Eukaryota > Metazoa > Chordata > Mammalia > Peramelemorphia > Peramelidae > Macrotis > Macrotis lagotis. The sequence goes on from NC_133665.1 coordinate 175,974,370, forward strand.
GAGCGAGGTGGTACCTCAGAGCCATTTCAGTTTGCATCTTTCTAATCAATGGTGATGCAGAGTGTTTTTTGTTTTTCACATAACTATAGATACTTTTATTTCTTCTTAGAAAAGCCACCTGTTCATACCTTTGACTGTTTATCAGTTAGGGAGTGATTCTTATTCTTTCTAAATTTATCTCAGTTCCCCATTTATTTGAGAAATGGGGCCTTTATCAAAGAAATTTGCCTTTAAACATGTTTTATATATTACTTCATTGTCATTTCCCTCCTCTCTTCTAACTAGGTCTATTTTTTCTTTTGCTTTGTCTGAGATGGTGATTGCTACCCATGCTTTTTGACTTTAGCTGAAGCATAAGAGGTTCTGCTGCAGCCCTTTAGCTACAAAGAACTTAAATAATTTTGGAGGGGAAAACAGAGGAAAGATGGGAGAGGAACTGATAGAGAGAAACCCAAGAATGTCACTCAAAAGACCACTTTGCATTAAGAACAAGGAACTCAGGCATGTGTACACAAGGCCCCTGGTGGGGAATCTGGGTTTCATTTCCTTGTGGAAGTAAATGAGCATTGTATCTGGGGGCATTGGACACATTGGGGTTTCACAGTGGAAGGATGTCACAGACTCTCCCATCTGGCTCTGATGCCTCCTTGGGTGTGATAGCAATTCCCCTGGTGAGGCCAGAAAGGCTCCATGGACAGGCCAGAGCTAGACGAGGCTGAAGGCCAGCCTTGGCCTCCCATTGACCCTGGCTAAAGGGCTGGGGGGCTCTTCCTGGTGACAGGCCCCACCTGCCCTTCCGAGGCACACAACTGACAGCTCATTGGACCTTCAGAGACCTTCGGTAACTCACTCCAGGCCAGAGGAGTCAGCAGCAGAGCCATAGTTCAAACCCAGTGCCTGGGCACTTTCCACTCTACCAAGGTTTGGTTGAGTAGCCTAAAAATCTGGCAATAGGAACTATTGTGATTTCACTGGCATCAGTACCCCCCCAGGTGAAGAAGGCCCTCCTCCAATATGATCTCCACTCTGCTGCATTGGAGTCTCAGTGAGCTGCCTGCACATTGGGAGCTGATGTGACCAGGGGCCCCTGGGCCCCCGGAGTCAGCAGTAGGATTTCCCAACTCCCTCCTTTATCCCTCTCTCATCTCATCGGGGGGTCTTGTATGAGAAAATCTGTTATAAGGTCTCAAGAATCCATTGATAAACAGGTGTTGGGAACACAATCCTTTTAGAAGTTGGCACTGCCTTTATAAGAAATTGTTTACACAGAGAAATATTGATACTTCAAGATGAAGCAGACCTGCAGAATTCTCTTTTAAGTGGCATTTCACCAGAAGAGAAAATTGCTTCTGGCTTCCACAGTGTCTGATGGACATGCTTTCCAGCTGACGCCTCAACAACAATCAATACTCCCTGCCTGTCGCTCACTTGCTTTCTGAGCAGCAATAAGATTCTAATTCTGTATTGGCAAAGAAATCATATTGGAGCCTTTCATTTATCTTGTTCTTTCCCTGGGCTCATATCTGCCAAGAATGCCCTATCATGATGCTGCCTCACCCCAGGGACGCCCCAGAACAATTGCATTCCAGGGAATCTTCTCCCAAAAGGCCATCAAGCCATCCCAAATGGCTATCCTTCACCTTGGACAAGGGAGTTAGTGTGCCCACAGGAAAGTAGTCCATCACTTCTGAAGTTCCACATACAAAGGGGGGCAACTTGGTCCCAATTCTAATACATGGCAGAGTCAGAAAATTGAAGTATAAGTGAAGGAATCCAGAGTGTTCAAAGCCTCTGGCCTCCCACACCAATGACATTCTAGATTGAAAATCTGTCCGATTTTTTTAGACTAGCCTTTTTTTAACTTTTTTAAATGCATTAAATGTAGATAATTATTTACATTAATTGGCTTTCAAAAAGAGCAGGTGAACTGGAGAAATACATCCTCCCAGTAACTCTTTAACAGAGCAATGGACAGCTAATAGTGCAGCATTAGCAACTGTTGTGTTGGTTTTTCTTCTGTTATTGCCATTAACCAGTTTCAAAGTGGATGAAGCTAAAACTCGAAAAATTGATTATTAAATGAAAGGTAATTCTATTTAACCAGAAATCATTTTGTTATGAAGAAAAGGTAAAAGGCTGATTTGGACCCAGGTCTAGATGTTCTCCCAGTGGGAGCAGGAGACGTTTATTTTGTTGTCGTCATTAATATATCCTTATCAAGATAATGAGGCTCAGCCTTAAATAGAGCAATTTGCCATTTTGTGAAAAAATAAACCCTATGTGATCCAAGAATGTAATTGAAAGTTTTGTAGTACTCATGCATAGTAATTACTTTTCATAACATTTCCCATTGCTTTGACATCATAATGGTAATTGCTTAATGATATTATAATTTCATTACATAGTGATTACAATGGCAAAATGATGTTAGTTAAAGTCTTTGAAAACTACATTAGAACCAAAACAGAATCCTTTGATGAAGTTAGAATATTTCAATGTCAAAGGTAGATCATTTCATCCAGTTTGGCTCTAAGGATGTCATTATTGTTCCCATTTTTGGGTTCATCTCAGATGATAATAGTCATGTTGTAAAAGAATTAAAATAACCAAGCTTATTCCACATATCCCAGGCTAGGCACAGTTCTGCACATAGAAAACACTTCATAAATGTTTGATTAATAATAATAATAATAATAATAATAATAATAATAATAATAATTTACATTTCTAAAGTCCTTTGAACTTTACAGAGCACTTTCCTCACAGTAATCTCCTGAGGAAGATAGATGCCCTCTTGTTGGGTTAGGGGAATTAGCATCTACCTAAGGGCCTCCAATGTGCCTCTTCAAATAGTCTCTCACCCCAACCCTTCTGGGAAGGTACTTTTATGATCCTTCATTTATAGATGAGGAATCAGGGACAAAGGGAGGTAAAGTGACTTGCCCGGACCAATAACATCTGAGACCATAGTTGAACTCAGATTTTCCAGACCCCAGTGAGCTCTCTCTCCACTTCTGATTACCTTAATGGTTACAGACAAGGAAGTAGACTTGACTCTGGGACACACTGTTGACCCCCGCAGCTGGCATCAGAGGAGAGACCCAAGCCTGGTGTCTCACTAACAAGTCCAACAACCTTCACACAGGCTCAGATGCCTTCCAGATCCAGAAGAGTTCTCCAGTTTCCTGGTCCTGCAATCTCACCTCACACATCCACAAAGTTAGGAGTTTAGTGTGTGTGTGTGTGTGTGTAAATGTCTGTAATATATGTATGTGCAGACATGTATTTTTCTATTCACACACGCATGAAACAATTATAAATGTGACCAATGTTCAGCCAGCACCTAGGCTCATCACAACTAAGGTTTTCCTCTAACAACACATCTAGAAAGGAAGTATGGACTCCTGCCCAGGTGGGTCCAGGCCTCTGCTTCCCCCCACACACACAACTCCTCAGCTGCTAGTCACATCCTTGGAAGATCTCTGGCTGGCTATATAACGTGCCAGTATTTCTCATTTTGAAATGCCAACCTGTAAATCTTTCTTTCTGTAAAATACAGGTAGAGAGGACCATAAACAATTATATACAGTAGAACTCCTTCATACCAAAGGTCAGAGTTTTCCCAAAAACATTAGTCATGACAAGAAATAGAGTGAGATCCCCAAGAGATGGATGATTCAAAATAATTCACCTCCACAAGTATATGATTTTAAAATTATATCTATTGGGAAAATGAGTTTTACTCTTTGAAAAAGTGGTTCTTGGCTTATTGTAAAAGAACTGTATTCAGGGAAGACTATAGAGGAGCAGGGCCAGGAGCCTGGTCAAAAGGTAAAAATAATTCAAAGAATGGATAATAAATTGATCTTATCTAATAGAATCAATTGGATCCCCTAGGTGGGAAGACATTGTAAGGGATGAAGGTGAAATCATAAGACGCTCACTGTAGAGCTAGGAGGGACCAGCTAGTTCAGCAAGGAAACTGAGGTTGAGGGACTTGCCCTCAGAGGGTCTCAGAGCTAAAGTGTGAGGCAAGATTTGAAACCAGGGCTTTATGCCTCCTCTAAGCCCAGCACTCTAATTTTAGACTCCAAAACCTTAAATTGAGTCTTTACAAACACTTTTTGAACTGGATTAGTCTTTCTACTGCCACTGTGAACACTCTCTGACTAGGATCCCTTCCCTGATAGGATGAAAGAGACCTCTCTGGTCCCCAGCAAGCTCAGGCTTACAAGGAGGGGAAATGGTGAGGGGCAAAGGGCTCTGGAGGCAGGAGATGGCTCTCTACACCTACCACAAGGTAGGTTTTAGCTGTGTAAGGGAGAATGGTTCCCTCCTTGTGAGCAGCCCTTCTGGCTGCCTCAGATCCTCAAGGTTCCCTGGGATCCTCAGGACCTCTTGGGAGAGTGGGTGGAGGCCGACTGCCTCTCCCTGGTTTCTTGTGGCTCCTGTGAGGCTAGGAGACTTGTCAGAGAGGGCTGGTATGAGATCAGAGCCAGGGGGAATCCAGCTTCATTTCCATTGTGCGCGTGCGCACACACACACACATTCACACACTCACACTCTTTTCCTGAAGGATTGGAATAAATACAGTTTGGAGTTTTTGAGTGTACACAATGTTAACATGGAGCCTCATCCTGGTTTTAATCGGTCTTTGCTTATCCCAGTGTTTTTCTTCCCATCTGTCCAGTGCCTCTCTTCCACCATCATCACCCCCCAAAAAACTTGGAGTTCTTGGGGTCACTGAAACCATCTGGGGCCTTGATCCTTCCTTTATATAATAGAATAACTAGTATTCAAGATATCAAACTGAGAACCTTAAGTTAATTTATCATTAAAGTTCTCTTCTGTTCATATCATTTTCCTTCATTCTATCTTGAATGATGTCATAGACCATGCTCATATAGGAGGTTTTGTCTCATTGATCCAGTGTTTTCATAACCTTTGGAACCCTCGGGGTGGCCTCTACACACCCCAGGCCCCTACTTAGATTTGCTTGTGGGGGTCACTGGGGAAAGGCCCTGCAGCAACAAAGCCCCAGATCTTGGCCCTGTTTTCATCAAGAATCATCCCCAAGAAACCTCTAAGCACACTGAGGGTGGGGGTTCCATCTGGTCCCCTCAGTGTGGGGCTCTGGGGCTGGTACCAGGAAACATCTAATAAATGACAGACTCCCACATTTTGAGGCAGCTCCTGGTTATTGTCTATCTCATTCCTTCATAGGGGAAGACGACTTAAGTGCTGGAGAGGAAGAGGAGGAGGTGCTGACTCTGCTCTATGACCCCTGTCTAAACTGCTACTTCGATCCCCAGACTGGGAAATACTATGAGCTAGCTTAGCCCACTGTCCGGGACCCAGGACATCAATGCTGCCTCCAGTGGGACAGCATCTCACACCTTAGCACTTTGTCAAACATTCCCCAAAATGTGTATGCATTGTATGGTCACACTTTACAGCAGAATACTGTGGCAGAGAATCAAATGTGTCTGTAAGTACTACTGAATGTTCAGAAATAGCTCCATTATTTTTACAGATTTATATTCATTTAAAACCTTTGAAGAACTAATATAATGACAGAATCTTAGGACATTGCGGGCTTTTTCTTATTTGTTCTGTATCAAATAGATGATTTCATTTTTTCCTATTATAATTCTTATGTAAACCAATTAAGAGTTATTAATTCATATATTTTGCAGTGTTAATTTGTAAATGATGGCTTGATATCCAGAAACTGTATTCTTTTCTTACCTGTTAAAAAAAATCTATTTGGGCACCTTCTATTTCATTATATATTTGTATTACCAGAAAGAAAATAAAGCGTGATATAGTCAAGGAAAGTCTTTTAAGTTACTTTGGGGTTTTGCATTGTGTGTATTTTTATTTGTTTTCCCCCTACCTTTTTTACTAGACTATTACTTTCACCTTTCTTTAATCAACAAAGAAAAGGAAGACTACCCATAATTAGCTTAACTTTATAATATGACCTTAAACTTCCCTTTCCATTATGATTCCTGCAGAGCTTGCCAAACACCAGATCACTTGCCCTGACTTTAGAGAAGAGCATTAGTGCATCGGGGTGAATTTTTCCACCAATTATCTTGGATTTCTAATTGTAATGGTATCGTTCAAAGCCAAGGTTGTATCCTAATCTGAAAACTCCACAGACCTAATAGATTCCCCATCTCTGGCTCCGGAGAGGTCAGTCTTTCTTTTGTCTGGTAACAGTGCAGTTGTGTGGTAAGGAAGCCAGCCCTTGGGGAAGATAGCCTCAGCTATCTGCCAAATGTATTCATCTCAAGCCTGAGGAAACACTTATATTAGCTGCTGTTTTTTTTTATTTAATAAGGCAATTTTTTGAATAAAGTAAGATGCCTTTTGAAGTAAAAAATGATAGGTGTATTGTCTTGGGCTCTTAATAGTAGTCACTTAGTGTTAACAGCTCAGAGTAGAAAATGTGTTCTTAATTTAAATGGCAGATTGGTCCCACTAGTCAAAGGATGATCAATTATTTAGAGTCATATTCCTGATCACAAAACTTTAATCCTTTTAATCATGAAGAATAACTCTGGGATGAATAGCCAGCCAGAATTTTCCTATTTACAATAAGATTGAATACCTGTTACCAAATTTCAAACTTAGAAAGACCCTCAGCAGCCACTGAATCCAACTCATCCCTAAACAGGGAGACCCTTATTCAGAGGAAATTTGTCTCCTCTTAAGGCAGCCCATTCTGTTTTGGAGTAGCATTCATTGGTGTTGGAGCAGGGGCGTGGGGGGGGGGGGGTTCTCCTGGTATTAGCCCTAAATCTGTGTTCTTTATCTTCCACCCATTGTTCCTGTCCTGCCCTCTGAAGCCATGCAGGACCATCCTTAAGCCATCATGTAATCACTCTGCAAATACTGGATGATATAGATATAGATATCAATTCTCCACTAAGTCTTTCTCCTCCAAATGAAATATCCCTGTCTTCATTTGGGATGGCCCTGAGACCCTTTGCTCTCTGCATACTTTCCAGCCATTCATTGTCAAGAGCCATCTACGATTTCCTGAAAGCAGTGATGCTTCCATCCTCTGCTGTCCTAATCATGGCAGCTCCAGGATGACCCACAACAATGATGTACTTCCTGTGCCTCATTACCTCAGGGAGAAATACCATAAATAGGACATTAACGTCTCTCAACTGTCTCTTTTATTTTATAAGGAATAACTAAAGAATGATTACAGAATATGCAGACAAAAACAGTGAAGGAATGAGCTGGTGCGTCATCTGACCAACTTTAAAGCACCTTCAAAGAGCCAAGGGGTACTTCCAAGGTCAAGTGATGGATGATAGCAAGGGCACAGAAGAGGGAGAGGCACAATTGTATCCCCCACATTACATTCCTCAGTGTTCATCTTCACTTAACATTCCTCAGATCATCTTTTTTGAGAAATCACCAAACTTTTCCAGATATTTGAGAAAAGGGGGGGAAGCACTAGAATGAATTTGAGCCAAAATGGAAATAAATGTAGTGATCATCCTCCCAAGTTAACAACCTCAGAATCATCCTTGACTCTCATGTCTCATCAATTATCAATACACTCTCTCTGGTATCTCAAGACAGGAGGCAACATGGTCAAGTGGGTTAAACCTCCAGCATCTCTTATCCTCAGACCCTGATGGAGCTAACCCTGGCCTTGGGAAAATCAGCACACTCAAGACCACCAGGCCTGCCTGCAACCTGGCCCCCAGCCATCATTGAGAGGAGAGATTTCCCCACAGGCTAAGGATCCCCTTCCTTGCCATCACCAGCATTAGCTGCTGACCAATTACCAATAATGGGCAATGATAAGGATTTACTCATTGATCTATCAAGAGCTGTGGGAGTCCTGCTTTCAGCCCAGGGCCCCACAGCCACCATCCCAAGATGCAATCCTCATGGGACCACAGCCACAGTTGTCACAGATACAGAAAGGAGAGTTTCCACTACCAACATTCGTGGCCCTAACAAATGGTTCAGTGGGAGAAACTGAGATGCAATTATCTGTGGAAATGGCATTGAAGAAGTATGCCCATGACCATTGACTTTGCTGCTACCATCCAGAGATGGAACACATGAAGACTCTTTCCGTCCATCCTTCCCTCCCTGTAGGAGATGTTAACTTCATTTTTAAATTTGTAGCCTGTTTCTTGCACATAGTAGGCAATTAAATATTGACTTATAGGAAGCACACAGTAGGTCACTAATAACTGTTGAAATGAATGAAATGTGTGTAACAATAAGCAATAAATGTTAAAATTGAATTAAATGTAGGCAACACACAATCATCCATGAATATATGCTTGTCGAATTGAATTTTACACAGGTATGGAATAAAACAGTCTCAATTAACAATCACTTAACAGCCAGGAAATGATTTTAAATTAGATTGCCTCTGACTTATTAGTCTTGGCAAATCTTAACCAATGAATAACCTGGAATCAGTGGCGAAAATAAGTGTTAGGGAGTTCTTAGCCTTAAATCAGTCACCCAGCCTCACCAAGCACAGGATCCCAGTGAATTGAAATGGAAACTCATAAATGAAAGCACGAGTTTTCTACATGTGGACATTGCCAGATGAATTTTCCCAGGCCTAGCTTCTCCCTGATTTTTACTTTTTTTTAGTGAATCAATCATTTCAGCATATTTTGATTTTTCTCCCTGAAGAACTAGAATATAATTAGGACGCTAACTTACAATTTCTATTTATAAAGTGATCCTGTTGGCTACCATTAAAGCAAAAGTTGGGGTATTGGAAGTATTATGAACCAAACAATATACCAGCCCAGCTTTCAATCCTCAATCTATATACTAGCACACTGTAGCTCATGTAAACAAATGAATGAAAAGGCATTTAATGTTTGCTGTGTCTGAAGCTCTAAGCTAAGCAAAGCAACAATCCCTGCTCTTAAAGAACTCAACCCTAAATGAGACAAATATGAAAGTTTGTCTTTAGGGCAAATGGAAAGGCCCCTCAGGTCACATGGCAGGATAGAGGGATAGTCTTCAGCCCCCCCCCCCCCCCAGGCCTGGTAGTCCTCTGTCTCACCAGAAGGATTAAAGACCCCCCCCCCCCAATTCATCTAAGCATCATGAGTAATCATTACTCTTTCCACCTGAATGCATCAGAGAGTCTGAACAGTTGAGGAAAGAGTGAAGGGAAGATGTGCATGGTAGCAGATTTTCCCACTCATCTCTCTTCCCCAGGGAGTTCAGGGAAATTGAGGAAATTGGAAAAGAGGAGGCAAAAATAAGTAGAAGAGATATTCTTCATTGTATATTAATAAAGTTAGTGATAACAGAAACTTGTATAAATTAAAGTATTTTTTTTAATTTTCAATTTTTCTGTTTTTTAAATTAGAGAAAGAAATAAGAGACATAGAATTAGAATCCCTTAAAGTTATAGATGAGAGAATTGAGACTGAGGAAGATGGGTAGAGCTGGGACCAGAACTCAATAGGCACTTAAGAAGTGGTAGCTTTTGTTTTCACATGAGACTTGTCTATCTACCATCTCTGCACTAACTAAACAGAAAGCTGGTCCTGAGAAAGAAACCCAGGCACTAGTAGGCACTTGTGCGAGTTCCATGAATGCCATATCCCTGTGAGGAGTTGTCTAATCTTACAAATATGTTAACAATTGTTAACTTTTATATAATGCTTTTAGCTTTAACATATTATCCTATTCAGTCCTCCCAATAATCCTGGGAGTCAGAATGTTATTACCCTCATTTTGCAGTTGAGAGGCAGATGGAGGTCAAATGACTTGCTCAAGGTCACATCGGAGGTGGGATCTGAGTCTGGCTCTGCTCCCTACCAAGCCATAACAATATAAATTCCTCTTGAGAAGAAACTCATTTCTGTCTTAATATTCTTAGACTCTAATACAGTGTCTGGAAAATAGTAAATAAGTGCTTGATAAGGATTTACTCATTGATCTATCAAGAGCTGACAATCAAGGCTTCCTTTGAAATGGAGAGGGGGTAACAGTACTTGCACTACTTGGGCAGGTCGAAACACCTGTGTTTAGCATTGCAGTTGGCAAGAATAGTTTGTAAGCAGAGGAAGTATGGTCTCTTTTCTCAAGTGAGCGCCTCCTACCCTTTCCCCTTCCTTGATGTCAGCCTCCACAGCAACAAAATCAGAAGATCTCAACAACGGAGATTTATATCCACTCCCTCCATTGGAGGGCATGGAAAGAGAGGAGCCTTGTGTCTTGAGGTCTGAAGTCTCAGTCAGTCTCTCTCTCTCTCTCTCTCTCTCTCTCTCTCTCACACACACACACACACACACACACACACACACACACACACACACACTCTTGCCCATGGACCAGAATCTCTAGTTTATTAATCATTTTTTATTTAGCACCTGCCAGGAGCTGCATTAAGCCCAGGGAGTGCAAAGAAAGATAAAAGTCAGTCCCTGCCCTCAAGGAGTCTAGTGAGAATGTTTCATGTCTCAGGAACTAGGTTATGCAAAATCAATGTTTTAGTTTTAAAGAATACTACAGTTCTAGCTTTATCCGTTCTCTTCCTTAGAAGTGTCTTATATGTAAAGAAAAGGAAAACTGTAAGAGGGACCTGCACATGAAAAGAGAAGAAAGATAGATGATCACCACTGGGTTCTGTATCTCCTTGAACACTTTATTTCTGGTTTACTTAGTTGTAATAGAATCAAGCCTGCATTAAGTCACAGCGATGTATACTCTTAAGAATTAAATTGTCAATACCCTCAGACCACAGATAGCATTATTTCTCCTGCTGACATATTTTTCCTATAGTAAATCATTTATGATCCTGCAAACTCTTCCAAAAGGGAAGTCTGGTCCATAATATTGATTCTTTTTCATCAGTCCAACTTATCAATGTCAAGATTTATGCTGCATCTGGCAAGATTTTTACCATCTGAACTTCCTCATAATGGTCACTAGTGTGTAGCTGATAGAGCAGGCACCGTGCCAGTACATACAAAGGCACTTAATAAGGGATAGTTGATTGATTGATTAATTATCATAAAAAGAGTATGTCTGGGTAGTCTTCCAAATTGGGGAGGGGAGGGGCATCCCATATTCAATAGAGTTATTCAGGAAAGTGCAGCTATTTAAAAGTAATCATTTTCAGAAAGTTCAGAGTGGTAAATTATTTCTAAAAAGGTCATCACTCTGAAATATTATATCCATTAATGAGAAAGTTTCATTGCTCAATCAATCTAAAAGATTTATTAGGCGATCACTACCTGCCTGGTGTTTTGGTAGGCTCTGGAGATTTGCAAAGGCAAAAGCAAAATGATCCCTGCCCTCAATGAGCTTACATTCTAACAGGAGAGGCAAGATGTATCCATATGAGTATGTACAGCATAGAACCCATACAAAATGAATGCAAGATAGTTTAGGGGGCCATGTTCTAGCAATGAGGGAGAAGTCTGAAAGAATCAATATTATGGACCAGACTTCCCTTTTGGAAGAGTTTGCAGGATCATAAATGACTTACTAGAGGAAAAATATGTCAGCAGGAGAAATAATGCTATCTGTGGTCCGAGGGTATTGACAATTTAATTCTTAAGAGTACACATCGCTGTGACTTAATGCAGGCTTGAAGAATGTGGGGACTGAGCCAAATTTGAAGGAAAACGAGGATTCCAAAGGTCAGAGATAAGTAACTGCAGCATCCCAGGAAGCAGGAGATGAAGGATGGGGTGGAGAAAATGTCAAGAGGCCAATATGGCTGAAATAGAGAACACACCCTAAGGAGCCTTCAACCTTTCTATCTCCACTGCAAATGAACTTGTTCATGGGTCGTCTCCTCTAATTCAAGTACTGATTCTCATACTTGTCCTTTGTTATTGAAGATCAAAATGACATCACTGGGGGCAGCTAGGGGTGCAGTGGATAGAGCACCAGCCCTGGAGTCAGGAGGACCTGAGTTCAAATCTGGCCTCAAATACTTCATAATTACCTAGCTGTGTGGCCTTGGGCAAGACACTTAACCCCACTGCCTTGCCAAAAAAAAGACATCACTATGTTAGAAGGATTAGTAAAATGATAGAGGCTATGTATTTTGATTCCTGAATAAATTTAAGTGAGGCAGAGTTACAGAAAGTCATCATCCTCTTTCTCTCTTCCAAAGTCAGTGGCAAGACAGTCAAGACAAATGTTGAGGGCTTTAGATGCAGTTGATGACTTTGGCATCTTCAATGTCTAACCAAACTCTCAGCACCCACTTCACCTGCCTTCATGGCCAAATTGTTCTCATCCACCGATTCCACCAGTGGAAGACTTCATATACTTGGGGTAGACATTCCGCTAACTCACTAATGAGTTTGAGACTCCCTCAGATACCCTCAACCTGATTTAGCCCATCTACCAAAACAGTTCACTAGAACATGACCACCATGCATGCTACAGCTTCATACTACATCTACATGCTACAGATGAAAGTCAAGTGGATATCAGAGGTGGAAAGTAGCCTTCACAGCAGAGGTACTAGTCTTCTTTGAACACATTCTATTTCCCTTTAATTCAAGTATGAGCTCCTTGAGACCTCTCAATTGTTCTGTTTCTATCCCCAACATTTACACAACATTTGGTACATAAAGCTCAATAAATGCTTTTGTCATCCATTCATTTCATTTATTCATGTTTCATTCTACCTAAGTCATCATGCTAGTAGTTTCAGATTGAAAGTCAAAGACCTAGAACTCAGACTATATTTTCTGTTCTTTGACCAATAATAATTCAATATTTCCACCAATGTTAACTAAGAATAATATTTCAAGAGCTCTAGTGAACTTCAGAGAGGGACTGGAACTATATAAATATGTGTGTGTGTGTGTGTGTGTGTGTGTGTACAGACAGACAAATAGATAGGTCTATGATGGAGATGATAATTAAGTCCATGAGAACTATTGAAGTCACTAAAGGGAAAGAAGGTAGAGAGAAAGAACCCAGGACAGAATCTTGGGGAAAACCCATGTGAGGAGGAAAGGTATGGTACAGATGTTTAGCCAGTAAAGGCACTGGAGAAGGGATATCAGACAGTCAGGAAGAGAATCAGGGTAAAAATAACACAAATATTCAAAGGGGAAAAAACATCCAGGCAGAGAGGGTGGTCATCAGTGTCAAATGCAGCAGAAAGGTTCAAATTAGAAAGACTCATCTGACCTCAGTCACTTTTAGCTGTGTGACCCTGGATAAGTCACTTAACCCATTTGCTTCAGTTCCTCATCTGTAAAATGAGCTGGAGAAGGAAATGGCAAACCATTCCAGTATCTGTCAAGAAAATTCTAAATAAGGTCACAAAGAGTTAGAGCTCATTGAAATGACTTAACAACACCAACAATTATAGCCTCACTCAGTCCACAAAGGTGGGAAGAGAGAGACAAATAGCACCCCAAAACCATAATACAATATTCATCTGATATTTTTACAACCTAATATCCAAAAAATCACAACATATTCTTGATGAACCCATTTTACACATGGTGAATATCACTTCTTCAAAACCATTCTTTTAATAGGCCATTTGCTCTAGAATTTTGTCAGAAATCGATATCAAAATTCTCTGGCCTAGTATTTGAAGGCTCTGCCTTATTCCTTTTTTCTGAAAAAATCATATTTGCCTATTTTGACCTTGTTTACTCAAAGATCACCAATAAGGTTAGCAGTTCTGTTCACAAGTCCTTCTGGAACCCTAGAGTGTATCTAACACATCAGGCCCAGGTGACCTGAAATTCAAGAGAAGTGAAAGGATGAGAAGAGAGCACACCTCTTCCAGGTCTGTATCTCCAAAAGAACAAAGAAAGAGGAAAAGGCACTTCATTATTAAAAACTCTGATCGCAGTTCTTTTTGTAGTAGCAAAGACCTGGAAACTGAAGGGAAGTCCATCAAACAGAATAGCTGAACACTGTGGTCCATGAATCTCATCAAATACCACAAGAAAGGATGAAAGAGATGGCTTTAGAGAAACCCATCAAGATATATGTTAACTGATACAGACTGAAGAGAGAAGAATCAAATCAATCCATACAATAACGATAACATAAAGACAACTTACAAGGAAATAATCCACTCTAATGTCCTTGCCAAAAAAAAATCCCATTAGGGTCTTGAAGAATTGAACCTGAATGAAATGATTTAAAAAAACAAGATGACTCCTTTCCACCAGCTCCACCATATTCCAGTGAGTTGCCAAAATGACAAACACAAAAGGAAAAAGGAGAGGGACTCGATACATGTTTTCTAGGCCCTTTCGAAAACATGGTGTCATCCCTCTGGCTACATATGTGTGCATATACAAGAAAGGTGATATTGTAGATATTAAGGGTATGGGCACAGTTCAGCAAGGAATGCCCCACAAATGTTACCATGGCAAGACTGAATGAGTCTATAATGTTACACAGCATGCTGTAGGCATTGTTGTAAACAAACAGGTTAAGGGCAAGATTCTAGCCAAGAGAATTAATGTGCATATTGAGCATATTAAACACTCCAAGAGCAGAGTTAGCTTCCTGAAGCGAGTAAAGGAAAATGATCAGAAGAAAGAAGCCAAAGATAAAGACATTTGGGTTCAACTAAAACGTCAGCCTGCTCCACCCAGAGAAGCACACTTTGTGAGAACCAATGGCAAGGAACCTGAGCTGTTGAAATCAATCCCCTATGAATTCATGGCATCAATGACTTAAAAAAAAACCAATAAAAGATTTCTTGAATATATATATATATATATATATATATATATATATATATATATATATGTATGTATATATACACACACACACACACATACATTTAGACCTGGCCAATGAGGGAATTTGTTTTGCTTATCTTTGCAGGATTGTTACAAGAATTCTATTTTTATCTTTTATGTGACTTAGGAGGAATTTTTGGTTGACAAAACAGAAAACAATTACTGCCTTCAGTGAATTCAGTTTTCTACGAACCATTTTGGTTTTCTCCTTTTTGGTTTAAAAATAAAAGTTGAAATAACTTCCTGACCATGTGCTCCTCTACAAGTCAATCTCTCTGGGTCCCAGTGTCCTCATCAATTATATGATTTGATTAGACTAGATGATCTCTCAATCCCATTAGATCTCAAGTCTTCTATGATTCTAAACTTCTTTCACGATGCTATAATCCCTTTGTGATGATCGAGTTGGTCATCATGTATATCATGGTCATATAAAAAGCAGAGAGGAAGAATGAGTTGCAGCAGGGATAAACTGATCCACTCTCAGGACTGGTAGGTCAAGAAAGCAAGAAACAACTTAACTGGGGTCCTTCAGGTCATTCCTATAGTTCAGAAGAGTAAGTTCTTTTTTCAGCAGATTCATCTTTGCAATTATAATTCAAAGAGTATGATAGGATTCATGAACATCTATGGATTTGGACTTAGGTTTGCATTTTTTATTACTTGTGGAGACAGGATGAAGAATCCCTCTTGCCAATTCCATGATACGCAATGGCGTGGACAACCTGTACTACATAGCCATTAGTGTCTGTATCTTAGTCATTGCAGATGGACAATAAGTTGGGCCAGAATGGAGCCATCAGTCACCAAGTATTTATTATGTGTTAACTGTGTGATGGGGAGACTATAAAGAGAATCAAAAATATGATCCCTTCTTTCAAGAGGTTCCCCTTCTAATAGTGGAAACATTTTCTTTAATTTTTTATTTATTTAAGGCAATGGGGTTAAATGACTTGCCCGTGGTCACAAAGCTAGGCAATTATTAAATGTCTGAGTCCAGATTTGAACTCAGGTCCTCCTGACTTCAGGGCTGATGCTCCACCTACTGTGCCACCTAGTTGCCCCTTAGTGGAAACAATTTAAAGATTACATTGGACATAAAATATATATACAGCACAATTGGCAGGTAAATTCAGAAGGGAAGACACTGACAGTGGGTATGAATGGGAAAGGGCTCCTGCAGAATTGGAGATCTAAACTGGGTCTTTAGAGAATCCAACAGGCAGAAGGGTGGAGAGATTATTACAGGCTTAGGAGACAGCCAATGAAAAGTCCTGGAGATGAGAGGTAGAGAACTGTGGAAGTGGAGACCAGTGGGACTGGATGGGACTAGAAATTAAGACTGGGAAAGACAGGAAGAGCCCAGGTGGTCATCATCATCACCGCTGTTGTTCTTTGTACTCAAAGACCAAGCAAGGGACACAATCCAACTGTGGCTACTCAAACCAAATATAGCTAATGGGGAATCAAGGAAGTTTACAGACTAGTTTAGTCAGACCTATACTTTAAGAAGAGATCCTTTGGCAAGTCAATGAGCAGTGGCATGAGATACACACACACACACACGGCTATTGCAGGAGTCCAGGAGGGAGGTGATAAACCCACATGAGAGTGGAGAGGGCTAATTTGTCTTTGGAAAACTGCAAAGTTCATAGATCACAGCATCATGGAGCTAGAACTGGAAAGAACAATAGGAATCATCTAGAACAACCCCAACATTTTGCAGATGTCAAAATTTAGATCAGTAAAACAGAATTAGGATTAGAATTTAAAGCTCATTTCAGCAAACTGAAGGGACTTACTTACCCAGAATTCCAGATAAGTGTTGAGCCTGAGATTTGAACTCAGATCCCCTGATTCCAAATCCAATCATTTTCCCACTGATGTATACTGCTTCCTTTTAGAATTTTTTTAAAAATACAATTAATTTCCCTCTCTCGCTTCTTCCCCAACTACCATTAAAAATATTTTGACAAGCTCATGTAAGTTAGCACTATGCAGATTCTTAGTGGTTGTGGGGCCAGGGCTTTAAAGGTCAGTCCTCATCATGGGTCTGATTCTTTGAGCTGCAGATGTAGAAACCTCCAAGGTCAAACCATGGGGTTCAACTGTGGGTCCCCTAGCATCAGCGACCCCTCAGACCTGGCTTTAATGAGTACAGAGGCCTCTGAGAGAGGGAGTCAAGAGGTGGAAACCATTTCTTTGGCTGTGAATTTTCAGGGCCTTTTTCCTGACTACAGGAAACTTAGTTCCACCTCCACACCATTTTTCACACTGAGGGTTCAGAAAATTATGTCTCCTTCAAAGTCTCCTGAACGTTCCAGGGCCAGTGATTAATTCTTGTATGTCAAGGACTTTTATGCCCCTGATACTTCATTATGTGATATAGGCCTTTTGTGAATTGCTTTTTCATTAACTTACCTCATTTTTTATTAATAAACATTTGCATCTTCATTTGTATATGTACTGTATCTGAATGTGTTTAAATTGCATTTTTAGATTGGATTTACAGAAAGTCTAAATTGGAGCATCTAAGTGTTCTCCCCATCCCCCACACCCTCATAGTCTAACTTAGGGAGGTTTTGAATAGTTAGAGAAAAGACTAAAAAAAGAGCAAAAAATGGAGCAATGACAGCTCAACTGAGAGGGAGAAAAGCCTGGGTTCCACTCTTGCCTTTAACCCTGGATAAGTCATCAAACCTCTCAATGTCCCAAACAATAAAGTCTATAAGTTATACATGTTTTGTACATAGTACTTAATAAATGCAATTATTTTTCATCAATTCTTTCATTTGTGAATTGCTGATGCACATCCATTGAGGAAATATCCACACTGAGGGTTACACACACACACACACACACACACACACACAGAGCTTCTTACTCCCTCAGAAATCCACAAACATTTCAGAAAATTTCAATACTTTCCAATTTTGTTACATTAATTCAGTTTCCATTTCTTATCTAGGGTCTTTTTTTTACCGAAGGTTAGTTAATGCCCAAAGCTTTTCTACCTTGCCAAGGAATTGTAGATTTAGAACTCTAGAAGTCCAACCTCTTCTTTTTTGAAGATAAAGAATCTAAAACCCACACAGAAGTAACTTTCCCCAGGTTACCCATGATGAAAGGAAGAACCAAGAATTAAAACCAGTTCCCTGACCAGAACCCTAGCTACCTTTCCTCCTGTCACACTACCTCTGCTGTAAGAATCTATCAGTTATTGCTGAGTGAGATGAGCAGAACCAGAAAAAACATTGTCCACCCTAACAGCAACATGGAGGTGATAATCAACCTTGACGGACTTGCTCATTCCATCAGTGCAACAATTAGGCACAATTTTGGGCTATCTGTGATGGAGAATACCATCTGTATCCAGAGAAAAACTTATAGACGTTAAACAAAGACCAAAGACTATTACCATCAAATTAGGGGGGAAAGCATTATATCATTAAGTAGTTTTACTATCTCATACTTTTTATTTCTTCCTTAAGGATCTGATTTCTCTCTCATCACATTCAACGAAGATCAATGTATAACATGGAACCAATGTAAATACTAACAATGCCTTCGGCGGGGAGGGAAGCAAGAAGGGGGGGAAATTGTAAAAATAAAATAAAATCTTTATTTAAAAAAAACCGGGGGGGGGGCAACTAGGTGGCACAGTGGATAGTGCACTAGCCCTGGAGTCAGGAGGACCTGAGTTCAAATCCAGCCTCAGACACTTAATAATTACCTAGCTGTGTGGCCTTGAGCAAGCCACTTAACCCCATTTACCTTGCAAAAACTAAAAAAAAGAAAACCCTTAAAAATAAGAATCAGTTATAATCAATAGATCATTGAAGAAAAATCAATATTTTCCCGAAACTCAGATTGTACATAGGCCCTTTCAGGAATATGGCTACTTTTCAGGAAGTTCCAAGGGTCATCACTCTTGTTCATCAGTAGGGGCTCATATAATGGATTCAAATTTAGTAAATATTTATTAGGCACCATGGTAAGCACTGGAGATACAAAAAAAAGAGGCAAAAGACAGTCCCTGCCCTCAAGGAGTTTAAAATCTAATGCTACTAAATAGAACAAACTCTCAGGGCTGGGGAGGGGGGCAGAAATAGGTTTGCTGGAATGAGTTTACAATTAGCAGGTGTCCATTCATGCCATCCTCAATTGATTTCATTTCTATTTCTAAGATCACATCACCCATATCAGTCCAAGAGACTCCTAAAGCATCCAGACCATCACCATCAATCCTGTTTCCTACCAATCAGACCATGGGGTGGAATGGTTCTGGAAAATGTAAGTGAAAAGGATATCTTTGCACAATACTCTCCTCACTATAATAAACATCATCGTGCAAGTGATGCCGTCACGTATATGACAACACTGTTGTCTTTGATTACCAAGGATGAACATCATCATCATCACCAAGACCAAGTCATATAAAACTTGGGAATCTGCCATCCCATTGAGTGCACTTGTTCCAACTGCTAAAGCAGGGTTAGAAAGTGTCTAATAAACTGCTACTATTCTTCAGTATGGGTGCTACAGAGAGGAAGTAACTCCAAAGTAATCTGTTGTCTGTTTTGGTACTTTTGAGACTGGACATAATTAGAAATTATTGTCTCATCCCCACATTCTCTTATCTTACTCCAAAGATGCCTCCAGCGCACAAGAATGGCTCACATTCTTAGAGAACAGTTAAGCGCCTTCCTTACAGCGCCCATACTGATTCTTATCCTCATTTTGTGGAGGAGAAAACTGAAACTCTTAAGAGATCAGGGACTTACCCAGGATCCTATAGCTAATGAGTGTCCAAGATGGAATTCAGCCCCAGGTTGCCAGATGTTGAATCCAGAATTCTGTCTATTATACCATGGTGTATTAATTCATGGCATGGGTACCTTAAGGTCATAGATATAGAGGTCAAAGGGGATCTCATATGCCAGCTAGTCCAACCTGTTCATTAGCAGATAACAAAAATATAGTGAGTTGCCCCAGGGCAAATATAGGATCATAGACCTATCTGGAAGGTTATCTCAGCAACCACTGATGAGGAACTTCAGGTTCAAGGGAAGACATAATTTGCTCCAGGTCACATGTGTAAATGCCACAAGTAAAATGGGAACCCATGTCTGACTCCCAAATCAAATCTTTTTTATGGAACCATGTTGAGGACCCCCAAGGCCATCTAGTCTACTGTCCTCATTTTACAATGGAAGAAGCTGAGGTCCACAAAGAAAAAATTACATATCCAAGCTCACAGAATTAGGAGGCAGCTGAGCTGGTTTTTGAACCCAGTTCATCAGAAACTAAAGTCAGAACTCTTTCCAATACACCAATAACAATCACATGGGTTCTTATATCATTTGAATACATCAGGTTTATTGGTCATTTTTCTTTGTTTCCATTGATTCCACACATGGGAAAAAATTATAAAAAAATTTTTATTCTACCCATCAATAACATTCTTAAAAAGAAACATTGAGAAGAGTGACATAAAAGCTGCCTACAAGTATTTGAAAAAGGATTAGACGAGTCTATGTTTCCCTGGATGGCAAAAAGATGAAACTTCAAAGAGAAGAGATCTGGGCTAACTTTCAGAAGATTCTTAACAGAGCCATGTCAAAGTGGAGTAATTGCCTGGGACTGAGCTCCCTGTCACTGAAGGTCTACAAGTAAAGGCTGGATGACCACTGGTGGATTATGATGCAGCAGGATTTCTTTGGTCAGATAAAATTGAATAGATGCCCCTAAGGTCCCTTCTGTGACTCTGGGAAAACATGGCTCTTCATCAAAAACTTTTTTTGTAAGCCCTAGGATCTGCTTTTGCTAAGTTTGAATATTGTTTTCCCCACCCTTGAAGTTCTCCCATAGGCGATGTTAGCTAAAATAATGTTCTGAACCCTCCTCAATAAGTAAAATTGCCATTTTTATTTTTTCTTTCTTTTTCTTTTTATCATTTTTCTTTAATAGAAGTATGCATTATACTGGTAACCCCCCCCAAAAAAAGTGTCTTGCCTGCCAGCTAAGGGATGCTTCTATGGTTGCCATTTTGAAAAACATTTCCCCCAATTCATTTACCCATTATCCTTTTGGGAGTACCAGGGCTAGGATTTCTTTGGTACCTGGAGCTCCAGGTAAGCACATTGCCTCTCCCAATGCAGGTTCACTCTCTTCTCTGATGCAGAGAGCCTTGGCCTAAAGAATTGACAGGTGAAATGACTGGCCAGAGTCATATGCCAGCATATGTCAGAGACAGGCTGTGACCCCAGGTCTTTCTGTTGCAAGGCCAGTTCTATCCATTACACCACCCTGCCTCTCCATTTTTACTTTATATTTAGCATTATCCTACGCTTATAGGCACAATTCCATATAAGCACAATACCTATCTTTACATGCATTGCAGTAATTCATTAATTTATATGCTTAATAGACTCATTATTTTCCATCGTCGTGAATTATATGTGGAAAGATTTAGATGCAATATGAAAGGTATTATTTTTAAAAAATCATTGCTCCATACATCCTTCCTGCTTCTCCCTTTCTCTGGTGTTTCTATAGTAACCTGGCATTATGCATAGCTACTACCCGTTTTTGTACATGTGCTGAAATAATGTTTCTAATCAGTCCATCATTTGTTCTGAAATGTACCCTTCAACAGAAGATATGGTGTCAGTTGAAGGACCTGCAGCCAATTCAACCTTGGGCAGGGGCCATGTGGTAGAAGTAGCAGGAACAGAGATCAATCATGTTGCAAGTCATGGTTCTCAGCCTTAGAGGTGATCAAGAGATCCAAGAAGTAAGGTTCTGAAATTTCTAAACTCAAAGCAAGCTAATTTTTTTTTCTGGAGTCAGAAGACCTGAGTTCAAATTTTAACTCTGATAACAAACAGATAGTTAAGTATCTCCCCCATTAGACCGAGTTCCTTCAAGTCAGGGACTGTCTTTGGCCTCTTTTTTGTATCCTTAGCACTTATACAGTAGGTGACTGATAAATGTTTATGATTTGTTGATTAACTACCTTTATGATCTTGGGCATATCCATTGTCTTTCTTGGTTCTCAGCTTCCTAATCTGTAAAATGAGAGCATAGCCTTCCAGCTCGCTAGCTCTGATCTCAGAGCTACCAGTAAGATCTTGTTCAAGGTGTCTCATCTCTATGGGACTCAGTTTCTTCATCTATAAAATGGGAGGGGAGTTTATACTGGTTGGTCTTATCTATAGTCCTAATATTGAAGATGATAACTGACCAATCAGGAAAGCTTAAAAAACTTATTTGTTTCAGGGATCAGTGGTCCCTCAAAAGAATATTGAGATTTTTAAACTTTTCAGAGAGCCTCTTTTTAATCAGAAAAATCAAATAAGGTTTGCCATGATAGTTTCTTCCCTAAAGATAACAGTCACCTATTGAAATATATAGTGGCAGGAAAAAAGGGGGAGGTAAAATGGGTTAGAGGGCAGGAAACTAACTGTCCTCATTATCAAAGGCAGACCCTAAGTAACTTGTTCTTTATGGAAGTAATCTGTTGTCTGTTTTGGTACTTTTGAGATTGGACATAATTAGAAATTATTGTCTCATCCCCACATTCTCTTATTCCTTACTCCAAAGATGCCTCCAGCGCACAAGAATGGCTCACATTCTTTAGAGAACAGTTAAGCACCTTCCTTACAGCGCCCATACTGATTCTTATCCTCATTTTGTGGAGGAGAAAACTGAAACTCTTAAGAGATCAGGGATACTTTCTTTATGGAACCTCAGTTCCATAACAAGGTTAGGATGACCAAGGCTTTGTCCCAAGGGTTCAAGCTTTAGAGGGTACTATGTCCAAGACTCCTAAGGCACACAATTGGATCAGCACCTAGTTAGCAAGAATAATTAATTAAACTGGAAACTTCCAACCCAATTCTTTGATGTAAGTCTGTAGCCAATTTCAGTTTAAGCAAGTACATTTTTGCCTCCTTTTATTAGAGTTTATTTTTATTATTAAAAAATATAAGATTTAGGGGGTAGCTAGGTGGCACAGATGATAAAGCACCGGCCTTGGAGTCAGGAGTACCTGGGTTCAAATCCAGTCTCAGACACTTACTAATTACCTAGCTGTGTAGCCTTGGGCAAGCCACTTAACCCCATTTACCTTGCAAAAAGAAACTAAAAAAAATAAAAAATTTAATATATTCTTCTCAGAGCAATAATAACCAAAGATTCATTGAATGGTAGAGGATACATAGGAATAGAGCTCAATATTTATTCTATCTCACTGGAATAAAAAACAGCAATAATACTATCTCGACTTTATATAGTGCTTTAACGTTTGCTGAGCACCTTACAAATATCTCATTTAATCCACAGAACAATGAGATAGTTTTGTTATCCCATTTTCCAGATGAAGAAACAGATTGGAAGAGGTCAAGTGACTTGTCCAGGGTCACACAGAGACAAGATTTGAACTCTGGTCTTCTGGACTTGTGCACTTTGCTCAGCATCAAAGATCCCGAGGTTGTGATTCTGAAGCTGTCTCTCAACTATAAATCCTATGATACTCTGACAATAACGTCCAACTTTCTCACACACCAGGTCCTGATAGTTAACCAAGAGATTAAGCATGATTTTAAGGGCTTCCATGTTGTAGGAATGTGGGGAGCACAAACCCAGAAAGAAAGTCCCAAGAGCAGAAGGATTTAGCAACTGGTTAATCTTCCAACCAGTTCCTTGTATTCACCCAAAGATGATGAAAAGAATAAGATTTACTACCTCTGAGCCACCCACACCCGACACTTTATTATATTCTTATGAAGACCCACATCTTCATCTGTAACATGAGAAGTTTAGGACAGTTTATCTCCAAAGCCCTTCCCTCTCAATGCTTCCAGGGACCTGATGAATTCAGGGTCATATTTTTTTTTTTGGCCATGACTCTGGAACACCTGATTGAAAAGAACTCTGAATTTGGAGTCAGAAGACCAGGGTTCACATTCCTCCCCTTTTATCTGCCACTTCTGTGGCCTTGGGTAAGTCATTAAACATGAGTCTAGAAGGGTGAGTTTGGACCAGATGACCTCTGAGGTTCTCTCCAGTTCTAGATTGCTTATCCAATGACCTACAAAGACTTAAGAGAGATGACAATCTGTGTTGGTGGAAAGAAAACCCAAACTTTGAAACCATAGATCCTTAGAAAATTGAGAAGATATAATGTAGATAATCTCCAAAATATGGTGTATGTATATGTATATATATATAAATAAAAATATATCAACAATTAATTATATCATTATTATATTATATAATTATATGTTGATATATTATAAATAATGTCTATTATTATAAGTATATACTATTAATTATGATAAGTATATTATATAATTATAATTCATATTGAATCAATTAATAAATTCCTATCAATATATATTAGATGTATATCTAATAAATGGTTATACAATATACACAGATATAATATATTGTTCATTTGATATATACCACACAGATGATATGCATATATTCAAGCATGCATATGTATGTATAGTTAGACATATGTATGTCTATAGATTTGTGTCTGTAGGTTTTCAAACACAGACCAAATGAAGATATTATGGATGGAAATCTCTCTTTAGATCCTTTGATCTGGAAACAAAGTCAATTTTCTTCTTCAATGGGCCAATAATTCACCATTCTGTTTATACTTTGAAAGACATCAGCTTCTCCAGATAGTAAATCTTTACCAAATGATAGAACGTTTGACTATTTGGGAGTATTGCCAGTTTCCACCAAATTTCCAAGTCAAAAAAGGTTCCTGCAGTAGGTGAAACAAACCCCCATCTGAATACTCAGTCACAGCCCTGGTGCTTTGTAAAGATGTAGGGTATTTTTAAACAATGGCTCAAGATGTTTTTCCCCTCATTAAAAAGGATGATATGAGGTGATTGTGTGTTTTGTTTGTGTAAAAGAGGGGGAAGGGCCCTGAACCCTCTGAAATTGCAAATGTATTTTCTAAGGCGCTGCATATTTATTAGTCCATCTGCTACTACAGCACTGAAGAGGAGAATCTTACTTTAAGCAATTTATTCACAGCTACAGTTTTACCTGTTGATGTGCAAAGAAACACGACTTGCTAAGCATTTATTATTGTGCTGAGTAATTTTCAATTGAATAGGCAAAGTTTAAGAAAGACTGCTACTTAAATGCAATAATGCTGATCAGACCTGGCTTTGTTTTCATTTAAGGTGATCTGTCTTCACTGACCCAAGTGGGCTGACATGATCTTCAGAGACTTATTTAGATCAATCAATATTTTTGTTGTTATATAGTTTTTCAGTCCTATCTGACTCTCCGTGACCCCATTTGGAATTTTCTTGGCAGAGATACTAGAGTGGTTTGCCATTTCCTTCTCCAGCTCATTTTTACAGATGAGGAAACTGAGACACACAGGGTTAAATGATTTGCCCAGGGTCACACAGCTAGTAAGAGTATGAGTTCAGATTTGAACTCGTGAAGGAGAGTCTCTTCCCTCCAGATCCTGCCGATAGCACCACCTAACTGCCCTCCATGAAGTTATTAAGCACCTATGATTTGACTATTTTTAATTTTTAGATTTTTGCAAGGCAATTGGGTTAGATGACTTGCCCTAGGTCACACAGCTAGGTAAGTATTTGAACTCAGATCCTCCTGAATCCAGGGCTGGTGCTCTATCCACTACATCCCAATTTGACTCTTTAGAAGCCAGATCATGAGAATCTGTAGCCAGACAAAGGCTCTTAAAACTGTAATTCTAAATATTTGAAAAGTGGATTGGAATCAGGTTCTTTGGGTAGTGGTGGTGAATGTATTATGTTAACTCTGAATTACAGCATGCCACAAATTAAGGTTGTTTCATTCTTGGCAGCACACCAATCACATGTGTACCATAGACCTGAGACCAGGGATGGTCTCTTCCCTCCAGTGCTTGGCCAGGAGAGTTTTATAAATATTGATTGATTGATTTGTTGATGGGTCGGTTGCTATATATGTAAATGTCAACAACCCTAATAGAAAATAAGCTCCCTAAGGGCAGGACCTGTCTCATCCTTGTCTCTCTGTATCCCTAGTGCCCAACATAGAACAGTAGTTTCCATTAGGGTTTGTGCTTGATTCTTCATTTTCTCATTTGATCAAAGATAAGAAAACCATATGTCTAGTCCACCCTTTTCTAGTAGCCTAGAGAATACTTGTAGAGCAAGTTTCCCATTTCTCCTAGTGACTGAAAGGCAATCGTACAGTTGTGAGCACCTGACAAAGCTTCAAATCACAAGATGAGGTTCTTTGCTTAGCTCATTACTTTCAGAGTTACAGGTTTGCTTAAGTTAAAACAATCAGTTTATAATCACCAAGATCAACCTGAATTTTATCAGTGGTTGGAAATGTTAGGACATGAGAAACATGCATAGGATTAAGGCAACATGAAACCCTTATATGTAATCTCATAAGCCACCCTAGTGACCCTCGAATTTCTCATCTAACTTCCCTTGAAAAGGCATGACCTACATGGAATCTAATCAAAGTAGCCAAAATTAGATTCATGGGATCATAGAAATCAACCAGAGATCTCAGAGACCCAACCCACCCATTATACAGAAGAACAAACCGCAGCCCAAGGGGAATCAATGTCTCGTCCAAGGTGACAGAGGTAATCAGTTGTGAGAAGTGAGATTTGAACCCCAAGTCTCTGTGTCTCCAAAGCCAGTACTCTCACTATGGTTTGTTCTCTAAGCAAAAATGAATCAATTTTTCAGGGAAGAATTTCTAAGATAAGCTAAAACGTATTATACCAATTAGGGAAATTAATTATGTATCTGGCCTCTATGAAAAATAGGAGGAATCCCCAGATATTGTCCCCTATAGAGTCTGAGGAATAGTGAGGGTCATAGAGTTAGAAACAATCTCAGGGGTCACTTAGTCCAATGCTTTCATTGGACAGATAAAGAAACCGAGGCCCAGAAGTAGAAATGATCTTGTCTGCTGTATCTCCCTCCTGCTAGGTTTGAAAAGAAGACAGGGTTAAATGTGTGTCCTGGGAGATTTGCAGGGGAGACAGATGGTGACTATTTGGAAATGAATGCCAGAACAATTTCATATTTGAGTCACTATAATTGCCTGTTATTCTGTTTTGTTCAGTGCCTTTGTTTTGAATTTGTCATCACAAGGCATGGCTTAGTAAAAGACCCCAGTGAAGGCCCCAGGAGTTGTTTGTTTGGCTAAGAATTAAAATAAAACTTCACAAACTAAATCTAAATATTATCGAAGTGAAGCCATGTTAGGTTCTCCTATATGAATTGATTAGGCCCAAGCATTATCATAGGATCACAGTTTACAGCTAGAAGGGATGTTTACAGCCATCAAGTATAACCCTTCCATTTTACAGATGCAGAAACTGAAGTACAAAGAGGCTAAGTGAATTACCTGGGTCACACAACTAATAAGGACTGAGACAGGATTTAAACTCAGCTCTTCCTATCTTCAAAAATCAGCCCTCTACGTAACATGCCATTTTGCTGACTTTTGAGGAAGACGTAGTCCTTCCTTGGTTGCCATCTTAGAGACTCTATAGTCAAGGACCTTTGAAGTCAGTGTCCAATTTTGGGGGTCCAAATCAGCTTTGAAGGAAGTCCCGGATCCAGCTCTTCCCACTTCTACCATCATCCTTCCATACAAATGAGCCGCAATGTTTATTGTTGAATGAATAGATGTATCATTATCACACATGGTTACTCCCTTGTGATGCTTTTATAGTGTGTCCTGGGCTACATTAGTTTAAAAAAAAAAGCCTAAATGTATATATCAATGTGAAGTAAGCTGCCTAATATTGCCATGTGCACTAATTAAGTTGAATGTAATAAGTAGAACATTGAACGTGTTAAACTTAATGACCCATAGCTTACATAGAGAAGACATTTATAGTCAAATTGATCGTTCCAGTCGTAATGGAGAGTGGTATGAGCAGCGCAGAGTAAATTGTTCCGGAATACCCTGAAGCACCAACTTTGAAATTATAATAGTGGGCAAATGGCAACACTATCTTTTATGTAATTAATAGTTTGTAAGAAAATTTCTTCCACTCAAGAGACTCTACAAGTGTCACAGGGCCAAGCTAAAAATGATTATGCCTAATAGGCTCCAAACGCTATCTTAGTGTCAGAGTCTAGAAATTATTGGACTGCCAAGGAGATCTTTCTAGTTAAAAGCAACTATATATCTGTGCATACATGTGTGTGTGTATTGTGTGTTTACATATATGTTTGCATATATACAATTTTTTAAAAAGTGAGATAAGGAAACACTTAGCTCCTCTCTATAGAGATGAGGTACTTTGGGTGTGGAATGTTACCTATAAGACTATCAGATGAAATCATTTGATTGGTTGGGTTTGATTAGTGACAAGTGAGGGCTTAATTGGGCAGAATATTTCAATAAATGATTGTGAAATAATTTTCAAAACCACCAAGAGGTTTCTTAGTTGACTCTGAGCAAGGGACAAATCTTTTGAAAAGGAGTGGATTTACCCTTGGAGCCACCAAGCTCCCAGAATTAACCCTAGAAGATAACCCTATTTCTTAACTTGATTAAAGAAGAATTCTAAGTGCAAAATTCTAGGAAGAATAAAATCTAAATGATTCTTGATCTCCTCAATATAGCTATTCCCTCACACCAATGCAGACTGCAGCCTATCGCTTCCCATCCAAACTGATATGTCTCTTACCCTTATCCTCTCATACATTTATCATGGGATCCAGCCAAAGTGTTGGAAGCCCTCGTCCAGTTCTCAAGATATAGTAAAGATATCAATGGAGGCACAAGTTGTCCAGGTATTATCTCTCCCTCTTCTTCTGCCCCTTTTGAAGATCTAGATCTAGATCTAGATATAAATTTCTCATGAAATCCATCACAGAGACAACTGGATGGTGGTACAAGGATAGAATATTGTACTCAGACTCAGGGAAACCTTCATTCAAAACCACCTCAGACCTTAGTTTTTGAGCAGATCACTTCAGCTGCCTCAGTTTCTTCATCCATTATTACTGTTATTCAGTTGTTTCAATAATGCCTGGCTCTTCATGAGCCCATTTGGGATTTTCTTGGCAAGATACCAGAGTGATTTGTCATTTCTTTCATCTGTAAAATGGACTACTTCATAAGGTTTTTGTGAGATAGTCTATGTAAAATGCTTTGCAAACCTTTAAACACTCTAAAAATGTGAATTATTGTGTTTATTATTACTTCTATACTTCTACTTAGGGATTCCTTGCTTATGAGGGGTTGAAGCTCGCTCATACGCATTATAGGTCGCCTCAATTACCTTTTGGGTGATTCTTAGCCTCTATACTTGAGGTCTTTAGTGTTCCCACCACTCACAGACATAAAACAACAGCAGACAAATATTGAAGATACTTTAAAAAAAGATGGCTCTTGGTTTCAGGGAGAATTTGGAGACGATTAAAGGGACTTCTCAGTTTTCTAAAGGGAACCCCCTTCTGATTTCTTCTTCCTGTGCAATTCAGGGCCCATTGAATAATTAGAATTTTTAAAAGACTGTCCTAGCAGGGAACAACTGAGATAAAACTTAAAGGAAACTAATGAATCCAGCAGCCCATTATTTGCCAGATATCACAATTTATGAGAGTCACATCAGGGAATTGCATTTTTTAAGTTTCTTCTTAAGTAAGGGTACATAGGGCTTCAGGAAAGAGAATATCTCCAAATGATCAGAAGGTCAGCCCCACCTGGGATGACCTTATCTACAAAGTTCTCCCAGTTGCTTCCACTTTGCCCTCCTCTCCAGGATGTCTCTCTCACTTTGTTTTATGACTGTTGACGTTGTGCCTTTCTGGAGCCATGATTTCCAACCTGCCAGTTCTCTGATTTGGTTCTACTGACCTCCGGGCCACTAGCTGGTGATCACATCAGCCTATTTGTTCCTCGACATTTATCCATATTCCAACCCTTGTGGCTATGAATCCCACAAGTGCTCTAGGGTTGCCAAAAGGAATAATCTGTCAAGTCCAAGGGGTTAACATGGGGCATCTCTTCTCTGAGGCAACGGACAATCCATCACTGAACTACAAATGGGATGAACATTTGTTCACTTATAATGCCATGAACCAATTAATTTTCTTTTCATGCTTGGTTTGTGGATATAAGTCTAAGCCAAAACAATATTTTGTGTGTGCGTGTGTGCGCATGTGTGTACGTGTGTGTTGTTTGAGGGAATGAAAACTAGGGATACTTAATTTCAGGGAACAAATATACCATTGCATATAAATTCAACTCAACACAATTCAATTGTACTGAACAAAAATGAAACAGTTCCTGTCCTCGAGGAGCTCACATTTTATCAGGGGAAAAAAATGGGTGCATAATTTATAAAGTATATATAAAATTTGAATTATGTGGAGTAGGTAGCTCAGCTGATCCAGTCTCCCTGTGGAAGCAGGGGGGCAAACTACTTCATTAGAAGCGTGATGGGCTCGACTCCTTGATCTGGATCAAATACAGACTTTCTGTAACCAGTGTTGGTCTGCTCAGTAGGTGCTGAAGAGATGGACAGTTGACTGACCCTGTTGCCAGAATTGGAATTCTTGGGAAAGTATTACTTGGTCAAAGACTGGGCTCATCCTCATTCTTGCTTTCATATAATTTAGTGAAGAGAATAGAAATATCAAAAGCTTCCAGTGGAGGAGGGCTCAATCCTTTATCTCCCTCTGTGGGATACACAGCATGACGTGTAACCACATGCTTCTGCAATTGTTTCTGTCTAGTCTTTCTTAGAATGATGTTTGGCCTTCATTTTCTTTTTCTTTTTTTCTTTTTTTAGGTTTTGCAAGGCAAATGGGGTTAAGTGGCTTACTCAAGGCCACACAGCCAGGTAATTATTATTAAGTGTCTGAGGTCAGATTTGAACCCAGGTACTCCTGACTCCAAGGCCAGCGCTCTATCCACTGAACCCCTTAGCTACCCCTTGACCTTCATTTTTTTTTTAAGTTTCTGCAAGGTAATGGAGTTAAGTGGCTTGCCCAAGGCCACATGGCTAGGTAATTATTAAGTGTCTGAGGCCGGATTTGAACTCAGGTATTCCGGACTCCAGGGCCGGTGCTCTATCCACTGCGCCACCTAGCCACCCCTTGACCTTCATTTTCAAAGAAGACCATGACATCAGGGCAGTGACACCATGATAGGCAAATGAATTGGATTTGAGTGAGGGGAGACTGTGCTAAGTCACCAGCCTCACTTTCTCTTCCGGAGCCATCTGGGTCCAGTGGCCAGAGATGGATCAGGATGACTGGAGATGGTCCTGGATGCAAGGCAGTCAGGGTGAAATGATTTACCCAAGGTCACATAGTGAGAGTCAAGTGTCTGAGGCTGGATTCGAGCTCTCATCCTCCCAACTCCACAGCTAGTGCTCTATCCACTGCCCAGCCCCAATTTTTCTTATGATTGCATAATAACTATAGCTAGAGTATTGTGACCTTCAAAAGGAGAGAGTGGGCAGAATGGCAACCAGCCCTCTAGGGTCAGGGAACCAACCTTCATTCTGGATTTTGAGGCAAGGAGTAAGGAGCAAGGAAGGAACTTAAGTCATCAATGAAAATTTGTTTCAGACTCTAAGCACTGAGTATGTAAACACAGAAAAGAGCCCTTTCCTCAAGGAGCTTGCTATCCAAAGGAGGAAGACAAAGCACAAAAGAAAGTTGAAAACATGGGGAGGGGGTGCAGTAGAGAAACAATGCCATTCAAAGTAAATGCATCAGACCCACCTCAACAGCAAGGTGCAGGACTTCCAGTTTTCCATCTAGGAGTTTTTATGAGCTGTGGTCTATACAGCCCTAAGGGTAGCAAATAAGCCTTCTAAAACTAACTGAATTATTTCATAAACTAATATAAACTTTAGGAGTTTCCCTGAAATAATTGGATTTTTTTCATATTTGAACATTGTGCAAGAATATAGTTTATAGAATCAATTTCTTTTGCTTCATCTGCCTTCAAAACATATTCTCATCTTCTGCCTGTAGTGGTACATCTTATTCCCAAGTGACATCTAACTACCCTAACAGAAGCAAAGACTTGCATGGTTCAAATGATAAAGAATGATAAGAATTGCTCACATTTCTAGAGTGATTCTAAGGTTTGCAAAGCATTTTGGCCCTCACACTAATCCCCTGAGCCTCAGTTTCCTCTTCTATATGTTAAGAGCAATTTTGTCCTGTCAGGGATGGGAATAAAAGGTGACCTACCTCCATACTCAGGGTCTCTAATCTAGTCTTACAAAGTGAAACTCCCAAGTGATATAAATGGAACAAAGTCATGGTGGCAGTTGGAAGAAATTTTCTTACTACATTCTAAAACAGAGAGAGAGAGAGAGAGAGAGAGAGAGAGAGAGATAGTTGTAGAACCAGGAGCCTAAGGTAGAAACAAAGGACTTTCAAAAACAGCTTTAGTCCAAGTCTGAATGATTCTTTTTTTGTTGTTTTTTTGTTTAAGTGACTTCCCTGAGGTCACACAGCTACCTAGCTGTGTAATTAGTAAGGTAATTAGTAAGCATCTAAGACTGAATTTGAACTCGGATCCTCCTGACTCCAGAGCTGGTGCTCTATGCCACCTAACTGCCCCTGAATGCTTCTTTTGACTTTTGTTCACTGTCTGGGTGTTGCACAAGTGAGTCTGACTCTTAAAAAGAGATAAAATAACCCTTAGGCTAGACCTAAAAGAGTACAAATAAATCACTTTCTCCTATAGGGGAAAGACTGTTAAAACCACAATACTGTTGAAGATCAGCAAATGGCAAGGGAAAGTCAGTCAGTCATTACACATTTTTTAAGGTAGGCCAGATACTGGGCTATACTCGGGGCTACAAAAAGTGACAAAAGAGTCCTTGACCTCCAGGAACTCATTATCTGATGGAAGAGGCAACCAGGAGACAAACGTGTAAATAAGCTGAAGACAGGAAATATAGGAAATAATTAAGAGGGCTTGAGAAAAGGTTCAAAAAAGATGAGGTTATAGATGGTTTTTGATTGAAACCAAGAGATAGAAATGATGAAAGAAACCATATTAGGTAAAAGTCAGTGAAAGTGAGCAAGAGATGGATTCTCTTAATCATGGAACATCCAGGAGGTCAATGTCACCGAAGTGAAAAATACGTGCTGGGGTGCAAGGTGTAAGAAGACTGGAAAGGAAGGGGAGGTTAAATTATAAAGGGCTGTGGAGTCAAACATAGAATTTTGTATTTGCTCCTGGAATCAATAGGGAGCATTCCTTAAGTCAGGGAATAATACAATCAAACCTCCACTCCAGGAAAATAACTTAAGTGGTTGAATGGAAAATGGATTGGAGTGGGAGGGACTTGAGGCAGGCAGACCCACCAGCAGCTATTATATAGTCCAGGCCTGAGGACCTGTACCAGGGCTGGGGCAATGTCAGAGAAGAAAAGGGGGTAAATTTGAGAGATGCTGCAAAGGTGAAACCAAAGGGCCTTAGATTGGAAGAGAGATTGAGAAGTCAAGGGTGGTTGTGCGTTTGGGAGATTGGAAGGTTGGTTCCAGTAATAGGGAAGTTTGAAGTAAGGGAAGGTTTAAGGACAAAGGTGATGAGTTCTGTTTTGGACATGTTGAGTTTAAGCTTAGAGGTCTTGAACAGATGAGTTCTGAAGAAACCCTAACCTATATTTATACCATGGAGGATCTTTTGGTGGAACACTACAGAATAAATGGTTCAATAATTCATTCATAATCATCTTATTGCACAGCAACCCACAATCCAATAATATCACCAGATCAACAAATAACATGATGAGCAGAACCAGAAAATCATTGCACACCTTAACAGCAACATGGGGGTGATGATTAACCTTGATGGACTTGTTCATCCCTTCAGTGCAATGACCAGGGGCAATGTTGGGCTATCTGCAATGGAGAATACCATCTGTATCCAGAGAAAGAATGATGGACTTTGAACAAAAACTAAAGACTACTACCATCAAATTTGAAAAAAAATGTTATATTATTATGTAATTTTACTATCGTATACTTTATTTTTCTTCCTTAAGGATATGATTTCTCTGTCATCACATTTAACTGAGATCAATGTATAACATGGAACCAATGTAAACACTAACAGAATGCCTTTTGTGGGGGGGTGAGGGAAGTTTAGGGGAAAAATTGTAAAACTCAAAATTAATAAAAATCTTTCTTAAAAAAAAACCAAACAAATAACATGAACATCCAAGAGGTAAATGTATAAGTGGTGAGACCAGCAACTGGTTCAACCAAAATGGCAGATGTTCCAGTTGGAGTACAGCCCAAGGAGAATGATGTTTCCTACACATGTAGCCTTTCCTATTTATATTCTCTAGGTATGTCCTCTTCCAGGGGTGCCCACATAAGTTTTCCTGAATGGGGATTTGTGAAAGAATGCACACCTCTATAAGGAGTTTTTCTTATCATTTATTTGCTTATGCTATTTCATCAATTAGTTTTTGTACAAATATATAAAAGTTCTTAGTGTTTTACTAGTACTTTGTGTGAGTTCTGGTTGGTCTGGTCTGGTAAAAGAAGCACCATTCAAACTCATCCAACCTTTCTGGAGAGAAATTTGGAACTTTGCCCAAAGAGCAACAAAAATGCACATACCCTTTGATCCAGCAATACCCCTGAAGAGATGATGAAAAAGGGTAAAAACATCACTTGTACAAAAATATTCATAGCAGCCCTCTTTGTGGTGGCAAAGAACTGGAAATCAAGTAAATGTCCTTCAATTGAGGAATGGCTTAGAAAACTGTGGTATATGTATGTCATGGAACACTATTGTTCTATTAGAAACCAGGAGGGATCGGAATTCAAGGAAACCTGGAGGGATTTGCATGATCTGATGCTGAGCAAGATGAGCAGAACCAGAAAAACACCATGCACCCTAACAGCAACATGGGGGCGATGATCAACCTTGATGGACTCGCTCATTCCATCAGTGCAACAATTAGGAACAATTTGGGACTGTCTGCGAAGGAGAATGCCATCTGTATCCAGAGAAAGAACTGTGGCATTTGAACAAAGACCAAGGACTATTACCTTAAATTTAGGGGAAAAAATACTGATATCTTATTGCCTGATCTTGTTATCTCTTATAATTTATGTTTCTTCCTTAAGGACATGATTTCTCTCTCATCACATTCAGTTTGGATCAGTGTATACCGTGGAAACAATGTAAAGACTGGCAAATTGCCTTCTGTGAGGGTGGGGGGGAGGAAAGTAAGATTAGGGGGGAAATTGTAAAACTCAAAATAAATAAAATCTTTAATAAAAAAAATAAAAACTTCCTTTCCTCTTTAAAAAAAAGAGTAAAAAGAAACACCCTTGGGGGCTTCTAGATTTGCATAGATGCTAAATGGAAGCATACCTTGAGCTTGGGATAAATGTCATAGGAGAAACAATAGTGAGGAAGGGTGTAGGCTACATACAAAATCAGGATAACAGAACTACTATTTAAATGTGAATTATCATTATGAAACAAAAGGATAATCTCCCAATTTTGCCTATAATAATAATAATAAATAAAACATTGTTCCTTCTATACCACCGAAATAATTAGGAGGCCTGATTAATACGCTAACTGGCCTGTTTTTTTTTTTTAATGGTCCAGCTGGCCCAAAGCAGAACCAAATCAGCCATTTTGTATTCCACTGCCATTAGACCCAGTTTCTTAATTTGACCACGTTCATGCTTGGAAAGGCCACCACTCTGGATTGCCGGGAACAAATTGCTCTCTAGGTCTTGCCCACAGATCTCCAGGAACTCCTTGGGAGCCAGGTGGTAACCCCAGAAGGCTGAATTTTAGGCCTCAATAATGAACAATCAAAAGTATCATTTGGCTGAAACCTTGCCCTGTAAGTGATGTTCATGCACACTCAGTATCTCTGATGCCAGTCTCATTCTGTGAGCCGAAAGAATGATGATCCATACTGAATGGAGATCATTTAATTTCCCTGTTATCACCAGCCTCTTCCACCTCACAGCCTGCAAACCCCATGCTTGTTCCTTCTCTGCCCCCAGCACTAAAAACTCTTCTCTGTGAGATTTAAATGTCTACTATGCAATGCCTTATAAACCATAAAATATACAACCTGACAAGGTCCTTTTGCAAGACACTATTTGGCAGGAAATCTTCAGACAGTCATTCAATCCCAGGTCCCTTCTCCTATTAAAACAGGCGAATGACACTATCCAGAACCCTGGGCTAAATTATAACCTTGTATTTATCACAGAGCATTTTTGTCTATGGGTAATGGATTTTATTTCACCCAAAATGAGCATGATAGCTTCTGAGGAGACACTATCATGTTTAATGACGGTTTTGTTTGCCTTGGAAAATATGAGACATCACAGTGCAGTGACAATCACCATTAACTCTGGGTTTATTCCAGGGTTAATGGATTATTATTACACTCTGGAAAATTATTTTCCAATAACTGTGGAATTTCTTTTTACCCCCCCAAATGCTCCCCCTTCCTTGGTCACACATTCATTTTTTCTACTCCCACACAAAGTACATTAGAATCCCCGATAAATGAGCTGACAAAGTCTTCTGAGTTTTCTTCACTGTTTCTGAAAAAAAAAATTTTTTTTTAGCATTTCCCTTCGTAAATCATTAAGAGATGCAGAGAAAAGAAACTGTATGGAGTCATTTGGAAATGCATCAGGGTAGCTTTCCCTCAGAGAAGCTCCTTGAAAACTATTATGAGCAGCTGTAGGGTTCATATGTTACAGAAATTGGCAGCTCCAGAAAAAAAAATTCTCAGGTCCAACCTGATGGACCATAACTGCTTTGCTGCTTCCCTGGGCTCTGATGAAAATCCTTTTTAATTCATGGATTATTTACCATAATGGTCTGAAATAATTCTGCCAGGACTAAGCTGATTGTTCTGGAAGAGCACAAAGCCACCTGCCCAAGAGTTCTGGTAAACTGGCAGCTGTCAGTCCTGTACTAGAAAATATTGAACATTTCTAAAGGGGGTTCAAAAAAGGGAATATCTCCTTCTTCCTTCTTCCTCTATCTTTTCCTGTCTCCCTCTCCCTCCTATCTCCATCCTTTCCCAGTCCCTTCTTCATTCTTTCTCCATCCTTTCCCTACTTCACTTCCTCACAATGAAGGCCATGACACCCACCAATGTTTAGAGAGCTCCCATGGGCTCTCTGTCATGCCTCAGTAACACATCTTCCCATTATCCTCCCTGTTTGACATCTGAAGCCACCCTGCTTAGAAGGGCATTCTCCTACATGGAAAGGGAAACCCAAACCGGTCCAGCATGTCTAATCTATACATTCTGCTTCCCAATGATTTCAATGGATATCAGAATAATGCATAATGTCATAGGAGCTTTAGAATAAGAAGGAAGCTTAAGGGTTGTCCAGTCCCATTTTTCCTTTAATTGAGGCCCAGAAGAGGAAATGATTTGCCCAAGATGACAAGGTACATATAAGTGCAGAGCAACATTCCCTGACCCCAAATCCGATATTTTTTTCGAAGACAGTTATGTGGTACAGTGGACAGAGCCCAGTCCTTGGAGTCAGGAGGATTAGAGTTCAAATCCAACCTCGCTGTGACCTTGGGCAATTCACTTGACCCCATTGCCTCGCCATCTCCATTCATCCTGATTCATATCTGGGGACCAGACCCAGATGATGCTGGAGGAGAAAGTGAAGTTGGTGACATAGCACAGTCCCCCTCACTCAAATCCAATTCATGTGCTTGTCATAGCATCACCTCCCTGCGTCATGATTTTCTTCAAGAACAAAGGACAAACATCACTTTTTTTTCCACTAGAACTGTGATTCTTAAACTGGCATCCCCAGAACCCCAGTGGGTCCCTAGATAGATTTCAAGTGGCACTTTTTCCTATTCTTGGGGGTTTTTTGTATTTGTAATATTTTATTTTATTCATTGAAAAACATAATTTTGAGAAAGGGTTCATAGTCTACCTAAAGGTATCCATGACACAAAATTTTTCTTAAAAACCCTGCAAGAAACCATCATTTGACTGTGGAAAAAGTATCTCTTAACAATCTCCTACTCCATTTTGGGGGTTATTCTCACTTAGATCTTCAGTAGCAAATTCAATGAAGCAAATAATTGTATAATCCCTACTTCATAGAGGACACAATATCAGACACTGATGGCACGGGGATAAAAATGTAATCCCCCCCCCCCCCGGGCCAAGCATGTAGACAAATGCGTTTGGCACAAAGAAAATTAAGAAGGGAGAGAGTCCTCTTCAACAGCTTGGAGGCTTGGGGAATAGAAAAGCATAGCAGAAGGAGACAGAGCGTCCTGCACAGCCATTCCTGGCTGTTAATTGACTATTTCTGGGCCACAGAAGCTCGGACAAGCAATCCATCCAAGCTTCAGTTTTCCTCTCTGAATGGTGGGGACAAAAATGATTTCTGTTAATAGGTTCATTGGAAAGAAAACCCTTAATAAACTGCAAAGCAATAGGATGGGCCAGGACTGAGGTGGAGGGGAAAAAAGAGAAGGAAGACGGGAACTGTAATGAATTCTTTGTTCATTTTTTTTTTTTTTAGTTTTTGCAAGGTAATGGGGTTACGTGGCTTGCCCAAGGCCACACGGCTAGGTCATTATTAAGTGTCCGAGGCTGGATTTGAACTCAGGTCTTCCTGACTCCAGGGCAGTTGCCCTAGCCACTGTGCCACCTAGCTACCTGATGAATTCCTTTTAAAAGAGAAAGAAAAGAAAGTTCAAAAGAACACAGATGAGCACAATGATCTGGTTAAGGATGTGGCAACGCCTCCTGTCTCCAGGCAGGCCTTCCCAATTTCCTGGGACACAGCTTATTTAGGATCTGTGAGGGGAATTCAAACATCAGCCAGGACTAAGAAGGGAACCCGAACTTTCTACTCGTCTACCTTTCTCAGCAGCATTCCTTCCATGCACTAGTCCTGTGCGTGGACTCTTTCCCCAAGGGTTGGCGTGCTCTTGTCCTCTTTGATCTCTCCATCTCGGGATACGGAATCCCTGATTGCCAAAGAACACATCTCGACACCAACTGACCACTCCATACCTCATCCATCTCAGCCATTCCCAAAGGCATTCCAGAGCTATCTGCCCATTTTAGGGTGCTCTTTCCATCTCCTGTTCTATAATAAATAAACTTCCTTTCATCTTAGACTTCTTCCTCTCTTGTTTCTCTCATCTCCTGACACTGAGACCTAGCCCCTCTTGTATTTCAACGTGCCTCAGGTCTTCCTTTCTCGTATCAGCTGTAGCATGTTTTTTCCTTTCACCAACTCATTAGTCTGGAGGGAACCAATCAGAACACTCATTCCTCACTGACACTTCCTCTACAGTCATCACTCCACAACTTGTTCTGCACTGGAGGTTCACTCCAGTCAAGTTAATCACCTAATCAAAATACTGGTGGCTACATTATCTATTGACCCCCAAGACATTCTCCTTTCTTTCTCAATGATTTCAGGGCCTGGTTCATAATATCCCTCTCCACCTCAATTTCTGACCTCGTCCTATGGAACTTCAGTACAAGATGGTGAGTTCCCCTCAAATACCCTAATTCCCCAGTTTTTCAATCTACTCTGCTCTCATAATTCAATCCTCTGCTCCATTTTAACCACAAATAAAAATGGATATATCCCTTGATCTCCCCCTGAAGGCTTCCGTTTCCATATGTGATCTTCCAAAATTCTTTCCTCTAATTATATTCTTTCACCATTCCTCCTTTCCTTATTCTTTATACTCCACCCTATCTTTTGTCTTCACATAGCTTCTGGTCTCTCCACCTCTGACATGTTCTCAGATTTTCACCCCTGCTTTGGTTATTCTCATCTTTTTCTGATTTCTGATGAAGCCTATCAGCACTATATTACCCTCTTTTCTTGAATCCTTGACTCCTTTATACTATCCCTGGCTCACATCTATCATATACTGTTTTTAAACATTATTTTCATTTAATATTTCCCAATTGCATGTAAAAATATTTTAACAATCATTTAAAAAATTTTGAGTTCCAAATTCTCTCCCTTTCTCCCCACTCCTGCTTGAAAAGGAAAACAGTTTGATTACTGATTAGACTGTGAAGTCAAATAAAACATTTTCATGTTTTAAAAGAAAACACAAACAAAAGAAAACAATAGAAATAGAGTAAAAGAAGTGTATATTTACATATACTGTAAAATAAAATTGGAAGATGTCACATAACCATATTGACTGTCTACTAATCAAAGCAAGACTTCTACTCTTTCCTAATCATTTCTCTGTACAACGCCCCACAGTCTCTGTTTCAGATCTTCTCTCTTCAGAACCCCACAATGGCCCTTCCCCTGTCTCTACTATAATCTGAGAATCTCAATTCTTAATTTACAAAACTTCTTTAAAACTATAAACTCATAAAGTCATTCAAGTTGAATTTCCTAACCGTCACTTTAACCCTAACTCTCTCTCTCTCCATCTCCTATCTTTCTAATACTATGATCCCCCTCCTATGTCATCATTCACTGCAATCTAAGATGACCTTTATCCTCATCAAGGCCAAAACCTTGGTCCTCATTTCTTCCTCTCTTTGTCAATAGACTGACCCCACTAGCAACCTCTCTCTCTTTAATCTTCAATTTCTTATTTATTGATTCCTTCCCTCTTGATAAAGCACATCATGTCTAACCTACCCTTTAAAACGGTCCCTGGTTTCTACCATCCCTGCTAGCAATTGTCTTAGATTTCTCCTTCCCTCTTCAGTTAAACTCTTTTTTTCAGGGATAAAAGGGTTTATTTAAATTGCTGTGGTGAGCAGAAACGAAGGGAAAGAAAGATCAGCAGCAGCCATGAGAGAATAAGCAATAAGGAAAGCTAAAGGCAAAAGAATTTTGGGGGCTGAGCTAGCTTCACAAGGGAAGTTGGGCAACTCAACTGAGTGGAAGGTAGGCTTTTAAAGGAATATGTATTGGAGAAGGTGGGTAGCCCAGAGGGCAAAGATGAGGTGATTACTTCAGTTAAATTCCGTGAGACTTTTTTTTAAAGGATTTTCCAAGGCAAATGAAGTTAAGTGACTTTCCCAAGACCACAGGGCTAGGTCATTATTAAGTGTCTGAGGTCGGATTTGAACTCAGGTCCTCCTGACCCCAGGGCTGGTGCTCTATCCACTGCGCCACCTAGCTGCCCCCGAGTTAAATTCTTGTAAAATCATTTTCCATCAGTGCCTCCACTTCTTTCATCTCACTCTCTACTGAGTCTTCAGCATTCGGCCTCCTGACTGCATTCAACTAAAACAGCTCTCTCCAATGTTACCAATGATCTCCTAATTGTCTAATAGATAAATTCGTTCAACACAAATGTAAACAATAAAAAAGTTTAATCATTGTGTCTATGCTTACGAGACTCCCAGATCTCTAGACTCTCTACTGAGCACTAGTCCTATATCGTTTATTGGACACTTAGAATTAACAGGTTTCGCCAATCCAACATGTCTAAGATAAAACTTATTACTCTCTTCCTAAAATACCTATTTCTCCCTCCCCCATCCTTCTAATCCCCCATATTTGCACCATTGATGTCGTGCTAGACTCCTTCCTCTCACCACTCTATACAGTACAAGAGATCTCTCTTCTACTTCCACAACATAAACCATCTAGTTCCCTTTCTCTCCACTCCCAGGGCAACCATCCTGTCTCAGGCCCCATCACCTCTCATTTGGATTGTTACCCCAGGGTCTAGCTTCTCATCTCTACCTGGTTTCTTGGGCTTCCAGTGGTGGGAAATCGGAGGTCTCTCTCTTAGGACTTTGACACCTATTCTTTTAGGCATTAGGAGTCACTCATTCTTTCTTTCATTGGCTCTTTTTCTCCCACTGGATCCCCTAAACTCAGTGCAATTCAATCCAGTGCAATCAATAAGCCTTTATTAATTGCCATCTATTTGCAAGACACTGTATTAGATGTGGGGATTAAACAAAAGATAAGACAAACGAGACCCTGCCTTCTAGAGCATAAGTACAGATAATGTCCAGTATTTCCCAATAATTTCAAGAGATAAAAAAGAAATATCAACTGGAGAGATCCAAATAATTTTTATTAATATGAAAAGCATTTAATAATCAGTTACAAGGAAGGAAGGGAGGGAGGAAAGAAGGGAAGAAGAAACAGAGGGAGGGAGGAATAGAAGGAAGAAGGGAGGAATGAATTAGGGAGAGAAGAAGGAAGGGAGGCGGGAAGAAGAGAGAGAAAGAGAAAGGGACAAAGGGAGGGAGAGAGAAAGGAAAGAAAGGAGGAACTATTCATTAAGAACATTTTACATATGTACCAGTCACCACACTAAGTGCTTTGCAAATATCTCATTTGAATCTCATAAAAATTCTGAGGGATAATAGTTATTATTGCAATTTTACATTTTGGGAAATTGTGACTTGTTCAGATACACACATACACTAAGTTTCTAAGGTCAAATTTGAGCTCCTGACCCTAGATCCAGGTCCTGTACCACCTAGCTTGCTACATGCCACTCACTGAGCTAAGCACTGGAATTATATATAAAACAATAAAATAGCCTCTGTTCTTAGGGAGTTAATTGAGGAAGATGACATTTCTAGGAAGCTTTGACTACAAGCCAAAGGGAAAGGCTCTGGAAGTCCTTCGGGGGTTGGCTCAACTAGCTCTTGATGGAAGCTAGGCTGAATACTATTTGGTAGGTTCCTATGATTAATTAGTCTTGCTAACTGGGTGCTAAACCCAGCTGTATTCCCACTGGTGGCCTATGAGTACCACTAGAGCTCCCCAAATTGTAGTAGTCAATAAATCACAGTTTAGGGGGACAAAGTCCCAGTTACCCTACCTTAGTTACTGCTCTGGAGAGAAATACTGAGTCAGAACCTAATCAATGTATTCCAGAGAACAGGAGCCAGAATAGAGGAAACTCAATCACCGGGGAGTCAGTCCCAGAAGGAAGCAAGGGCTTGTTCCAGGGGCCCAAGGCAAAGGATCTAAAGAGTGGGGAAACAGAAATAGAAAAATCAAACAAGAGGGAATCAGGAAGGCAATGTAGTCTAATCAATAGAGTCCTGGATGCATGGATTCGGATTCCATCTCCGGCACTTATACCTGTCCCTCAATTTCATCATCTGCAAAATGAGAGACTTGGTTTAATGACCTTTAAGGGTTTGTCTAACTCTCCATCACAGTGATGTTTTGACTCACTACCACTGTTCCTGGTGATGAGCGTAATTCTGGCATCAGCATGTGAGAGATACAAAGAATATGATAAAAGATGGGAGACAGCATCTTTGGTAGAGCATACCAACAAGGAGGGGCTGGGTTCTGAATCCTAGGGTGCCTTCACCTTTATGGGGGTCTCTGTCCTCACTGGTCTGCTGTTCATCATGGCAAGGTAACCAGCAGGTCCTGGCTTTCCCATATTCCTTGGGGGTGGGGGCACCTCTGGCATTTTGGCAAGTTGCCCAATTTGGAACAACAATAGGAAACTAGTCTTTGATAATCTAAGGTCCCTGAGCTAACATCCTTGATACCCTCCCAGGGTCTCCTTGGTAGACCTCAGGAATCCTGCTAGCAAAGCTCTCATTATATGACAC
Organism: Macrotis lagotis; assembly: GCF_037893015.1. NCBI lineage: Eukaryota > Metazoa > Chordata > Mammalia > Peramelemorphia > Peramelidae > Macrotis > Macrotis lagotis. The sequence continues at coordinate 176,017,750 of NC_133665.1, forward strand.
TGCTCAAAAGTCACCCGAGGTTCCCCATTACCATTAATTTAAGTCCAAATCCCTTAACCCTTCAAGGATGTCAACAACTTCATTCTAAGGTAAAGACAGAGATAGAGAGGGGAAGGGGTGGGGAAGAGAGGGACAGACAGAGGAGAGAGAGAGAGAGAGAGAGAGAGAGAGAGAGAGAGAGAGAATGAACGAGAACAAAGATGGAGGGAGAAAGGAGAAAGAGGGAAAGACACATAGGGATGATAGAGAAAGAGAGGGATAGAGAGAGAAAATGAAAAGGGAAGGAGAGGGAGAGAGGCAAATGGGGAAAGAAATAGCAGAGAACCTCATTTGATCTTCAGAAATTCTCTAGTCAAGTGCTATTATTGACTGCATTTTACATATGAAGAAGCAGATGGTGAGAACAAACATGACTTGCCCAGAGTCACACAGCTATTAAGTATCTCTGGGAGGAGTTGAACTCGGATCTTTTGATCCCAAGTCTAGTTCTCTAACTAGTGTACTTCCTCGCCTTTTCTAATGGCTATTGCTGCTTTTCAGAGAGACTATGCAGAATAACACCCCCCCCAGAAGGGTCAGATCTCTACCTCTGTCACTTTTTAAGTGTGTGCCCCTAGACCAGAGACACATTTAGTCATTAAGCCTCAGTTTCTTTGTATAGTGAAAATAATTATACTTGTGCTCTCTTCCTCCCACTGTATTGGGAGGAAAGAACTTTGGAAAGCCCTCCAGGCACAAGGGTTCTTATTAGAGCGTGCAGAAAGTCTGCAGAAGGACTTAAAAAAATAAATCATCGTTTCCAAAAGTTGCTGATGAGAGCAAAGGAATGATAATCCACAGAACCAGAGCTTTGGTTGTAAAGCTGCTGGACTGGTCTAATTAATGAAATGAAGGATTTGCTCATAAATCACCCAATCACATTAGAAATTCAAGGGAATCTAATCAATATTTGTCAGCTCACATTAAATTCATCTAATTTTCTGTAACAAATGACATAAAAACTTGATTATTTAAAAAACCAAAGACATATCCACGTGAAGCCTTTCTGAGAATGATTTGCCCATATGACGGATTTATTTGTAGATGAGACACCGTTTCCATAGATCACCAGGGCTGAAAAATTAATTGATTCCTGATTGGGCATGGGGGACGACGCACCTTACTGGAGAACTAGAACGATCAGGATGGTGATGCATCGAGATGGGGACCATTTAATAACTTAATAAATAGCCTAAGGAAAGAGGCAAATCAAGAACTACAGGGCTCTCACTAGACGGAAGCTTGACCCAAGAAGAGACCCTTCTCTGGGTAGGGCTCTGAAGAAAATGGGCGAGAGCCAACAAGAAGAGACTTAACTTTGATAAATGTTGGAAGTGTACTTCAGAGGGCAGTCATCTCTGACGGAAATAGAAGCAGAGAGAAATATGACCGGACAGGAACGAGGGAGGGAGTCGTGGGGCTTAACCAGAGCATGCAAAATGAGGCCTCTAGCCAAGAAACAAACAAAAAATAGCAAGGTAGCTATTCAGAGCATGTGCGACCGATGCTATTACCAAGAACCCGAAAGCCCACTTAAGCGAATTATTAAGACTAATGGTAAATACAGATGGGTCTGGTTATGAATCAAAGGGGAAGATTTTCATGCACATATCTATCTTCTGCCTGCCCTTGCTCCTACTGAATGACTATTAAGCCTGGAACCCATCTGGCCAGGTTTACCCTTTGTTTACCACAAAATCTCCTTATAAAAAAAAACAGCTATGTGTGATCATCATAATGATAACTCATATTTATTCAGTGACAAATAAGTAAGAAAGTTATAACATATTTGGAAGGAAGTTCTCAGGCATCCCAGCCATGGGGGAGTGGGGAATGGGGAGGAGGCATGCACAAAGGACCCAAGAGTCCAGAATCTGGTAGTGATTTTGGAGACTCCAGATGAAGCCTGAGTTCCATATATTATTGGTAGCTTCTGAAATTGAGAAGACTTCTTTTCTACCAAGAAGCAAATCTTTGTGGGTTCTTCTTCTTCAGTGTTCATTACATAAAAGATAAAATTCTCCATTTCAGGGAAGAGTTAAGGACTACTATCCTGCATCCATTCCCCATTTTTCAACCTCCTTAAAACTACTTATTTTTATTAACTTTCCCAATTCCATATAAAAAAATTTTAACATTCATTTTTTAAAAACTTTTGACTAGGTGGTACAGTGGATAGGCCACTGGCCCTTTAATTAGGAAGACCTGACTTCAAATCCGATTTCAGACACTTAATAATCACCCAGCTGTGTGGCCTTGGGCAAGTCACTTAACCCCATTGCCTTGCAAAGATAAAACAAAAAAGTTTTGACTTCAAACAATCTCCTTCTCTTCCCCCTTTGAGAAGGCAAACAATTTGATGTTGATTATATGTGTGAAGTCATGCAAAGTAAGTTTTCTTATTAGCCAGGTCAATGCTCTTATATGCATTTCCTTCCCCCAGTAGAAGATAAGCTCCTTGAATGCAGGAACTATCTTTTGCTTATATTTGCATTTTTAGCACTTCATAGTATCTGTTTTGCTTAATAAGTGCTTAACAGATCCCAGGGGAGCTGATTTGAAATAAGGCTCTTTTGCCACATGGAACATGGGTCATGAGTCATGAAAAGTCAGACAAGATTGAACAAATAGTAGAAATGGGTTCAAGTCCTGGGATTCCATTGCCTAGCTGCAGCCTCAGGGAAGTTGGCTTGTTTAGGTCTTCATTTCTTCATCCTCTATGGAGGGGGTTGGATAAGATGACCTCCAAGGTCTCTTCCAGCTCGAGATCCATGATCCTCTGAGCCTGTGTTTTCAGCAGTAGTGTAGGTACATGAAGCAATTTCAGGAATATCATTGAGAAAATGGTGGATCAGGATACATTAGCTGGTCATGTAGCAAAAAGGGAGGAATTAGATGGCAAATCGTACACTGTGGGGATGAAGACGACCCACAGGAAAATGGGATCCTTTGGGGAGAATTTAATGGGGAGGCTGGTGAAACTTCTAGACCAAAAGGTGCGTATGGATTGCCATGTGCACTACATCTAAAGGCTCAATTTCCTTCATTTCTGTCTTTCTTGAGAGTTGATGGCACACTAAATAGAGCACAGGTCTGGAGACAGGAGGACCCAAGTTCAAATTCAACCTCAGACACTTTCTAGCTGTGTGACCCTGGGCAACCCTTTTTGCCTCAGTTCCTCATTTATAAAATAAGTTAAAGAAGGAAATGGCAAACCATTCTAGAATTTTTGCCAAGAAAATCCCCAAATGAAGCAACTCAGAGTCAGACATAACTGACAATGATTGAACAACATCATTCTTCAGCACCTAGAATGGTACCTGGCATTTAATTGATTGATGGATCTATGAATTCACAAATTCATTGAAGTGTGGGAAATATATAGCATAGGCTTAGCTCTATAAGCATTGTACATTGGCATGGCACCAAACCTGTGCTTTAATTTACATGTCATCATTGTTTTTATTATGCCTGGCATTCCCCACCTGTGAACAACTGATATATTTCCAATTATTTGTCTTCTTTTATTTCTATAAGAATATTTCATAGGGGTATTCATATAAGTCTCCTGGTCTCTTGGTAGGTTGCCTTGAAGATATTGCTTCCATTTTGTATTTATTTTGAATGGATTCCCCCCCCACACTTTCTTCTAGCTTTTGTCACTAACATACTTGATTGGGGGTTTTTTTTAGTGGGGGGGGAGATTGTGTGTGTGTGCATTTAGTATTTTTTTTTACACTGCTACTTTACTGAAGTTAATTGTTTCAATTAAATTTTCAATAAATCTCTAGGATTCACAAAGTGCACCATCATATCATCCGTAAATTGAGGTCATTGTGTTTCCTTTTTGCCAATCCTAATCTCTTCCATTTATGTTTCTTGTCTCTTTGCTGTAGTGGGCACTTCTTGAACTCTGTCAAAAACCATGGTGACAATGTACACAAGAAGCATTTATTAAATGCTAATCAAGAGCTGGTCACTTAACCAAGCTCCAGGGATACAAAAACAGGCAAATAAAGAGATCAATTATACTCTCAGGAAGTTTATGTCATAATAAGGGAAGACAATACATAAAAGGAAGTAAAGGGGAAAGGGAGGAAGAAGAAGTAAAGTGAGCATGACCATTCAGGCATCTCAGGGAGTGATGATCCATACCAACTAGAAGACAGCACTGCGGGGCAGAAGCATCTCCAGGGTGAGAAGGCAGAGAAGTAGCTAGCATTTAGATATTGCTTCAAATGTTGCCAAAAACTTTACAAATTACCTCATCTCATCCTCAAAACAAACTTGGGAAGCAGCTGCTATGGTTATGACCATTTTGCAGATGCAAAAACTGAGGTTGACAGAGGTTAATTGACTTGTACTAGGTTATACAGCTCCTAAAAGTCTGAGGGAAGAGTGGTTATTATTTGTTGGTGATGGAGGTCCTTCATTCTCCAAGAAGACCATGACATCTTGGAGGTGCTGCCACAACTTGCAAGTGAATTGAAGTGGGGGGAAGGCACTGTGAAAGGTCACCAGCCTCCCTTTTCTTCTCCAGAGCCATCGGGTCCAGTGGCCAGATATGGATCAGGACGCAATAGCTTAAGATTGTGCCTCACAAACAAAGCACACTGAGACAAATCAAGAGGAAGTTAAATTGGATTGGGACTGAGGGAAAAGGTAATTGAGAGCTAGGTTAGCAGAAAACGCAGCACTGGTGACCTGGCCCAAGCTCCCATGATCCTGACCTGGTTAACATCAGGTCCAGCAGTGGTTCTCCTGTAACCATAGTATCTGGTTCAGGTTGGATTTCTAATTCTAAAGAAAAGTCTACAGGAAAGCAATGATGAACAATAAAACATGTGTGTTCTGCAGAGTAAAGGAGAAGGGAAGAGAGAATTTCTCAAAGAATTTAAGGGAATGGATTAAAAACAACCTGGATGAAAAGTTCTCTTAGGCACTGAGAAAACAATATTTCAAATTAAGGAGACCAACCAGGAACTATGTCAGTCTCCCTGGGGACATTCTTTATATTGTTGGTTCACCAGCCAAACCAGCACCTTGGAGAAGAACTGAACACATAAGACAGATTTTTGGTTGTGTCAAAGAATTTCATCCTTTGTGTCAGACCACTGAACAAACATCAGAACAACTACTTGTCATGTAACAAAATTATTGACATTATAAATAATCGCCTGCATGTATAGAGAACTTTAAAGTCTTAGAAGTATTTTATAGCTATAATTATTTTCTCATCCAAGTTCATTGCCTCACTGAAATCCATCCAAGGACTCCTTGGTGGTTTATGGACTCCAGGTTCTGAACCACTGCCCTAGATCTATCAATGGGTAGAAAGCCAAGTGTTATTTCCCCCCATCACAAATCTTGTCCATAAGCCCAAGGGAATCACATCTGTGCCTACATCTCCCAAGAAGTTGACTGATCAAACTTTGGCAAATGAATTGTGTTAGACAATTAAGTGCAAGCCAATTCATAGATACTCCTTATTTCAAGAATGCTGTGACTAATGTATCCATAAAATGTACTCATAAAATCTAATGTCTTAAAAGATACACATTGAAAGTTCTGCTTGCAAAAGTCTCTAATATAGACTGCTAAAGAATATGGTCTATGATCTAATAAATGTCTTTGATTGGGAGGGGGAGTTCCCATTCAGGTCTGCTCAAAAGGGTCCCACCATCTTCACCAAGGTAAACTTTCCTTCTTTATCTTCATTTTCATGAGTCTAAAACAAAGCCATGTGATAAGACAAGAGTGAACCTCTCTCTACCTAGGGCAGCTAAGGATCGAAGAGAAAATGGTGCTGTTCCATTAATAGAAATCAGAGAACATCTGACTAATACAGGTCATTAAAGGAGAAGACAAGGATTTCTAGGGTCATAAAAGCATGGTGATGCTGAAAAATTCACTGGAGTCTTAAGTTTGTTTATCAGGGAGGCTGACGATTGAAGTGAAACTTTCTAAGTGACCAGAATTCTAGCAGGAATGTGTCATATCAAATTGAGCATCCTAGTTACCAAGTTATTAATTAATTTTGCAGAAATTATTTTGCAGGAAGCCTCAGGGTAAACATACCTCTCCCACTATTAACAATGAGTTGTACATCATGTTTACTCTACCTGATAAAAAGAAAAGGTCCCCCCAATGGATGAAATCCTGAATGAAGAAAAACATTTTAGTAGTCAGGAAGTCAAGGCAACTAAGATTTGGGAATAGAAAGACAGCATCTTCTACCAGGTGTGCAAACATGAGGCATTCACAGTCTTCCCAATCCTGCTATCTGTGGAAAAAACTAAAAATGGGAGTGTAGAGAGGGGGGAGAGTCTCTGGGTTGATTTTCATGGACTGTGAAACAGTGAAGCATGTCTTTTGGTTATAGAGATAATTGTCCTTGCAATGGGGATGGAAGCAGTCAATGTCTCAAGAAAGGAGAAGAGCTGATGTTTGGTTCTTAATGACTTTACCTATGTCATATGTGTCTCTAAGGAAATCATGTTCTGGATTATGCTGCAAGTCACCTTCAATCTTAGGCTTCTAGAGCAACAGAGAGTTTTGTTAGCTAGAACTACAAGAAACACAACAGAGACCTCGAAGCTCCTAGGAGACTTTGGGTAATGAGCAAGGTACATGCATTAGAAACTCAAACTTGGCCGTCTTCACTTGGGTTCAACGCTTATTGGCTAACTGAGATTTTCAAACTTTCCTTAAAGGGAGACATCCAACCTTTAACTGGGCAGAGAAAGAACCTTGTCATTGAGCACCCATATGGGACATGCTTACTGGGAAGCCCTAGGAAATCAAGTTGGGCGTTTGATCCTAGTGGGATTAAAGTTTATATTCCTAAATAGAGTATGGACAGCTACATGGAGCAGTGGATAGAACACTGGGATTGGAATCAGGAAGACTCATCTTCAAATCTGACCTCAGATATTTACTAGTTGTGTGACCGTGGATATATCACTTAAACCTGTTTGCCTCAGTTTCCTCATCTGTAAAACGAGTTGTAGAAGAAAATGGCAAACCACTCTAGTATCTTTGCCAAGGAAACCCCAAAATGGGGTCACAAAGAGATGGATACAGCTGAAATGACTCAACAACAACAAAATAGAGAACAGCAACTAATGTCTTTGTTAATATGATGAATAAAGTTTGTTAATACTATAATGTTTAAGTCTATAATGATCCCATTGCACATTAGTATAAACAATGGTAAATCAGTTCTGTACATACGTAGTACATTAAGATCCAGGCATAGAACTGTGGAGACTGATGTGTTTATATCTTAAACACATATGCTGATGTGGCAACCATAGACCAAAACTTCAGTGGATGTGTGACTGATCTTATCGTTGTGGCTAATCCCTCCACAAATACAGAACACATCCCTTTAACACCTGTTTCTGTGTGATCCTCATCTGTGTGCATCTTCATAAGTCCTACATCAAAGATCTACCCAAGGTGCTGAAGAAAGGCCTTATTCCTTTGATATTCTGTGAATTCTAAGAGACCCAGGATGGTCCATTCTGTTACCTTTCATTCTTTATAGCTGATCAGCCCATTGATATCATTTACACTTCCATACATTCCATCATAGGTAAGACTCCATAGACTATTTCTACCAGCATGCATCTTTCCATTGCCCTGTAGGTCACCCACCATATCAGTTATTTGGAGAAAGTGGTCTTTCATGGTTTGCCTATATCCCTTGGAGTACATTGATACTAAAGAAATGGGCTTCTACAGCATCAGCAGCAGTGACCAGTTAGGATTTTATAGGTCAGTTTTTTAAAACGAAGAAGAATGGACTAGGACCAAAGCTTTGTGAAATATTCTTTGTCAGACCATATATTCTGATTTATGGATAACAAGATAGGGTCACCCTTAGTATTAGGAGCATGGGAGAAAGAAGGCCTGCTTCATGTTAGATCTTTGATAAGGTCATAAGATCATAGATTTTAGAGCTAGAAGAAACCTTAGAGGTCATTTAATCTGACTCCCTCATTTTACAGATGAGGAAGCCATGGCCCAGAGAAATTAAATAACTTCTTCAAGGTTCTGCAGCAAAATAAAAGTACTCTGTGCTAGAAGGTACATTTTATTTCATTTTATTTTATATTTATGAATTCTTATCACAAATGACAATTATCAACAAATGGAAACTTTCCTATATGCAAAGGATAGAAAAAGATTGTATATGGATATGTATATGGGTATGAATCTCTATCACATCTAGCTTTAAAACACACACACACACACACACACACACATATAAACTAAACTTGTCATGCTAATACCAACACATTATCCTGCTTGTCTTGGACATTTCTGAACCATTCCAAGGTATGGAAGGTTCCTGATTCCTGCCCTAAATTCTCTCATTAGCAATAATCAATAAATAGGTACTGAGTATTCACTCTTCTAGGAATCATGAAGTATATGATGATTGAGATATTGTGCTTCACATCTCCTCTCTACATCTGCACAAGCTCATTCCTGGAATGCATTTCTGACTTACCTCTGCCTTTTGGAATCCCTCACTTCCTTCAAAGCTTAGCTAAAGTGTCACATCCTAGATGAAACCTTTCCTCCCTACTATCCAGGTATCTCTCCATTCAATTAGGTTTTATTTTCTTTGTATATGTGAGAGGCCTAGTTGACCTTCAAATTCAAACACACAAACACACACCATACACATGCACAAGCACACATGCACACACTCAGTTACTGTAGTCATAAAAGTAAGGAGCAGAACATCAAATGTTAAAATAATTGTAAATTTATGGCCAAGTCATGACTGGTCATCCTGTTTCAAAGCACCAATAATGGAATGGGAATGGGAAAAGACAATGCCCTTGGTGGAGTGATAACTGGTCATGACTCTCAAACGTAATTCCTAATTGTAGAGGAGACAAAGGATGGGAAGAATCTTATTTTCCTATGCCTTCTTACTGTCCATTGTATGTAGCAATGGATTTACTCACCATGTTGAAAAAAAAAATTTACCCAGAAGATTAAGTCATTCAGTTTGAGAGTGTTTGAGACTAGGTTGAAGAAGTAGAGACACAAACTCTTCAGTCACACACAAATACAAAGAGACATTGACCTCAGGAACAAACAACATTAATGACCATGATTTTAAGTGGAGATGGAAAACCAACAGTAGATTAAATGGAGAAATAACTTTTATATTCAAGAATGAAGATGGAGAGAGGATTCCATGGAGAGAGAAAGGACATCAAAAGATGATCAAAGGTGTGATTTCCCTGGGTCACAAATATTCTTTACACATATAACTCATTACTGTTTTACTCTAGTTTAGTGCCCACTCATCCCATCATGACTATGTATATCCATTTCAGCTTTACTGGAAGAATGTTTCATAGGTCCTGCTATTGCTATATTATCTTTATAAATGTTTTTGCTAGCATATAATTTCTTCTATTGCCTGACTAATAATGGAAGACCCATCAGTAGGGGCTCATGAAATGTAGTTTTAGGTGGGTCAACCTACCAGCACCCTAGAACTTCATTGTAGCAACTGCCCTCTGTGCACCCAATCTGTGAGTATAGGTGCTAAGTAGAAGATGCCCAGAGGCAGTGCTACCTGTGAGTTTTGGATGAGTACATTTATTGCTGTTTTTGACCCTTGTATCTCCAAGATCTAGTAAAGTGCTTGGCATGATTTATTTAATGGTATTTAATTATGTTTAATCACTTAATAATGATTGTAATATGTTTAAGATCTTTAAAAGATTTAAATTATTTGATTGCTATATCCTGATTATATAGATTTTAAAGACTCTTTCTTTGGCAGACTGCTGATAACACACAAAACTTATTTAAAATTTTTAGGTAGATATAAGAGCTGGAAGGTATCTACAAGGCTGTCTGGTCTTCTTTTGCAAATGAAAACATTGAGAACCAGAATGGCTACATGAGTTCCCCTACTCACAGGAAATACATAATAGATTCAAACTCAAGTCATCTTCTGACCCTAGTCTCTACAATTAGCATGTTTTGTTAAGGTGCTTGAGTATATTATATGTGAGCAGGAAGATGGCTTACTAGAAATTGGTGGAGGTAGATGAAAGAGCAGGGAGGGGTGGTAAGGGCACATGGTGCTATGGTTCTACCAGAAATGAGGCAGCATCTCACCATTTTTTTCCCATATGGCATCAGCCTTCTCTTAAGAACCCAGATTTCTCTTATCCCTCCCATTCTGAGAAGCTGACTTCGATTACTAACAAACTTATGCCAATTGGAACTCAGATCTGCTGTTATTTCTAAGTATAGCTGGCTCTTAGACTCTGCCTTCTCATTCCCAGGATTTTATAGAAGCTGAGAGTTGGAAGGGATGTTGGCAGGCTCAATTTGACTGTCCCCTCATCTAAAATCCTCAGACCCTACTATCCTGAAAGCCTTACTTTCCCCTAAGCCTTCCCCATCTCAATCATCATCTCTTGCCTTCTGCCTTCCCAATCCATTCTCTGATCCCCCTTCATCCTCAAATTATCTTGTATTATATTTCTCTCTGTATATTTCATATTCTTCATGGTAGAAGGGCAGGACTGATTTCTTGTGGTCTTTGTCTCCCCAATTCCCAGAATAAGATGTGCTGAATTCAAATGGTTAAGGTGTTTTGTTTTGTTAATCCAGGAAAATTTCTACTTGCTATAATGGCAACAGTAGTGATAGCAACTCACAAGTATATAGCTTATTAAAGTTTACAGATGACATCATATATATTATATCTGTTCCCCTTAACAACTTTGTGAGGCAGGGATTGTGATTTTCCCCCAGTAAAAAAGACAAGGAAATGAAACCTGCCAAAATACAAGCGGAGAAATTTGGAAGTGGACTTATTTTCTACCTCTGACACTTAATGTGATCTTGAGTGAGCCCATTAAACTTCTTAGGCCTCAGTTTCTTCATTTGCAAAATGAGGGAGTTGGTTGAGATAATTCCTTTCAGTTTTAGAGTTTCGATACTAAACTCTGAGGTTTAAAAAAGTTATTTTAAAATGTTTAAGATCAAATGATCACAGATTTTGAGCTCAAGACATTAGAAGTCATTAAGTTCAACCCTGTCATTTGACAGATGTAGAAACTGAGAGAAACTTGCCCAGATTACACAAGTAGCAAATATCTAAGATTAGATTTGAACCCAGAACATCTTGATTCTAAAGGCAGCATTCTGTCCCTCATGCCACACTTGGAACAGGACTACCCACCTAAGAGATATAAGTTGGCTAAATCAGATTGACTAAAATCACAAAAAAGGAAAATGATCCATGTTAGATCATTTCTCACAAGGATGTGGGAAAAACTGGAACATTAATGCACTGTTTGTGGAGCCGTCAACTGATCCAGTCATTCTGGAGAACAATTTAGACCTATGCCCAAAGGGCAATTAAACTGTGCATACCCTTTGATCCAGCAATGCCATTACCAGGTCTGTATCTCAAAGAGATCATAAAAAAGGGGGGAAAGACTCACACGCACAAAAATATTTATAGGAGCTCTTTTGATGGTGGGAAATAATTGGAAATTGATAGATTGCCCATAAATTGGAGAATGACTGAGCAAGTTATAATACATGAATTTTATAGTGTACTATTGTTCTATAAGAAATCAAGAGCAGACCAACTTCAGAAAAGCCTGGAAAGATTTACATGAACTGAATTTGAGTGAAGTGAGCAGAACCAGGAGAACATTGTGTGCGTGAACAGCAACATTGTGAGATGATCAACTATGATGGACTCAATTCCTCTCAGCAGTTCAGTGATCAAATACAAGCCTGAGAGACCTATTATGGAAAATACCATCCACATACAGAGAAAAAACTATGTAGTCTGAATGCAGAACAAAGCATACCATGTTCATTTTTTAAAAACTTCTTATATGTTTTTTCTTTCCTTCCCATGTTTCTTTCCCCCCTTTAGTTCTAATTCTTCTTTCACAGCATGACTAATATCTAAATAAGTTAAACTTTGTTGGACATACAGAATCTATTGATTGCTGGCTGGCAAGGGGAGAGGGGAGAAAGGTGGTAGAAAAATATAGAACTCAAAAACTTACAAAAAGATGAATGTTGGAAATTATCTTTGCATGTCATTGGAAAAAATAAAACAACATAAAAAAAGAGACAGGCAGTTGGTCTAGTGACTAGGGAGCTGGCCTTGGTGCTGATACCATGTGACCTTGGACCATCACTTAACTTCTCAACAGCTCCAGGCAACCCTCCAAGATCCTACGTTATAGACAGTACCAGTGAAATGACTGCACTGAGCCAAAAATTAACTTATATTTGGGTCCCAAGCTGAGGAGCTGACTAGCTCCAGAGAAGGACAGGTCTTCAAGGCCAGCAGTCTTTGTAGGCAGAGATTGTGACAGCCCCAGTGACAGATAGAGTCATACAAATAAAGTCCTACATCACGAAGGAGACGGCCGCCATCCAGTATTTGTTTGGTGCGTGTCAGCCAAGGACAGAAATGTGATTTGGCCGCAACTATTTCCAATAATTCTAAAGCCAAGTCGGTATATATGAGAGAGCATCTTTCTCAAAAATCTGTTGTCCATGTTTTAAGCTTTATGGGGCCAGGTAGAACAGCAAAGGAATCATCAGGGAAGAAGGCAAATGTTCAGCCTGCCATGTTATAGAGGGAATCCATCACTGAGCCCTTTTCTTGGGACAAGAGGAATGAGTGATGGCGATAAAGATCTGATCTCTAAGAAAGAGCTGAGCCACACAAAAGCTCTGCACTCTCTGTTATATTTCATCTCAGAGAAAAGGAGAATCCAGAGAAGGTGTGTGAACTGGCAGAAAGAGACCTGGCATGGGAGCCAGGAGATCACTCACCAGAGAGATGGATGACCTTGGGCTGGAGATTGTATTCTGAGCCTCAATTTCCTCATCTGTAAAAATAGATAATAACACTTGAATGACCTTTCTCATAGGAATGTTATAAGACCAATGCTCTGTGAGCCGGAAAGTAGTGTCAAAATTCAAATCAATTCAACAATCATTTATTAAGTGCTTCCTGTATGCAAGGCAGTGCTTTAAGCCCTGAAAATACAAAGTCAAATATAGTCATAGATCATAGTCAGTCATCCTGTCAATAAATCAAAAAGCATATATTCCATGTTTATTACATATTGGTGCCCATAAAAAGACCAAAATTCAGTCGCTGCTTTCAGAGTTCACATTCAAATGGAGGATATGACATTCAGGTCATTTTACCTACAATACATATAATGATATAAATGAAAGTAACCCCAGAAGGAGGCATTGTAGAGGTGTAAGCTACCTCAGAGGCCCCTGGATCTCAGCCCAAAGCAAACAATTAGAAAGAAACACATTGAAAAAAGAGCAAGAAGAAGAATCACATCATAAATCTAAATCCAGGAAGGATCTTGGAGGTCAGTCAGTCCAGCCCCCACCTTTTAAAGCCAAGGAAATTATGACCTAGAAAAGTTAAGTAACTTGGTCAAGGTCACATAGCTAGGAAGTATCAAAGTTGAAATTTGAACTCAGGTGCTCAGTCTCTAGAGGCAGGGCTGGTTCTATTACACCAATCACACTGTCTCCCATAGAGGACTAATGAGAGATAGCTAAGGGTACAAATATTTATGACATAAAGGTACCATTCCAGGTCACATTCAGGTTCTTAGAATCTGCCTGGGTTCCTGTTCTTTAAATCTTTTTGTTGGACATCTTTTGTTTTTATTTATTTTTCATTTCCAAATATATCCCTCTCTTTCTCAGGCAGGCATCCTTTGTAACAGAAAATGAAAAAGCAAGGGAAAAAAGAAAGAGTTCAGAAAAATGAGCCAACATATTTACCACATTGTCCAGAATAGAGAGGATTTCCATGGTCCCCCAACTCTCTCAAGAAGGAAGAGAGGAACATTTTCTCCCTTGGGGTTCCTAGTCTGTTGTTTACAAGTCTTCATTTTTCCTCTGAATCACTTTCCCATGACCCAATCCAATTAATTTCATTATGTCAAAATACTAGAAAAAAGACAACAGGGAATGGGGTGTTCAGGGAACACCTGCTAGATTGGGGTACCTCCCATGTAGTTGGGCAGGGACTTGTGTGTATGTGTATGTGTCTTTGTATACCCAGCACTTCATACGAGGCCTGGCAAACATTAGGAGTTTAATAAATGCATTTTGTGCTTAGCCCTATTAGAATGGGTAGAATATTCTGTTAAGTTTCTAGTCCTACAAAAACCACTGGTGGGGATGGTAGACACACCTGTCCAAAGATGAGAAGGACATAAAGTGAGTTTGGGTTCCTGGTTCCTCAGAATTTGGGGGAGGTCAGAGATCAGCAGAAACCACAGCAGAAGGGAGAGGCTTCCTAATGGAGGCATCTGAAGTGGGGAGAACCTGTATCTCCTGGTTCATTCATCTGAAGTATTCTCTCATTGGACTGTAAGCTCCTTGAGGGTAGGGACAGAATATCTTTGTATCCAGAGCCTCTAGTTCAGTATGCTGCATATAGAAGTATTTAAATACTTGGTAAATTGAATTAAATTGTCTGGAATCTGATTACAGAAGTGGACCTGTTTTTTGCTCCAGAAAAAAAGGCTAACAGCACCACCTGTTGGGACCTGGGGAGAATTGCATAGGAAACAAAGTAAAGGCGATCAGAGAACACAGGAATCAGCTTGGAATCTACCCACTGGGAGCTTCTCACTATTTATTGGCATCAAGGTGGTCCAGGGGATAGAATAGTGGGCTTGGAGTCAGGAAAATATGAATACAAATCCAACCTCAGACACTCACTGGGTGTATGACCCAGCAACTTCCCTAATCTGCCTCAGTTTCCCCACCTATAAAATGGAGAGGATACTAACTCTTACCTCCCATGGAATATCATGAGGCAAGGTCACATATTTATAAATTATTTTGTAAATATTAAAGTTCTCTATAACTATCAAGTTATCATTATTATTATTCATTATTTACCCATCTCTATGAATTTAATGCTATTCGAGTAATGCCTCTCAAATCTCTTTTATGTTAAAGGAATATAAAAACAGAAAAAGAGACTAGGGAACTTACATTTTATCAGGGATAATTGCACACTTCCTTCCATTTATCCCTTTCTGGAGTCCAGCTCCCCCAGGCAATATCTCCAAAGACTGAAGCGAGTTCAACTCTTTTTTTTTTTTGACATTCACAAGCATCTTCCTTGAGTTGTGACTGTTATGCTTGGGAGGAAGGTTGGCAACAGCCCCCAAATAGTATCTCCTTCTACACTTTGGGGTGTTTTCTGATTTTCTGAGTGGTAGCAATGAAAGACCCAAACACATTCAGATCCTTTTTGTCATTTGACTTCTATTAAAAGGACTTCATTAAAGGACTCCAGAGACCATCTGTGTCAATCTCCTCATTTTATAACTGAGGAACTGAGACCCATGTAGGAATAGAGGGTGGGCTGAAAGTAACTTGTCCAGGGTAGGATTTACGATTCAATTCAACTCAACAAACATTTGTTGTATCACCTTTTTTTTTGGCAGGGCAAAGGGGTCAAGTGACTTGTCCGAGGTCACACAACTGGTAAATATCAAGGGTCTGAGGTCGAATTTGAACTCAGGACCTCCTGACACTAAGGTCAGTACTCTATCTACTGATCCACCTTGTTGCCCCATGTAAGAACATCTTACACAATAAAAAAAAATATTATTTTCTTATCCAGGCAAATGATTTCATTTATGTGGAGAATTCCAGATGTGAAAATTCTATCTACCATTATGCTTATTAGTAATTATGTTTATAATCAATTATGTTTGTTATTAATACTAATTATTAACAATGGCTAGTGACTATATAGGGATTTACATACATTATTGTTTGATTCTTATAACAATCTTCTAAATAGATGCTTTTATCTTCATTTTACCAAGGAGGAAACAGGCTGAGCTAAATTAAGTGACTGACCAAAGGTCACACACCTAGAAAGTATCCAAGTCATATTTGAATTCACATCTTCCAGATTCCAAGTCCAATATTCTCTTTAACCCCAACAAACTGTATCTTAGGGATCTGCCCAGGGCCCTCAAAAGTTCTCTGACCTCCTTGGGATCACATAAAAACAGGATTTGAACCTCTGCAAGTAAGATTTGGTATCAAAATGCTGCCTCTGACACACATCTGCGGGGTGACCCTGGGAAAGTCCCTTCTCCAGGAAGCAATCTGGGACTTAACAGATCTTTTGGAAGAAAGTATTTCCTCATTGGGAATTCTTCAAATCATAGGGCTACACCCCCCCAAGATTAGATCATATTAATAGCAACAATAACCAAAGTATCTTCATTTCTCCCATGGGTTGAGAGTCCATCTTACGTTTTATAATCCATAGTGAGTTCCGTCTGAAGTGGTTTTCAAACAGGATTCTTAGTAGTGATCTAAATTTATCTTCAAACTTAATAAACACCAATTAACTGCATTACTTTATCTATTAGCTTTCCCTAGATGGTGCTTCCTATTTCTAATTAGAACATTGTGATTAAAGCAAGGAACCCCCCCCCCCAACTAGTCCCCTCCAAGAACAATAGCCTCCCTCTCCGAGCTTCTCTCCTTGAAGATGACAGAAGACACACAGAGATGCAAGGTGACTCTAGGGACAGTTTCTCCTTATCCTTCTTGGGTCTTGAAAGAAAAAAAGGGAGTTTATTGGCAATGGAACCTCAAAAGGATGAAGGGGATGCAAGGCAAAAGCTTTGGAGTCTGAAGACTAGAGTCCAAATACTACCACCGCCTCTTACTGACTGACTGGCGACCTGGGACAAGTCAATTTTCTTTTCCAGTCCTCAGTTTCCTCATTAATAATAGGACTCTCAGCTTCTCCAGTAATCCCATCAACCTTTCAGTCTTTGCAACACCCCTTCCAGTTAGAGTTATAAAACCTTAGATTGTTTAGTCAAATATGATCATTTTACAATTGAATAAATTGAGGCTTGGGAATCAAACACGGGTCAATCAAGATTATTGCTGCAAAAAAAAGCAAATCTACAATATTTGTTGTTATTCATTTTGGTCATGTCCAACTCTCTGTGATTATATTTGGGATTTTTTTCAGCAGAAATACTGGAGTGGTTTGCCCTTTCCTTCTCCAGCTCATTTTACAGATAAGAAAACTGAGGCAAACACTTAAGTAACTTGTCTGGAGTCATAGTGACTGAGGCCAGATTTGAACTCATGTAGATGAGTCTTCCTGATTTCAAGTCCGGTACTCTATCCACTGCAACAGGTAGCTGCCCTCCCAAGCATTTATTAGTGGCCTACTGTTTGCCAGACATGGTGCTAAGCTTTGGGAGTTACAACAAAAGGCAAAAACACGTGAATCTTTTGCCTCTCTTTGATCTCTTGGGGGTTCAGAAGTACTAAACCCTGGACCCCTGAGAGATGTGGGCAAGTCTAGTTTATTTTGAGTTTATTTATAAGGCAACATGAGACAAGACCACTGTCTGAATTCAATCTGCCTGAAGATGCTCTTTGGTTACAAAGATTTCTTTTTCCCCTATTTGTTTCCATTTTTAATGGGAGAGAAGAGGAAAGGTACTTAGCTAAACCATGCTCCCCAAAATAAAGAAGGCTAGTGTAACATTTTCATGTAAGAATAGCACAGAAAGAATTTTAGAAGGAAAGATAGATAGAAGGAAAATTTTGAAAGTAATGTGTAGAATTCCTTATATACCTAAAAAACCAGACTATGAAATGGAAGCTAGAATTTACTTAGCAAGCATCACTAGTTAAAACTGGGGACTGAAAGAGACTTTGAAAGTCTCTGTACATTTTTTTAATGCTTCAACTGATTTTCTATTTTTTGGCAACTCTAACCCCAACCTCGTTGCCCTCCCAACGTTCCCCTTCATCTCAACATTCCCAATGGTCTTTCCTCCTTTCCCTTCACTTCACTCCAGGGTACCATATCCTGGGTTAGCTTCCCCAGACCTGGACTCTCCACTCTCCTTCCCCAGTTTGTGGACAGGCTGTGGATTACCAACTGTGGTCTTTTGTGCCCTGGGTCTTTCCATGAGGCCTTAATCCTAGGTCTCTCCCCCTACCTCAACTGTATTTTTCTTAAAACATTCATTTCAGACTCTTTTTCTTAGGCTCTTTGGGGGGGGGGGGGGTGAAGTTTGGCTTAGGCACTAGAATTCCCATCTATAGCTCTGACCCAGGATGGTGGAGAAGAAAGAGGTCATGGTCAACCCAACAGTTCAGGAAAGACTCCATGGAGGAGATGGGACAGGAGTCAAGGATTAATATTTTCTATCTCTGGTTTCTATGTTTTCTTTCACTTAGAAGGAAATTAATTTATCTTGTACCATCTGGGGAAAATTTGGTACCTGAGAAGAAAAAGACAGGCCAAGCATGAATCATTGTGATATTATTTTCAGTTTGGTTCAGATTTCCAGAATCTTATTTACTTTCAAGCCATTGGGATGTTTCGTGCCTAAGGGCATGGTACAGAAATGGGGGACTCCTTCCCCAATCAGGAGGAGAGTTTAGGTTTGTTGTTGAATTGTTAGAACCAGAAGGGGCTCAGAGATCACCTAACCCCAGGCTTATTTGGCAGAGAAGATGCACAGAGGGCAAGCAACTGGCCCAAAGTTGAGCAGTTAGTGAGTGGTGGCAGGTTCTTCATAATTAAAATATTTACTGCTTTTAGAATCTCACTTACTCTGGAAGTTATCCAATCAAAAGGAACGTTCACCTATTCTAGAGTTGGAGAAACTAGGTTGAAATCTCTGGGGCAAGTAAAAAGAGAGGAAAGATAACCAAGATCAAGTAACTCTGGTAGGCCAAACCCAGTGCTAAGCACTATCTACATGTGATTTCATTTGACCTTTACAATAACCTTGTAAAAAGGTCAGTACAATTATTGTCTCCACTTTACAATTGAGGAAACTGAGGCAGAGAGGGTTAATTTGCCCTGGGTCATACAACTATGTGTCTGAGGCCAGATTTGAATTCAAGTCTTCCTGACTCCAGGTTTAGCTCCTAGCCACTGTACTAGTAGTTTGCCTCTAGCTAAGAATGCTAATACATGGTTGGTGGAGTTGGTAGACAATAGAGTGGTAGACTACAGAGTGGCTAAAATATCCATGGAGAGTTGATAGAGCACCAGGCTTCGAGTCAGAAAGACCCCTCTTCCTGAGTTCAAATCTGACCTCAGACGCTTAATAATGACCTAGCTGTGTGGCCTTGGGCAAGCCACTTTACCCCATTTGCCTTGCAAAAACCTAAAAAAAAAATGCCCATCATGGTTGTGAGGATCAAATGAGATAATGTTATTAAGTTGCTTAACCCAGGGTCTGGCACACATAGTAGGCACTTAATAAATGTCCTCTTCAGCGCCTCCTTTTCCTGTCTCCTACACCTCCTTTTCTAGCCATGCCTGTGTTAGATCATGTTAAATGAGAGCCCAAAATCATCCATCCAGAATTGGGTGGGACCTTCCAAGTCTTCAAGTCCAACCCCTTCCTTTCATAGATGAGGAAATGGAGGTCTAGACAGTGACTTGTCCAAAGTCACATGTTTGATAAATCACCATGCT
The DNA here is from genome assembly GCF_037893015.1 of Macrotis lagotis. Taxonomy (NCBI): domain Eukaryota; kingdom Metazoa; phylum Chordata; class Mammalia; order Peramelemorphia; family Peramelidae; genus Macrotis; species Macrotis lagotis. The sequence goes on from NC_133665.1 coordinate 176,037,365, forward strand.
GGGATTTGAACCCAGATCCTCTGACTGTAAAAGACTCCTGTCTTATGTTTGAATGGAAAGATCAGTTGAGCACATGGGGTGGGGGTGGGGGGAGCATATGCTGAAATAAGAACCCAGCACCAAGCCAGAGCAGACAGGCTTCTACTTGGTAAATCAGACACCAGGCAGCAAACATTTAGTATATGCCAACTATCTACCAAACACTTGGTCAGTGGATGGATAGGAGAGGGATCATGAGTCTCAGGGCATGCAGAGGGAGAATCTAAGAGTTGTCCTTGGATATTCAGGCCCTCTCCATTGGGCTGGGCTCATGTATCTTTTCAAAGGAAAGTAAATCAAACAAGGAAAGAAATGAAAAGTGAGTATCCCAGACAGTCCATGTTTACAGAAAAACTTGCTCTTAAGGCCAGCTGCATTGGGTCATTTTTTTTGCTTTTAAACCTGGAGACCCATGCAACACTTTCCCCCCCAATCAACAAGCCTTTACTCCTCTCTCTCCCCCACACCTACCAGCTGTATTTTGGCTAAAGGAATCTGGCCAAGCTGGGGACCTGATGTTTGTCCTTCAATCTCCAAGAAGACCATGACCTCAGAGAGGTGATGCCATGACAAGCAGATGAATTGGCTTTGAGTGAGAGAGAGTTGTACGAAATCACCAGCCTCACTTTCTCCTCCAGAGCCATATCCATCCAGATATGAATCAGGACGACTGGACATGGCTCTGGATGACAGGCCATCAGGATTAAGTGACTTGCCCGAGGTCATACCTCTAGTTCGTGTCCAAAGTCGGATTTGAACTCAGAGCTGGCACTCTACTCATTGGCCCACCTAGTTTCTTCTTGGTTAGGGGTGGATCAGGGAGGGATCAAGGCAGAAGGGGATCCCTGTGGAAGAGACTCCTGTCAGGTTGTTAAATTATAGCTGTGTTTAGAGGTGCTCACTGAGCCACTGATGCCCCCCACACTGAACAGCAAATAAAATTGTCTTAAATTCAGAAGTTTCTAAACTGTTTTGATTTGCTGGGAGGCATCTAGGGTTAATTTTTCACACCCATCTCATCATCAATGATAGGGAGAGGCTTGATTACCCTCACCTGGGCCTTTTGTTACTCTTTGGTGCCAACCATTTTAAATCTTCCCAGACCACAGTGTTCCTTGATTGATGGCCATGTCATTTTCCTGGAAGAAGATTGGGGTTAAGTAGGGGGTCTAACATGGGGAGTGGAATGAGATAATGGAAGTAGAAACTTCTATAAAGTAGAAAATGCTATGTGAGGCATTCTGATGTTTAGAAAAGTTCTTTATAAAGTTACTGACAAAATCAGGATGGTAAACCAAAGTCTCTTTGACTTTCTGATCCCTTTGCGGAGAGAAGTCTCAGTGGGTCTCTCTGTACCAAGCAAGGATTCTCATTTCAATGCAGGCTGCTTGCTATATGCCTCTCCCCATGTGTCCAATTGGAGGCAAAAACCTAAATGCATCTCTTTATTTCACAAGCAGATGGCACGCCGTGATTTCTGAAACCGATGGAAAATAACTGAACCCTCTCGGACTTGGTCTTGCTGTGCCTCATTGGCACGAATCAGATGCATTGTGGGTAGGCTGCCCAGGTCAGGTCCCTGTGATAGGGCTGCCCTCCTCAGAACTTTTGAGGATGAGGTCAAGGGATCCAACATCCTCCTTTCTCTTTGGAATTTACTTGCTTTTATTTTCCAGGCTTGACTAGTTTCTGTCATTATCTTTATTAAAATAGTTACTCCATTTTCTGGGGGGATTTCCATTAACAGTGGCTTTCAATTGTCTGTTTGCAAATGCATTTGACTGTAGTGTGTAAAATGAAAATCCAAGAAGCTAAAGGCTCTATTGCCATCATTTTACCCAGGGAATTTTGAATAGAGTTGTAAACCACTGAGGCAAGACCCTGAAGGCCCACATGGCCAACAGAACCAGGAAGAGCCATAGATTTACAAGCCACCTGTTTAGGGTCATCTCATTCAAGAGACAAGAATCTAGGATTTGGCTTCAGGTATTGCCAGGTTCCGGGTTCATTCTTTTTTCAGAGTGGTAGTCTGGGCAGAGCCAAGACATGGGGGTTTGGATTTGCTGAAACCACCAACTGTTTACACATTCCATCCAACTTCACAGGCAATAAATAAAGGTCTAAAGGGAATTCCTGGGCATCTCCTTCAAGAGCTGGTATTCTCAGATAGTATGACCTGGCTCCATCCCCTACTTCCATATTCCCCTTCTGGTCTTGGTAGAAGAAAAGGGTGGGAGGAGGAGGAAGAAGAGAATAAGGAGATGTCAGGAAATATTTACTAAGGGATTACTATAAGCCAGGAACTCTACTAAAACACTAAGGTTACAAAGAAAGACAAAAGCTCCTCTCAAAGGACTTACATTCTAATAGGGGAAATAATGTGTAAATACCAGATTCGGGCAGAGAAGATGGAAGGTAATCCCATAGGGCAAAGTGTTAGCAAAGTAGGGAGTGGGGGAGGGAGGAGAAATGCCAACCCAAGGCTTCTTCTGGAAGTTGTCCTTGAGCTTAGTCTTGAAGGAGACCAGAGAAGCCAAAAGACAAAGAGTCAGGAGATGGAGCACCATTGACAATGAACCGCAAAATGATTGGTTAGCTGTATCATAGAGAAGAGTACATGAAAGATGGGAAAGAACCAAATTATAAAGACTTTTAAAAGTCAGGAGACTCTACATTTGATCCTAAAAGTAATGGGGAGCCCTGGAGCTTATTGAATGAGGGGCAACATGGTAAGGCTTGGTTTTAGGAAGATCTCTTTGGTAGCTGAAGGGAGAAATTCAAATTAGAGATCATTTATTAGTGTCCAGATGAAAGATGGTGGAGAGCTGAGCAAGGGCAGGGAATGTGTAAATGGTGGATAAGGGGTCTTGTGGAGGAAAAGAAAGAAAAAAAGAAAAGGGGGAAAGAGGAGGATGGAAGGGAGGAGACAGCTTTCAGAAAAATCGACTCCTCATGCTTGTCTTGATCTAGGTCTTCAAAATAAAATAGTAAAGTGACCAACAAGAGATCTAGAAAGTATCCAAATATTTGTCCAATCAAGGAAAAGTCTACCACCCCTTTGTAGAGAAAGTAGCTATAGAGCATTTTCTCATCAAAAGGAAGAAGATGGTTTGTAGCAAACAGGTTATACATTACCAGAAATAATTCCTGAACAAATAGGCATCATTCCACAGATCATTAGGAAAGGCTGATAATAGAATTATTCAATGGAATTGGCAGCTGTCCATCACTAGATGGAATCAGAGCAGTGGTTAGGGTCCAAAAATGGAACCAAAAGGTGAGGTGCCCTAGTTGACACACACATATTCAATCCACCCCTGTGTCAACAAATATCAATTGAAAAAAATGAGTCCAGAGGATTTGTTTGCAGAAATGCAGGATTTCACAGTAATCACATAGAATTAGGTCCTTGTTTTCAGAAACTGCAGACCTCAGGAAATAATGGATAGATTGTTGGATGGAAAGTTAAGAGGATCTGAATTCAAATCTGTCCTCAGACACTTATTAGCTGTGTGACCTTTGACAAGTCACCTGATTGTCTATTTAAAAAAAAAAACCCAGATATTGCAGACATCACATTCTTAAAAATCCTGGATTTGGCTATTAATGCAAACTTTACAAAGAAATGTTAGGAAACTGTGTCATATCCTTGTAGGCTACAATTATGTGGCAAATGCCAAACACCTAAAAAGACATGATTGAGTGACCAAAAATATCTACCAGAAGCTCACTCTTCCTCATAAATGCACAAATGACAAATTTCAGCTAAACTCTGAAATATACTTGATAATTCAACAAATAAACTGTATGGGAAGCAGTACATTTTTACAGATAAAATGACTTACCATAATTGCCCAGACATAAAAATGTAGGAAGATGATGTCTTTGATAGATGTTCCCTAGTGAAACGCTCATGATCCTTAAATTACATGAAAAGAAAAGCTCTCAAAATAGACTAAGAAATGAAAGTCATATCTAAATAGGAAAAAAGTACATGTCATCAGCATTCTCCAATCTGTTGTTAGAATTGACCCAAAGATGCTTTCAACAGTTCTGCAAATGAGTTTATATCCCAATATTAAAACAAAAAAACCAAATCATTTTGTCCATCTGTACGACTCTCTACCAAACACTAATTATAAAACAAATCAGCAACTACCTAGAGCCACTTCTGAGTTCTCCTGAGGATAAAAATGAGAAGAGAATAATAACTGGGATTTGTATATAGCTTTAAAGTGTCTTACAAGATCTCTTACTAGATATCATTCAATCTCAAACTATACAAGGGGTCCCACAACACATACAAGGAGAAGACCCCTTAGGACCTCAGCTTAGTTCATCTTTGTGCTATCTGCCAACTCCCTGCTCTCTTCCATGTTGTCTCCTTTTTTTCTTGAGGACAATTTGGTTGTCTTCTCTGCCTCCAGTTTCTTTCCACTGCAGTCCATCCTTCACTTAACTGTCAAACTGATCTTCCTAAAACACAGGTCTGACCATATCATTCCCATCTTCTATAAATGTTATATTCCTGGAAATATTCATCTTGGGATCTTTTTTAAAAAGAGATCATCCTCTGAAGGTAATTAGTGGATTCTTTCCATTTCTATTTTTCCCCTCTGGTTTTAGGATAGTGGGGCAATTTTCCTTGACAAGTTTCTTAAAATATGGTATCTAGACTTTTTTGTTTGATCGTGGGTTTTCAGGTAATCCAAGAATTCTTAAATTATTTCTCAATCTATTTTCCAGATCAGTTTTTTCCCCAAACGAGATAGTTCTCATTTTCTTCTATTTTTTCCCCCATTTTGACTTTGTTTTATTATTTTTTGGTGTTTCGTGGAGTTATTAGCTTTCATTTGCCCAATTCTAATTTTTTTTCAGGTTTTTTTTGCAAGGCAAACTGGGTTAAGTGGCTTGCCCAAGGCCACCAATTCTAATTTTTAAGGAATTATTTTCTTCAGTGAGCTTTTGTGCCTCTAATTTTCCATTGGGCCAATTATATTTAAGATATTTTTCCTTTAGAATTTTTGTGCTTCTTTTACTAAGCTTTTGTCTTTTCATAATATTTTTTCTTCACTCATCTCTTTTCCCAATTTTTTTTTTCCTTCACCACCCTTATTTCATTTTTAAAATAAGTTTTCAGCTCTTCTAGCAGTTCTGGTTGGGCTTGCATCCTATTCAATTCTTTTTTTCCTTTGAGATTTTGATTATAGCTTTTTGACATTATTTGTCAAATTTGTTTTAATCTTCCCTGTGAGAATAATAGCTTCTTAAGGTCAGGTTCTTTTCTTGAACTTTGCTCATTTTTCATGACTTTGAATTTTATATTAAAGTTAGTTTCAGTTCCTCAGGGTGGGGCGGGTAGGAGGGGGGTGACTGGGCACTGTCCCAAACTTCAGATTTTCTCTGTACTGATATTGTCAGAGTTAGTTTTGGGTGTTTAGAAGCTTTCAATGCTTCCAAGGTGGTCCATGGAGAGGCAGTCGTTGTTTTTTCCTGACCTGTGCTCTGGTTCTTATCAGAAAGGGCACCTGATCTCATGGTATTGCAATTAATAATGCTCCTTAAGGGGCCTGCTTCCTTGGAACTGTAAGCTTTTCTCTCCACCCTAGAGCTGGGATGTGGAATTGGTCAATGAAGTTGTCAAAGAGTCCCCTGTTCCTACTCAGTGTTAACACAGAGGTCTCTCAAAATCTTTTTCTGACAGATTCCCCGATTCCCTTATTGTCTGGCTTAAGAGCTTCTAAAGCTGCTGTTGCTGACACATAGGCTCCAACCCAGTGCCCAATCTGGTGTCACAGACCTCTCCTTCCAAACTCCTAAGTTGTCTTGCTCTGGAAAACTGTGTTGCTCTGACCTTTTATTGGCTCAACTATTACAGAATTTGATTTGATGTGTTATTTTAAAGTTGTTTGGAGTGGAATGTTGGGAGAGTGAGGCCACTTTCACTTCTTTGGCATCTGGACTCTACCTCCAAAAGTCCCTCCATGCATTTTCGTTGCATGCTTCCCACAAATAAACTGTTCTTCTTCATCTCTGCTCTCAGGCTTTCTTCAAATCACACCTATAACCTCTCTTTCCAAAGTCTTTTCTGCTTCCCTGAACTGTGAGCATTTTCCCTCAATCTCCAGTTTATCCTGTATATATCTTATTTGTAATGACTGTTTTCATGTTTTTTCCCCCATTAGAATATGAGCTTCTTTGAGGGTGGAGATGGAGTTTCATTGATTATTTTTATTTTTTCCCATATTCCCCCATACTTAGCATAGCATCTGATATTTAGGAAGAATTTAATATTGACTCTTGACTTTATAATGACTCTCATAGTACATAATTTTCTTCAATAGTGAAACCTATTCATTCTTGGGGAGATAGGAGAAAAGAATTGACCTTTTGGTGCCATCTTGTTTATTCAGCATGGTCTTTTGGATGGTGTTAAACCCAATACTCCAAAGACCTCTTCAAATACCACCTCTGGCTCCAACAGCAAGTTCCTCATGCTATTCTTTGAGGTTATAAATTATAGATAGCTCATAGCCTGTCTCAGAGGTCTGAGTTTCCAAACATAGGTGCTGGATGAATTGGCATATTTGCGTATTATGTAAAGACTTTCCTTAGTCCACCTTCAGGAAGAGAATTTCCATAGTCCTAGCTACCCTCTCAACCTCCTCCCCTTCTCTCTAAGATTACCTCTCATTCATTCTTTGCATATATTGATTACTGGATTTGATTGCTTGAATTTATCCCGCTCCTTGAGAGCAGGGATGAGTTTGGGGTGGGGAGATGTTTTTGCCTTTCTTTATACTGAACAATTAGCAAAACCCAGAAAACAGTAAGCCTCTAATAAATGATTATTGATGATTTTTATGTGGCTGTTGATGTTTATGTGTTAGCTTTCCCTCATTGGGGGAGGGCAAGGTTTGGGTTTTTGCCTTCTCTTGTATTCCACATGGTCACCCCAGTTTCTGATTATTGTAAGTCCTTAATGAATGCCTTTTGCCTGACAAATTGTTTCTCATGTTATCTTTGTGTATTAATTGGTTGTACAGTGTGGTAGATTCAGAACTGGTGGAATGACTGGACCAAAGATAACTCATTAATAGGTCAATGTCACCATGAAAGGAAGTCTCTAGTAGAGGACCCCAAGAATATGACTTTGGCTCTATGTCATTCAAAATTTTAAAAACTGACTTGGATAAAGACACAAATGGCACAATTATTGAATTTGCCAATGATACAAAGCTAAATATTCAAAAGTGAAATGAATGGGCAATTTTATAAGATAACTAAAGAGTATCCAGAAGATAGTGAAGAGCTTCAAAAATATGCTTATAGGGAGGCAGCATGTGCCAGGAAAGTCAAATCACTATTATCACTTGAACACCCTCTTCTCTATGATGGAAATAGCACAAAATCCTGAGTCCAGAAATCTTGGTAGTAATAATGTTCCCCCAAACCTACTTCTCATCCAGCCATCATTGAAGGAAAAAATCATTATGGAAGAGGGATACACCATCATCATCATCTGCCACCTCTACTAACTTTTACCCAGAAATCAATAGACACAAGAATCCTGTGAGTGGCAACATCCACCAGACAGCCAATCCTGCTTTCAGCCCTTACAGCCATTTCAAAAAAGCACCCAGGGGTGGCTAGGTGGCACAGTGGATAGAGCACCGGCCCTGGAGTCAGGAGTACCTGGGTTCAAATCTGGTCTCAGACACTTAATAATTGCCTGGCTGCGTGGCCTTGGGCAAGCCACTTAACCCCATTTGCCTTGCAAAAACCTAAAAAAAAAAAAAGCACCCAAATGGAAATACAGGAGGTAACATGGGCTAGGCAAGAATAAATTCCTAAAACATAAGAATCATATTTTGTTTTTTTCTTTTTTTAGAGAGAATACCTTTTAGTTACTGGCTGGATTAGACAGTGACTAAAGTCCTTAATGACTTGAAGACAATGTGATCTATATGTTTTTTAGAACAGGGAAATATTTATATTTCTCTCTCTTTCTTCCCCCCTGTCTCTGTTTCTGTTTCTCTGCCCCACTCTGTCTCTCTCTTCCCTCTCTCTCCCCCCCTCCTCTCTGTCTCTCTCTCCACCTTTTTCTCCTTTCTTATTCAACAATGAGAATTTACTCAGCTTGTTTTCCATAGTTTAACTCTTTTTAACAGTCCATGATGGAATCTTCTTGAATCACCCCAGTAAAGACCCTATTTGGAAACCTTAGGAGCCAATATAGAAGAAAGCATTTGAGATCTAGTCCCATTCTTCCCACCAAGAGACAACCTGAAGACACAATCTTCATTTTAAAAAATTAAGGGGCGGCTAGGTGGTGCAGTGGATAGAGCACTGGCCCTGGAGTCAGGAGTCCCTGAGTTCAAATCCAGGCTCAGACACATAATAATGACCTAGCTGTGTGGCCTTGGGCAAGCCACTTAACCCCATTGCCTTGCCAAAAAAAAAAAACAACCCAAAATAAATAAATAAATAATGTGTGTGTGTGTGTGTGTGTGTGTGTGTGTGTGTGTGTGTATATATACACACACACATATATAAACACTCAGGAGGCAGTGCAACCCAGCGAAAAGAGGGACTCTCATTTTTGTCTCTGGGACTCTAGCGCAAATTATACAGAACTTTTTTTAAAAAGTGAATTTTGTTACCTGGGATTCCTTTAGGAGTATCAACCAACTTAACAGGTATTCAGGGGGAAAACCCCATTGCCAGGGAAAAAAGTCACCTTCCGATGCAGCTCTAGAGAAGCGAGGAATGTGTCAGCTCCAAGGCCCTGGAGTCAGCACACTCTCTCTGACCTTGGGGAAATTGCATCCTTGGGCTTCAGCATTCTGGCCTGTGAAATGAAGGGGCTAGATGAGTTGATCTCTCAGGCCCCCTCAGTTCTGACATTCTGTGATTCTCCGACTCCTCTCTTCATTCTCTAATCTCCAGCTCTTGTACCATCCAGAGCATTGTAATTAAGTCCCCTTGCAGCTGTAATTAATTTCCAGATGTTAACTGCACTGTGGTCCTGCCTCACTTCTCTTAAAGACCCAGAAGAAATTAAATGGAGGTTTCATTTGGGGGACCATGGGGCAAAAGTACAAATGCAGGGAATTTCAGCTGGTGGGGCTCAGCCAAGAGTGAATTCATTTAACCTCAGTCCTCAAAGTGGGGAAGATGTAATAAAAAGGAAAATCACATAATTCTGACTCTCTTCTTTTCTCTCCTTTCCTTCTGTCTTCCTTTTTTCTTTTATTTCTTCCTTCCTTCCTTTCTCTTTTGTCTTTCCTCCTATTTCTTCCCCCCACCCTCCCTCCTTTTTCTTCCTTCTTCCCTCTATTTCTCCCTCTCTTGCTTACTCATTCTCTCCCTTTCCTTCCTCCTCCCTTCTTTGCTCCCTTCCTTTCTTCCCTTTCTCCCTTCCTCCCTGGCTTTTTTCTTTGCCTTCCTCTCCTACCGCATGACTCTTCTCTCTTGGATTAAAGGTTAGCACCTGTCAAGTTCCTGCAGTCAGAACACTAATAAAACAGCAGTATGCCAGCTGTGAAAACAAAGAATATTGCCTTTCCTTCTTCCTACCAACAAAAAAAGAGAGGGAGAGACTAGATTACAAATCAATGGAAGCAAACAGGAGGAAGTCCTTTCATCTAGGTATTTGAGCTCTGAGTATTTATCTTGATATCTACCTTATTTATTCTACAACCTCTAGTTGTGGGGCAAAGTTTTGACCAGGAAGAAAGGGAAAAGGAAAGGCAGGTTTGTTTAATTGGTGCAGCAGGTTGGTGCTAATGAATGCCAAAGTGAATGGGGGAGGTGGGTATAATAATATAATACTCCTGCAGGTATAATGTAATAATAATATAATACTCCTAGCATTGCCTTCCTTTGACTAATCTGCCTTTATCTCATCAGAAGGCCCCATTTCCTCTTCAGTTCTCTTCCATGTTATTTACCAACTTCCTCAGCCTCAAGTTCATAGCTAAGCAAACTATAACTTATTAGATAAAAGCTGATATCACAAATATTTCAAGTGTGTACCAGGGCATGCCACACTGGACCCATTCACTTCCCAGTTTGGACCCTCCTATCATAACCTTCAGGTTGGTGCCCATTCCCTTCCTTTTGTCTCCAATGCCTGAAGGGTAATGGGCCAAGAAGTCTTTTTTCTTGATAAAAACCTCCCTTCTCCACCCACATCAGGAACAAGAGATTATTATGTCTGTCCTTCAAAGCAATTAACTTGAAGCCTTCCTTTTTGTTCTTGCCTGGCAGGAATCAGCCAAGATGGCCCATAGGACAGGTTACATAAATGTTGATTTATTCCCTTGTCAACTAGTCTTCATGAGTAGAGACCCCCAAGACTCTTTCTTCTCCACTGGTCCCCCGCTGCCATGACCAATTCTGCCACAGAACTATTCCTGCCTTTGTGGGCATTCCCCAACCTGGTATCATGGATCTTCTCTCTCCATGATGGTCTACAAAATGTGCCCAAACCAGGAAAAGGTTTTAGGCGAAGGCAGCTAGGTGAAGTGAAGTGAAGAGATCTTTGACTTTGGAACCAGAAGACTTGAGTTTGGATCCTGACTTTGTCATTAACTTGGCTATGTGATCATGCTGCTGAGTCTCAGTTTTCTCAGCTCTAAAATGGGTATAATAAGACTTGTCTTATCTAGCTCATCACAAGAATATTGTGAGGAAGGTGGATTTTTAAAAAAAAAATGTAGTTCGTCATACAAATGTGAGTGATTTATTAATTCAGAATTTGAGCCAACTAGTCAGTTATGATGTCTCACATACTTTCTACAGATATGCTCCAGGGTAGAAGACTCTCAAGGTGCCAGTGACCTCTGCTTAGATAAGTGGGATCCTGAAAAAACTTCCTCTAAGTCAGGGATATTTTATCCACTGCTTTCTTCTCTAAATCCACACATTCCTAATGGTCATTTTTTTTTAAATTTAAGGCAATGGGGTTAAGTGACTTGCCCAAAGTCACACAGCTAGGTAATTATTAAGTGTCTGAGACAAATTTGAACTCAGGTCCTCCTGACTCCAGGGCTGGTGCTCTATCTACTTCACCACCTAATTGCCCCTCCATGGTCATTGTTAAAAATATGCTAGTTTTTTAACTCTTTCATCTCTGGACCTTCCACCTTGACACTCTATTGTCCTTAGTGTAAACTGTCCCCCTTGACCTGCTTTCTCTGGAGGACCTCATCCTGGCTTCACTTCATTATTGCTCTCCAGCAACTTTTCAACTTTCTCTCCAACTGTATTATTACTGTGAATGGATCCTTTCTATGAATGCCATCCCAGCTGGAGAGCCTTAATCAAATTAACTCTGCCATCTTTCCTGGAAGGCGGGAGTCAATCTATTCCCCTATAACCCTACTCACTGCCCCAGTAACTTCCAAGACAAAAATCTTCATCCATGGACAGACTTCTCTCATGTGTTGTCTCCCTTTATTAGAACATAAGCTTCTTGAGGGAAGAGGCTGTTTTCCTTTGTGTCCAGCCCTTTCAGAGTTTGTCAAACAGCAAGTACAAAAAGAACCTAATTTTATTTATTGGTTAGAAGACTATCTGGCAGTTCCTACCTAGGCTTCCAGCTCTTAGATTAAGATTTATCCAGTATAAATCTCTACCTAGAGCTCTGAGCCTGGGATCAACATCTCAAAATGCCCTCCCCCTCTTCTTCAGTAAACATCAGAAAAGTTACACCCAAATTTAAGACCAATTTCAGAGGGTGGAGAAAAGAGTTAGAAAATGAAATGCATCCCTTATAGGCATAGAACACACCTATGCAGGAAAAAGTCAGAGATGCTAGGACACACCAAGGTTATGCCTGGGGAGGCCTCTACTAGGAAAAGAAGGAGGAGAAACAACCACATCAGGGAGGATCTCATCTTCTGTGTGACCACTGGGTTAGATGGAGCATGTCAAAGCAGGCCTTCTGAAACTCTTTATCTTAACTAGTCTTGTTAACTAGCTATAAACTAAGTCATTTCTATGTGCAATATTACCTGCCCTCTTCAATTTCAGCACCCTGAGTCACTGACCCGACTCCCCTGCCCTAGGTACATCTCCAACCCTGTCCGAAACATTCTAGTTTGGTCATTTAAACTAAAAGATTTTTTTTTACAGAGTGCACAGACTTCAGCAATAAATAGAAACATTAACTATAAAGCAAATGGAAAATCACCAAAGCATTACCATTCCAAGCAGTGCCATAATAAACCACCACCAACTTACAGTTTCCCTGCATCCTCATTAATTGACTAAATCCAGTGGTACAGTGCTTGCATTTTGCCCATTCTGATTTGCAATAAAATCACTACCTTGGCATCAGAAACACATTTAATGGCATGGCACTAATAGGGTTAGAAATTTCCTTGGTGAGTATTAATAATTTATCCTTCCATTCATTCTTGCAAATGCTGTTTGTGCTCTCCAAATAACAAACAAGCTGCCAAGAAATGAGTCCATCAATCCTTGTTCTCTTTTTAAGGGTGAACCCAGCATCTGACCTGGTCCACAGAGAAATTATGGGAACCTTGGGGACTTGGAAGTGGGGAGCTGGGGTGGGGTAGGGTTGGGGGGCATATCATTCATTCAAGAAATAAGAGAGGAAATAAAAAACAAAAATGAAATACCTCATGTCTTTGGGGGTTCTTCTGGGCCAAGGGAACCAACCTAAGCACAGATTATCATTATTAATGATAACCAGAATTATTTCAAATCATATCCAACTTTTCATGGCCCCATTTGGGGTTTTCTTGGCAGAGACACTGGGACAGTTGGCCATTTCCTTCCCCAGTTTATTTTACAGATGAGGAAACTGAGGCAAACAGGGTGAAGAGACTTGGCCAAAGTCATACAGTTAGTGAATGTCTGAGGTTGGATTTGATCTCAGGTCTTCCTAATTCCAGGTCCAGCACTCTATGGTAGTGCCACCTCACTACCCCTGATAACAATAGTCACTTTGTACTTAATAATTCATTTGAACATCACATCAATCCTAAGCTACTATTTTCATGCCTATTTTATAGAAGAGGAATCTGAGGCACAGAGATCAGGCTTGCTCGGCAGTAATAAGTGGTGGAGGATTCAAACTCAGATCTTCTGAGCTCTGTGTCCAGAGCTCTGGTCACAATACTATTCAACTGCCAAAATACAGGATATACATAAAACAGCATCAGAGTGAGGAGGAGACCTTGGAAAGGACACGGCCCTGAAACTTTTAAAAGAAGATTGGGATGAATGGAATGGTGGCTAGGTGGTTCCTTAGTGCATAAAAGTGGAGCCTAGAGTTGGAAAGACGCATCTCCTTGACGCCAAATTCTACTCCCTGTGTGACCCTGAGCAAGTCATTTCACCCTGTTTGCCTCACTTTACTCATCTGTAAAATGAGCTGGAAAAGTAAAATAGCAAATCATTCCAGTACCTTTACCAAGAAAACCCCATTGGAGTTAGGAAGAATTGGACATAGTTGAAGCAAATGAACAAGAAATGATTGGAATGCACATGGGTTGATTGATCTCACTGGCACAGCCTTCAAAAATTCAAGGTCACCATCATGTCATGATGATATCCCATGTTTGGTTAGTGAAGAATTTGTTTGGGTGGGGGGATGTTATAGCACTGGCTTCTGAACTAGTCTGAATAGGTGTCAGAAACCTATCATAAACTACAAAGCCAAGCTAAATCTGTCTTTAATTTTAATTTAACATTTTAATCTTGACTGTCTTCACTGCCTGGATGCTCACCTTCCTCATCTCTGCCTCCTGGCTTCCATCAGGACCCAGAAAAAATCCAACTTTCTGCAAGAAGTGTTTCTAGTTGCCCCTCATGTCCAGGGTCTCCTCTCTAACTGTATCTACTATTTGTCCTCTCCCCGTGTTGTTTGCATAGCTTTTGCATATCTCCACCATCTTGGTAGACCCAACTCTAAGTGCCTGATAAGGAATTGTTGTTGACTTGACTTTAATCAAACAGCAGAAAACTGGAGAAGCCACATTTTGAGGTGATTTCCCAAGCTCTCACCAGACCAAGAAGTGACTGGGGTGCTTAGAGCATCTCATCCATCACACCTTTCCAAAGTCCACTCTGGAAAAGAGAAGATGGAAGTGACAGAAAATATCTCACCTATTTGGCTCTAAAAGGAAAGGGGGCTTCCATATAAAACAAGGCTAGGAAAGACTGAGTTAAGTAAAATATCTTTACCTTGTCAAAGAACAGACTATAGCAGACTTCTTGCTGATCAATCTATTTCTGAGGCTGACTTCCTTCTTGGAAAAAGCCAACCTTGTCCCTTACATGAAAGATTTCTGTGAGCTAACTCTAACTGGACCTACCTCAACTGTGTCAGCATTTAGAACTCATAGGACCCTAGCCCTAAAGTTGGAAGGCACTCCAGAAGCCATCTAGTCCAAATCCTTAATTTTACAAAGAAGGAAACTGAGGCTTAGTAAGGTTATGAGTGAATTGCTCAATGTCACTAGTAGAATAGTAGAAAAGTATTTAATTTGTGAAAATACAAACTTAAAAAAAGCGTGGCTCAAAACTGAGCTAGGAAGTCCTCCCAAGGGCATTGAAAGAAGAAACTGGAAGGAGAACAACAAACAGATAAAAGATAGAAAAGATCTGTTAAAAAAAATTATATTCAACTCTTCATCATCAGTAAAATTTGAGCTCCCATACCTCATACTCAAAAAATAACACTGGGCAAAAACAAAGATGGAAAGAGCAACATGGATAGGCCATTTAACTTGAAGATGCTGAGAAACTGTTTCTAATGGCATCTATAGGAGGAAGAATAAAATGTTAGACCTAGAAAAGATGACCTTGAGACCCCATATGCCAATTTTACCAACTCTACAGAATTTCTATGAGTATTATTCTCACATAGAAGGACATCCTTGAAGAAGGTATGAAAAAGGGACCAAACCATACACCCTAACAGGTCTTGTTTCTGGACCTTTTTTCCCTATCATCTTCCAATTTTCATCTTCAAAAGGAACTTCTTCCTGATTTCCCCTTCACTCTATTGTTACTCGGTTGAAAAATGTCCAATTTCTCCTATATAGAGTTTGTTTGTACATCATTGTTGTTTATATGTTGTCTCCCCATTAGGTTCCTTGAGAAGAGGGACTGTCTTTTGCCATTTGTTGTATCTCTAAAGTTTAGTCCAATCCCTGTTGCATTTTATATGCTTAAGGAATGTTCACCGACCAACCGACAGCTTACTTTCCCAAGGGGACTTGTGGGTGTACAGCCCATATTTCTCCCTTACATTCCTTCTAATCCATCCTCATGGGGTGCAGTGTCCCAATTTATTTCTTTTGTGGATGCTTTTTGTTGTAGATCGATGTAATAAAGAACACTCTACTTTGGGCCAAAAGATGTTTTTCCTTGTCCTTTCATAATGGATCTGAAAGAGAAGGGGGCAGATTCTTTACTTAACACAGAGTTGGGATTGATGTCTGCAGGAAGAGTCATGATCCTGACTCTTTTTTTAAATTTTTTTTAAATTTTTTTTGTGATTTTTTTTATGACCTTGACTCTTGATAAAAAGCAGCAGACCCTCACAGATGCCCAAGAAGTCAATGGCTGTGACCTGCTGACCCACGTCTCAGTGTTCTCCTCTAGGTCTAGGACTAGTCGATCAGGGTCTCTGGTGGTATTAGACTTAGGGTTAGAGTTTCAGTTAGGGCTGGTGCTAGATTAAAGACCAGGGCTATGGTTTGAGTTAGGGAAAAGACTAGGATTGGGGTTTGGGCTAAAGTTAAGACTGGACCGAGAAATAGGAATCCCTCTTTCCAATTTTGCCTCTTTTGATTACTATCTGTATTAATTTGGACAAGTCACTCTACTAACTCCTGTGATCCTCAGTTTTCCAATTCATAAAATGGGGAAGTTGGACTCAATTATCTCTATTCCTTTGCAGCTAAAAATGTATGCTGCCATGAGATCAGTTGTGAAAAATGAGGATACTTTTCTTCTTTCTTTTCATCTTGATGGGAGTTTTCATGTAGCCTTTCATTCAGGGATGTGTGTGAGTGTGTGTGTGTGTGTGTGTGTGTGTGTGTGTGTGTGTGTGTGTGTGTGTGTGCTGCATCTTTGGCATTCTACTGAAGTCTATGATTTCCTCTCAGAATAAAATTCTTAAATATTTGAAATAAATGCTAAATTTCAGTTAAAGGTTAGTGAAACTAAAGATATTTCCCCCATCCAAGTTAATGGACCCCCTGAAATTTACCCAGGATCCCAGGTTAAGAATTGCTGCCTTCATTAAAGCTGTCTGTCAATCGCCCAGCAGTCCTGGGAACGGGCAAGCCTTTAGTAGAATTGCAGGCTCCGGGCCTGGGCAGCCAGGCTTGCTCCAAGTTCTCAAAGCACAAAATTGCTAGTATTTGAGGACTTTTCCATTTCTGTCTGTATCCTGAGATTTCTGCTAACGTGATGTAATTACATTTCCTATGTGTTATCTTTCAAATGAAAAGCTCACATATAAAACAATAAACCAGCTTGGGCATAGACTTGCCTGGATAGTAAACTCTGTGAATATTTTTATAGAGATTAATTTTCCCTTTAATGCTTAAAACCGTTATTATGCTGTTTTATTTCAGACTGAACACGTCCTGCCAGCACAGGCACGGCCAGGCCCAGAGCGGCCTTGCCTGATCCAATAGCACCACCAGCAGAGCCGCTCCGGTGACGGCCACAGCTTTGTCTCTGGCCACCAGGACAACCGTGGTGCTCCATGGAGCTGCCCACCTTCCCTGAGCCAGGCCCTGGCCCTGGGCTGATTTTACATCTTCAATGTCTAATGTCCAGTTTCAGAGTGAATCTCTTCTGCCTGTTGCAGTCTCTGTCCCCTCCTCTGTCTCTCTCTCTCTCTCTCTCTCTCTCTCTCTCTCTCTCTCTCTCTCTCTCTCTCTCTCTCTCTCTCTCCCTTCCTTTCCTCACCTATCCTGGGAAAGTCTCCCTGTGCTCTCATTTACTGCCACCCTTCAGAAAGTGGAAATTACCATGAAGTGCCCGGGAAAGGGTCCTGGGCTGCCTCAGTGGTGCAGGGCCATCTCTTCTTCTTCTCTTGGTCCCTTCATAATTAAGCCCTGCTTGTTACAAACCTTGCTCCCGGGCTGGAAGCAAAGACAACTGGACATTTAGAAGCATAGAGTTGGGAGCAGGGATGAGGGCTCTCCGCTAGGAGCCAGACAGTCCAGCTGGCCTTGCAGGCTCCCTCCGGCCTTCCTCCTCTCCACCTCTCAGGTTCCCCTGTGTCCTCCAAACTCATGCAAGCACCACTTTCCAGATGATCCCTCCAGATGATCCTTTCCTGATGATCACTCGGATGCTGGGGAGCTCCCTCCCTCAACAACTGGGGGCTTCTTTGGCTTTTCTTCCATATACACCTATTTATAGAGCCATGTACTGCCTCCTTGAAACGATGCAAGGGTTTCTTGAGGATTTGCTTCATTTCCATCTATCTCTATAGTACCCAGAATATAGTAGGTACTCAATAAATGTTTCTTGATGAATAGATTTATATGTATATTTATATATGTCTCTCTGTGACATTATATATATTAAATCACATATCTAATATTACATTTATTAAATAATAGAATATTAAATTATATATTGGATTATATATGTAAAATATATTCCCATATTGATGTATAAATATACTTGCACATATTGGGCTTTATTTATGTGATTTATATTATATATTCATTAGATATTATATTATCTTAAAGTATAATATGCTCTATATTACACATAAACATGCATAGATATTTAAAATATAGGTCTCTAAGTGAAGCAGCTAGCATAACAAAGTAGACAGAGCACTGGGCTTGGAGTCGGATGGATGCGAGTTCAAATCTAGCCTCAGAAACATCCTAGCTGTCTAACTTTGGGTAAGTCGATTAACTTCTGCTTGCCTTTAGAGAAGGAAATGGCAAACTACATCAGCATCTTTGCCAAACAGCCCCCCTGGACGGAGTCCCTTTGGATCACAAAGCCACGGACACAACTGAGACAACTGGACAACAACAATGTGTTTGTTTGGGTCTGTTTGGATTAAAACTGTCCAACCTATAATAAGAGAGACTGCGGCAGAGCTCTGAGCCAGAGGTGCTTTATTAAAGGCCCCATGGTCCACTCTGATGAAGTGGGCCCCAGACCTCCTTCACGATCCGAGATGCCCCTTCTTCCAGAAACTTATTTTTGGAAGACTTGATATCAGATTTGATGCCTAAATACTCTAAAGGGGCTGTGCAAAGTATAGAATCCCATCGGTTGTTGATAGACTTTGCCAGAAATGATGCATCAGCTAGAAATGGTATGTTAGCGGGGTGGGCGAAGCATGGGGCATCTCCACGGACCAGGTGCTTATAAGATGGTCACCGGCTCATGTTGGACAAGAGAAAGAGATCCAGAGGCACAAACAGAAGTTGGGGGACTTTCCATATCATTCAGTCACCTCTACTATTGTTGACTTAGTCACCGTAATGAAGAAAAACCAAAAGTGAAAGGCCTCTGGTTAGTTTCCTATGATTAAACAAGTGAACTTACAATCTGCAGCTCATAACTCTGGAGCCTAATATATAGCACTTATACTCGCTACCCCTATAAAATCCTATCAAACGGATTAATACTGATTGGAATAGAATAGGTGTCCAGATAAATTATTTCTCACATTAATAATTGCTCTTTTTGATTGATTATTGACTGTCGGTTTCATCCAATGTAAAGCAGGGATAATGTGACATCACAGACACATCTCCGAGTGAGGTCAGGGAACCAGGGGAAAAGGGAGGAGGTGAGGGAGGGTTGGAATGCCCAGAATCAAGGCAGAAGACACTACCCACTAATGAAGAGTAGACAGGATGCCAGGCTGGAGATGAAGGCAGACGGAGGCCAACCACTTCTGCCTCTGTTGTCCCAGGGACCTTCAATAAATCACTTCCCTTCAATCCCAGTGTTTTCAACTATAAAAAGAGAAAGACTGACACTAGGGTTTCTTCCAGCTCCAAAGTCTCAGCATCCCTTTCCTACCCTTCCTAGCTCATAGGGCTACTCTGAGAATTAAATAAGACAACATAAACTAAAGTGTTTTGAAAGCTATTTTTTAAAGAAATGTTTCACCGGGGGAGGTGTGATGAGAGCCACTGTTCCACTAGAAAGCAAGAGGAAGCTTAGCAGGCGGGAGATGACGGAAGGAGATGACTCTACAAATGGCAATTTCTTTGTGGGGAAAAGTCAAGTCTTCTGAAGCTCCCCTCTCCCCCTTCCATCATTCAGGACCTGCCAGTTTGGCCCTTTCCAACTTTCAGCTACTCTTTCCCTAAGCAGCCCCAGAGTCAATAGGTAACCCTGCCCAGGTGCTCTCTCTCACTCAGGACCCTGTAACTGCTGGGAGGACCCAACAATGGAAACTCAGCATACTCTCCCATGGCTCCTAATGATTCTTCCCATCATAATTACCTGGGGTTAATTTTTCTATGTTCTACATACACAGAGAGGCAGAGGGCCATAGTGGACAAAGAGCTGACTTTGTGGCCGTGGCCGTGACCCTCCCAGTGTGTAGGTCAGTGTTGTCAAATTCAGATAGATGTGAGGGCCACTAAACCATGGGTATGGTGCCCTGTGTGCTCTCTATCAATTTATAAGCCAACATTATTATCTGTGTTTTATTGTATTTTTATTTATCTCGTTAGATAGACTCCAATTATATTTAATCTGTTTCCTGCCTCACTCTGGATTACCTGCCTCTAAAGGCTCTGAGCTTGGCATTTCTACTTGAGACATATTTCTAAAACTATAAGTTGTAGAGGAGTGACCCCAAGGAAGGGTAGAGGGACTTTATCTCCCTAGGGGAGGACACCCAGTTGGTGCTTAATAAATGCTTGCTTATTGATTGAGGAAAAAAATACCTAGCTGATGTGTAATACATGCTTGCTCATTGACTGAGGGGAAAAGGTATCCAGAGGTATTTAATAAATGTTTGCTCAATGAGAAGAGAGAACCAGTTAATACTTAATCAATGTTTACTTGTTGATAAAAGGGCTTACAGTTGGCATTTAGTAAATGCTTGCTCATAGATTGAGGGGGAAATGCATCCAATCAATGCTTAATAAATGCTTACTCATTAAAAAGAAGGCACTTAGTTGGTGCTTAATAAATGTTTGTTCATTGCTTGAGGTCACATAGTTGGCGCTTAATAAATGCTTGCTCACTAATTAGGAAAGGGACACCTAGTTGGTACTTCATCATCATGGGACATCAGAATCAAGTCAATATGTCTAATCCACATCATACCGGCAAAATTGGCTCCAAGCTCCCAATCTTGGGGAGGGGCCATGTTGGACACTCAACCGCAATGATTCTACGATGACTTGTCCTCTTTAGCTGGGCTTAGCCAGTCTTTTATTTCATAAAGTAAAGGTGCTCTACCTTCCCAAACTGGCTCTATCATTTTGCTTTATTTCATTAAAATAAAAAAATCCTCTTCAGAAACTGAATTACCTTTTGCCTATATTCTCCATTACTTTTAGACAATCTCACAATTTGTCAAAAAGAGTAGTCTGGAAGGCAGAACACCTGTCTCCTAAACTGACCACCTACCCTTAGACAAGTGGTTTCCCCTTCTATGAACCCGTTTCTTCTTTCAAGCTCTGACAAGCTATGATTTTAAGACTTTGCTAGAGGCTGAGGAAATTAATAAATATCTGAGAACTCAGTCCTGCCCTCAAAGAGCTTACAATCCCTCTATTTTATCTTACCCCCATCATGATTCTAGTGTTCTCTCTCTCTCTCTCTCTCTCTCTCTCTCTCTCTCTCTCTCTCTCTCTCAATTCCCTTGACATATATATTTTAATTTTATTGTCTCATTTTTAATGTTTTTAATTCATTTAATTAATAATTCCATTTTAATTGAACTTTATTTTCAAATATATTCCTCCCTCTCCTCTACCCAAGAAGTCATACTTTCTTAAAGAAAAAAGAAAAAAAATTAGCAAAACTGTCCAATCCACAAATAAGTCTGTTATTGTATATGTATTTTCTCTGTGGAAAAAAAGAAGGAAGGCACATTTTTTTTCCTCTCAGGGACAAGTGTGATCCCTATACTTGCAGAATGTCCAGTTTTATTTTGTTTCCTAGTCTTTCCTCTTATGTTCATATAGTCATTATATCAATGGCTTTTCTGGTCCTGTTCTTTCCAGTTTGCATAGGTTCATGTAACTTGTTGTGGGATCCTTCCAGCTCCCTTTTGGGCACTAAGTGACACCATTGTGCATAGACCGCTATCAAGATAACTCACCTTCCTGAGTTCAAATCCAGCCTTAGACCTCTATTAGCTGTGTGACCCTGGGCAAGTCACTTCACCCTGTTTGCCTCGGTTTCATCATCTGTAAAATGAACTGGAGAAGGAAATAGCGAACCATTCCAGGACCTTTGCCAAGAAAATCCCAAATGGGTTTATCAAGAAAAATGTCAGGACAACAGCAATAACCTTTGTAACATTCTAAGCACCTATATGCATCACCCTGGGACACTGGGTCCATCTGTTCACCTGGCCAGCCCTTTGTTAGTCGAGCTATTCCCATGGTAGGGATTCTAATATGCCCTTTAAGACATCCTACTTATGCCAATACAACGGCCATCCCGGTAACAATCCATCCCCTCGGATCTTAGTTTTTTCAAGTTATTGTTCTCCATGATTTGAAAAGGAGATAAAGGTGACAAAGAAAAATGAAGAAACAAAATCCTTTTCCAGAGCCCTATAAATTTTGAAAGGATATGAAGAGTTTTCAGAAGTCGATAGTCATATAAAATGCCCTCAATCTCTAATAATTAGAGAAATGCAATTTCAAACTACTCTGAGGTTCCCCCTCACATATATCAGATTGTCTAACAAGCCAGAAAAGAAAAATCACACATACTAGATGGGGTGTGGACAAATAAGGATCCTAATGGTGGAGCTGTAAACTGATCCATTTTGGAGAGCACTTTGGAACTATGCCCAGAGGATTGTAAAACTGTATCTACCCTTTGACCCAGTGCTAGGTCTGTATCCCAAAGAGATCAAAGAAGAGGAAAAAGAACCTATTTGAGCAGAAATATTTATAGCAGCTTTTTTTTGTAGGGAAAAGAACTGAAAATTAAGGAGATCTCCATCAATTGGGGAATGGCTGAACAAGTGTAGCATATGTTTGTGATAGAGAAATGATGAGCAGGATGTTTTAGAAAAACCTGGGAAGATTTTCATGAACGGATGCAGAGTGAAGTAAACAGAACCAGGAGACCATTGTGCACAGTAACAACAATATTGTATAATGATAAACTGAATAACTTAGCTATTCTCAGCAAAAAAGTGATACAAGATAATTCCAAAGGACTCATGATGAAAAATGTTACCCACCTCCAGAGAGGGAACTGACAAACTCAGAGTACAGATCCAAACATATTTTTTAAAACTTTATTTTTCTTTCTTTTTTTAAAATTTTTTGGCAACACGATGAATGTGGAAATATTTCACCCCACCCCACCTAAATGGGATTTAATCTATTTGTTGCCTTCTTAATGAATGGGGGAGGGGATGCAGGAGGAAGAGGATTGGAACTGAATTTTTTAGAAATGAATGTTAAAAAATAAAAGACACTTTAATGAATAAGCTTTGTGGTCTGTTCTACAAATAGTAATTTCACATCTAAAAAATGATAGAGTTAATGAGAAACAGCATGGCAGATTTGGAACCAGAGAAAAGACTTTGAATTTTTCTCCATGATTCACCACCTGTGTGACCTAAGGCAAATTATCTAGCTTCCTAGGCCTCATCTTATCTTCATCATCTATAAAATGAAAGGATTGGATTAGATCAGCTATCCTTAAAGGGGGTGTCCATAGACCCCGGGTCCCCAATGCCTCCAATAGATCCTCAAGGACAAAACTAATTTCATAATATCATTAAGAAATTATTTGCCTAATAAGATACTCTTTTCTAGTTACTTATCTGCATGAGTCTGGATTTTCTTCACCATTGTTCAACCAAAATAACAGCAGCAGCAGATTGAATGCAGAAGCAAAAATGAGAATTCCATTGTCTTCTATTAAGTACGATATGAAAGAAATTGTTTAAATGTGTACCACAATGCCACTATTTTTGTTATTATTTTGCAAAATGTAGATTTTAATTTAAAAATTACTTCAATACATAACAGATTTATTGCTTTAAAGAATAAATATTTTAAGATTTTATCAGTTTTAATTTCTAGCATAGTAAATACCCATAAAAATAACAAGCACAAACAAAATAATTCTTAAAAGTGTAAAGACCAAAAAATTAGAAAACCATTTTGATTAGATGAGGCGTATTTTTCTTCCTTCCTAATTCTTTGTTGGTAGAGTCTTTCTCCTTTATCAAAATCAACAGCTTCCCCAGAGAAATTCCATCAGGGAAATAGCTCCTTCCTCTTCCCCATGTTCCCTCCCTACTATCCTCCATAGTTTATCCTCTGCCTCTGAGAGTCTGTTCTCCTCTACCCATCAGTCCAGTGGTGAGATGGTTTCTTTTTTTTTCAAGGTTTTTGCAAGGCAATGGGGTTAAGTGGCTTGCCGAAGGTCACACAGCTAGGGAATTATTAAGTGTCTGAGGCTGGATTTGAACTCAGGTCCTCCTGACTCCAGGGTCGGTTCTCTATCCACTGTGCCACCTAGCCGCCCCGTGAGATGGTTTCTTAATGGCTAGCATCTGGGTCCAGTGCCTGGGGTGGAGAGTGTCACCCTCAATTGAGTACAAACACATTCACAAATACACACATACATCAATTCATACATTCAAAAACATGCATATACATTCATTGATACAGACAAACTCACAGACACACACATTCAAAAACACAGACATAAATGTAAACACACACTCACAAAGAGACACACAAAAACAAACACAGACACACAAATACACATTCGCAGACATAAATCCAAATATAAATACATACATAAACACACAAACACACATTCACAACACAGAAATAAATGCAAACTTACACACATTCACAGGCATACATGCAAACACAAACACACATTCACAGCTCAGACAAATACACACTCACAAACATAGGCATAGGCCAATATAAATGCATTCACATCCAACCAAACACACATGCATAGACATAAATGCAGTCACACAAGTTCCAAACACACACACACACACACACACACACACACACACACCTCCCATATACCCACAAACATTCACCTTCACGCCGACATACACGCACAACACTCCTCTCTGAGCTGGCTGCAGGTGTTTGTAATCGGGGCTCCTGAATCCCACAGCCCCAAGCACCCCCCACCCCACTGCAGAGGACCCAGGGGCCCCCCACATGGAGGGGCTCCTTTATTGAACAGATCCTCTTATTACCGGCAGCTAAACAAACTAATAGGAAGATGATTTCCCTGGAGTGGAGCAGCTTCTGATTTAGAAGGTCTCCTTCCAAATGAAATTCACAGAGCAGCTAAAATTGACTTCTTTATCTGAAAAAAAAATGACCCCAAGAATGGTGGCTTTGCAGATGGTCATGGAGGTGACCTCTGACATATACACCTGAACTTGTAGGATGGGCATAGGTGAGCTATTTCACTCTTCTGGGTCCTCCTGTGCCCACCTCATGAACCTGATGTGATTAGACCCAGATGAGACAGACCCCCAGGGAATCAGTTATAGTGGATGCATCAGCAGCTGGGTTAGACCCCACAGAGTCCGGAACTAGAGAGATGATGGCCCCACTGGACTCCGGCCTCCTTGAGCCACATCTGGTCTTTTCCAGATTGGTGGAAGGATGTCAGCAAGAGTGATCAGAGAAGAGCAATGAAGGTCATGAAGGGTCTCAGGTTTGTACCATTTGAGGATCCATTGATGGAACTGGGGATGTTTAATGAGTGTGGGGAAGACCCAGGAAGCATCAGAGCTGTCTTCAGGTATTTGAAGGGTCATCCAGCAGAATCTGAAATAAGTAATAGTTTTAAGGAGAGCTAGCATTTCCACGGCATACATGTGCCAGACTCTGCCCTCACAACAACCTTGGGAGATAGACACTATTGTCATCCTCATTTCATAGTTGAAGAAACTTGGAACTTAAGTAACTTAATTTTAATAAAAATCATAACTAACATTTATGTACTGGGCGGGGGAAGATGTGATGACTATCTCCATTTCACAGATAAGGGAAACTGAGACAAACGGAGTTTACCAAACTTGCCTAAGTTAGTAAGTGTCCAAGGCTGGATTTGAACACAGGCCTTCCTGACTCTGCCTCAAGGGTTCTACCCACTATGCCGCCTAGTAGGCTCTATAGGAATCAACACTATAATACAGCTTTGGAAGACAGAACTGGGAAGCAATGAGCCAAAGAAGGAGAAGGGCATTGGAGGCTTTTGGATGTGTGAAGTTGGCAGAGGTTGGATTTGTAAAGGAAACATCTGGCATCACGGTGCCTCCATATCACCAGTGCCTACCAGATAGTGGGCTCATTGACTGAGAAAATGAAGAGAATTGGAAGGAGAACGATCTCCAGGCCAGACACTGGGTTGGCATCTAGATTTAGGTTATAAGAGGAGGAAGACCAAGAATAGTTAGTGAAACCTTAAAATGATTAGGTGGATAAAAGAGAAATAGAGCCAGGTACCTTAGAAAGATAAGCCCATGGTTAAGGTGGGTAAGGTGGGTTACATGGCACAGAGGGTCAGCTTCATAAATTGATAGACTGGATTGGTAGGTGTTGCAAATTGTCTGTAAAAGATTTTTAGCTAGAAAAGACCTTCATTTCATAGATAAGGAAATGGCCCAACCCATCCAAAAGCCAGAGACATTCTACAAGGGGGGCTACGTTCTGACCCCTAGTGATCTCTTTGGGTGATCGTGGACAGTGAATAGAACACTAGGAAGCTTTTCTCACATTACAAACATCTCAGTTGAATCTCAACAACAGCTCTGGGAGGCAAAGCCCAGATTTGCTCATTTCTACCTGTGTGATCTTGGACAAATCATTTAATCAACCTCCTTTGGGGTGAGGTTTTCCATCAACAAAGTGAGATGGCAGACGGGTGGACGGATGGAGAGGATTTGGACCAGCTGGGCTCTGCTCTTAGTAGGTGGTTCTTAGGGCCTCTGTGACCTTCGGGTGCCAACCTGCACTGATAAGGGAAGTACTTTCTCTGATTCCCTTAGGAACAAAGGCTAATTAACTCCTTAGTTCCTTTTAGGAGAAGGGGGAGCCAAAGCTCACCAGGGCCTGCTGTGGTACAATGGGAGGATTCCACCTCCTTGTGAATGTTGGAGGGTTCCTCTGGAGGGTCCCAGAGGTGCAGCAGCAGCAGCAGGACCCAGTCCCTTCCAGAAGGGAGGCTCCCCCAGCACCACTCTGCAGCCTCCCAGGACCAATC
Organism: Macrotis lagotis; assembly: GCF_037893015.1. Classification (NCBI taxonomy): domain Eukaryota; kingdom Metazoa; phylum Chordata; class Mammalia; order Peramelemorphia; family Peramelidae; genus Macrotis; species Macrotis lagotis. Next base: position 176,063,858 of record NC_133665.1, read on the forward strand.
CAGGAGGGCGAGAGTGGTCTCTCCTCCCCGGGCTGTGCAGGCACCCACACCAGGAAAACCTACCAGGGAGGAAAAAACAGCAATTAAAGGGGAGAACAAGAAGTACGGGGAAGAGGGGTGCTGGACCAGGGAGAGGGTCCCAAAGGGAGGGGGGAGTGGAAATTCAATTTAAAAACTTACTTACTAGGATCATCTTTTATGTCAGTCAGAGGAGAGAGACAGAGACAGAGACAGACAGGGGGAGAGAGAGAGGGAGCGGGGGAGAGGGAAGCATCCCTGCCCTCAAGGAGCTTGCTTTCTAGCTGGGGAGGAGAAAGGACCCCTTCCCATTGTTTCCAGCTTCCCAGGCTTTGCCCAGGGAAATTTGGTAGAGTCCAAAGGCCTGGTTCTGAGGCCCCTCATGACGCTGGCATCCCCAGCAGCTGAGGAGTTTGGCTTCTTGGCAGACGTTGGTTTTGTTTTCTACCCGGGGAGGTGCCCAGCCTCCCCAACTTCCTTGTTCCTGGTGCAGGTCTCTTGGCTGATCCATCCATGTGTGTCAGCTGTGGGAGGGGATGGTTGCAGGGCAAGCTGTACAATGCCCTTAAACTTCAGAAGGCCCTAGGCTCCTGCACCTACTGCTGTCCAGGAGCCCAGCCGGGGCATGCTGGCAGAACCTGAGGAGCTCCAGGGGAGGCCAGACTGGAAGGTAGGTCGGGGAAACCCACCAGGTGGGGGAGATCCAATCATTTCCTCCTTGGGGACTTAGCATTTAACTAACTGGAGTCTTTGGCCCTGTGAGTTAAGGTCATCCCCAAGGAACCCAAACCACCTTCTCAGGATGGCTCAAGAAGGCTGACCCCCAGGAGATTTTCCACCTGCATTGGTGGTTCTTAGAGGTTCCAGGTCTACTGGGAAAGAATGGAAAATGAGGTGTAAGAGAGAGAGAAGGCTGGAGAGACAAATGACAAAGGGGGGGAGGAGAGAGAGAGAGAGAGAGAGAGAGAGAGAGAGAGAGAGAGAGAGAGAGAGAGAGAATGGGGAAAAGAAGTTGAGACCTTGCAGATGAAAGATTCTGGGGGGGGTGACACCTCTTCTTTCCCACCCTCATGTCATTTTAAGACAAAAGGTATCCAATCCAACCTCAATATATTATAGATGAAGAAAAGGAGGCTGAGGAAGGGATTCTACACAATTGGTCGTGTCAGAATTTGAAGGAACCAAGACTCTCTTGAGTCCAACACCAACATTGTCCATGCCATTGGAGTCACTGCCTCCTCTAGATAGGCCAGGGGATACTCTGGGGTCTCCATCACTAGCATAAAAGGGGTCTAATTAATGCTCAGCTGAATTATTTCCAAACTTTGACTCACATCCATTGTTCTTCCCAGAAGGAATTCTTCAGGCCCTAGATTGCCTTAATTGCTGGCATCAGTGCCAGGGACAATGATCGTAATTACTGGCACTTGTTGGTTTGGATTCATGTCAAGAGATTCAGTGATCCCTCTAGGATCAATATGATCCCTAAGCTCTCTAACCACCATACCACACTTTCCTTATGGGTAGGTAGCAGTGGCGAAGGGAACCTGAGTCCAAGTCAACCTAGTTTCCAGTCCAGTGTCCATTTGTTTATAATATTTTCATCTTGAAGTCCCAAACTAGATTATATTTAGTTATCAGACCTTCCCTCCACATAGTGCTTCATTCAGTTTACAAGCTCATTATGGACATGGATAGAGTAGAAGTTAGAAAGGACTGCCAGTGGTCATTGAGTTCAACTCTCATTTTTACAGTTGAGGAAACTGAGGCAAATTGTCTTCCAAAATCTCATGAAGAGTGAGACAGACCACTTATGTACATGGATAGAGTACAAGATCTAGAGTCAGGAAGCTTTGAATTCAAACTCTGGGTGAGTCCCTATTAAGTTATTCCCTGGCTCAGTTTCCTCAACTGCAAAATGGAAGTACCTAGTTGCTGTTGTAAGAATCAAGTGAGGTATTATTTGGGAAAGTGTTTCACAGATCATAGTCAGCTGGACAGAGACCAGTAGAATGAATATAGACAAGGATTTTGTGGGGGGGTTTGGAAGCTGGGGGTGGGGGATGGAGAAGGGGAGAACCAGGAAAGATTTGGAATTCTGAAAGGCAGAGGTGAGGAGAATGTGCTCTCTGGACAGGGCAGACAGCTAAGGATAAAAGCTCCTTTCTATGTTGCTTCTTGGTTACCCACCTCCTGCTTAGTCAAAGAATTTTTCTTCTTCTTCTGGAAACTTAGGAACCCCTTCTCTCCCCAGCCAACATGATCCAGGAGTTCTCCCAACACCATTGCTGCCTGCCAAAAGGTCCTCTAATCTGCTTCCCCTCATTTTATGAGATGAAACTGAGACCAGAGAAGTTGGTAAGACCATGGAGCTGCAGTTAGAAAGGATTGTGGTGGTCACCAAGTTCAACTCTCTTGTTTTACAGTTGAGGAAACTGAGACACAGTGTAGCTAAATAGTCTTCCAAAGTCTCGTGGAGAGCAGGATAGCCCAGTGAGCCCCAATTCCTCTGTTCCCTCCATCCTTTTTAACTTTGATGAATTGACTAGCTTTTTTCCTGGTCAAATCCTACCTTGTCAAAATAAATTACGAGAAGGGGCCATTATTCTGTAGTATCATTAATTCATTCTAAGTTGGTCCACCATGCTGGTCCTTTTCTACACAGAACCCAAAACTCATGCCTTGTCTTGGGAGATCTTGGGCAAGTAGAGATGTGATTTCAGCAACTTACTTAACTATAGTTTGGTCAATCCTTAGGGAGGGGGGTTGAGGCCCCCAGTGGTCCAGAGACTTTCCCTGGAGCGAATCCCATGTTTAGTAGAATTGAGAGGCAGGAAGTCAGCCCAAGTCTTCTGGATTCCAAGACCAGCTGTCTCTCCACAGAATCAAAATCAGGTGGAGACAACAAACATTGATTATGCACCTACTATGAGCCAGGGCTGTATTAGAACTGGGCCTCCTTAGCATCTGCTGTTGCTTCCTCTCTGGCAACTGATATTTCACAGGGTGGGTGGGTCATTGACCTGGATCCCAAGCCCCTGGCGTCTCAGTAGCATTCTTGAAGAGTTGCTGGGGCCAAACAATTAACCCGAGGCCATCCCTCCGATGTGATTGTCCCAGTTCGTGGTCAGCCAGTTTCTTATCACAGGCACCTAGCTGAAGGATACACTGAAAGGCATGCAAGCCTAATTCCCTCATTTTATAGATGAGAAAACTGAGGGAAGCCTCAGAGAGGCTGTGACATGATCAGATCATGTAATTGGCAGATGAGCCTCAGAATCCAGTTTGATCCTTCAATCAAATGGAGTGATGAATCTTGAACCCAAGGCTCAAGTGAATGGGCTTTCTCATATGACATCTGCCTCTCTACTTAAGACATATCTCTGGACGCTGGAGCTGATTTTGGATCGGGGCTAGCATCAGGGACTGTCGGGACAGGTCTACAAAATGGGCTGTTCTGGTCATTTATTTTGGTCAAACTGATCATCCAGAGAGACCACGTGACCTGCAGAGGCAGAAGAACTAGTATTCAAGTCCTGACTCAGCCCATCTTGGTGATGTCAACATGCCCAGGTCAAATCACTCAACCATTCACAACTACTGAAACTATGTGGAAGAGGAGGTGTGGACCTGAATCAGCCCAATATACCTATGACATCCCAGATCTGGTCCCAATCTCAGTAAGCTGTTGTTCTCTGGGTTGTTCAGAACCTTGTGACCCACTTCCATCCACCCCAGGCCAAATGTCTACACTAGGATGATAATAATGATAAAAAATGATAATGGTAATGATGATAGCAAGTATTTATATAGAACCTACCGGGCACTTTAAAACATGATCCTCACTACCGCCTTGGGAAGAAGGTGCTATTTTTATTCCCATCACATAGTGAGGAAACTGAGGTAAACAGAGGTTTCACAGGGTCTCATCACTAGTTGTGTGTCTGAGGCTGGATTTGAACTCAAGTCTTTTTGATGTCAAGTCCAGGAATCTATCCACTGAATCATGTGGCCCTTTGATGTTCCATAGATTATCACAACCTCAACAACTCAAGCCAACAAGATTATTCCCACCCATCCCCAATCCCTGGGATTCCATTCCTCATCCTCAATGAAGTGGGGATGGGTCCATGGACTAGACAAGTATCGAGACCCAGACCATGTCCTTAAGCTTCCCAGAAAGGTGTTTCCCTCCATAGGGAGATAGAATTCAAGCTCCAAACAGGGAATTGTAATCTCCATAGGAGTGAGCATTATGACATGGCAGCCACAAAAGTCAAAGAAATCTTAGGTTACATGAGTCCTGAATTCAGACGAAGCCATCTTCTTCTTCCCACAGGAACAGCCTGAGCCTGCCCCAGGTTCTTTGAGAGGTTGGTTGGTCTTCTCTTAACCAGGTAGTGGTCATCTCCACAACCTACTGAAGACACTCTCACCCCCTGCCTTTGCCCACTTTCCTATCCCTCCTCTATTTGTTGTCTCCCCCCCCCCTTTAGAAGGTAACTTGTCTTGTCTTACTTTATCATCATTTCTTAAACTGGCTGGGGAAGGGTCTTGAGTCCAAGTTAGATGAGCTTCTCAAATTGTAAGCTCCCTAAGGGCAAGGATTGTCTTTTGCCTCTTTTTGTCTCACCAGGCTTATGGAGAGACAACATAGACCTTAATCAATATTTGTTGTTTAGTGATTGATGATAGGCTGAAAACTGGTAGAAGAAACTAGAGGTATTTACCCTAGAGAACATAACATGGGGGGAGGGGCATGAGGTGAGAATTCTCTTCAACTATATGGTATTCCAAAAGTCTTGTTTCCTTACAAGTTAGCTGAAAATGTAATGCTGTTGTCAATTATGTAAATTCTGTTCTTTAATAAGGGGCTCCCTCCGGATCCTATGGCTTTCTCATGAAAATTAGCCTTCCTCAAGACACTGGTGACTTAATTATGGACCACCACTATCTTTGTTAATCAGAGGGACCTAAAACTCAGCTCTCTCTAGTGGGAAGGAAAAACCTTCTCACTCGATCTGGAGTGTATTTCTTCATAACTTAGTCCAATACACAAAGAATGATTTTCACATTCAATCTTTTGTGAGCTACTCAGTCCAGGCAACCCAGACTGAAGTCTACCCTTCTGGGTAGCCCCACTAATCAGTTTAGATTCAATCCTTCTCAAGTATCAAAACTATTGATCCCTAATTAAATGTGACTAATCCCTGCTCAGGCAGAAATGATTTGTGAACTGAAGTGTCCTTTTGGGCTAATCTGCTGGTGGTAACCAGTAGAACCAGTCCAGAAATGAACTGATAGAAATATATAAGCTGGAGGGAAGAAGGAAGGCAAGAAGGAGGGAGGAAAGGAAGGAAGAGGGGTTTATGAAAAGCTGTTTATTTGGTTGTTTAGATTTTTCCTTTCCTCTGTCTACCACATACAGGGTTGTTCTCAAAGTTTGAGACCCTTTGCTCAAAGCATACTGCCTATGCATCTTGCCTGCTTCCTAAGGAGGAAGGGGAAGGAGAGGAAAAACTTCAGAAATGGAATAGATCATCCTAAGAGGCATGGGGTGGGACATTAAGGAGGGAGGGTAGAGATTACAAAACCTGAGAATGAAAATCTCAGGGTCTTGATCTGAGCAAAGCAGATAGGATCAATCTAGAAAATCCTACAGTTTACCCCAAAAGTGAATTGGAGTTTATTTCCAAATGCCAGCACACCTGACCAATGGGGTCTCCCATGAAGCCAGTAGCTTGAAGACAAGTAATAGGAGGAATATGGTTCTAATTTAGAGTTAGAAGGGAACATGAGGTCACCTTGTCCAAACCCCTCACTATACTGAAAAGGTAACTGAAGCCCAGAGAGATTAAGTGACATAGGAACCCCAGATCTGGAACCAAAAGACATTTTAAACACAACAACCCTAATCCGAGTCCAAGCTCCTCATTTTACAGATGGGGAAACTGAGGCTCAGCGTTTAAAAGGGACTTGCCTCTAGTCACAAGTGACCATCTTGCACGTGGCCTAACCAGTTTCCCCTCCCAGGTTCTTTGACTTTACTGCTACTTGTCCAAATTGGAACATGTAGTAAAATAGCAGGGTCAGGATTTGAACCCAGGGTTTCTTCTTGGTCATTCCAAGGCACAGGATGTAGGTGAGATAAATCAACGGTCCCCAACTTCAGCAGTAGCTTGAAGAAAGAAAATGTAGATAAATTCCCAGGTAGCTGCGCCACAATGAGTTACTAACGAAAACTAGAATGTTTGCTAAGCTATTATGATGTCTCTCAACACACAATTCTCCTGGTTGTATTCATTGTTTGAACCCGGACCCCCAGCCCAGATTCCCACAGGTTCTATAGCTGGTTTGGGCAATTACCGGAGCTCTCAAATGAGATAACATGAAGAGCTTTGGAAACTTTATAAGGTCTATATAATGTACATAAAATTGTTTATGTATGTGTATACACAGGTATTTCATTTATATGTCAAAATGTATGTATAATACATAGCTGTCTTACATGCAACATATTTGTGTTAGATAGTCAATGTAATTATATTATGTATATTGATATCTATGATATATTTATATTTACAATATAATTGTATTATATACAATATTATCTACTGCATGTATATAGGGATATATAAACTCATATTTTATAATAATTATAATTAAGTGCAGAAAATATTATATAATTATAATAATTATATATACCCATGCATGTAGAGACATATATACCGTTATTACTGTAAAGAATTAGGTTTCATTTCCCCTTCTGACACACACTTATTCCTCAGTCCTCTCCAGACAATTCTCTAAGGCCAGGTTCAGAAGTGTTCATCTGCATTGGCAGAGGGACTCTTCAAGGAGTTCCTAAAACAAGTACAACAATCACAAATCTAGCTCCTTCATAGACCAAAGTGAAATGGTCCCTGCCCTCAGAGCACTTACCTTCTATCCACCAAAGAGGTAGCTACTAACCCAGTGGGAGGAGTGGTCTACTCTAAGGGAAGTCCTTCCATGCTAGGGCTGCCTTAGCCAACTGCTCCCAAGGGAGATGAGGAACAGGGATGGGATGTCTTTCTTCTCCCCATTCCTTGTGATTCCATAGCCTAGCCAATCTGCCCCTGCCCCCATTCCTTCTACTCCCCTGATTCTCTAATGGATTGCAAAAAGTCCTCATTTTTTCAGTATCATCTCCTCAGGCCAAACAAATATTAATGACTTTCCTCTTTTTCCCTTGGGTACCGCCCCCCTGCCAGGCCCTTTTTTTCTCCTTTTTGACCAATCACTAATAATTTATTAAGCTCCTACTATGAGTCAGCCTGGGGATCTATTTCTCCCAAGCTTCCAGTCCCAGGCACCCATCTTTTCTTGTACCCAACTCCTCAAAGGGAAAGAAGTAGAGAAGGAGCAGATTCCCCAGCATACTCCCCCCAAGTACAGATTAATATCAACTCCCAGAGTTCAAAATGATAACTCAGGGGCTAAAACTTACAAATGTGAATCTAGGTCTTCTTCCAGTGACAAAGAGAAATATTGAATATGGTAGAATGGATGGGACACTGAGTTTGGGCTCAGAGAGACCTGAGTTCAAATCCTACCTCAGATATCTACTAACTGAAAGGTACACAATGGATGCCTGCATGTCTCTCCTCCCACTCTCCTCTTAACTCCTTACAATCTGGCTTCTAGACTTTGCTATTCTACTCTCTCCAAAACTGCCAGTATTTTATTTGCCAAATCCCCAATGGCTCCTTCTCAGTCTTCTTCCTTCTTGACCTCTCTGCAAGCTTTGACACTACTGATCACCTCCTACTTCCTCCTTCTCCCTTTCTCTATGATTTTTTGAGACATCTTGGACTCAGCAGACACTGAAGTCCCTTTCGTCTCTGGGACGCTGTGGTTTTGTGATCTAGGAGGGGTTTCCTTGGGGCAGCCACCTCGGTTTCTTATATTTCCCCTCAGCTAACCCAGACTTCTCTCCTATTGCCCAATAATTTGTCCAGTGACCCATGCTTAGAAATCACATAAAGCCCAACAAATAAAATTAAAACTGGGTATTGACCAAATAATGGGTTTCATATGGGGCTGATTCAGACATAAATGGCAGTTCAAGCCATCATGGGGGGGCGGGGTCCATCCTTACTGACTATTGCTTTACTGATGGTTTTAACTCTCTGGCCATCAATTATGGCCTATATTCAGAATTTACAAGGGAGACCATTCAGGGGACCTGTCCTTTTATCAGCTCACTATAGCTGCTGAAAGAGTGACTTGGGATTCTGGGGCAATTTATGGGGGAAAAAAAATGCTTTGCATGTTTACGGAGAAGTCCCTGCTAAAGACTTGACCTTTCTACTCTTCAGTCTCTTGCACTAAGAAACACAAAGGTAAGATCTGGCCAAGACTTAGGGCCTTAACCAGAGGGGATCAACATGGGCTGCATGAGAACTATCTCCCCTCAAATTTGCATCAAAGCAAATTGATTCCAAGGTAGCAAACCATGGAGGAAGTTCATCCCCAGTCAGGTGAAATTAGTCATGGACTCTTATTAAGAACTTTTCAGTTTAATTTCTCAAGCCCAAGATATATTGTGAATGGAGACACTATTGTATATTATAATCTAATAAAAAAAAGTCATAAGAGATCTGTTATTTTCCTCTGCACCAAATAAAGGCTGGCGAATGGGAAGATCTATCTCAGTCTAAGGTTTTCCTGAGAAGTACTAGAATCAAAGTCAGGCAGATTATCTCATTTGAGTCTCACGACAACTCTGGAAAACTGGTGTTGTTATTGTCACCATTGTACAGATGAGGAAACTGAGGCAGAATGTGAACTTTAACGCATAATATAATACAATAATATATAACAATAACCATCATCATCATCATCTGAGGCACATTGAGATAGGAATGAGACATGGGTTTCATAATTCTATCTTTTTTCTCATTGTATCACTCTGATCCTCATTGCCAAGTCAGAGTCCAAAAGGGTGAGTCAGCAAGTTATAATTTAGAGGTCAAAAGGGATCTAGGAGGTTAGAAAATCAAATAGAAACAGATCCCTATGGGCAGCATATTGATTTGGAAGACCACAAGTTCACATTACTTGTGTTGTATTGTACTTTTATTAATTTTATTAAACATTTACTAATTATATTTTAATTTGGTCAGGTCACTCTCAGGAATAAAGAAGGAGGTCATTGCTCTGTTTTCCTCTTTAGTGGTCAGTCACATCTGAAGTCCCATGTCCATTTCTGAGTAGTCATGCCTTGGAAAGGACATCTGTATCCAGAAAAGGATGACCAGGATGGAAGAGGGTCTCCTCCAGTGAAAAGGTTGAAGGACTGGGGCTGTTTAGTTTGGAGATGACATAGGGATGGGGTGAGAGAGGTCGGGGGATATGGTAACTATCCTAAAGTGTTTGGAAGACTGTCACATGGGAGAAATGTTAGATTTCTTCTCCAAGACCTCAGAAAAGGTACAAAGAAAACATTTTAGGCTCTGATCAAGTTGAGCCACCCGAAATGGAATTATCTAAAGGAAAATTAGGGTTAGGGCTTTCCCACATTGGAGACTTTTCAGGCAAGGGCTGAAAATTCACATTTTTATTGTCAGAGAGGATTCTTGGTCAGTTATGGGTATAAACAGGTTGATTCCCTGAGGTTCTTTTTTTTTTTTTAGGTTTTTTTTGCAAGGCAAACAGGGTTAAGTGGCTTGCCCAAGGCGGCACAGCTAGGTAATTATTAAATGTCTGAGACCGGATTTGAACCCAGGTACTCCTGACTCCAGGGCCAGTGCTTTATCCACTATGCCACCTAGCCACCCGGATTCCCTGAGGTTCTATCCTTCTCTGACATTCAGTGCCCCCCAGGTCACAGAGATATTTATCATCAAGATGTGGGCAGGTTTAAAATGAAACCATCCAAAGCAGGTAGGGCTAGAGCAGGATGTGGACTGAGTCAGAGAGCGTACTATATTTGTAGACTTTGCTGTTGGTACAGGGGAGTGGGCCAACTGCACATGGCTTATTGGTCTCCTAGGCAGCCAGTTCAGGTGATACAAGTTTTGGACATACGGGTAATTCTTAATATTTCTAGGAAGTTTTCTTATCTGAAATATAATGTTCACATTATTTTCATCTTTCCTGCTATGGGGAATTCTCCCAGTAAGACCTCTCTTGGTTCTGTTCTGTAGCCCCATCATTTTTCCAATTATATTTATATTTTCTGGTTGGGTAATTATCTGGGAATTTTTCTTTACTTCCTCTATCATCTATTTTTTTTTCCTTTTGAAGTCTGTTGCTTTGTTTATATTCTCCAAATATGTTTCTGAACTGTTGAGTCCTATTGCCATCTTGCTCTGAAATTTCTCAAATCCCTTTAGGTTCTTCCATCATTTCCTCACAGAGATACTTCATTTGTTCCTTGCATTCTTGCAATGTGGTTGTTATCTATTTTGTTGTGTCTTGTGGATCTGCCTGTGTTGTTAGAATATATTTTTCAGCTTTTCTGACCTGTTTTCTTTTAGTTCTCAACTTTTTTTTATATTGTACTATGATTTCTTTTCTTTCTTCATTTCTTGAGTGTGTATTTTCTCTTATAAAACCAATTCCCTCTTAAGGATTTTTAATGCTTTATCCATCTGATATTTCTCTCACAGGGTTGGAGGGGCCTATAGTGGAGTTGGATTCTCTTGTCCCCTCTTGTTCTGCCCTCCACCTGTATCACTCTTGTGCACTTAGATTAATCACTCTCTTCCTTATCATTGTACTTGGCAGCCTTCATCTTTACCCCCTTTTGATTGTTTAACTCTTAGAGATTAGAATCATGGCCTATAAATTTTTATTTGCCCCGGATTTAGCACAACACTTTTAAATACCAGCTATTCATTATTTGTTGAGTTGGAAAAGGACAGTTAGTCCCATCTGTGCCATTTCCCCCTGGGGTTTTTCCGTATATTCAATGCCTCTCCCACCATCTGGTACAGCTCCTTAATTTTATACATAAGTAAACTAAGACTGAAGGGTCAGAGAGCTGGAAAAGAGGGGTGGAGAAGGATGACACACCCAAAGTCATATCCTCAGCCCAGAGCTGACTAGAGTCCTCAATTTGACCAGGACCAGGTCAGGGCTCTTTCTATGGACCCATAATCTAGACCCCCTCCTTTGTTTTGGAAGATGCAATCATATTGGCAGGTAGAAAAGACTGGGAGCATGGTTTTGGTCTCTGGGAAAAGTCAAAGGCTATTCTGTCCAAAAAATGACAAGTACTTATGGAGTGCCCTGTATTCATTCATTCACTAAATATTTATAGAGCACCTATGGCATAAAAGGTACCTTCTCTGCTAAGTACAGAGAACAATATAAAGTTGAATAAGTCCCAGTTCCTGCTTTCCAAGTGCTTGGAGTCCAGCAAAGACATGAGCATGGAAACTAGAAAGGGAACTTAGGAAAATGGATGTTAAACTGGACTTGGAGTTAGGCAGATTTTATTGAAATTCTGCCTCAGATAGCCACTAGTTATGTGACATTGGGGAAGTCTAAAAGACAGTGAGGGGTCTCAAGGGGTAGAATACTGAGCCTGGGGGTCAGGAAAACAAGTTAAAATCTGGCTTCAAAGGATGAGCTGTGTGACACTGGGAAAGTCATTTACTCTCTGCCTACCTCAGTTTACTCCTCTGGAAAATGGGTTAATAATATTACCTGCCTCTGAGAGTTGTTGTCAGGATTAAATGGGATAATAATTGTGAGGTGCTTAGCACCTGTGGTGGTCGGGCTTAATAAGGGTGAGTGCCCTTCTCCTTCCTTCCCCCTATTTATACACACTCACCCACATATATCTATATGTACATAGATAATTTATATACATATACATATATGGAGAGAGAGAAAGAAGAGATGGTGATGATAGGGGAGAGAGGGAAGGAGGGAGACAGAGAGAGGAAAGAAAGAGAAGGAGGGAGGGGGAAGGGAGAAAGAGATAGAGAAAGGGGTGGCTAGGTGGTGCAGTGGATAGAGCACTGGCCCTGGAGTCAGGAGTACCTGAGAGTTCAAATCCGGCCTCAGACACTTAATAATGACTTAGCTGTGTGGCCTTGGGCAAGCCACTTAACCCCATTGCCTTGCAAAAATCTAAAAGAGAGAGAGAAAGAGAGAGAGAGAGAGAGAGAGAGAGAGAGAGAGAGAGAGAGAGAGAGAGTGATGACTGGGGGCAGGTAGGAAGGGAGGGAGGGAAACCGAGAAAGAAGGGGAGGGAGGCAGGAGAGGGGGGAGGAAAGGAGAGAGGGAGGAAGAGGGCTCACACTTTAAAGTTTGCAAAGTTTGTTTCATTTCAGTAGTTCAATGACCCTGTGAAGTAGGAATGACAGCTATTTTTGCCCCATTTTACAGCTGAGAAAACTGAGTTCCAGTAAGGGGTCATCAAATCAATTCTTTAAGACAGACTCAGGTGCTGGAGGAATAGATCTCACATGCCCCATGAGGTAGGAGACAGATATCTTCAAGGAGGAGGAGGGAGATATGAATGTACCCCCATTTGGTCTCATGCTAATCCCCCCAAATATGGTACTTCCTTGCCTTAGGAGATAAGTGAAAAATCTCCAAGTCCCAGAAGTCTCTGTGTGTCCAGGCCACTTTTACTCCTTCCAGGTGAGGTGTTACACATGGAGAGGTATGCAGTTGTGCACAAATTGCAGCCCCTTATTGAATGGGAAGTTCTGCAATTCCCCTAAGGTATTCTATATGGCACTGGCCATGCCCACCCTCTGCCAAGTTACCCCCCCACCTTCATTTGGCTAAGGTCTCCTCATCAGGAGCTCAGCCCAGGCTGGCAAACCCAACTTCTTGCCCCCACCCAAAGGAAGTATGACAAGCCTCCCTGGGTGCTTTACCTAATGATTACACAACTTGAATAACAGGTTGTAGAAATCAACTGGGGGGAACAAGACAAAATGTGGCAGGTTTGGGGGAGTTGCCTAGAGGATGTCTGCCTCCGTCCCATTTGCCACAGGTCTTACCCACAGCCTTTATTTGTGTTGGTGGAAGGAAGTTGGGGGGAAGGACATGGGGGTTGGGAGGTGGGGAATGTCATACTTCTGATCAAACTTCCCGGGGCTGGATAGCTGAACTCCTTAAAGATAAGGGCCTCCCTCCCTTAGGACATGCTGTGCAGGGAGTTATTTAGACTGGCTGAGGATGAAGGAGGGGAGGACAAAAAGGGGCATTCAACACTGTTCTTTGCCTATCCCCCCAGTAAAAGGTGGAGGTCTCTGTAAACCCTAGCCTTGAGGGTACCAAAAGTTGAGACACCAGCCAATGTAAAAGGATGCCTCTGTCTCTGCTTCTGACTGTCTCTGGCCCTCCCAGATCTGTCCAATCCCCTTTCCCTCACCCTAACTCCTTTGTCGGAAGCATATCTGAAATGGCAGATAATTTATTTTAGGCCCCAGAATGCCCCCATTTTCCTTTGTCCAAAGAAGCCCCTACTTTCTTCATAGCCCCCTTCAACCCAAGCCTTTCATGACCCCTTTGCATCTTGTTATTAGCACTCTCTCCCTCTTTAACTTAATTTAGGTTAATTTGACCCTTACTCCTTGAGTGATGTCAGAAGAAGAATTTCTTCATTTGAGGAGGATGGTGGCCTAGAGCAATGGGAAATCACTTCCTAACATGACCCAGGTAGTAAGGTGAGAGTCCACTGGAGTCCTAACTTGGGTTTGCTGTATCTGCGTGCCTATCTCTCTCCCAAGTAAACTCCTTGAGGGCAGGTTTAGTTTGTAGGCCCAGAGCCTTGCTCAGATATTAACTAAGAAGAAAAGATAAGACAATCCCACAGGGTCATCAAGAGGATCAAATGAGATAGCATATAGTTGGATTAGCCCATAAGCATTTATTAAATGTTTCCTGTGTACCAGTCACTCTGTTAAGGTTTCAAAACATCCTTGCCCTCAAGGATCTCACAATCTAATGTAGGGTTCTTTGCATCTTAAAATGTTTTACAAATGTTAGTCCTGTAGAGCCTGCTCAAAGCAAATAGAAGGCAAAGCTAAGGTGCCTGAAGAAAGAAGATGAGGGTTCTTTTATGTCCTGTATCCAATAATTATTAGTCTGGAGGCCAAAGGTAAGGCAATGGAGAAAATACCATATTTTGGAGTAACATAATCTGGGCCAAGCCCCTTAACTTCTCTAGGATGGATTAGATGGTGTCCAATAGGTCTTTTTCAGGTCTAAATTTATAATCCTATGAATCTCACTAAGTTTTGGTTCCTTCATCTGGAAAATGGGCGTCATCATTATTTCACTCCCTACTTCATCCTTCTGCAACCCTTGGAAGTTATTATCCTTATATCAGAAAGAAGGAGCAAAAAGGACAGACTTTTCTCATTCTAATTTGCTTTTCCCTTTTCAGCTAAATTCTATCTTTTTTAATTAGCCCAGTGGGAACATTATGAGGGTTCCATCTTGCCCTCTAATGCCAGGTTGAGAAGATCTTCCTGACTCTTTGACTGTACTCATATCCCTGGAGACTGGCTGCTTAAGCCCTAGTGAGATTACTTCAACTTCTCACCTAAATACAAAATCCATCTAAAATGCAGGGGGGATAGATAATATAATTGAGCCTTCCAAGAAAATCCTGTTTCTTCAGGAGGTTGGATTCAGGTTTCCCTTTTTCTTCTCCAATCTTGCCCCACCTTGACCACTCCCCTCTCATGGGATCTTGGATAATTTTAGAATTCTAGTGGTTTGAGAATAGTGATATCAAAGCGTGAAGACTCACGGGTCCTCTTGGAGATAGCTTTAATTAGTTCTTCAGGCTTCAGTGGAGTTTAGAACATAACTTGGCAGGTGGCCCCAACCTGGCCAAGTCAAAGAGTGGGAGAACAGGACAAAAGCATGAATGTTGCTAGGTTCCAGCTCGCTGAGTCTATGTCCTGGCTGTTAATTTGACCCTTTGGGGGTTCATTTTCTTACTAGCATTTAAAAGCTTTTCCAGATCAAGAGTGGGCTCTCCATCCTCCAAAGAGTGTTAAAACTCAGAATGTAGACTAGGACACTCTAGACTTCAAAACTGAATTCGTACATGGTGCAGTGGTTAGAGCCTAATCTTGGTGTCAGGAGGATGGGAGTTTGAATCCAGACTCAGACACTCAACACATACTAGCCGTGTGACTTTGGGCAAGTCACTTAACCCTGACTGCCTCACATCCAGGGTCATCTCCAGTCATCCGGATTCATATCTGGTCATTGGACCCAGATGGCTCCAGAGGAGAAAGGGAGGCTGGTGACTTAGCACAGCAACCCCTCACTCAAATCCAATTCATGTCTTTGTCATGGTATCGCCTGATATGGTTTTCTTTGAGGATGAAGGACCAACATCATCCCTAGTTACAGAGGTGGATTTAGAGATGAAGAAAAGTCGCTAATCATTTATTAAGTCTACTAGGTGCCAATCACTGAGATCAGCTTTGCCGATACAAAGGGAAGTAAAAGACATTTCCTGCCCTCAAGGACCTCACCACCTATCCAGCAAGACAACAAGCAAATCAATATGTAAGACAGGCTGTTGATAACAGCAAAAAGTGGAGATCAGGCTCAAATCCACCCTGATATTCATGAGTCACATGACCTTGAATAATGTGAAGGATTGGGGAATCTATAGCTGCAAGGGACTTTAGAGTTAATTTGGTCCAACCCCCTCCTCATGTTACAGGTGAGAAACCCAACGTGAGTAATGTGTCCCAACCAAGTTATTCCCTCTGAGCCTCAGTTTCCTAATCAGGAAAATGAAGGTAACATCTTCATAGCCTAGCTGAAGACATATTATTCTGAAGTCCAAATAAATAATAATCACCACAAAACCAAATGGTATTTAAAGTTTGCAAAGTGCATCACTTTGGGAAGGAAAAGTAAGCTGTCCTGGGGGGGGGGGTAGATTCTCCCTCTCCTTTCTCTGCCCTTCCTCCAAGAACACAACTGATTCAAACTCTTGTGTTTTTTGTGGTGGGCTCAGGTGAGAGACATGATGCTCTTTGCAAACTTTCAGATGCTCCATCGATAACATGTGGTCTTGTGGTGATTATTATTTATTTGGACCTCAGAATAATAAATTTGCAGATAGGCCAGGAAGATTTTTACCTTCATATTCCCAATGAGGGAATGTAATAGGTGGAAATCCTTGTATTATTCAGGTTAAAAAGAAAAAACAACCCTGGAGGTCAGTGTTAGAGGCATTATTGTTCCCACTTTACAGATGAGGAAACTGAGGCTTAAAGAGGCTATATGACTTGCCCAAGATCACACTGCCAGTAAGTACAGCAGGGAGGATTTAAAATCAGGTCTCCTGATCCCAGAATTAGCCCTCCATCCTCTATCTCATGCAAAATAGTGAATAAATCAGGGGGTTCTTAACTGGGACCCAAGAATACTCCCAATCTCCCTGAGGGGTGCATGTATTGATTTCAGTGGGTCTTGATAAATCTGAAAGTGGAAAAAAAATTACATCTTTATTTTCAGTCACCTCTAAATGAAATTTAGCATTTTCTTCAATTATGAATTAAAAACAAAAACCTTATTCCACAAAGGGTTCCTTGGGGTTTCACCCATAATATTCTTTAAAAAAGGAAAAAAAGAGTCCCTGGAGTACATCTTCCTCCTTCACCTTTCATCTTATCCTCTTTTTCTCTTCCTCCTCCTCATGTTCCTCCTTTGAAATCTCTTAATGAAATGAGGGTTCCACCTTTCTCTTTCGTTCCCAAGAAATCCAATGGATTTCCTTTGTGTCCTGCTTTTACTCACGTCCACACCTATTCATACGCGTGCCAGTCTATCCTCTATTTTTGTGCAAGTCTTGCCTCTTCAATCAAATTATAAATACGGACTAGGCTATATTTTCCCTTTGAACCCCGGGGCTGAATTTCAAGGTGCCTGGGTGCCTTGAAGAACTGTCAAATCAGGGTAGACATTAGAGAGGAAAATGGTGGAGGAAGGAGAAAAAAAAAGAGAAAGAATCTCTAGAGACAAATATATTATTGCACCATATTTGCTGGAGTAAGCGAAATTCTCCCTGAGATCCCTAGATAGTAGCTGTATATTCCCAGACAAAGCACTTTGACTCAGTTTCCTTACCTGTAAAATGAGGAGGTTGGACTTGATCTCTAAGATCCCTTCCCTTAGGGTGTGTGGTTTCCAAAGTCCAGGGTTAGTGTTGGCAAATTTGGCTAAAATGAGCTCCCACCATTGCCTCAAACTAGCAGCCCACAAAGGACACCCACAGCTGAGGGTTGAGGCTAGTGATCTGACCTAGGTGCCCCCTCCCATCTCACCAGGTGAGCTATGACTTGTAATTCTCTGTGATTCTCTGAAGCTATCAACCATTCAGAAGATAACCATAATTCAAAGTCCTGGTTTGGGATTCTGTTGTTGGTTTCAGGGACTGATTGCAAATTCTCATTCTGCTTTTGTTTCCACAGGCCAGCACTGATCCCAGTCAGCCCAGGGTGTCCCCTGCCTGGACAGGATGAGGCTATCAGGTAAATTCAGACTGTTATTCAGTAAATAAACTGAAGTTGTACCTCCTCTGCTAGTACGGATACTGGTAAATGTTTAACAACTGGCTCTCTGGTGGGGTGAGGGGGTGAACACATGAAACACGTCTAAGTTTAATCTGCTCTATTGACCCCCTTTCCATCATTTCTTCAGTCTAGGCAATCAATAGAACAGTAACCCAAGCTGTGACCTACAGCATTTACCCATTTTTCAAGATGTAAATAAGGAAAATTTAACAGTCAGCTCTCCAGAGCCAGCACTAGCAGCACTGCCCGGTTGCTGATTTTTGTAGTTGCTGCTTAGCGGCCGCTCCTTCTTCCCTAATCTGACCATCAGGCCCCACCTTCTTCTACCTGCCCTTGGGCGAGACCCAAGCAAACACAATTCTAACCTAAGACTCCAGAAAAATGCAGAGGTCTGACAGTTTTCTTAGGATACAAGACTGAATGGTGAGGTTCTGTGAGAGCCCCCGGGGTGCACTGGAATGACAACCCGGGGAGGCCACCCACCCCTGTGGGCAGAGAGAACCTTGGCTCACCAGGAGCTGAGGGCAGTCCTCAGGAGGAGGCCCTGGTGAGATGGGAGGAATCACCTAGGTCAGACTACCAGCCTCAACCCTCAGCTGTGGGTGTGCTTTGTGGGCTGCTAGTTGAGGAAATGGTGGGACTCATTTTAGCCAAAATTGCTAAAACTAACCCTTGACTTTAGAAACAACACACCCTAAGGGATAAAGGAAGGAAGAGGGGGGAAAACGTGCTAACTTCTTTATAAATATTATCATCTTTTTTTACAAATGTTATTTATAAAATATTATCCCATTTCATCCTTAAAATAACCCTGGGAGAAGGGTATGATTATTATCCACATCTTATGGAAGAGAAAACTGAGGCAAATGAGGGTTATACGACTTTCCTAGCATCTTACACAGTGTCTAGTGGCTGAAGTCACATTTGAACTCGGGGCTTTCTGACCCAAGACTCCCATGATCTATTCAGTGGGCCATCCAACAGGCAAGAAGACACAAAGAACTGAAAAGGTGATTATCAAGAACTAATGATTCCTATGAAGTTTTTGGTGCCTACGACCTTGGTGGGCCCAGAGCCCAACCTTCCCTCCCCCAACACCACCCAGAGGAAACATCCCCATAGATAAAATGGAATAATTCTCAGGGTCAGTCATCCCTGTTCTCTCTTTCCTCTAAGAACTATACCTATTCTGCACCAATCTCAGCAATAGAGGAAGATTCCAGACCTTGATGGAGATGCCGGCTCCCTGGCTCTAGGCAGCCAAGCACAGGAGACAGTGGGGTCCTTCCTCAGAGCTGTTTACTGGGCTATAAACTCCTCCCTCCCCAACTTGCATTCTGCACCCAGGATGCTTCATCTCCCACCTCCACACCTTTGCCCAGGCTGTGCCCCATGTCTGAAAGACCCTTCCTCCTTACCTATTCTTTCACTACTCAGGTCAAGTGCTTCCTTCTACATAAGACCTTACCTGGGTCTTGCCACCTGCTGGTATGCCCTTTCCCAAATAAGTACCCTAGCAGTGTTCATTTCAAATGGCTTTGCATCTACTTATACCCCCACCCCCAGAGGAAGGCAAGCTCCTTGAAGCTCTTTGTTTTCTTTCATCCTTCCTTTCTTTCTTTTTTCTTTTTCTTTCTTTGTTTCTTCCTTCCTTCATTCCTTTCTCTTTTCTCTTTTGTTCTTTCTCTTTGTGTCCCTAGTATTTAGAATAATACCTTGCACATGGTAGAAGCTTAACCTGTTTTTGTTATTTGATGGATTTCCTGCAGTTCCTGCCTACCTGCCTCTTTTGTTCCTTGCTGGGCTGGCACAGGACAGGCACTGTTTTCTCTCCCCTGCTCTAAGGGTTGGTATTCCCTCTTTCCTGTTGGTTCAGTTTCTGAGAACTCTCCATCTGGCTTCCCCTGAATAGCCCTGGTTTCATTTCCCTCCTGTTCTCCCTGCCCTGCTCCACCCATCCCCAATGCCCTTGTGCCTAGGTGAAGGAGACTGGCAGCTCTTTAGAGCCCTAGTGACTTCCTGGAGTGTCAGATTCTGTGGGTGCCCCCTCCAGCCATTCCACAACAGGACCCATTTGTCAAATCCACCAGCTCTCCCTTCCAAATAGCTTCAGGCAGAGCCAATTTTTGTTCCTTGCAAGAGAAGCCTGTTTCCTCTTGGCAGACAGATTCTTCCTGATACCAGGTCATCTACCTTTCAGGTCTATTATATATGATCAGTCAATGAATCGATACAAATTTTTGAAGCACCTACTATGTCAGACACAATCACTCTCCTTCTAGTCTACTGTTTCCATCTCCCTCCTCAAGGAGCCATTGCAAAGGCTCCTTATCAATTAATTCAGCAGTTAGCATTTATTAAGAGCCTACTGTGTGCTAGGTTCTGGAGATACAGGTTCAAAGATTCCTCTGTATATAATTTGCACTAATTTTCTTCATATCTATTGCCCCTTCCCAAGAGAATATTATCTCCTTGAGGGCAGGAGCTACTATTTTTTGCTCTTGGCTTGAGAAAGGCATTTGCTGAAAAGGTCACCTATCCCATTTCCTAATCTAAAACAATTGCTTCCTGACAGGTAAGTTCAAAGATCCAAATCAGCATTGACCATTACCCGATCAGCCCCAAAGTGGTTAGAAAATCAATGATACACGTTCGTAAAAAAAAGTCAATGGCTATATAGGAACTCTGAATGGGTGAGTTGAGTTCAATGATCCACAGAGAACCGAATCATGTCAATATGAATATTCTTGCAATGGGGGAAGCCAGAAGAAAAAGCTGTCTTCCGAAAGTTCCCATGTTTCTTTTTCTTTTCTTTTTAATTTCCATGTTTTTGACTCCTTAATATTAAGGCATTAAACAATGACCAATCACAATTCCATAGAAACAGTGACAAAGAATATTACCCACCTCCTGACAGAGATGGACTAAATCTTCAGAATGAGACATCCATTTTGGGGCAGGGGCAATATTGAAATTTACTTGATGATGCATATGGGTTACAAAGGTTTTGTTTTTGTTACCTTACCATTCCCCTAGTTTGGAGGGGAGAGAGAGAGAGAGATATCTGTTTGTAATTGAAAAAAAAATGGCATTAAAGTCACAATGGATGTGAATATTAAGTAACCCATCAACATTTTAGCATAAATTAGTTTCTCCATTCATCCAGTGAACTATCAAGACCCCTAGAGAGGGGCACCTAGGTGGCACAGTGGATAGAGCACTGGCCCTGGAGTCAGGAGGACCTGAGTTCAAATGTGACCACAGACACTTAATAATTACCTAGATGTGTGACTTTGGGCAAATCATTTAACCCCATTGCTTTGCAAAAAAAAAAAAAAGAGACCTTTAGAAAATGACTCAGGATAAGTAAGTTTGGATGATGCCATTGGCTAGGAAGGGAAAATTGTGGATCATGGGATTTGGAAATATGGATCACAGAAATGAGAGAGGAAGGTCCAGGAAGGGCCCTACATTGGAGCAGCCTATGCAATTTGAGAACAATGAGTTGCAAGACACCAAAAGTCAAAAGAGAAATATCTAAGGAGTAAAAAAGGGTCCCTCTCCCCAAAAGTCCATTTCAAAGTATTGCTGATCATAGGCTCCTAGGGTCATAGCTCTAGAGTAAAAGGGGACTCCAGAGGTCATTAAGTCCAAGTTGATCGTTTTATGGATGAAGAAATTGAGGCCCAGGGAAGAGGAGTGATGCCCAAGATCACACAAGTATTCTGGGATAGCTACTCTTCTCACTCCAATCTAATGTCCCCTGTCCCTTTGCTCAGGCTTCCTCCGCTTGGTGGTCATCCTTTTTACCCTGCTGGCCACATGGTACTTTACTCACACCTATCACAAGAGAACTGGCAAAGTCATCAGTTTACGAAGCTTCCTGGGTAAGTTGCTTCATCACTATTTTATTAGCAGGGAACCTCAGGGCCGGGGACGAAAATCTAAAAGTGATGAAGTGAATGCTGCTACCCAGTCGAGGCTCTACTCCATCACCAGTCCGTCTGACCCAGGCCCTTGGATAGATTTCTTGGGCTGCCACTGTCCGGCAGGTCCAAGGTTGCAGTCAGTTCTTGCTTCCCTTCTTAATGAGCCCAACTCTCGTCTTCCTTCCAAAGACCGAAGCATGCATTGTAATGGCTCCAAGAGGAAAGTTAGCTAAGAGAAAATTAGGGAGAAATATCACGGATTTAGGGGATATTTATCTCTTGGTAAGTGAAACAGGGTAAAAGAGAGAAGGTATGAGAGAAGAAAAAAATGAGGGAGAAACCAATCTAAGCTAGAGCTATAACAAAAACTGGTCATTTGACTGTGCAGATCTCCATCTTTCTCCCTTTCCCAGCATTCCTCCCAAGTTCCCAACTCCATGAGATTCCTCTTACGGAGACCACCATCTCACAACCCCAAGAACTTTCTTAGGGGCCCACATGATTATCCCTAGGAGACCAACCAGTCTCTTGCCCTGGGCAACTAGCATTCTCTCTGTAATTCTAGCATGACTGCCTCCATCACACTGTATCTGACATATTGCCAGTGATCCCACAAACCCCAAATACTATTCCCAGATGCCCCAGATGAATTTCAACTTGATTCCAGGACACTGAAATCCATCCCCTTGTGAATATATCACTCTCTCCTTTAACAACACCGAAATGTATTAGCCATTTCTTTGCTTAGCTGTTTTCATGAGGAGAAAAAAAAAATTGGACCACTTGCCCAAACACTACCCAATGACTGGGTTATTTGGAAGTTATTAGCTCATCCTTGCCTTAACATATATGACTAATAACATTATCTGGATGATATGCAAGGGTTGTTATTCATTTGAATAGAAGGCTTCCTGTGGGTCCCACTACTCTACTAAAATGTTGCATATTGATATTGGGGGTGAGGCAGACTTCTTGGTCACTGATGAGGTCCATATAGAGGAAAATGGCTCTAAGAGGAATCCACCAGTCCTGGGAACAATAGGATGAGTCTACAAATGGAAGAAAACATGGGATAATACTTCAAGACCCTCTTGAAGAGCCTTGACTTCTCAGGTTATAGATCAAGGTTACATTCCTCCTTGAGGAGAGAGGTGCATCATAGCCCTCTCCTCACCCCTAAGCACTAAATCATCAGAAATTTAGATCCCAGTCTATTGGACATTGGGCACATTGGCTCTGATCATCAGTACTTTAATTTTTCAAATCATTTTTGTTGATATCTCTCCTTTTGCTCATCTTCTAAACTACTTCCTGCATCTCTTTCCCCTACTGAATAGATTCTTTTAAAAATCTGTTCTAAACTTCAGTCCTTACCACCTCCTTCCTCAAGTCAATGTGAAATGGATCTCATGACCAATGGTGAAATAATCACCAAGCTGAGATAGCTCCCATCACTATGATATCAATTCAACTCAACACCAATTTTCACCTCTGAATTTATCCTAAAGCCCATTTGGTCACAGAGCCTCAGATGAAAGGGCGAGAATGAAGGGGTTTCTGTTTGAGGTAGGGCTTCCAGAGACTGTATCTATTGTGCCTGAAAGTGAGGTGGGGAAGTATATCACAGTGAAAGAAAACCAAGAATACAGAGCTAACATTAAGCTCCCTTTGGGGCTCAGGAGTAGAGCTGAAAGTTGACTGGAATGGTTAGTATTGACCTTTTGGAAAAGGCAGCATTTGAGATTTTTTTTAAAGCACCTTTTGAGAACTCCTGTAATGAGGTGGGCTATGTTTAGCCTTTCCAGTGGTGCAAAATGATGTTGTTTCCTTCTAAACTTCTTTCCTTCTTCCCTTCAGCTCCAGGCCTCTCTTTCCCATGAGGTAAATTCTAATCATGTCTTCCTCCCCCCATGCAGGTTCTGCTTCAAAGACAATCTCTGAGAGTAAGTAGAATTTCAATTTTCTTTATTCGTCGGCCAACCAACAAAAAGCATTTATTAATCACCTACTGCATGCACATGTAGTATGCTAAGTACAGAGAAGATAAAAATGAAAATGTGGCAGCTCCAAGGGAGCTGCTGGGAGACAATCTGCATAGAAATAGAGATGGAGAGATGTTTGTGTGTGTGCATGCGTGTGTGTGTGTGTGTGTGTGTGTGTGTACATTTAGCTAGGTGGTGCAGTGTACAGAATGCTGGTCTAGAGTCAGGAAGACCTGGGTTCATATTCAGCCTCAATCACTTACTAGTTGTTCACCTCTCTCTGCCTCAGTTTCCTCATCTGTAAAATGGCAATAGTTATAGCTCCTATCTCCCAGAGTTGCGGTGAAAACCAAAAGAGATAATGATGGTAAAACACTTAGAACAATACCTGCTTCATAATGTTCTATTAATGTTAGCTCGTAGTATGAGTAAGAGTCACAGTAGTAGTGGGGATGGTGGTGATAATAGTAGTAGTAGTAGTAGTAGTAGTAGTAGTAGTAGTAGTAGTAGTTATTGTCGTTATAGTAGTATCAGTAGAAAGGGAGGAGGAGAAAGAAGAAGAGGAGGAGGAGGAGGAAGAAGAAGAGGAGGAGGAAGATGGTGGCGGTAGAAGTAGTAAGAGATAAAATGTAACTTTGCAGGAGAAAGCACTAACATCTATAGGAAACAAAAGCTACCTCTTATAAAAGGTGACATTTGAGTTAAATTTTGAAGGAAAGCAGACTTCTAAGAGATGGATCTGAGGAGAGAGAATGTCCAAGGAGAGGAAGAAGAAAGATCAAAGGTTCAATATATACCAAATATGAATAAGCTCTGTGTGCCAGTGTGTCCACAGAAAATCACTAGGAGGTCATTCCTGGAAGTAGACACCAGCAGCTGGGCATCAGCGGATGCCTTATGAAGGGAGCCTTGGAGCTGAACTGAGCTGCTAGGAGATAGAAACGAGGAGGGAGGCATTCCAGGCATGGGACCTAGCCTGTCAAAGACGCAGGAAGGGAGAGGAGTACCATGGCTGAAGAGCGCTAAGAGACCATTCTGACTGATAGCAGAGCGTATCGAGGACCACTCGCATTTTTAATATTTTAACAAGGCCAGAAAGATGATCTGGAGCCAGGTGGCAAAGACCTTTGAATGTCCAACAGAGGATTTTGAATTTGATCCTAGAGGTAATAAGGAGCCAAAGGTGTTTATGGAGCAGGGGAGTTTCATTGACGGCAATCTCAGGCTCATCGGGGCTAGTCTAAACTGTTTGTATTGTAAGGACTTTCTGTTCATTTGGAATGGAAGGGATGGAAAGAGGAAAAAACTCTTCTTGTCCCTCATTGGTCCACCCAATCTAGAGAAAACAGGTGAATAGAAAGAGTTAAAAGGGATGAAGGACTTGGAATGCCAGCCTGAGGATTCTGTATTTTGTCCTAATAGGGAGTTACTGAAGATGGTGGAATACAGGGGTGACATAATCAGACCTGCTTTAGGAGCCACAATGTGGGAACCAAAAGGAAGATGAGTCAGAGCAAGGTCAGACTTGAGGCCAGGAGATCAATGGGAGACTGCCCCAAGAGGCTACTGAATTGGCAGTGAAAAAAAAGACACATCATTAAGCAAAAGAACAACAGACAGGACCTTCTCAGGCTCCTGGTTTTAGAAGGAAAGCTCCCTGTGGAAAGAAATAATGAGGGACTGATTTTTGTATCACTCGAGTGTAGCATGATGCCTTGACCGGAGTAGATGCTTAGCATTATAGAGATTTTTAAAAATTTTATTTTATTAAATTTATTTACTTATTTTGCATTTAACAATTTTTCCCCCCAATCTTGCTTGCCCCCCCCCAGAAGGCAATCTGTTAGTTTTTACTTTGTTTCTATGGTATACATTGATCTAAGTTGAATGTGATGAGAGATCATATCCTTAAGGAAGAAAAACAGAGTACATTATAGAGATTTTTAAAATGCTATTGATCTTTCATTTTTACAGTGCCTTTATTTCCTAAGATCTTCCTTCTTCCCTCCTTCCTTTCCTTTCTTCCTTCTTTCTTTCCTTACTTTCTCCCTCCCTCCCTTCCATCCATCTTTCCATCCTTCCTCTCTCCCTCTTGTCTTCCCTCCCTTCCTTCCCTTCCTTTTCCCTCCTTCCTCCTTTCCTCCCTCTGTTCTTTCCTTCCTTCTATCCTTCTTTCTTCCTTATTTCCTTCCTTTCCTCCCTCATTCTTTTCTTCACCCTTCCCTCCTTTCTTTCCTTTTCCCCTCCCTCTCTCCCTTCCATCCTGGATTATTGGCCCTGATTGCCACAGAGTACCTAAAAAACTGTTCATCTCGAAGTCCCAGCCTTGTTTCTATCCTAGTCCCCCCCCCTCAATCTGTGTGACTTTAAACAAATCCCTTCAGCTTTGTGGACCTCAGTTTCCTCACGTGTCAGATGAGAAACTTGAGCTGAATGACCTCTAAGACTTCTTCCTGCTCTAAGTCTGTGCTAGAATGATCCAAAAGAGGAGTCAATGGTTCTGTGGCAGTCAGACAAGTGGGGGGAATATCTGGGGGGGCTGAAAGCCCTTGAGGGAATGTCCCCTTCTGGCCCCAGGCATTCTTCTCCACAGCCCACATTTGGGTGTGACCTTAAGGGAATCTGCCATGATTCAAACTCTGGTCCTTTGATTCTCAGTCCTGTCACTCTTCTTGTCGACGAAACCAGACCCAAGGGCCCAGGGGACATAGTCAACCCTGAGCAGGGCGGGCTACCCACCAACCACCAACCACAAGGTCAGTGATAAAAGTCAATGATAGGGGCTGCTAGGTGGCGCAGTGGATAGAGCACCGACCCTGGAGTCAGGAGGGCCTCGGTTCAAATCCGACCTCAGACACTTAATAATTACCTAGCCATGTGGCCTTGGGCAAGCCACTTCACCCCACTGCCTTGCAAAAGCTAAAAAACAAAAAGAACAAAAACAAAAACAAGTCAAGGATAATGAATAGCTTTGGGGGAGGAGCAGGAAGACCACCCCTCCTCTAGTGATGGAGCCTGGCCTAGGGAGCCCCAAGCAGGGCATGCTCATAGGTGCCTTTTCCTCCTGGGGCCCAGGTAAGGATGTTGGCTTGATGCAGTAGGTCTGAGAGAAATGCAGACTTTAAATCCCACTAAACAAGATTCTAACCATCCCTCCCTCATGGAAAGAGCCCAGCTGCAAGGAGCACCATCTCCAATTCTTTTCATCTGCGTCGCCGGAGCCGGCACCGCCAGCTTCTGAACACAAAGGTCAGAAAATCAATTCTGGCAAAGACTGTTTAAGCCAGCACGTTGACACAGGATTTATAAGGCCCAGCTTGCAGCTGATTAGACTCTGGGCAAACTTCACATTCTCCCTGCAGTCCCAGAGTAATCCCTTTTCCGGTATCGATGTGATGTTCTTCCCAAAATCACATGAAAGCCTACACAATGGGGAGCATGTTGCAGCTACCTTGGGTCATGGGCAACAGAAGCCTCAGAAAATCGGATTCGTGCTAGGGAGAGAAGAGGGGTCCCTTCAGCTTGACCCCTGGCCTAGTATTTATCCCGAAATGCATCGTTCTGATATTTCAATTTCCTCCCCTCTTGGAGACAGGAAGAAAGGGAGGGCAGGACCACTCAACCCAAAATGGTGGGCAGGAACTGAATCCAATTCCTATTCTAGAAACTGTTAATACCAAAAAGTTCAGGTAGGGGTGGCTAGGTGGTGCAGTGGATAGAGCACTGGCCCTGGAGTCAGGAGTACCTGAGTTCAAATCTGGCCTCAGACACTTAATAATGACCTAGCTGTGTGACCTTAGGCAAGTCACTTAACCCCATTGCCTTGCAAAAATCTAAAAAAAAAACAGTTCAGGTAGAGGCAGGAAAGACCAGCCCAGGTAGATCCTTAACTGAGAAAGAGAATGGATCTGAGGGGTCAATGAATCCAGGTCTCTCATTTTACAGATGGGAAAAAACCCCAAAAGAAGCTAGAAATGACTTGCCCAAGGCCTTACAGCTAATCAACATGTGTCTGAGACTGGATCTGAACCCAGATCTTCCTGACTCCAAGTCTGATGCTCTATCAGATGTTAGAATCAGAGATTAGAAATGAAGGGAAGCAACTCAACCATTCCTACCTTTGGATAGCTCTTAATTCTTAAACACCTCCTCCTGATATCAAACCCAATGTCCTCCTTCCCAAATCCTTTCTTTCCTCCCTTCCTTATTACCTTTGCTCCCCTTTCCTTCATTCCTTCCTTCCTTCCTTCCTTTTCCCTTTCCTCTCTCCCTTCCTTCCTTTTCTTTTCCTTCCTTCCTCCTTCCTTCCTTTTTTCCTTCCTCCTCTCTTTCCTTTCTCCCTTTCCTACATTCCTCTTTTCCTTCCTTCCTTTCTTCCTTTCCTCTCTCCTTGTTTTCTCCCTTCTTTCCTACCTCTTTTATTCCTTCCTTCTTTCCTTCCTCCCTTCCTCCTTCCTTCCCTCTTTCCTTTTCCTTCCTTCCTTTCTACCTTCTTTCCTTCCTCCTTGTTTCCTTCTTTCCTTTTCCTTCCTCCTTCCTTCTTTCCTTTTCCTTCCTTCCCTCCTTTCCTCTACCCTTTTTTCTCCCTTCCTTCCTTCTTTCCTACCTCTCTTCTTCCTTCCTTCCTTCCTCCTTCTTTCCTCTTTCCTTTCTTCCTCCTTTCTTTTTCCTCTCCTGCTTCCTTCCTTCCTCCTTCCTTCTTCCTTCCTTCCTCCTTCCTTCCTTTTGTAAAACCCAGCCAGGCAAGTGGGAAACAAGCCCTGTTTGTCCTCCTCAGTGGGGTGGCCTGGACTTTTTCTATGGTGAAGGACTGCTTGGGTGAGGCTGCACTGGACAGAGGGTCTTCTGCTGGGCCTACTACCAAGCTGGGGCAGTAGAGGAAATTTATCTGTGTAGCTACGGTTTCTGAGACAGGCATGGCCCCAGGGAGCTCCAAGGAAGTGTTGCCAGTGAGGGAATTGCAGCTTAGGTTAATTAGTGTTGACAGTGTACTTGGCCAAGAGTCTTCTAGTGGCTTTGCTCAGTATGACTCAGGGCAGGGGCAGGGACGGTTTTGTAAAGATCATTTTTCAAGGAGGGGTAAGGGAGACATCCAAGGCAACCCTGCTGCAGGTTGGATAACTAAGCTCTCAGGGTCCCCCAGAAGGTCTCCCCACCCTCACTGGGACAACATTTCTGCTTTGGAGTCTAGTCATCTGAAGCAAGAAGAATCAGGATTTTAGAGGCTTGGAACTGGAGCTTTCTAGAATCTAAAGGTCTACTCTTAACAAGCCTTATTAAATGACATGGAATCCCTGCGTTGAGCCTTGGAGACAAAAAAAAAAAGACAGTTCCTGCCCTCAGGAAACTTCCATTCTACTAGGGTTTAGAACAGATATAAATTCATTTATGATTGTTGAGGAAACCCACTCACCACCAGGTCAATGGGTTCTTCACCTTTGCTACATCATGGACCCCTTATGTAAGAGCATAAAATCAAACATACTGGATTACAAATAAAAACAATTCTCCTGACTTAAAGCTGTCATTTTCCCCATTCACATACTCAGATCCTCTGAAGTCTCTCCACCAGTCTCTTGGGGGGCTCATCAGCCCGGTTGAAGGGTCCCCTAACTGGAGAGATCAAATTAGCAGGTGAAAATGGCATCTCAAATGAGAGACCAAGATGGAGAGTCCCCATTTCGAGCCTGGGGGGCAGCCTGCAAAGGTGCAGAGGTGGGAGATGAAGGTCAAATTTGGGGAAGAAAAAGCAGGCTAGTTTGTGTGAACCCTGAGGCAAGTAGCACCTTCATGAGCCAGCAAAGGAAGCCTGAGCAATCTGGGAAGGACTTTTCAAAGGCAAGCCCCTAAGGAGTCACTGAGGTGTTTGGAGTTTGAGTCAGATTTAGACTTTAGGGAGATATTTTTAGCAGTTGGGTGGGGGGTGGGGAGTTGATGTTTGGGGGAGACAGAGAAGTTAAGCGTCCAATTAGGAGATAGATCCCTTCGGGTTTCAGTTTACCTGCCACCTCTTAGAGAAGCCTTTCCTATTCCCCAAACTGAAATTACTTCACATTTATTTTGTATTGACTTATCTATGCCTGTGTTTCTCTTGTTGCCAGTTGACTGTAAGCTCCCTGAAGGCAGGTCCCATTTTCATTTTTGTCTTTGTGTACCCAGAACCTGATATGTTGATAGGGTGGTGACCTTTGATTTCACTGGTACAGAGAATTTCCAGATGAGGAAGCTTCCTTTACCAAGGCAGGTAGCACCTCGTCTGTGACCTGGGGTCTTCCAGAGATGCCCATGACACCAAGAGGTTAGGTACTAGGTGAGACTTGCTGGGTCCCACAACCAGGATGAGTCACAGGGGAGGTTCTTTAGTCACTAGACCATGAGAGAGAGTTCATTGACGTCATCATGGACTCCCCTCCCGTACTCAGGTAGGGAACAGGTGCTGAATAAATATTTGCTAGGTGGAGCTTAATTGGAATATGAGGTTGGGCAGAGACTTAAGCACCTTTTCAGCTCAAATTTTAACTCAGAAAAGTCTGTCAGCAAATTGGGCAGAGGCAACAGGCTGATGCTGAGGAGGTTAGAGACACGGCAGGGCTTGCCCTCTTCCTCGGGGCAACCTAGTCAGTTGGGTAAGAAGAGGCAGCCCCAGGAAATGGGCACAGACCAGCCAGGATGAAGGTAGAAGGAGGCAGGAGTTTTCACCTTCACTTTTCTCAAGGAGGAAGCTGGGAAGAAGTGTCCCTCTCCCCCTTGCACTTGCCTTGCACTCCAGAGTAGGGGCTTGGGCGGCGTCCCAGCTCCTGTTCCCATTGCCTTCTGAACTTGTAAAGAAACCCCATCAGCAGGATCTGAGGACCAATAGGAATCAGATCTTGGTAACAATTAACCTTAAATCACCAACTTGGGTGTCCTTCTAGGCAGCCAGATGGCTTGGGATCCTGCTGGGCCTGTGTCAAGGAGGCTCAACCTTTGCTGGGAACTTGGTCAGAAAGGTTCAAGGTTCCAGAAGTTGGGGCCTCTTCCTTGTCTTTCAGAGTCAATAAACCTTTCTCATAAATTTTCATATATGAATATATTTATATACATATAGAGCTGTATGTAGGTGTATTTGTAAATTATTTACGTGTTCTCTCTCTGTGTCTCTGTCTGTTTCTCTCTCTGTGTCTGGCTCTCTGTCTCACTGTCTCTCTCCCTGACTATCTCTCCCTCTGACTGTCTCTGTCTGTCTCTCTCTTCCCCCCCTCCTCTTCTCTCCTCTCTCTGGGTTTGTTTGTGTCTCTTCCCCCTCTCTAGTTCTCCCTTCTCTCTGTGTGTTCTTCTGTCTCTGTCTTTCCCTGCATATGTATAGTATTGACATATTTGCTCTATCAAGTCATAATTCATTTCTCCTTTAATCATATTATTTGCCTTCTCTTCCTCTCCCCCTTCTCTCCACTTCTTTTTCTTTCTTCTCCTCTTCTTTTTTCTCCCTCCCCGTCTCTATCTCCTCCCTCTCTTCCTCTCTTCTCTTCCCCTTCTTCCATGACAACCAACTTCCCTCCCTTCCCCTTCTCCTTCTCCTCTATCCCTTCCTTCTTTTCTTTTTTCCTTTTCTTCTTCCTATATCTCCTTTTCCTTCTCTTCACCCTCCTCCACATTCTCCTCCTCTGTCTCCTTCTTCCCCTTTCTCCTCCTTCTCTTCTCTTTCCTCCTTCTTCTCCTCCTCTTCCTAGTCTCCCCTTTTCTTCTTCCTCCTGGTTTTTCTCTTCCTCCTCTTTCCCCTTCTCCCATGACTAACAGAAAGCCCGGTTTTCCTCCCTCTCTTCTCCTCCTCCTCTTCCTATTCCTCCTTCTCCTTTTCCTCTTTCCCCTTCTCCCAGAAAGTGCAGCTTCCTTTCCCTCTGCCCAGATCCTGGGAGGAAAAAGGGCATCCACTTGGATGCCTCTCATGGGGGCAGCTTCCTCGGGGTTATCCCAGAGCCAGGGGTCCCTCCAGACTGCAGAGCCCCCCTGGAGGGAGAGGCACCTTCCCAGGGGCCATGTTGTTGCCCTCTTGGGATCTCCCGCCAGCATAACATGGGCCTCTCATTAAGCCTTCCCTCCTGAAGGCTGGCAATGCTGCCATCTCCACCAGAGAGAAAACCAGACTGACTGTTGTTCCATTCCAGCATCTATTTTGACTGTTTAATGCAATGCTCCCTTTCCCCCTACAGCCCCAAATTCCCTAATTCGGCGTTTATCCACTTCTCCCTAATGGTGCCTTCTGAACTGTCAGCAAGTCTTAAAAACACACATTAATATAAATTATAACCTGTCAGCCAGAAAGCCACGGGTTCCATCCCCTGCATGCAAACAGCCCCGGGGAGCAACTGTTCAAAGAGTTATTTTTCTTTATATGCTCTTATTAAAAAGGGGACTGGGGGCAGATCTGACACCAAAGGGTGACCTTGGCAGAGGTGAGATTTTAGGGTCATTTTAACATTTAAAAGTATAAGAAGTCTCCTAGGGTCCAACCAGCCAGCTACCAGTCCTGGAGTCAGGAAGAACTGAGTTCAAATCTAGTCTCATTTATTGGTTTTTAAGCAAGTCATTCAAATTTTGATTTGCCTCTGTTTCCCCATCTATAAAATAGGAATAATAACAACATTTACCTTTTCAGGGTAAATCATTTACATGTTCTCTCTCTGTCTGTCTCTGTCTGTCTGTTTCTCCCTGTGTCCCTCTCTCTGTCTCTTTGTCTCTCTCCTTCCAGGGGTGCTGTAATGATAAAATGGAATCTTATTTGGCACTATATAAGTACCAACTGTTGGTAGTTATCATGGTTGCAAGGCTTAAAGGAAGGAAAGAACTTTTTTTTGAGGCCATAGGCTTAAGTGACTTGACCAGGGTGACACAACTGGAGGGTGTCTAAAGCCAGATTTGGTCTGACTTGGCATTTATTAAGCATCTACGTTAGGAGTACAAATGGAGCAGTGAGATACCCCCTCAGGAAGCTTACATTCTCATAGAAGATGTCAACACAAAGATGGGGGGCAAGCCAGGAAGGAGAGTTTGGGGCTGGGTCATCAGGAATGGTGAGAAGGACCAGGGATGAGCTGATTATCATGTCTTTTCCAATAAGAGTACAGCTTTGAGAATTATTCCTAGAGCAAGAGGTAGAAAGGGATGGGAGGGGCAGAAGGCAGGAGGTCTGTGGTAGACAGATGGGAAGTTTGTTCTTCTGGGTGTGGTTGGTTATAATCATCTAGATGAGCTTTCACTCATTCCCTCACCCATGGGACTAGCCCAGCCCAGCCCCAGGAGTGCCTTCTAAGCATGAGTGGATGAATCCCTGCCTGCCACGGTTTCTAGAGATCTGTTCCTCTTCCAAGATAGTGTTCCAGCTGGCCAGAGGGGAGGCAAGATAGCTGGAGCACACGGACGGGTGGACTCCCCCTGGACTCAGAGGAAATGGGTTAGACGTGGGCCTTGACTCCAGATCATCCCACTTCTAAGATCAGCTTTTTATCCCCTATGCTTCCCTCCCAGTCAGTTCAAAGTGCAAAAAAAATTAAACTACTTAATCTAATAGACCAGAGGTGTCCATAATGGGGTCTGTATGCTGCCCGCAGCACCCCCAAGGTCTTAAAATATAATTGAGAAATATTTAACAAAATAAATACACAATAAAACATAGATATTGCATTTTAAAACTGAGTCAACATTTGGCCTGCAGGGATCTTTACTCTAAGTTCAGGGTCCTCCATTTTCTACTTGGGTTTGACACAATTGATGGAAACCATCAGCCAAAATAAAAGGAATGGCCCCAGATTCCCTAGACAAAGCTTGCCAGCTCCACCACTGAGGTTAGTCCTACTCCAGGAGAGCCCTCTTAGACATTTCCACTTGGAACATAGAATAGTTTAACTACTCTGGTTTTCAGTTTCTTCATCTGTAAAATGGGAGTTATAATTTGGAGTCATTCATTGTGAGGAAAGCTCTCTTCCATCTGGAAAGTGACACTGGGAGATAGTGTGATGGTTGTCTTACTGTCCCCAACAATTCAGAGAGTGCTCTGGCCAGATATCCAGAAGACTCAGGGAGTCACAAGATTAAGGATAGGGACCTGAAAGTTAGGAATAGTCACAGGTCAGGGACTGAACCTAAGATTTCCCTAGTGTAATGAATACCCAAGTGAAGAAACTCCTTCTACTAAGGCAGGACCACACCATCTCAACCACACTGTTGCCAAGGGACACTGAGAAGTGTCCAATCATTTGTTCACAAAGACAATCAGGTCAGAGGCAGGCCTCCCAGTTCAGACCTCTTTTCCATCCACTACACCAAAATACATCTCATTAAATAGGCTATTAGACCAAAACTTTTCATTTCCTCAATCTGTTTACTCAATAGATGTTTGTTGAACATGGGTCCAGTTTGGTACGTCCTTTGGGGATCACTAACATGTTCTGTCTTCCCCACAGAGCAGTCAAGAAATAAATGTGACAACAGCAAGAAATGCCCAGAGGATTTCTTTACCTTTAAGATCACAAGTGGAGCTGCTAATGTCGTGGGACCCTCCATATGTTTTGAAGACAAGTTGTAAGTGTGAACAGTCATCTCTCCACTCTTGAGCCAGAGACCTGGTCCTCCTCCCCTCTCTCCATGTCTGGAATCTTATGTCTGACTCCTGGGACGTGAATACCACAGTCTCAGTTATTTAAAATAGTCCATTGAAGAATTCAGATTTCCAGTCACCAAGTAAGTCAGAAGATTTTGATGAGGGAGCAGGGGAGGTTGGGTGGATAGAAATTATAGGAATGCTCTTGATTTTCCCACCCATGTAGATCCCCTGGGGGTAGCCCAGAATGATGTTCCAGATGATCAGTGGTGAGTAGTATCTGTTGTACGTGTTTGTTGACCAGTAGACAATCCAAAGGATCATAGATTAAGAGCTGGAAGAGACCTCATGGACCACCGAATCCAACCCCGTCATTTACTGAAGATGAAGAAGTTCAGTAACTTACCCAGGTTCATACAGCTAGTAAGTGTTGGAGACAAGATTCGAACCCTGATCTTCCTGACTCCAAGTCCATTGCTCCCATCCACTCCACTTTCTTGGTTATCTAACATTGATTGAATTGAGCAAATAGTTCTTGGGTCATATGCCCAGATCTATTATGCCAGAAATGTTCTCAAAAGAAATACACCCAAGGGCAGCTAGGTGGCGAAGTGGATAGAGCACTGGCCCTGGGAGTCAGGAGTACCTGAGTTCAAATCCAGCCTCAGACACTTAATAATTACCTAGCTGTGTGGCCTTGGGCAAGCCACTTAACCCCATTTGCCTTGCAAAAAAAAAAGAAATACACCCCAAAATGTCACATTTACTCATTCTTTCAGACAAGAACTAAAGCTAGTAAAACCTGGCTTAACTCTAACCAAGGTAAAATACAAATATTTGTGCTGAAGAATAATTTCCTAACCAGAAGGAACTTTATTTTATAAATGAAAGCAAAAAATTAGATTGGATGCTGGCAAGGTAGCATTTTCTGGTTTATAACAGAAGTTAAGACTGTTTTGTCTTTTCATAGCAAATGGTACTCAAAAGCGTGAGCCTTGGTGAGATGGAGATGGGGCCTAGATCTATGGTTGTTTTGAACTCCTAAGTGAGGGCATTCCCTTCTACTGAAGCAGGTCAGCATCACCTTGACAATCTATAGTCAGTCTTTGAAAGTGGCTTCAAGTACAGAGAAGGTAGGTGGCTGGGTCTTGTTGACTCCCAAGTCAACGCTCTATCCAATATATCATTCAATGAGGTACAAAGAGAGCTAATTAATTCTACTTTGGTTATTATCGAGCAGGCCTTACTTTTGACTTACTTCTTAAGGAGTTGCCCTAGGGGTTCCATGGAGGACAGACCCATGGCCAAGCTACATCTGCGCAGGTGTCTGCCGTTTTGTCCTCACTGACCTTCCCGGGATCATTCAGGTCCAGCTAAGGCTGCTCATTCTATTTTTTTCTTCTTTTCCCCAGAATCATGAGTGGTGTGAAAAATAACATTGGCAGAGGGCTCAACATTGCACTGGTGGATGGTGAGTAACTCATCAGCAAGTGCTGATTAGGTACCTACTGTGTATTCAAAGCTGGGGGAGGCAGAGCAGATTGGGTGGGAGATCAAAACATGGTCCCTCCCCTTAAACAGATTTTAATCTAGCTAGCATGACAGATGTTTTACAAAAATTCTCTCATTTGGTCCTCACAACCCTGGGAGGAGGTGCCATTACTGACCCCCTTTTCAGATGAGAAAACTGAGACTGAGAAAGCTCAAGTGATTTCCTCTGGAGTTGAACAGGCCATAAGTGCCAGTCACTGGATCTTAATCTATATTTTGATGGCTCTCAATCCAGGCCTTTCTTCACTTGACTGAGCTTGTTCTACGAGGCACTCAGTATTATTCTACAAATGAGGAAACAGTCTCAGAGAGGTGTATTATTATGACCCTCAAAGCTTTAAGCTATAAGGGGGAGGGGGAAATCACAAGATCATAGATTTTGTCAAAGGGGACCTTAATGGTCATCCAAAGCAACTCCCTCATTTTACAGTTAAGGAAATCCAAAGCTCTCCTCATTTTTCCATTAGATCTTCCCAGAAATTGATCTCTATCTCAACGACTTCTTCCCTTATCAAATAAATAGCTCCACGAGCCCTGAAGGAGTCTGTAGAATGGGGAGAAGCACAGAGTTCAATTCTGCACACAAAACAAGGTTGGGGCTCAATTTAGAAATGTAGCCCAAGTTCTAAGGAGCCAACCTTGTTCCAGACCAGAGCTCATAGGGCAACAAGAGCCAAGGGAGAGTGGCCAAGTGGGTCTGGAGTCTCTTACAAAGGCAGGAGGCAGGGGAACACACGCCTCAGCACTGGCTGTGAAAATTGAGGGGTGAGTGACTGCCCTATCCCTCAGGCCACACACCATCATCCCAGAGTTTCTTGTTGATGGCCACCAGAGATGGCCAAGTTTCCTCTCTGGCTGTAAGGGAAGTGATTAAAAAAACACAATGTGTTCCCCTTTCTCCCTATCCCAGCCCACTCAGCTCCCTCTTATGGGATCAGGAGCCAATTGCTAGTACCCTCTGAGCCTCAGTTTCCTCATCTGTAAAATGAGGACTTTGCTGGGGTCTCTTCCAGCTCTAGATCTGAGTTCAATGACTAGCATTAGTAAACTGGAAACTGTTGCTGACTGGGAGGAGAGCACAAGCCCATTTGTTTTTGAGAGAGTCAATTTAATCCTTTAGACTGAGTGCAGAATGATGAAAAGCCATCGCTGGCCTGTTCTCCTGCTTAGAGGTAGCAGGACTCCAGGAGAAAGCCAAGGCACCAGCCTGGCCCCTAGGAGAGGAGACAGGAGGAGAGGCAGGAAGGCAAGGAGAAATAACCCAAGTGATTACCTAAGAAGGCTCTGCAGAGAAAGACCTACCTTTTTCTAAGAGGGTCACTGAAGCATGTTCTGAAAACACGTAACCCATGAAATTCTGAGGGGGATTAGGATGAATCGATAATGGGGGGGGCGGGAGATGAGAGGGGAGAGAATCATAGGAAGAAGCTTGTGATTTCTGGAAAGTCAACATGGGCACCAGGCACCTGAATCTCTGTGAGTCCCAGTTTGCTCATCCTCAAAGCGAGGATCTTAACAGCGCCTACCTCCCAGGATTGTTGTAAAGGTAATATTTCTAAAGCAACACACACCCGCACACCCTTATATAGTAGGAACTATATAATATATTATATAGTAGGAACTATAAATATTGATATATTTCTTTTTTCTTTTGTTGTTGTTCAGTTGAGATTGGGAAGAGGGAAAGGAGAGAAGAGAAAGGCTCGTTGCCTAAGGCTGTGGTCTCTCCATGGTCTGATCTCCAGGAGTGTACAGTGTCAGCCTGAGGATGGGGAAATGGGTTACATCTCAACTTCCCCACAATAGTGGAGGGGATGATCTCTATTCAAATGTATTTGCCCAGATCCTCCAGTATTCTCTCACTTCCTCTTCTGACCAGGCAGGCTTCTGCTCCCACCCTCCAAGCCCCTTTTGTACCCTCAGGAGAGGCTCACTGCTACCTGCAACCCACAGCCGCAGCCACACCAATATCCTTAGGAAACAGCTGCTCTTTCCCCTCACCCCAGCAGCCTTAGCCCACTCCCCAGCCCCACCTTTCCTGTTTCCTCATGGATAATCCCTCTGCCCTAGCTTTATTTTTTAGTTTGGGTGGGACATAACTCTGGGTTATACTGGATTTTTTCTCAACATTCTTAATGTAGAGGGATAGATACATAGACACATAGATATGCACGGATGGATGGATGGATAGATGATAAACAGATGGATAGATGGGAGATAGGCAACTGGTTAAATATATGATTACTAGATTAGATGGATGGATGGGTGGGTAGGTGAATAGAGAGATGGATAGATAGATAGATAGATAGATAGATAGATAGATAGATAGATAGATAGATAGATAGATAGAGGCAGATGGATAGATGATAGATGATAGGCAAATGGTTGAATATATGATTGCTAGATTAGATGAATAGATGGATGAGTAGATGGGTAGATAGAGATGATAGACAGATGGATAGATAGATTGATAGATGATGGATGGATGGATGGATGTGGGCTGTGCTAAGCACTTTTTAATTATCTCTGGGAGGTCAGTGTTGTTCTAATCTATTTTATAGATGAGAAAACTGAAGCAGACAGAGATTAAGTGACTTGACCAGAGTCACAAAGCTAATGTTTGAAGGCAAATGTCAACTCAAGGTTTCCTGACTCCAGACCCCCTGTGCAGTTACTCCCTCACAGCCCACCAAAAAAAAGCTCCTTGGGGGCAGGGATTGTTTCATTGTCTTTATATTTTGTATCAAAGGCAGTTGTTGCAAAGGATAGAGGGCATCAGAAAGTTCTGAGTTCAAATCCACCCTTAGAAACTTAGTAGTTGTATGACTCTGGGCAAGTCATTTAATCCCTGTTTGCTTCAGTTTCCTCAACTATAAAATGGGGATAATAAGAGGACCCGACTCCCAGGGTTCTTGTAAAATGAGCTACTATTTTTAAACAGTTTATTTAGCAGCCTGCCTGGCTTATTCCTTTCTCCCCCTTGTATCCTCAGCACATGACCTGCAGTAAATGCTTAATAAATATTTATTGATTTGGTCATCATTAAATCTACTGAAGCCAATAGTCTGTCAAAAATCAAACATGAAAGACAATAAAGAAGACACGCCTGTCCCTGGGCCTAGGTAACCTCCACAGGATGAGCAGCGTGAGCAGAAAAACAAATAACGCGTCCGGAGATGTAGGACTACAAGCAGTATGCTCATTCCCATAATATCACAAGGAATGCACTCCCTGGGAAAACTGGAGCAGTCTCACACACACACACACACACACACACACACACACGCACACGCACACACATGCACACACACGCACACACACATCCCCTCTCCTCCTGCAATGGGTGGGCCAGGCCTGTGAAAGCCTGGCCCCACCGCAGCTGAGGAGTGTTTGAGATTTGTAGAGGGTTCTCCTACTCGCCCAGCCCTTGGGGTCCGAGAGCCTCCTCGCCGGGCATCACCCTGCCACCTCCATCCCCCACCTCAAAGTTTCCACAAAATAACTGGAAACTTCCCAGCCTTGGGGTTCACCCATCCCCTCTCCAACATCGCCATCTAGTGGGATTCTGCAAGAATGACAGACTGCTCATATTGAGGGTGATCTGGTTAGCCCCCCATTCCTGTCTGCATTTCCCAGGACTGCAGGCTTAGAGTTGGGAGCAGGAGAAGAACATTCCAACCTCCCCTGCTCTTACTCCTGAAGAAAATGAGGTGCAGAGACAGGAAAGGGCTGGTGGGAAGCAGCAGGGCCACAAGGAAACCTTTGGCTCTATGTTCAATGTCTTTTTCTACTTATTCAGAAAGCATCTTTTAGCCCCCTGCTGCATGCCAGGCATTGTGCTGTGCATTGGTGAAAGGAAAGAAAGAAAAAGGAAGGAAGGAAGGAAGGAAGGAAGGAAGGAAGGAAGGAAGGAAGGAAGGAAGGAAGGAAGGAAGGAAGGAAGGAAGGAAGGAAGGAAGGAAGGAAACAAGGAAGGAAGGAAAGGAGGGAGAAAGGAAGGAAGGGAGGGAGGGAGGGAGGGAGGGAAGGAAGGAAGGAAGGAAGGAAGGAAGGAAGGAAGGAAGGAAGGAAGGAAGGAAGGAAGGAAGGAAGGAAGGAAGGAGGGAAGGAAGCATCTGCCAAAAAATGAAGCAAGAAAGAACAATTAAAGAGTGGGATAGGACCTTGCTCAAACTTAACCCAGATGATAAACACTGGATGTGAGATTTAAGCCCACCACTTCTTCCCTGTACCAAGAGGCCTCCCTCCACTCTCTGACTCCTATAACAAACTGTCCAGGAATAATGATAACTGATATTTGCATGGATCATTGAAGTCTCTAAAGACTCATTTGATCTTCTCAACAATCCTGTTAGCTAAGTAGTATTATTATCCTCATTTTCCAGATGAGGAACTGAGGCTCGGAGAGGATAACAGATTTGCTCAGGTTAATAACAGCAAATGTCTATGGTAGGTCTTCCTGACTTTATGTCCAACCTCTATCCATTAGATCCAACATTTACTACTTGTGTGACTTTTGGCAAGTGACTTAACCTCCATTAGCCTCAATTTCCTCATCTGTAAAATGAGGAGATAGGTGGTCTCTGAGAGCCCTGCTGGTTTCAGATCTATGGTTCCTAATACAATAGCAAGCCTATATTCACATCTGCAAAATTCCTTGAAAGGAAGAGGAAAAAGGTTGTGGGTGAGACCCCATCTAACTGGTCCTAAATCAAGAACCAGATACAGTGCCTTATTTTGGAGGAGAGAGAGAGAGAGAGAGAGAGAGAGAGAGAGAGAGAGAGAGAGAGAGAGAGAGAGAGAGAGAGGAGAGAGAGAGAGAGAAGAGGAGGAGAAAGGCAGCTGCTCTGACTGAGAATTTGTTGTTCTTGTTATTGCTGCTACTGCTGCCACTGCTGCTGTTTGTCCTTCATTCTTAAATTGCACCTTTACCTGCTGGTACTCTACCCAAAGGAATGTAGGTTGTTTTTTTTTAAATCACTGAAGCTGACAAAGAAATCTTGGGGTTTACTGGCTAGATTTCTTTGTTTGAGCACCATGCCTTAAACCCAAATCATTCTGCCTCTCTAACAATGGGACTGAGAATCTAACAAAGAAGGCAAGAACCAAACACAGCCTCCTAGCTGGGAACCAGAGAGAAATAAATGGGGAAGGTGGGAGGGAGGGAGGGAGGGAGGGAGGGAGGGAGGGAGAGAGAGAGAGAGAGAGAGAGAGAGAGAGAGAGAGAGAGAGAGAGAGAGAGAGAGAGAGAGAGAGAACCCAGAGGACCAAGACCCGGAGACCAGAAGCCAGAGATCAAGACCAAAGACTGAGGAGAGGGGAAGAAAGGGAAAGAGAAAAAAAAAGAGACTTAGAGAAAAGAAGTGAAAGGAGCTGGAGAGAAGCAGATAAGAGATGAGGAGGGAACCAACATTATTCCTGCTCTTTCTAGTCTCATCAGGACACAGTTCTTTGTCTTTGGAGTCAGAGGATCTGAGCTGAATCCTGACTCTTAGACTTCAGCATATGTGGGTCTCTGGACAAGTTACTGCCTCTCCCTGGGCATCCATAACACAAGAGGATGGGACTGGATGGGCTCTGATCTAGGATCCCATGAGCCCATGACTCTCCCTCTTGCTTGGCTACCTCAAACTGTGGCATTCAGGGCCATGTTGGAGGGGGCAGGGTGCTTTAGAAGAACAGGGTGGTCCCTTATAATTGAGAAGTCCAGTCACAGGAAGCTAACCCCCTCCCTCTAGACACAAAGAACTTTGCTGTCCCTTTTCCAAGACCAGTTCTTCTGCATGGGGCCGGGATGCAGGTGGGGACACATAGGATGGATGGATGACTCCACTGGAGGTAGCCAGGAGGTCCCACCTAAAGAGGCCAGTTGCGTTTCCTATCTGTCCACCTTTTTTGAGAGAAATGGTTTTCACTGATGTCATAGCTAGACAAACCCCAAGTGGGAGGAGGTAATAATGCTTGTGTTTTCATTTCTATCCATAGGAAAAACAGGAATTCTCAAGACACACAAAACCTTTGATATGTTCTCAGGAGGTAAGAATTCACTTTCATACAGAAATTCACATTTTCCCAAAGACTGTCTGGTTTGATCTAGGCCAGTGATGTGGGGAATAATACATTGGAACTGTGATAGCTGCTGTTTCTAGATCATTTTCTAGCTTGCGATATACTTCTTAAATGTCATTTCACTGGAGACTCCCAACAACCTTGGGAGGTAAGTATTCAAGGATTATTCCCTTTTACAAATGAAGAAACCAAAGCTTTGGGGTTAAGTGGCAAACCCAGGATCACTCAGCTAATAAATTTGATATTTTGTGGGATTTGGATGCAGATCTTCATGACTCTTAAGTTCAGAAATCTAACCACTGGGTTCCATTGCCAATTAGTGGAACAGAAATTATTTTTAATTTGCAAGAGAAGCCTTCCCCGTCCCCCTGCATGTTAGCACCTTCCCTCTGACATTAGCTCCAGTTTATCTAATCTGTCTATGTTTACTATGTTGTCTCAGTCATTAGACCGTGAATTCCTTAAGGACAGGGATACTTTTGCCTTTCTTTGTATCCCCAGAGCTTATTTAGCAAGCTTTAGCATGTAGTTGGTGCTTAATAAATGTTTATTGACTGATCTCCTGCTCAATCAGTTGGGAAGCTAAGACATGCATAGAAAGGCAACCATGGTCTAATAAGAGCGCTGATCTTGGGAGCCTGGAAGACCTGGCTTCCAAATCTTGTCTCTTACACTCACAAGTTGGGTGATACTGATAGCCAACCAATCAATAAACATTTATTAAATGCCTACTATGTGCCGGGCCTTGTGGCATTATTATAATTAGCACAGAAATGAGCATTTGCTAAATGCATTAGGGAAGCGGCAACAAAATGGTATGAAGGAAGCAAGATGGGAGAAGAGAGATCTTCCATGGATGGAGGAGGTTGGTCTAAATGAGGGTCTGATATGGGGGGGGGGGGGGGGTGGAAGGACATCAACACTCTAGTCATACCCAGTCTTTATTTCCCTGGGGGCACTGAGTGATTAATCAATTTGCCCAAGAAGACATAAGGTCAGGTTTTTTGGACTCCTCTCCACTATGACACATGGTGACAAAGCAAAATGTCCAGGCACTCAAAAGCATTATTCCTTGAGAATGAATGAATGAAAGGGCATTTATTAATCATTTACTGTATTAGCACTGTGCTATAACTAGAAAAGGCCAGAGAGTCCCTACTCTCAAGGTGCTAAAGGAAAAATCAGCTGCAGGGCAGATGGAAGGTCCCCACATGGCTTTCTATGGTTTGCTTTGTAGATTGTCTTCCCCATTAGACTGTCCTCCTTGGAGACATAGAATATCTTTTCCTCCTTGGATCCCCAGAGCTCATTACAGTGTCTGGTACATATTGATTGGCTGAAAGTTCCAGGGACCTCTGGGCAGAGAGACAGAGAAGAAGGTCATCAGAAGAAATGACGTTGTTGCCTAGAATTAGGCTGTCTCCAAAGTACTGTCCTTAGTTCTTTCTATCAGAACATTATATTAAGTTCACATCGCAACATTTGAAACTTACCCCTCCCTATATTGGAGCAAAAGACCTCCTTTCTTAATGACAGTTCTCCCAAAGAGGGAGAAATTTAGAACTCTGAGGTCTCTCTTGCGCCCTGAACCCATCTGTGGGTCCAATTTCTATTGGCTTCATCTTTCAGTTTGTCAGATTAAAGACATCAATCCAATCTGGCCTCTTCCTGGCTCCTCAGCCTGCCCATTTGTATCTGATATAATTCAACCTAATACTTATTAAACACTTACTAATGCCAGAGAATCAAATATTAAAAAAACAAAAACCCTGGCCCTGCTCACAAGGACTTTCCTATTGGGAAGAAGCAGCACATTAAACATAAAAGCACCTCCACAATCACTGAAGTAAGCACTGAGCATAACAACAAAGGAAGGAAGAGGAAGGTATTTACAGACAGCCGCCTCTCTATGAATGGAGAGGATCTGGATTCAAGGCTTGCTTTGACACATTCAGTGACTTCTGGCAAGATAGTTAATTTCCCAATATATGGACCAGCTCTTTAAGACAAGCTGCCAAATAAGCTTGGTGGAAGAAGTCTCCTAGCTAATAGTTCCCTATGTCAATAAAATCATAGATTCAGTTTTTTTAGAAAGCAAAGATTACCTGGAGAAGATTATATTCAGAAATGGAGATATATATTTAAAAAAAAACACTAAAGGTCAAGAAAGCTTCCTATAGAAGTTGACAAGGCTATAATAAACTATTAGACATCAAACTCCCTCATTCTGGCAGATGGATTTTCTGGGTAGCTGGGTAGCTGGGTATCCTCTCTTTCTTTGCCTCTTTTTCCATCATTCCATTAATAAATACAAGTTGAATTGTTGCTTTGATGGAGAGAGAAGCATAGGGCTATAGGTGCTTGTAGGAATGGCGTTTGTGACTGCGGCGTGGTCCATCGGTAAGATGGCTGCCAGAAATAAGAAAGTGCGTCCCAGCCAAGAGAACATGGTTGGCAATCGAAAGCGCCTAGCCTTCCATCTGTTAAGGCAGAAAGGTTTCTTCCCCTCCAAGCTGCTGAACTTGGCTTTGACTCTCCCAGCATCCTTCACATTCTGCATTCCCAGGTTGGCCTGGAGTTGAGGGAGAGGAGGTAGGAGGGAGCATTATGCTGCTCCCAAGGGCTGAAGAGCAACATTAATTAACCTTAGCTGGCTCCCTTCATGGGCTGTACTCAAGTTTTGCAGAACAAACACAGTCCATTGATCCTGGGGAAGAGTTCCCTGTGGACAGGAACAAAACAGTGCTGCCTGCCAAAGTTTCTTTTTCTTGCTCGTCTCTTACAAAAAAATGGCCCTGCTCTTGTTCCTCATAGGAGGGCCTGGGCACCCCCAGGAAGGACTTGTGTTATCCTTTGGACTCACCCTTTCCATCCTGGCCACCTCTGACCATTTTCAGGGGAGGAGTTCCCTTAATACAGAGAACAAACATCACTTTGTAAAGTCTGTGGACCCAGAATGATGAACCTTTTAATGTGATAACGAAGCAACTTCTGATCTGCCTGCTATGAAATTTAAGAAGACAAAATATAATAATGAACTAACATGTAGACAGCTCCTTAAGGTTTGCATGGTGCTTCATGTATGTTACCTCATTTGGCCAATGAAAGGTAGAAATGTTCATCAACGGACCATTTTTAGAAAGCCTTCAAGACCTCTAGAGTTTTCTTGATTTGGAGTCCAAGGATCTGACACTAACACTAACACTAACACTACCACCACCACACCACCACTACTACTACTACTACTACTACTACCACTACTAC
This sequence comes from Macrotis lagotis, assembly GCF_037893015.1. Lineage (NCBI taxonomy): Eukaryota > Metazoa > Chordata > Mammalia > Peramelemorphia > Peramelidae > Macrotis > Macrotis lagotis. The sequence continues at coordinate 176,108,811 of NC_133665.1, forward strand.
TACTACTACTACTACTACTACTACTACTACTATATCTATAATTTTGAGGGGGAAATGTCTCTGGGACTCAGTTTTCTCATCTGTAAAATAAGGAAGTTGGACTCCAAAACAGCATCCTAAGATCCCGTAGCAATTCTCTATAAATTAAAGATTCATTGGTTCTCCCTTGCTACCAGCCCCTTGTGACCAGATAAACTAGGTCCAACACATCTGGAAAAGTGCCCAGCTATCCTCCAGGAAGGTGTGAACTCCGAGGGAAGAAAACTTTTCACTCCAAATAGTTGGCTCTAGCATCAGAGGATTTATGTTCAAATCCTGACTTCTTATTGAACAAAATGGACTCTGAGGTTCCTTTCAAGGATTAGAGATTTGACTGTTCTCCCTTTAGATGACTGACCAACAAGGAAGCAGTGGTTGGATGGGAGAGTTGGGGATGAAATGTTTTAATATATAAATTTTTTAATTAATTGTACCTGATAGGAAAGCTATAAAGGGGTTGTGATCTTTTTTTAAAAAGTGCCTCCTTCTCCCAGAGTCAGAAGAAAATTGTTTTCAGAGTAGAACAATATTTGCTTTTGTATATACATATCTATTTGGAAACCACTTAAACTCTTTGGGCCTCAGTTTCCTCAGCTGAAAAGATTATTCTGAAAAGATCTATAGGCTTTACCTGTCAGTTGGTCAATAACATTTATTGTTATGCTTCAGACCTGGTGTTAGGCACTGGACTGCAAGGGGTCTATGATCCAAAAGAGGTCAATAAACTGCAAATCAGAAACCAACGTGCATTAGTGAAGAGTATTTCCTCACTGGAAATTGCTATGCCAATGAAATCCAAGTTCAGACCCTCCCTCGCCAAATAAAACAAAAATAAATGTACCTAGTCCTATCTTTTGTCCTGAGACTATAAAACAACATAATTCCCTCCCTCTTGGAGCTTAAAATCTAACAGTGAGATGGGGAAAACAATGGTTTGTGCAACTAATTCAATTCAATTCAACACCACTGTATCAGGTGCTTGCGATTGAGAGATTTTTAAAGTATCAAGGATATGTCCATGAACTCCAGATTTATCCTTCATTTAATTACACCACATTGATTTTGAGCAGTATTTGAAAAATAATGAATTTTGAATTCCTGCCCTCAATGGGCTTACATTCTCCTTAGTTGGGGGGAGGTGGTGAATAGACCAAGTAAGTCACTACCATTTCAAAGTGGTTTCAAGAGGCAAGAGTAAGAGAAAGCAGAATGGGATCATCCCCGGGGCTCTAAGGAAATGGGGCCGCTCTGAGCAGAGGGCATCCAGGCAGGTTGCACCTGAATGGGGGTCTGCAGGAAGAGGATGAACATTCATTCTAAGAATCAGACCAATACAAAAGATGCTTCCGTTTTAAAAAATGGCAGCTGTCATGGTGTGGGGGTGACCTGCTGCTGTCAGCCAGGGCCATCGATAAGGAAGCAAGGGGAAGGTCCCCAAACCTCCTTGGAAAAGATGAGTTTGGAGACTTTGATCATGATGGCTGCCAGTTACAGTTGCTGTGGCTTCTCCCCCTTCATGGAGGAAAGGGAGACTGGAACAAGGTAGCGAAATGTCCTGAAAGACCACAAACTTGATAAATAGAGTTCTGGAAGAGGAAGAATGATGAATCGGGGTCCAAGGCCCTCTAAGGTCCCTTACATCTCTAAGGGTCCATGATCCTACAGCCCCTCTTCTGCCCAGAGCTAGGGGAGAGCCCTGTGGTGTGACTTATCCTATTTATAAATATATATATATATATTATTATAATTCAATAATACTAAGGCACACGCTCAAGAGAATGGCCCTAGGGAGACAGGGCTTCCAGAGACATTAATGAGCAAAGCCCGATGGAGGACCATTCTCTTCTTCCTCCTTAGGAGACCTGGGAAGGTTCAGGAAAGGCTTCCTAGAAGAACCATCAGTCTCAAGTGGGAAGGAGACTTTAGAGGTTATCTAGTCTAACCCACCCTCCATTTAGCAAATGAAGAAACTGAGGTCCAAGGTCACCCTGACAAGTAAATCCTAGAGTCAGGATTTTATTTTTTTATTTTTATTTAAAGTAATGGGGTTAAGTGACTTGCCCAAGGTCACACAGCAAGGTAAGTGTCTGAGGTCGAACTTGAACTTAGGTCCCCCTAACTCTGGGGCCGGTGCTCTATCCACTGTGCCACCTAGCTGCCCCCTTAGAGTCAGGATTTTAACCTGGATCATCTGATCCAATGCTCTTTGTACTATCCCCAGCCTGTTTGGTTTGCTTAGTAAACTAGGGAAAGAAATGAAGAGGTCCATGCCAGAAGACTGTTGTGAGGGAAACAAAAACAGGTTGCTTTCCTTCATAAGACCCTAGAATGGAAAGTTGCAGATTTTTCTGCCAGTTAAGGGTAGAGAGAAGAATTCCCAGAGATAGGGAAGGAATGTGTGTCTAACTTCTAGCTTGATGTGTGTTTGTGTGTGTGTGTTTTCCTCCAACAGACATTAACCTTTTAATGGAATTTCTAAAAGAAATTCCAGAGAGCGCCCTGGTACTGGTGGCATCATTTGATGACCCGGCCACAAAGTAAGTACAGAATCACTCAGTATCCCACTAGATTATCCTTTCCAAAATGGGTCCTCCTTTTGAGTCCTCCTTGGTTCCCCTTTGGGGCTGTGCCCATAAAGCATACTGCTTTGCTGCTTCCTCCCCTTCTTTTCTTTTTCTTTTTTTGCAAGGCAATGGGGTTAAGTGACTTGCCCAAGGTCACACAATTGTCTGAGACTGGATTTGAAGTCAGATGCTCCTGACTCCAGGGCCAGTGCTCTATTTAGCTCCCTCCTTCCTTCCTTCCTTTTCCTTCCCCTTTCCTTCCTCTCCTTCCCTCCCTTCCCTTTCCCTACCTCCTTCTCTTTCTCTCCTGTTCCCTTCCTTGCCCTTCTCTCTCCTCCCCTCCCCTTGCTCCCTTCCCTTTTTCTCCTTTACCCTTTCCTCTCCTCCCTTTCCCTTCCCTACACTTTACCTCCCTTTCCCTTTTCTTCTTTTTCCTCTCCTCCCTTCCTCCCTGGCTCTCCCTTCTCCACCTTCCTTGAGTCTCAGACAAATCCTCAGGATCTATTTCTTATGACAGAGGGCAGGTGGTAACTATGCTTCATTGCAGGGACTGGGGAGGATTTTCAAGTGGAGAGGGGTTCTTGAGGCCATCCTTAGCACAGTTGTGTTCTATCTGGAGACACAGAATCACCTGTCCCAGGTGATGACGAGTTCTATTATATTCTCTTTCAACTTTTCAGACTAAACCCAGAAGCTCGAAAATTACTCTCTGACTTAGGAAGTGCTTATGCTGCAGAACTTGGTTTCCGTGACAGCTGGGTCTTCTTGGGTGCCAAAGACATCAAGGAAAAAAGTCCCTTTGAAGAGGTACCATCCCAAATAGTTTGTATGAGACTTCCTGGGAGGCAGGAGCTGCTAGAACAGACAAGCAGGATGGGGCAGAGGGAAGAACCCCTGGAGTCAGGGGTTCTTGGTTTAAATCCTACCCCTAAGCTTACAATCTGTGTGACCTTGGGCAAGACTCTTAACCATTCTGTGCCTCAATTTTCTCATCTGTAATATAAGGTGGCTGATTAGATGATCTTCAAGGTCCCTTCAAGTTTCATTTTTTGTAGCTCTGTGAACCTTAATAGTTAAATTACAAAGGAACCCAAAGTAGATGACCTGAATCTTGCATTTATACTGGATCCCCAAGAAGTTGTTTCAAATTCATATAGAAATAGATATATGAAGACATAAAAACCACAAATTAACATTATCTATGTTACATCATATTTTATAATTTTGCTGAAAACTTTCCACAGTACCTTCCAATTCAATCCAGTCAGGTTTGACACCTCTGATCAAGCGTTTTCATCTTAAAAACCTTGGATAAGGGATAGGTCATGAGAGAAAATAATGTGTAGTTAATGCCTGGAGCCAGGAGGAACAGTTGGGAAACTCAATGGAGACCTGTCTGCAGAACTGTTGCTTGTTACTTTAACCAACACCAGTCTCCTTATTCACGGGCAAGCATAGGAATATCAGTCAGATAATGAGCATTTATGAGACACCACATCTCAGACTTGTATGAAGTTTCAGACTGTGCAATGGCCTCTTTTAAAATAGAATTCAAGAGCGGCTAGGTGGTGCAGTAGATAGAGCACTGGCCCTGGAGTCAGGAGTACCTGAGTTCAAATCCGGCCTCAGACACCTAATAATTACCTAGCCATGTGGCCTTGGGCAAGCCACTTAACCCCATTGCCTTGAAAAATCAAAAAATAAAATAAAATAGAATTCAAACCTGCCTGTGAGCTTTAAACAAATTATGTTATTCAGTGACAGACCTAGGACTCACCCCTTAAATCATAGAAAGATGGTAACCCGGTGCATTGGTGGGGGTATTGCCGATTGAAGATTAATTGTTAAACAAACAAAAGAATAACATTCAAGAATTTAGACAGAAGCTTAGTAAATGAACTTCTTCCTTGATTTTTGCTCCTCACATTGGCCTCTTACCCCCCCTTCCCCAGTCCTCCACCAGAACTGGACTTTGGTATTGCCCTCTAAGGTCTAAGTTTCTGCCAGTCGCAAATGTATTTCTGAGTGAAATGTTAGAGATTTCTGGGTCAGCTCTCCAAATGCTGGCCTTCTCAATAGAAATCTTGTCTGTGGGCAATTTGGTCATTTCCATGAAATTGTTCCTCTGACTGGGGCTGACCTTACTTGGAAGTAAAGTAGGCAGTGCCTCTTTAATTAAGGGGTTCATCTTGGACCCTAAAATCTTTCCCACGGTAGAGCAGTATTAAATGTATATATTAAATTTTCCCTTTGACTGATAGCATTAAAGACTCCTGTTGAAATGGAAATCTATCATCTGGGAGGGGTGAATCACTCAGACATTAGCACCAAAGTGAATTAGTTTGTGGCTTAATCACAATCACTTAGCAAGACCCCCAAGGAGGGCGGATGAGAAAATGAGTCAGTTTTAATGGAGGGACCAGAGAATAATGAAGGGAGCAGGAGGGGCACTGGGAATTCAGAGTTTGATGGCAAAGGTGCTAGAAGAATGAGGTGCTAAAAATAATTAGAATTTATATAGCACACTAGGGGTTGTAAAGTGTTTTCATCTATTATCCCATTTGTTCTTCATAATAACCCTAGAAAGTAGGTATATAACCTTGATTTTACAGATGGGGAAACTGAGGCCAGGGGAGGAATTAAAGGAATTTGTCCAAAGTCATATAGTTAGTGATTGTCTCAGCTGGGGTTTGAACACTAATCTCCCCACTCCAGGTCCTGCCCTATTTGCTGTGCCCAATACCTACCAAGAAAATGTATGTGAAGGCATTTTCAAAAATAAATCAGGTTTTTTTTAACCTGTGTGACCTTGGCCAAGACACTGGCTCGCTGAGTCTACATTTCCTCCTCTATAAACCAAAAGGTTGAAATTCAGTGGCCTCTGAGGTACTTTCTGGCTCTGTCTATGATCCTAAGTTGAAGAAAAAATGTAAACAGCTTGTCATAAGCAGAATGGGCAGCAGATGGGGCAGTGGATAGAGCCCTGGGACTGCAATCAGGAAATCCTGAATTCAAATTTAGCTTCAGATATGAATTAGATGGATGTCCCTTCCTCAACTATAAAATGACAACCAAGGCTGCTACAGGGATAGAATGAGATGATATTTGTAAAATATAATTTGACACATAGCAGGTTCCATATAAATGCTAATAATTATTCAAATTTCCCTCAGATAGCATCACATCACAGTTTCTCCATCTCTTCACAGTACTTAAAGAACATTCCAGAGCAGAACAAATATGAGGGCTGGCCAGAAGCACTGAAGATAGAGGGCTGCGTCCCCCGCAAGATGATATAGGGCCATCATGAGAGCTCAGGGTCTCCAGACAAAGTCTCCTTCCTCAAGAAGCTATGGGCTGCCTCAAAGAAGAAACCAGGTATGGGGCAGCCAGAGGATGCAAGCCCCCTAGCTTGGAAGATCAGGGGAGAATAAAAACAACCATGTTGAAAAGATTTTTCTAGTTGATAATCAGAAGCATCTCAGATGCTTTTCCCCCTGCCTCAATGATACCAACCATTGTTCAGGGTCTCAAGCCTCACCCCTCTGTGAGAGGAATTAGAAACTGAAACACATTCATGATTCTGGTGCCTACTGAAGTTTCCATTGGACAGGAGGCTTGTTGTCTTCAAATCAAATAGGACTGGTGCAAAATTCAATTCTATTTTATTAGAAATGTGACTTCGTACCACTTGTATAATCCTGTGTCTTGTCTTCTTTGGGGGGGGGGGGTGAGAATACTTTTGGACAGATGTCTTTGGTTTTCATTTTTTCTAGGCCTAGAGTTTACTCAAAGTGACTGAAAAATCTTGATCTGAATCATTCATTTGTACAGGACTGTCATTAGCCCATTTTTTGGATGGGTACAGAGCTAGGAACTCTCCTGCCTGTTTTGTTTTGTGTTTGGTAACTTTTTGTTTGTTTGTGACCAGATGTCTCCATCTTGCCCAGTTGGACCCAGTTGGGTCCAGTTGGCCCATCCCATGATACATCAAAGTGTAGATTTGACCTGCCATAGTTCATTCCTTATGAAGCCCCTATCTAGGCCTCACCATATTAGTGCCAGACTAGTTCGGCCTTACTGTACCTCAAAACGCCTGAAAGTTCAAGGAATCCACTTATCTTAGCCTTCCACAGTGGCAGGGCCCACAGGAATATTCTTAGCCAACACCAAGCACATAAGGATTTACAAGCCTGTTCACCCTAACCAAAAAATCAAAGATTTTCACACTCCTCTCTTTTCCTTCCTTTTTCTCTGCATTTCTCATTCTTTGTTTTGAGGCAGAGTTATAATAGAGAGAAGTCAAGACCTTTTCCCTACTTGCCATGACTCTGAAGTACTCTAGGGAAGCCTCAATGGCCCAATGTAGAGGACAAATCTGAAGAGATGAATTCCATGGAAAGAAGGAATAAATGAATAAAATTAAAATGATTGTTTTTTATCATTTACTAGATGCTAAGCAAGTAAATAGAAATACAAAAAGTGAGACAAGCATAATATTATAGAGATAGTTGGGACCTTAGACATCATGAAGTCCAACTTCATTTTACAGATGAGGAAACTAAAATCTAAGGAGGAGTGAAGTAACTTTCCCAAGATCAAGTTAGGGATAGGCAGGTGAGAGGTGGAATTTGAATCCAACCCTGATCCCAAAGAGAGGAACATTTAAGGGAGCTGTAACTGTGGACACAAACTATTTGCAAATAAAGCTTTCCTTTTTTTGGATTCTTAAAAAGTATTTATTTCCCAAATATGATATGTCAAAGTACAAATGAAAGATTCGTTAGAACAACCTTCCTTATTAAATAGCCACTTTTATTTGTGACTTCACTTAAGTGTAATAGCTTTTTTTTAACAAAAGAAAGATTTTATTTATTTTGAATTTTACAATTTTTCCCCTTATCTTATTTCCCTCCTCCCACCCCCCACAGAAGGAAGTCTGTTAGTCTTTACATCGTTTCCATGGTATACATTGATCTAAGTTGAATGTGATGAGAGAGAAATCATATCCTTAAGGTAGAAAAATAAAGTATAAGAGATAGCAAAATGACATAAAAAGATAATGGGATTTTTTTAAAATTAAAGGTAATAGTCCCTGGTCTGTGTTCAAACTCCACAATTCTTTCTCTGGATGCAGATAGTATTCTCCATTGCTGACAGCCCCAAATTGTCCCTGATTGTGGCACTGATGGAATGAGCAAGTCTATTAAGATTGATCATCACCCCCAGCAAATAAAACTTTTCAACCTTGACCTCAGGTATCTCTTTTCCATTCAAATGTCAGTAATTGAATAAGATTTGATTCAGTTCAATAAGTATTTATTAAATGTTTGCTATGTACAAAGAGAGACAACCAGAAAGATTTGGGTTCAAGACTTGTCTCTGACCCCTCCTTGCTATGTGACCACAGGCTGGTTTTGCTTCTTGGGGCTCTAAGCAACTCTTTTAATACTTTTAAGTTGAAGAGAAGGTACCAACAAGCATCAGGAGGGGTTTTTCTCACCCAATAGTTCCCTACCCCACGGAAATCACCAGACCAGTCCCCATCTCCTGTTCCCATTTTCAAGACTCAGCTTCCTAAGGGAAAGGACACAATTTCAGCTGGACGGAGCACAGATTTATCCTTCCAGATCAAAAGCCACTAATGAATAATTCAACAAAAACAAATCTATATTTGCATTATGTGAGGCATTGTCCCTACCCTCAAGGAGCTTAGATTCCACTGAGGGAGAATACCACATCTGGTATGTTATGTTCAGAAGAATGATGAATTCAATACTTTTTTTTTAAAAGGGAGGGGGGAATGAAAAGCTTAAGAACCTGGAATCCATGCTGTTCCTGGCTTAAGTTTAGGTCTTGGGTACTCATAGCACCCTGCCTGTGGTTGTCTCTCTTCCTTCATTGTCACAGATACCTCTCTTCCCTTGAGCATTTACCATGCTGTTGGATTTGTCAGTTTGGGTTCGTGGGAATGACCACTGCAAGAATTCAGGGACCACTGACCAAGTCATCTACCATACTCAGTAGAATGCCTCTTTTGTAAACAAGTTCAGAAGCAAAAATCCACTTACCTTTAGGGAAATAGATGTAGCAGAGGTCCTCAGTCTCATCCATAGGAGAGTCCCCATCAGAGAGGAAATCCTACATTTTGGGCAGCACTTCAAGTAGTGGACAAATAGTGGAGAGTTAGATAAAAAAGACCACAAAGTCCAACATGGCTGCCCAATGGGTCAGGTCAGACTGTCCTCAGGCAATACCAGAAAAAGGACAAAAGGATGGAAAGGATCAACACTGGACCCAGAACAGAAGGACTCAATGACGCCATTTCCTTATTTGGTTGTGGGTTTGTTTGTTTATATCTTTGTTTATATGTTGGGGGAAGAGTATACTTTGAGATTCAAATTCTTGAGACTTGGATTTTCTCTCAGTAATGAGTCCAAGAGAATGTTCTCGGGGGAGCTTTATTATCTGGTTTGATGGGGAGAGAACCATGAAGAGAAATGATTTACAGCCTCTGCCTTTTATTTCCCAAACGTGAAAGAGAAATGTGTATTGTCAAGAACTCTACCTGGGAGGAAGAGATTATGTTCTGACAGAAACACAATTTTCTTTCTTTCATCTTCCCAATTCTGGAATGAACAGCATAAGTCAAGCTAAATGTCCTTATAGACATGATTATTTGAGGGAGAGGGCACCATCCACTGGAGGATCTGTATGAAAGAGGATCTCTGAGCCTCAGTTTCCTCAAGGGTAAACTGAGGATAACAATAGCAGCTGCCTCATAGAGTTGCTTTGAGGACCAAATAAGATGTCTATAATATATCTACTTACAGCTATATTAGAGTGCCTGGTCCATAGGTGTTGTGGTTCAGTCATGACTGACATGACAAGAACAGAAACTTCCCCTGCTTTCAAGGAGTCTGAGCTTCCGTGTTAATAGAGGGCAACAGCGCATATGAGAGTGGAGTATGCCACCAATGGGTACGTTGGACAGCTCCCCAGGTGACAGCTGGATCCATAAGGGAGTGAATTGACACAATAGTAATAGCAAAATTGATTTGTTTAAGGTTTCAGAAATGGGAATCTGGACTGCAGGAAATCAGGTAGGGTGGAGGAAGAGAATAAAGGGAAGCATGACTGGCACTGCCTATGATACTGAGGCGGGGAGACCCTCCCCAGGCCAGGGTTCAGTTCATTAACTGGTACAGATTTCACATTTAATCAGAGAAAGTTGTACATAATAGATTTGCAGTTTCCTGTGTAATCATCTTCTTTTCTTTTCTTACTGTTATAAAATTTTGTGTTTAAATTCTTAGGTTTGAAATGAAATAAATTTTAAAAGAAAAAAATAGATGTTTATTGATTGATGGATGATCAATCAGCAGACTCAGACTGGGAATTTTGGATCTGAAAAGATTATGGTCTGTCTAGCAAGCCCAAGCCCTACTGTGGGAAGATGGTCAGGCCACCTGCCCACTAAAAGTATTTGCCACAGTAAGGGGGTATGAAGGGAAGGCCAAATAGAGCCACTTAAATACCAACAGGTATGGTGCCTCAACCTAGCCTGTCTGTGCATTCACCAGAGTTCCATTCCCTAGAGGAAAATAGATAGAGAAAGTGAAGAAGTCTTCCAAGAAATTGTCATTTAAGGTCCGATCAGTAGGTGGAGTCCAAGATCAAGTGGGAAGAGAATGGACAGTGAAACAAACTCAATTGGGAAGAGAATGGACAGTGAAACAAACTCCAGTTTGAATATTCTGGTTAACCGAGAGCAAAAACCTATCCTTGCTGGTCAAACCATGTTTGATGTAACTACATATTCCTTTGATGATTACTCTGTTGGGAGCAAGGACACCTGGGTCCCTTATCTCAGCTCTCCTACTGAATAGCTATAGGTCTCTGGGTAAGCAAGGATGCCTCTCGGGCAAGTACCTTTACCTTTGTCCAATGAGGGAACCAGATTAAGGCACGGTCCCCAGCAACACCAGATGATTACCTATCTCTTTCCCCTCAACCCCACCTCTCTTCCAGACTTCTCTATCTCTGTTGAAAGCACCCCCATTCTTCCAGTCACCCCGATTCCTCAATATCTGTTGCCATACATATCTATGCTAAATCTTGCTGGTGACCCCGAGCTCTTACTGATGAGTTCTTAACCTTTTCTTTTCTGGAACCAAGCCGCCATGCTTCTTCAAGATTGTTTCCTAACCAACCACCCCATGCCCTCTCCTCTGCCTTTGCCCCCTGCCATTTTTAGGTGGTTTCCCCATCAGAATCTAAATTCCTTGAGAAAGTAGATATTATCATGCTTTTACATTTGCATCCCCCCAACACTTAGCACCTATCTGGGACACAGTTAGATGTTAATAAATGCTCTTTCATTATCTCACTCATGCTTTCATCCTTCATGAACCTGCCCATAGCCACCACCTTAGCTCAGGCCCTTATCATCTCTTAACTTGACTATTTCAATGGTTTCCTCATTGGTCTCCTTACTTCAAACTCTCCCACTCCAGCCTTCCCTCCACCATCAGCTGCCCAATGATTTTCCTTAAGGAGGGATTTGATCAACTCATGGCCACTTAATCATTTCCAGTGATTCCTTCTTGGCCCTAGAATAAAATGGACTTCACAACCTGGCTTCAAACTGGCTTTTTCACAATCTATGGTCCATTCAAAATAGTCTTTACTATATAGAGCTCTATCTCCCATTTCTGTGTCTTTACCTTGCCCCACCTTTCCATTTCCTCCCCTCTTTCCATAAACTGCCAGTACCACCCCCCCTTAAACTCCCTGGTGTTTATTCTATCTACACTGTAGCTTCTGTATATATGTGCATGTAGACTCCCCAACATAAAAACATGGAGTCTCCACTGAGATCTCTTCTTATTTATGGCCATCCCATTTCCTTTCTGGCCTTCCTGTAGCTGGTTTCTCTTGCCCTTCCTACTCCATCCCTTGGTCCCTCAAGGGTAGGGCATTTCAAAGTGAGTTAGTTTAATCAATAATCTCATTATTAATAGAGAGGGGAGAGAAAGGAGCTATAGGAGGTCCTCAGAGACCTTCTCAGAGACCCCAGGCCACACCCATGCATTTTCAAAAGAGTCTCCAGAAAACAACAAATCACCCAAGCCAAACTCCTTCATTACAAGATTCCAAAACCTCAATTATAAAATAAGGGGGTTAGGCAAGGCAAATCCTAAGGTCCTTTCCCCTCTGGAATTCTGCATCTCTATACAATACATTACCTTAACATATAATCTGAAACTGCTAAAGTCAAATAAAACCTCTCTGGCACAGTTTAAAGTGTAAATTTGGTTCAAATGGGAAAAGACATTGATAAGACAGAGAGGCATAGAGAAGCAGGGGGGAGACAGACAGATCGCCACAAAGACATAGGTGGAAGAGAGAGAAAAAGAGAGGAGAGAAGGGAAGTGAGAAGAGAAAGAATAGAGGAGAGGAAGGAATGAGAGGGGGGAGAGAGAGAGAGAAAAGGAAAGGAGAGAGAGAAAGGAGAGAAACAAAGAGAGAGAGAGAGAGCACACTACAGAAACATGAGTTACCAGGGTCATCATTATTTTTATGCCAATGAAGAACAAAGAGTTGTTCAGGAGGTTAAGTTAGGAGATAAGCCATAACTCAAATCTGGACTCCAAATCCTGGGGTCTTCATGGTTCTCACTTCCCATTCAGTCATCCAACAGGTTACCATCTTCCCAGATACCAACATCATAGGACTCTCCTAGCCTAACTCTTGTCCTTACTCTGAGAAAAATGCTGAAATCAATACTACCATTGCTACTAGAAAAGAAATGGCAATAGGTCACCCTAGGATAGCCATCCCCATAATGATGACACATCATCTCTAAGACTACTAAGACCAAAAGTCTCTTCCTTGTCACCATTGACCTATGTGTTAGCACCTCATTAGAATGTAAACTCCTGGAAGGCAAGGATTTTTTTAAAATCTTTGACTTTGTTATTCCAAGTACATGGTATTAGACCCCATAGAGAGTCATTTCACTGTTATGGGGAATTTCTGATAAGGCAAGTGCCTCCTTCATGTTCATGACCTCTGCAATTATAGTCTTAGACTCTAAGACTTTCTAAGACCTAGAGCTGCCTGGAGGCACGGAGAGACTAAGTAATATTCCCAAGGTCACACAGCCAATAGGAGTCAACAGTGCAACCTGAATCTAGGTCTTCCTGAAATCAGCAGGAGATTAATAAATGTTTATTGAGCTGTAGATTTATTAACAAATCTTTGCCTGGGTAAGGAAATTCTAAAGGTAGCTAGATGGCACAGTGGATAATACACTGGCCTTGGAGTCAGGAGGACAGGTCACTAGCTGTGTGACCTTGGACAAGTCACTTAACCTTGATTGCCTTAAATCCAGGGGTCATCTGTAGTTGTCCTGATTCATATCTGGCCCCTGGATCCAGATGGCTCTGGAGGAGAAAATGAGAATGGTAACTTGATATAGCACCCACTCACTCAAACCTAATTCGTGCTTGTCATGGCATCACCTCCCCGATGTCATGTTCTTCTTCGAGAATGAAGCACAAAACATTCATTCTAGGAGAAATGATGTGGAAAATCCAGTTCAACAAATAGGCCTCTACTATGTATGAGATGATGTCCTAGACTTTGATGGAGAAAAATGAGCCCCATAGAAGGAACAAAGTATGTGCATGGAAGAAGGATTACTCTTGATCTGTCTGGCCCCAGAAGGGCAGAAAAATAGAAGCATGAAATGGAAGTTGGAACTTTCCAAAAGTGGAATGAGCTGCCTCAGGATGTAGCAAGCCTGCTCTTTGTGAGGGGTCTACAGGCAAACTCTAAATGAACATTTATTACCAAGGGCTCCTATCCATCTAGGAGAGGTCTGGATGGCCACTGGGCCCCTTCTAACCCTGAAGACCATGATTTTCTGTGCAATGCATTGTGGGAGCTCCCTATGGGCTTCTGCAGAAGGATAAAACATGGTTCTTGCATACATCTGCTACCATCATAGAAGGGGCCCTGGGAATTGGGTTGTACACTGGTTCTCCCCATCAGCTAATGACATTTGCCTCTTTCAGAACTGCAAAGACAACTGGTTAGTGGAGGGTTCCAGTTAATCAAGGTTGGTGCCTGATAGAAAGAGTATTAGATACGGAATCAACAGACAGATTTCAATGAGACCTTGGTCACTTATTTCCTGTGTGATCTTGGACAAGTTGCTTCGTTTTGATGGTGCAATGGCTAGGGCTTTGGTCCCGGAGTCAGAAAGATCTGAGTTCAATTGCATCCTGGGTCATTTACTAGCTGTGTGATTCTTGGGTCAGTCATTTTAACTTCTGTCTGACTCTATTTCCTTCAACTGTAAAAGGGAGATAATCATAACATACTGGGGATTGTTGTGAAGATACAAAGAGACAATATTTATAAAGCATTATATAAATGCTAACTTTTGTTATTATTCACCTCTCTGGGATTTAGCAATAAAATGGTTGAACTTAATTCTGTCCTCTAAAGTCGGTTCTTAATCTGGCTACTTGGCATAAGAGGGCAGATTCTAGGCCTTTCTTGAACTCAGAGACCAAGTGATTTATAAATGCAAAAATTCAAAAGTCTCTCTTCCTAATCTGCCTTCCCCAATTTAGGCCAAGGCCACAATTAGAAGAGATCTGCAAAGGGCTTTGATCCTCCCCATCAACATATGGTATTTTTATGGCTATTGCTGAGACATCATCATAACCATCACCATCACCATTCTCATTATCATTATCATTCAAGGAAAACAGAAGCTTGTGTCCAAAATGAATCACCATAAACTGAAGTGGGGGAAGGGGAACACAGTTGGGATGAAAGGAAGGCTTTTGGAAACCAGGAGTTTTACTCCAATAAAAGTATCTCTTCCCTCTCTCTTGCTATCTCTTTTTATCTTCTACATAGGACATTCATTGCAACTTGGAGTCAAGAAATTCAGGATTCAAATCCTGCCTAAAGCTTAGCATATCTTCTGGGTCATAGAAGGCATTTAAGAACTGCTAGTAACTCAGACACTTACTAGTTAGATGACCTTGAGCATATGACTTCAACTCCCTGTGCCTCAGTTCCCTCATCTGTAAGAGGAAGAGGTTGGACTCCATGACCTGTAAAATCCCTTCTAGGAGAAATAATTTCCCAACTTCTACTACCACAACAAATAGGAAGAAGAAGACTTAGCTTCTTCCAGAGACTTTGCATGCACTTCAAGGATAACTTTGGCTGTATCAATTTCCAGGCATGTCCAACTCTTTTTGACCCCACTTGGAGCTTTTGGGGGGAAGAAAGTGGAATGTTTTGCCATTTTCTTCTCCAGTTTATTTTACAGATGAGGCAAACAGGGAGTCACACAACAAATGTCTGAGATGGGATTTGAACTCACCAAGCTGAGCCTTCCTGACTTCAGTTCTGTTCCCTACCTGCCCATATCCTAACATTCTGAGCCTAGTCTTTAGACTATAAAATTCTCTTTGCCTCAGAGTAAGAGACTTGGGGGTGTACAATATGCTCAAGCAGATAGAAGACCGACATCCAGTTTAGTCACACCCAAGCTTAGAAGTGAGCTCGGCATCACGGAAGACCTAAATCTGGTTATTTTCATTTCAAACTGTTTTTTCCTGGAGCTATCTCTCAGCTTCAGTCTCTGGGAAGGTCAGAGCTTTTCTAGCTTCAAGCTAGAATGTGAATAGGGTGATATTTCCCCTCTGCCATTCCTTTCAACTGTAAGAGTCTGTGAGATTTTAATTCTATTAGACTCTGAGTTCCTTGAAAGCCAATGTTTTTTGCCTTTCTTTGAATTCCTCCAAGTATTTTTGTTGACTGAATATCTATAAGTAACACAGAAGATTCCAGTCTCCATGGATAGAAGGCATTTCCTCACTTCAGAGTGCCCTAGAAATTTCAATGAAATTCTGTGTCTACTCCTTATTTCTACCCAATCTGTGTAGCAGAGTGCCTGTATACAATAGGTGCTTAATGAATGTTTGTTGACTATCTGAAATCGTCAAAATTATATCCCTATCACCAAGATGTATGCTTAAATGTTCCCTTGACTCTTGTAACAGAACTGAATGTGGTACAATATGTACATGAAGGCGGTCTGATAAGGTCAAAGGACCCAGATGCAGATCTTTAGATTTTTCCTACCCATGTAACGCTGCAACTTTGCTGGGCTTCACTTTCCTAATCTATAAAATGGGCACATTGGAATGGTCTGATCACCTTGGAAGTTCCATCCAGTTCTAGAACTATAGTGCTCTATGACTATCTTGTTTCTGACTTTATATTCCCAGGACCTCCCAGGACTGTACATCAACTCTGTAAGACCCCAAGTTAGAAAGAGTTGGCTCACAGTTCTATGAGAAGTCCGCCCAGCAATGCAATCCAGGATCCAGCAATGGGTCTGTACACCTGGATTTTCCAAGATATGGAACCCAGGTCAGAGTCTCCACATACTTTTCCTGCCCCCTCCCTCCCAATCCAATGATCCCTTGTGTGTCCAGCTGTTCAAACTCTGTGTAAGAATAGACTTTGTCCTTCCTCCTAAGAGCATCCCAGAAGCCTAGATTTAGAGTTGGAATGAATCTCAAAGGCCATCTAATCCAAACCCTTTATTTTCTAAATGGAGAAAAGTAAGACTTAGAAATGTTAAATAAATGGTCCAAAGTCAGTAGCAGTGCCAAGACTAAAATCTCCATGTCTATAATCCTAGCTGAATGGTCATTTTAGGAGAGAGAATGCCAAGAAAGAAGACGTCCTGGCTCAGCAAGCCTGGGTTCAAATCTCCCCTCTGCCACATATTCCCTATGTGACCTTAAATAAGATATTTCCCATCCCTGGGCCTCAGTTTCCTCATCTTTAAAAAAAGGGGGGTTGGACTGAAATTCCCTTTATCCCAAATCTATGAAGAATGAGATTCTCTGTTTCAATGCATTAGACATGGAGGGGGAAAAAATTACAAAACAATTTGCAAAGAAATTAACTCTGGCTCAGTGAGACCAGGTTAAGAAAGTCAGGAAAAGTTTTCTAGGGGAGAGGAAGAACATATAAGAATTAGAGGATAGTAAATAGAGCACCAGCCCTGGAGTTAGGAGGCTCTAAGTTCAAATCCGACCTCAGACACTTACTAATTACTTAGCTGTGTGACCTTGGGCAAGTCACTTAACCCTATTGCCTTGCCAAAAAAAAAAGAATTAGAGGAGAGGAGATTCAGAGCATCCAAAGGACAGTGCAAAGACAGCCTCACAAGCAAATAAGTCCCATTCAGAACATGGCAAGCAGGTTTCCTAAGGCTGGAGCAGCTGGGGAGGGCTGGGCCATGCTCAGGAGGGTGTGATAAGGGCGGGCTAGTTGAGAACACTGGGCAAAGGACTGAGGGTTTGGCAGGACTGAATAGAAGGGATTTATAAAGAATGAATCTTGTCCTTTCTGGTCTCCAGTGCTCCACCCCCATTGCCCTTTGAATTAATGATTAGAGATGCATTAGGTTTCTACACTCTGAGAACTCCAGGCCCTGGACAGTCTTAAAGGATCCATTATTAATGAGGCCTTCTTGACTGGGCCTTGCATTCCTGAGCCTGTGATGCTGCCCAGGCTCCCTTAAGCAGTCCCTCCTCCTCTTCCTCCTCCTCCTCCTCCTCCCTTCCCAAGAGAGCGGGTTCCCTGTGGGAGCACCCCCCCAGCATGTTATGTAACCTCATTGTTCAGGATGATGTCTGCTGGGCAGTGACAAGGCCGCCCATAAGTCTGTCAGCTGGCAGCCTCTGAGGTCACCGGCCAACAGCCTCCGAGCTTAGTGGTTCCCTCAGGTACTCATTCTTGGATTTTTCTAAGACCAGAGAAACAAGTGCTAACAATCCCCAACCCCCCAGGAATGCTGGGTTGGGCCTGAACCGAGACATTCCAGAAGCCAGAAATCGGCTCAGGGTCCGAGGCCACTGGGGGGATTTCTTCTCAGGCTGGCCAAGCCGCCTCTGGCATCCCACTTTGTCAAAGGTAATTATCATTAAATCCCTTTGCAGACCAGGAGATGAACTTAAGGTTAGAGCATCTCTGAAGCTGTCTCTGTGCTGAGCCAAGGCTGAGCCCCATTGGAAGGCAGCCCAAGGGAGAGGAAGATGAGTTGGTGTTCCGTGATCATCTCAATCAAAGGAAAAGTTTCTGCTCATCTCCAATAAGAACCAGCCAGTCCCAGGACCTGGTTCTTCTGGCCGTGGATACAGTCTCTGCCTCCCCCAGGCTCCAGGGGACCCAAGCTGCCTCAAGCAAGAGGCCCTATCCTGAGCCCCCTTCCTCCTACAGAAGGAAAAGCCTGGGGGGTACAGCAGTGCCTGGGAGAGCTGGCTCCCATGCCATGGGAGCAACACATGGGAAAAAGGTAGGCAGCCTACCCTCTCTTATCTCCCCACTCCCCCACACCCCAACGGTGTGTCATTGAAACCATCGATGAGCTAGAATCCGTGACTCTGGGTCAGTCATTTCTTTTCACCAGCTTTCTCCTTTGTAAAGTGAAGGGTGGAACCAGAGGATTTCTGAATCCTAGGAATGCCAGTATTTTGTTGGGTACAAATGATTTCTTTGGTCTTCAGATGAACACTCCCTCCAATCTGGCAGTATTTATTGAGGGCAGGTGAGTCAGGGACATATTACAAAAGACCCTGTGATCTCACAGGTGGAGGGGGGATGTTGGCTTTGAGGACACAGCATCAGGGAGACCTTGGTTCAAATCCCTCCTCAGACACTTACCAGCTCGGGACCTGAGAAAGCCATTTACTATCTGAGGCTCAGTTTCCACCTCTATAAAATGTGGCTCCTAATTAGAGGATCCAATGAGATAACTTATTTAAGGCACTTCTGCAAACCTTCAGGTCCTCTATAAATGTCAGCTATGGCCAGCATGTGCTAAAGGTTCAGGTGCTTTTTTTCCTTCTCTTAGCAGGATGCTATAGTAGATAAAGAGTGGCAGACTTCTAGTTCTAATCTGATTCAGATACTCCCTAGTTGGAGGGCAAATCATTTGGCTGCTTTCTGCCTCAGTGTCCTCATCTGTAAGATGGGGGTGATAGTAACATGTACCTCAGGGGATTGTGCAAAGATCAAATGAGATAACCAGCGTGAAGTACTTTGTGAATCTTTAGAGCACCCTGCAAATGCTCGCTCCAACCCAGATACATTGCAGTTGTGCCATCTGGTGGGGGGGGGTAGAGAGGATTGATAAGAGGGCAGTAGGGTCAGTGGGTCAGGATGCTGTCCGGAGTCAGAGATTTCCTCTGCTTGGGTGGATGAATGGATAGATGGGATGGATGGATGGATGGATGGAAAGAGAGAAAGAGAGAGAGAGAGAGAGAGAGAGAGAGAGAGAGAGAGAGAGAGAGAGAATAGAAAGAAAAATAGATAGATGATAGAAAGATAGAAAGAAAGAAGGAAAGAAAGAAAGAAAGAAAGAAAGAAAGAAAGAAAGAAAGAAAGAAAGAAAGATAGATAGATAGATGATAGATAGTGATGGATGGATGGTAGATAGAAAGAAAAGAAAGAAAAAGAAAGAAAGAAAGAAAGAAAGAAAGAAAGAAAGAAAGAAAGAAAGGTAGGAAGAAAAGGAAGAGAAGGAAGGAAGGAAGAAAGAAAGAAAGAAAGAAAGAAAGAAAGAAAGAAAGAAAGAAAGAAAGAAAGAAAGAAAGAAAGAAAAAGAAAGAAAGAAAGATTCAAATAGTACCTAAAATGAGCCCTGGCACTATGCTAAGTACTTTACAAATATTTTCACATTTGGTCCTCTCAACAGTCCTGCAAGGTAGGTTATGTTGTTAATCCCATTGTACAGTTAAGGAAACTGAGGCAAATAGAGGTTAAGTGACTTAACTAAGGTCACACAGCTAGTATCTGAGACTAGATTGGAATTCAGGTCTTCTTGACATCATGCCCAGAACTGTCTCCTTGTGACATTTAGATGGATGGATGGATGGATGATTGGATAGATGGATAGACAAACAAATGAACATTTACCATAGATTTACATCTCCAGTAAATGGGGGTAATCTCAGAGGGAAGGCTCTCATAATGGAAAGAACAGTGAATGAGAAGTTTTTAAAAATCTAGTGTATCATTATTATTAATGATGGTGATGATGATGATGATGCCACTAATAACAATGATGGTGGTAACTAGTAAATAGTAATATTTCAGGTTTACGGAGTTCTTCATATAGGTTATCTCATGACAGCATGGCAGATTTACTGATGAAGAAACTAAGACTGAGAGAGATTCAGTAACTTGCCAGGATCACAAAACTAGTCACCTCCGAGACCTATCTTCATCCATCTTCCTCTGATCCCAACTCTGATACTATTTGCTGTCACTTACCCTGCTCTTCTGTAAAATGACTCAGTTGGACCAGATGGTCGTCTTCTATTACTCAAGCCCACAATCTCCACAGGCTTGCCTAGGGGGGGCAGGTGGACCTTGACAAGCAAGCAGGTCAAGGGCAGAGTTAATGTTAAGGAATCAACTGATGCTTGTCCCCTGAGGTCCTGGAGGCTGAAGGATGCCAGCAGAGAGCTAGTTAGTCCTTGGGCTAAAGAGGCAGGGGGAGGGGGCAGGGATAATGCAGATCCTTGGGATTATTTCTGAAATCCGCAGCCCAGCTCCTTCCTTAAACCCTGCTCACCAGCTTACTGGCTCCTGAGGCTGCTGGCGCTGTCCCTTCTGTCTCTTGCTGAGAAAGAAACAAGGAGCCAGCCAAGTTGCCCCAGAGAATGGAAATTCCTAGGACCCCAGCTGGCATGCCAACCCATCCTCCAGCTTCCTTTTCAGCTCAAGGGTGAAAAGGCCTCCTGTGGGTAGGAGAAACTTCCCCCCCTCACACAGAGAACACTTTCAGCCTTTCAAGTTAACATCTCTGAGCTCTGTCTCTCTGAAGGATTCAGGCTTGTTGAGAATAAATGAGGGCACCCAACAGACCCTGGCTGGATTCTCAAGACCCTTTCAAGTGAATGAATGCGACATAGTCTCCCCTCAATTCCTATCTTGGACAGTATCTGGGTGACCTTGGGCAAGTCACCTAACTTCTCCATGCCTCAATTTCCTTATCCGTAAAAAATAATCGAAATTGTCTAGAGAGTCTCCAGGGTCCCTTCCAACTGTAAATCTAAGATCATAGGATCATAGGATCTATGGCTTCTTCCCCACTGACATCAAGTTACCCCTGTACAGTGTTTCTGTCTAAACCATCTCCACCCACCTCTTCCTTTCAAATGCAGGCAATTCAACTCAAATTTAGCAAATACTGATTAAGTGGAAATGGGAAATGGAAACAAAAATGAGACAGTCCCTGTCCTCAAGGAGCTTATGTTCTGGTGGGCAGGACAATATGGACTCATTATAATATTTATATTATATATATAACATAGAAGTATAGAAAATAATATAACACATGAAATAATAATATATAATATAAATATATAAATAAATATACATATTGAATACAAGGAAGTTGGGGAGAATGACCTCTAGCAGATGGGGAAATCAGGGGGGACTTTTCTGCCCTCAAGTTATCATTGGTTCCAGCACTGTCACAGAGAAGTGAATGCCAGGCCATTTGAGGAGAGAGAAATTAGGAGTAACTGGTAAAGTTTCTCATGGAAGGTCCCTGAGCTGAGCCTTAAATGAAGATAATACTGAATAAGGAATGTAGTCTAGGCCCAAGGGACAGTCTATAAGAAGAACCAAGGATAGCTGCCAAGTTCAAGAAGCTCCTAAGTTCAAGAAGCTCCTTGTAATACAGAGTGAGGAGGAAGCCTCTATGGAAGGGAACAAATTTAGTAAGGTGGGGTTAGGGAGGAGAGAAGCCATAAGAACCCCAAGTTCAAAGTCACAATAGCTCATTCTGAGCCATGCTTCAGAATCTTGCCAAATTCAAGGGACTCTATACAATAAATCACATTTTTTCTTTGAAGAGATCTTAGAACTTTTAAAAGCTCCATCTCACTGCAGCATCCCTTAGAGTAAATGCCCTGGCAGAGGGAATTCCTCCCATTCAGAAATAAGAGAATCTTAAAGAGACCTGAGTCTCAGGGAGTTAGGTGACTTCCTTCTTTGCCAGCCACAAAGTTCTTTTCTCTCTCACCCTCCTTCCTGAACTGCCCCAATTGGTGGAACTCAATGATCACCCCAAGGGTTCCTTTGATCAAATCAGTGAGCTAAAGAGTGAAGATACTGGCTACAAGGGAAGTCAGGATGTTGGCTCCAAGAGAGATCAGGAAATTGGGATGTTGACCTTGAGGAAGGTAGGACTGTTGGGATGTTGGCTCCAAGGGAGGTAAGGATGTTGAGATGTTAGTTGTGAGGGATTTAGGGATATTGAGGGAGGTAGGGATGTTGGGATGCTGGGATGCTGGCTCTCAAGTAATATTGCTAAATTGGAAAGAAAAATGAATATTCCTAATAGGCTGGATGAATTGGAAATAAAGGCTCAGGAGCAAGAAAAGAAAGCTTTGATTCCCCCAACTGTGAGATTCATTTCTTTTCTTTCTGAGTCAAGAAGTCACTAGTCTGCCCTTCCCCTCCTGTTGATCTCCTATGGATGGGTCCCAAGGGAGTTTGCCTCCAGCCTTTCCTTGGAATGACTCTGACTCTGCAAGTCTCTGGGGGAACATTCCTCAGCTTCAGGGGCCTCCCTTGGTGGCCTGTCTGAGAATCTTAGAAGAGGAAGAATCCAAGTTGAACAAACTCAAAGAATGAGAGAATTTCTTTAGGGGGTAATTATAACATCCGGGAGGAAGTTTAGCACTGTTCAATTGGAGAACTCAACAAGACTGGAAAACTGAATATGGAAAGCACTGACACTTCCTCAGAATCAAGGTAGCTGATGGGATAGAGCACTGTACCTACAGTCAGAAAGACCTGGGTTTCAATCCTACCTCAGATACTAAGATGCCATAATCATAGGTCTAGAGGGAAAAGGGACCTTAGAGGTCATCTAGGTCAATCCTTTCATTTTAGAGGAAATTGAGTCATAGAGAGGTTAAGTGACCATGGTCACACAGCTCCCAAATATCAGAGGCAAGATTGGACTTCCTTTAAAATTTGGAATCTAAGTCCATTCCCCTTTCCCCAACAGCCCACTGTCTCTCATTCACTAGAAATGAGGCTCTGGGTAAGTCTTTAATCTCTCTCAGCCTTAGTCTTCTCATTTGTAAAATGTGGAAAAGTTGTTCTAGGAATAAAATGAGAAAATCTATGTAAAGCATTTTGCTGACCTTAGCTAAGTTCATGTCTTAGAAAAAAATAAAACAACTCCAAGAAGGTAGTTAATGCAAAGGTAATCATGCCCATTTTATAGATAAGGAAGTAGGGGGTTAAGTGATTG
The DNA here is from genome assembly GCF_037893015.1 of Macrotis lagotis. Lineage (NCBI taxonomy): Eukaryota > Metazoa > Chordata > Mammalia > Peramelemorphia > Peramelidae > Macrotis > Macrotis lagotis. The sequence continues at coordinate 176,131,803 of NC_133665.1, forward strand.
ATCAGCTGCTATAGAACAAAGAAGACTGTGATGTAGATATTCTGATTCTAAAGCAGTCTTCATTCTCTAAGTAGGACCTGGGATGGTTGGGTCACCCCATCAGAAGTGGGAGCTAACACCCAAACATTGCCTGCAGAGGGAGAGACTTTCTGGGTATAGGAGGGGGACATAAGAAAATAAAATTTCCATTTTTGAAAGGCAGCATATGGAGGGAGCATGTTACCTGTGGTCTGAAAGGATCCCTGTGCCTTAGTTTCCTTATCCATAGAATGGAGGTAAGAGTAACTCTTCCAATATTTACCTCTGAGAGATGCCTTGAGGAAAAGATTTTGTGAAAGGAAATGGGGTGAAAGGGTTGCTTTGAGGTGCAATTGGGAAGAGTTCTGAAACGGGAGCCAGAGTAGGTGCATATTCCAACACTGTCTATTCCTGTGTGACCTTAGGTAAGTCATTTCCTTCTTTTGTCCTCAGTTTCTTCATCTGTAAAATAAATAGTTTGAATAGATAACCTCTCAGGTCCCTTCTAATTCTAGCTTCATCTATAATCCTAAAGTCTAAGGAGCTTATAGAAATGAGTTGTGGTTGTGGCTAAGATAAAAATCCCAGGGACTGACTATTATGGTAATGTTTTCCATGACTACACATTTATAACCCTCTATCAAATTGCTTGTTTTTTCAATGGGGGTAGAGCTGGGGAGATAAAAAGGGAGAGAATTTGGAACTAAAGTTGTAAAAACAAAACGCTATAATTTGTTTTTACATGTAATTAGAGAAAAATAAAATATCAAATAAATAAATATTACAAACCCCAGGCACCCTCTCTCTTGCCTAAGTTGAATGTGCCATTTCTTCCATATTCTCCTGGCAGATCCCTGTCACTGAGACAGACATCTCTCCAGTCATTTCCCATCTCCCACACTCTTCCGTGCCTAGCCAACAAAGAAATGACCAAACCAAATGAGAGAGAGAGAACAAAGAAGAGGGGGGAAGAGAGTGAGGAGCCAAGAAAGCGGAGGTTGGGCTGAGGCAGATGACTGGGGGGACCCAGAACACGTTACTGGCAATAAGTTTTTTGCTGGGAAATATGAACAGCTCAGGACACCCTCCCCACTGCCAGACTTTCCACGTGCCTTTGTTCTCTCTGATCAATTCACAATCCAGAAACCACTGATCCTTCCCAAATCCCTGGGCTCACAAGATACACTATAGCCGAGACACAGAGTTGGGAACAATGGACCAGTGGCTGCCCATTGATGGAATGCCAGGCTAACAGAGCTTAGGATTCTGACAACTGTGGGCTGGGACGCCCTTCACCATTTTCTAAAGGGCAGCTTTTATGAAGATTTGTAATTTCTTAGGAAGAAGGAACCACCCTAGCTCTGGAACTGCCTAATAGTCATGATGATAGATAGATAGATAGATAGATAGATAGATAGATAGATAGATAGATGGATGGATGGATGGATGGATGGATGGATGGTAGATAATAAATCACTCTCATTTCCTGGTTTTTGCTTTCCAAAGCATATCCCTGGGAGATACATGAGTATAGTGAACAGAAAGCTAGAACTGGAGGCAGACATCCAGACTGAGACACTTAGTGGCTGTATGACCTTGGGCAAGTCACTTACTCATCTTCAGTAACCTCACAGGGTTGTTTTGAAGACTAAAAGAGGAGTGTTGTAAGCCTTAAAGTACTAAGAAGATATTAGCTGATTTCACAAATTTGCCAATTATTTCACCATTTTGCCAACTTCAGTTTTAGCAATTACACAATTTTATCAACTTGACAATTTTATCAGTTTCACATGTTATCAATCCCCCAACTTGGAAGCAGTGTGATGTAATGGCAACAATGGATAAAGGGCAAGGAACCAGGAAGAACTGGGTCCAAAGCTGCTCTCTGAGACATATGGCTGAATGACCCTGGACAAGTTCATCAGCCTCTTTAAATCTCAGATAACTCTTTTTTTTTAGGTTTTTGCAAGGCAAATGGGGTTAAGTGGCTTGCCCAAGGCCACACAGCTAGGTCATTATTAAGTGTCTGAGACCAGATTTGAACCCAGGTAGTCCTGAATCCAAGGCCAGTGCTTTATCCACTATGCCACCTAGCCGCCCCTAAATCTCAGATAACTCTTTAAGACATGTTTGCTAAATAATAGATGTAGACTTGGGATTCCCACACAGTGTCCCTTAACCCACAATGATGAAATCCCCTTGTAGATCTGTATTCCACAGAGAAGAAAGGGGAGACTGTGTTGAGACAGCCCAAGTGATCAGCAAGCATTTTAGCAAGTGTCTTCTGGGGGAGGCACCAAGGTGGGCACTGGGGGAATGTGACAAAAAGGAAACATCAAGGCAGGGGGGAGCAACATGGAGAGCTACAAGTGGACCTAAAACATGGGCAGGGAAATTGGAGCTTGGATGGACCCACTGGCAGCTTGGGGTAATGGGGGCAGGTATAATGATGTAGAACACAGAGCTTCAGCTGGATTTTGAAGGAAACTAGGGATTGTCCAAAGTGGATAGGGAGGAGGTATATCCCAGTTGTGGGGGACAGCTTGGAGATAGGAAATGGTAGAACAAGTAAGAAAAAGAGAGGTCAGTTTGACTGGGATAGCCAGAGTATCCCAAAAGTCTTGGTGAAGTTTTAAGTTTTTTTTCCTTAAGCACTAAGACCCTTGGAATACCCTGTAAGTGAAAGGTAGGGTGAGGAGGCTTTATCATTCTTGTAGAGATACCAGGGAGCCACTGGAGCTTCTTGAGAAGGAGAGTGACAAGAGAAGATTTGTGCTTTAGGAATACTAGATCTGGAGGTAGAAAGCTTGGGCCCTCAAGTCATTGAAGCTCTGAGCTCCACTTTCCTTCTAAGTAAAATGAAAAGGTTGGATAAGATGATTTCTGGGGGTCCTTCTGGCTCAGACACAGTGATCCCTAAATGAGGACCCACAATCAGAGGTTGCGTGACTTTCCTGAAATCGTTCAGCTAATCAAAGTAAGGAATGAAGCCGGTAACTAAGCTGTGACCAAAGTCAGAAAAATTCATCTGTTCAAATCTGGCCTCAGATACTTCCTAGCTGTGTGATCCTGGGCAAGTCTCTTAACCCTGTTTTCCTTAGTTTCTTCATCTATAAAAATGGGCCAGAGAAGGAAATACAGCCCATTCCAGTATCTCTACCATGAAAACTCCAAATGGGGTCACAAAGTCAGACACAATAAAACAACTGAACAACAAGGAGAGAAGCCAGGCCTTCTGATCTCAAGCTTCCTAAAGATTTATCTACTCTGGAAGAATATTATCTTGCCCTGTTTAAAGGGGGGAAAAAATAGCCTGTGTCCTTGACTTTAATATAATTTCTCCTTTGGATGTATGTTCTTTCCAGAATCAGCAACATAATCTGATTTCTTTGTGATGTCTAGGGACAAACAGATGAGCGACTGGCCTGGCTCCACCCAGGCAAAACATTGATTTGATCTTAATAACTCTAATGGACCCATCCATTTATTTTTTCTATAATAAGTTCTATTGATGTGATTGGTTTTTACGGCATCATCATTTCCAGACACAGTAGTTCTGCCTCATCTCCAGGGCCTTGGAATCAAACCCTTCCTCATAACCAAAAAAAAAAAAAAAAAACCAAGCAAAAAACAGACCATACAATGACCTCATCTGACACCCTGTCCAACCTTCTGCTGTCTTTCTCCCTCACCTCTCTACTTAAAATAGGGAGGGATGCTCCAGTACCTGACCTCCAGAACCAAGGTTGATCATTACAATGTATAGATTCATATTCCAGAGCCAGGAGGAGTTGTCTGACTCTTCCATTCTACAGATGAGGAAACTGAGGCCCTTGAAAGTTAAATGACTTCCACAAAGTCATTCAGGTAGGAAATGCCAGAGATGGGTTTTGAATCCAGGACCTCTGGCTCCAGAGCCAGTCTTCTTCCCACTATACCATGATGATCTTCAGAAGTTAGATTATTCCTTGTATTCTTTTCATTTATGCTATTTCATTATACCTTTGTCTTTATTGTCTCCTGATTCTGCTAACTCCATTCTCATTGGCCCATAAGAGTCTTTCCAAGTTTCTCTGAATCTCCCATATTGGTCATTTCTTCTTGCATGATATTCTATAGCATCCATGTGCTGCCATTCTCCAATGGATGGAATCTGTTTGTCCATTGGTTCTACAGCATCTATTATCTTCAAGTCATTCTAAGGGCTGAGGCCAAGACTTCCCTCTACATTTACTTGAGGCATTTCTAAAATTCCCAAACATACAGAACAGATTTTTGCTGTAATATTTGAGGCTTCTGAGAACCCAGAGAAGACATGATATCTAGGACCAGATTATTGCTCCTGTTTACTGGAACTAATTTCTATTTTATACATAATTCAAATCAGCAAACAACTAGTAAGCATCCACTCCTAATGAACTGCACTGGACTGGGCCCTGGAAATGCAAACATTTTCAAAGACTAAAGTTTGTACCCTCAAGAAGCTTACAATCATTGCATATTCATGTAATTTATATTTATATTTTATATTTTTACATATAATTTTTTATTTTACATTATTATATAATATAATAATTTATTTCCATATATTTATATAATATATGTTTATATTTATATAAATAGGATTATGGCAAGATAAAATATAAGGGGGGCAAAAGAAAGGCACTGAATATTCTAGGAACACTCTTCATGGAAGAGGGGGCACCTGAATTGAGAGGTAAAGAAAGGTAAGAATCTAATGGACAGAGAGGAGGACATGGTGCATTCCAGGCAGGGAGGACCAGCCAATGTATAGGCAGGAATGTAGGAGATGAAATGTTGGATGGAGAGAATAACTCAATATTTTAAATGGACCAGAAAACAAAATACATGGAGGGGAGGGAAATGTGAAATAAAGTAAGACAGGTCACTGGGAGCAAGACTAAGTAGGGCCTTCAATGCCCACAGGGAGGTGATGCTATGACAAGCACATGAATTGGATTTGAGTTGGGAGGGGGGGGAACCTGTGCTGAGTCCCCAGCCTCACTTTCTCTTCCAGAGCCATCTGAGGCCAGTGGCCAAATATGAATTAGGATGACGAGATGACCCTGGATGTGAGGCAATCAGGGTTAAGTGACTTAGCCAAGGTTGCACAGCTAGTCACTGTCAAATATTTGAGTGGGATTTGAACTCAGAGTCTTTGGACTTCAGAGCCAGTATTCTATCTACTACATCAACCAGTTGCCCAATAGGCATAGATAGACACCAACCCAATGACCTATATTCTCATAAGTGCCAAGTTGGTGGCTGCCAGCCAGGGATGGCCAGTTTTGTCCACTATAGACCCAAAAGACATGTCCACAAATGCTGAGGCCATGATGATGCCTACTGATGGGGGAAAAATGCTGTATTTGATCTCTATTTGAGGCGTATCCCTGACACTTACAAGCTGTATGACAATAGAAAAGTGAATTCACCTTTCTGAGCCTCATTTCTCATCTGTAAAATGGAGGTAGCAATGTAAATAGTTTGGAACCTTTATTCCTGAAACTATTCACTGCTAAACATCCATTAAATACAGCCAATTAAATTAAAACAATCCATTAAATATAGAATCTCAATGTGGAGTAAGTAGAGGAAGGGCAATTGCAAAGTATTTTATATAGTTATGGGAATTCCTTCTGACAATACAAATCACAACTCATCGATGCCTGTTCAACCCATGTCCATGTCCTTTCACAAATCCTCCCTCTAAGTTTCTTGAATTTATCTGACTCCTGATGAAACACAACACACAGGCTGCACACAAACAACCCTTCACTCACTACTCACTGTGGCCTGGGTTGGCATCCCTACTCTGTAGACTGCATGTCTTGTACCGCCAGGGAACGCTCTTAACCCTAGAAGTAGGGGGCGGCTACATGGCGGAGTAGATAAAGCACCAGCCTTGGAGTCAGGAGTAGCTAGGTTCAAATCCGGTCTCAGACACTTAATAATTACCTAGCTGTGTGGCCTTGGTTGGGCAAGTCACTTAACCCCGTTTGCCTTGCAAAAACCTAAAAAAAAAAAACACAAAACACAAAGTAGCATCAGTGAATGACATTCCCTACACCAGTGCAAAATAGAAATCTAAGTCACTGTGTCAGACACAGAGGACACACAAAAAGTAAAATGTTGCCTGCCCTTGAGGGGTTTCCAAACTACAAGGGATGCAATTCTTCACTGGGATTTACTTTGCACTCGGCTCATACCTGCCATGTATGTCTTCATTTACAAGTGTGCAAAGTGCTTTTTGTAAGCCTTGAGGCAAACAAAGTATGAAGGGAGCAAGGTCCCTGGCCCAGGAAAAAGGCAGAATCTAGGATTTCTCCCTATGTACTTTATAGGAAAGCAAATCTAACTATGTATAGCTGGATAGATAGATAATAGATAGGTGACAGAGAGATAGAGAGACAGACCGTTAGCCAGATAGATAGATAACCAGAAATACAGATGATAGATAGATAGATAGATAGATAGATAGATAGATAGATAGATAGATAGATGATAGGTAGATGGATAGATGGATGGATAGACAGATAGATAGATAGATAGATAGATAGATAGATAGATAGATGATAAGTAGATGGATAGGTAGATGATAGATGGGTAGATGGATGGATAGATAGATGATAGATGGATGGATGGATAGATAGTTAGACAGATAGATAGATAAACAGACAGAAAGAAAGGTCTACAACCAATCACCCACCTGTAGACTGAGCAAGGATGCTGGGCAGAAACCTCTGACCCATGAGGGGTCACTCCCCTCCCTGGCCAGCCTCACACACCCCGACAGAATGACAGAAGAGTGAGTCATAATAGAAGTTTCTAATATTCAAAACTGAGAAGACTTAGTGGAAAAGGGTGAGTGATGGCCAGTTTTATAATATTTACAAATTAATTACTATGTAATTTTGGAAGATCTAGAGTCAATTCATCTATCAAAACAAGCAAATCCCTACTATGTGTTGGGTACTACATTAAGCACTGAGGAAGCCAAGCCAAACATTTAAGTCACTATTGTCCAGAATTTTAGATTTAAGGGGCAGCTAGATGGTGCAGTGGATAGAGCACCAGCCCTGGAGTCAGGAGGACATGAGTTCAAATTTGACCTCAGACACTTAATAATTGCCTAGCTGTGTGGCCTTGGGCAAGTCACTTAATCCCATTGCCTTGCCAAAAAAAAAAAAAGAAGAATTTTAGATTTTATCAGGGGAAAAACAGCACATAGTCCCCTGAGCTAATACAAATAAACAAGAAATAAAGGCAAAGGCACATTGGAAACCAGGAAAGACTTTATGTATACAGTAGACAGCATGGGGTACCATGATTACAGATTCAAACAATAAACTTACTATTTTGGAAATGTGGGAAAGTTCCTCTTTAATAAAGTAGGGTTTTAGCCTCGCCATTTAAAAAAATCTGAATATGAACAAAGGGAGTATAAGAGAGATTCTGAAGGCACCAGCAGAGCATATGTAGTATTTCTCTTTCTTCCATGGCAGAGACTAGGCCAGATGTAGAGACCAGGCAGACTAGGCAGAGATGTAGACTCAGAGCATGGGTTGGTCTCCCCCCGAGACATCAAAAGGGCCAGAAAGTGCTTTTGTGAACTATTTTAAAGGAAGGCAAAGAAAAGATGAAGGAACTGGAGATCATATGAGGATCAGTTAAAGAAACTAGGGGTATTTAGCCTGAAGAGAAGAAACCTGAAAGAGAGAGAGTTGTTTTCCAGAGTTAGAAGGGCTGTCAAATGGAAGTTCAATTAGACTTGTTTCCCTTGCCCCAAGATGACAGACTCGAGAAGAAGACTTGAGAACAAGATGCAATTTTAGGTTTAATTAGTAAAAAGTTCCTAACAATTATGGTTACCATCAAGAGGAATGGTCTGCCACGTCAGGTCATGGTTCCCCCTTTCCTTGAGGTTGTTGAGCAAGAGACATAGACCTTCTTGTTGAGGTGGCAAAGTAGATGGAGTACTAGACTGAGGCACTGGACTCAAGAGACACATGCTAGCTGTGTGACCTTAGTCAAGTCACTTAATTTATCTCAGTCTCAGTTTCCTTATCTGTAAAATGGAGATTTTTAAGAGCAGATAGTGTTCACAGTTAATCTTGAGGATCAGTTGAAATAATAGGTAAGTGCTTTAAAAAAACTCCAAAAATCTATGTGAAAGCTAACAATGATGACTGTTGGGTGCTATTGCTGCTCAAGTATGAGCTGAATAAATTGGCCCTGAGGTCCCTTCCAATTCTCAGATGCTAAAATTATACAAACCTTTTCTCCTGAAGCAAGTCAATTGGATCTTCAGAAGCAGACTTCAGTGGGATCAAAGAACATCCTTCAGCTGAAGGGGATTTGCCGCTTCCAAAGGTTCTGAACATTAACAGAAATTTTCCAGCAGGTCCACAGTAGCTGAAGATGCCATAAACTAACTGCCTTTCTAAACTTCAGACTGTCCCCAGGCAAATTGTTCACTGAGTTTTTGATGTCCCTCTCAAACGAGGAACAAGATTACACGTTTCTGATGTCTACCCTGGGAACATGGCTGACATCCAAGGGAGGAAAATTCCAAAGGCACAACAAACAGATGCAGGATAATCTTTGTAGGTTTGAAGTCCATTTTCCTGCCTTTCGCTCAGAACCACATTTTAGATAGCTCAGATAAATGTTAGCTAGAGAACTCCTGCAGATGTGATTGGTTAAAGAAAAAGAAGGGAAGAAAAAAAGAAGAAAGTAAAAGGAGATGTGAAGGGAAAAGAGGAGAGAAGAGGAGGGGAGGGGAGAGGAGGGATGGAGCAAGAGAAAGTAAGAGATGGAAGGAAGGAAGGAGGGAGGGAAGGAGGGAAGGTGGGAAGGAAGGAATGAATGAAAGAAGGAAGGAAAGAGGGAAGGAAGAAGGGAAGGAAGGAAGGAAGGAAGGAAGGAAGGAAGGAAGGAAGGAAGGAAGGAAGGAAGGAAGGAAGGAAGGAAGGAAGGAAGGAAGGAAGGAAGGAGAAAATGAACCCCTTCAAGTCCTGGAGATTGTATTGTACTATTAGTACAAATGCAATGATAGAAGAGTCCTCTAGAAACAATCTAGTCCAGTCACCTCATTTCACAATGTAAACAAGGTAAATGAGGTAAACAAGGGCCTAGAGAAGCTCAAAGGAGCACAAAATGTCAGAAGTGGGATTCAAAAACCGGATCCTTTGATTCTAAACCTAATGTTCTTCCCACTAGCAAATGTAGTTTTTTTCAGATCCAAAATCCCCAATTTTTTAACCCATACTACTCACAAATTAATATATGAATGGGAAAAGGATCTATGATTTTGACAGCATGTCCTGTGTGAATTCCCTCCACCAATGCAAATCACGACCTATTATTTTGTAGACAAGGTTGTGTCACACATTTAAAGCTGTCATCTAGCCAATATCATCTTACATAGCAGGAAGCTGAGGCACATCAAGATGAAGCAACTTGAGCCTTGATTACACAGCAGAGTCTGGTCTGACTGACTCCTGACTGACCCAGCATTCTATCTCCTTTACCACTCTGTCTGGATTCTTTCAAACTGCCATCAACATGTTCATTCTTTTTGATTTAATCCCATGAAAAAAACAGATTGCCTTATAGAAAAGCCAGGGGCTGGGAGGGGGAGGGGGATGAGGAGAGGCAGAGAGGGAAGCAGGCCATTTTATTGGAGAAATCACTAAATTTGATAAATGACTTGAAACTCATAGTAAGTTCTTTAATACCCCAAACTCTATACAGCTGGCTGAGCCATCCTTGATCCCCAAACAATTAGCTTTTCTGATGATGAATGAGCTTGGTCTGAAAATTCTAATCCTGCCTCATTCTGCACATTTTCCAATTCAGTAAGCCCCAAGTTAAATAGTGCATATGGAAGTGAATTGGAAAGATTGGCCTGCTCCCACTCAGCCACTCTGCCAGAGAGTCATAGACTTGGAGTTATCCATTAAGTTGGAAATTCTTTCAGAGTTCACAGAGGTCAGGCGACCCTAGCCAGACATCGTTCCTCTCTGTCTTCTTGGGGAAGATGCTGGTTCTACTGGGTGTAGAAAGGGAATTCTTCTAGTCCAGATGTTCTTAACTTCTGTGTGTGTAAATAGGCTAGTCGAGCAAGGCTCGATACGGCACTCCATCCCCATAGTCCCCCAACTCCCTCCTATGAGAATAGAGGTGTATTTCATTAAAACTGGGTGTTGTGTTTGATTCGAGAATTGTGATCCTCAAAATGATCTGTTCTTGCTAAGTAGATTAACTTGCCCTCCCATGACTATTCTCAGCTCAAACATCATCTCCTCCTTCCCTGATCATATCCACTAGAATTCAAACCTCTTCCTTCCTTCACCCGTCCATTCATCAAGTCATCAATTCATTCATTCATCAATTCATTTAACAGGTACTTTTTGGGTTCAAGTGCTCAAGTGGTAGAAATACATGTGACACAGATTTCACTCTCAAAAAAATATAATTATAATATAACATAAACTAATAATATAATTATAGGTAGGGAAAAGAGAAAAGCATTTATACAGAATGATGAAGGAAAAAAAGATGAAGGAGTTAGCTGGAAATTTAGAAGATGGGCCCTAGAAAAGTATCATTAATGAACTATTTGAGGAGGGGGGTGATCATTTTCTCTAGAGGGAGAAAAGGAAAAATTTTGGAAAAGGAAAAGGAAAAGGAAAGATTTGAGATGTAAGAGAAGACTTCCAGGAAGAGGTGGTCCCTTCATGGTGGGTTTGAAGGCCTCTGAGGAACAGAATAGACAAGGGCATGGAGGTGGGAAAGAGCAGAACAAGAATAAAATGAGATAAATCCAATTTTGTGGAATCATTAACTATGTGACTTAAGACCCCTTCTCATTATCCCAAGTGACTGCTTCCCTTTGTCATCTTCTTGTCTGCAACATTATAATATCTCCCTAATGGATCTCCCTCACTCCAATCACTCCAATCCATAATCCATCATCTATACCACTGTCAAAATGGTCTTCATAAATTCCACCATTTTTCTCAAGAACTTTCCATGGGTCCAGGCTGTCTTTAGACTGAAGTACAAGCTCAGCTTTGTACTTCATCACAATTTGCCTCTGGACTGCCTTCTCTTATTTATGTCATACTGTTTCCTTTCAGATGCTACCCATCTAGATTGGTTACTATTCCTTGAGCTCCACATTTCCTCTCCTATCTCCAGATCTTTTGATTGGGACTTTTTAAAGTCCTTATGCTCCAAGACTCAAAAGTTGTCCCATAAACTCTACAAGGTTCCCAGATCCCCCTCAATTATTGTTTCCCTCTTCAATTTATCTTAAATTGCTCAGACTGGTCCAAAGGAACTGGCTTTGTGATTTCATTGACAAGTGAAGAAACTCCCTCTACTCATGTATTTCAGAATCTTCTCTGCAACTTATGTGCTTAGAAAATTTCCTGGAGTATGTATTTTGGTCAGAGGTATACAACAAATATGTATCCAGAGAGGGACTTGAATTTATATGAATTAGTGTTGCACCACTCTAATTTACTGTAAACTCCTAAAGGCAATGGCTTTTCATTTTTTTTTTTTTTTTAGTTTTTAGCTTTAGTTTTTGCAAGGCAATGGAGTTAAATTACTTGCCCAAGGCCACACAGCTAGGTAATTATTATTAAGTGTCTGAGGCCAGATTTGAACTCAGGTACTCCTGACTCCAGGTCTGGTGCTCTATCCACTGTGCCACCTAGCCGCCCCAGCCACCTAACCACCCCAGCTTTTTCATTTTAAATTAAATTTTCATTTCAATTTAAATTTCATTTAAAATTTTTATTTTAAATCAGCGCTTTTAATTATCTATAGTATATACTTAATAAATGTTTTACATTGAATTGAAGGGGAATTGTACATGAGAAAACTGGAAAAGTAGGTTGGAATCAGATGATGAAAGGCCTTGAATGCCAAAGTCATATTTTATTCAATAAGTAATGGCAAGACTGAAGATTTTCTAGTAGAACAGTTCCATTAACAAGTATTTTTTTCCCTTTCCTTCCCTCCCTGCTATCCTCAATGAAAAACAAAATAAAAACAAACTTTTATAACAAACGTGAATGGTCAGAAAAAAATTTCCTTAATGACCGTATCAAAAAAGTATATCCTACATCTTAAATCCATCACCTCTATCAGTAAGGTCATATTCTTCATCCCTATGGGATTATGGCTGACCATTATATTGGTCAGAGTTCTTATGTTTTTCAAAACTGCTTATATTTCCAGTATTGTTGTTACTGTATACATTCTGGTTCTACTCACTTCATTCTGCATCAGGTCACACAAGTCTGTATGGTACAATTTCTTATGGCACAATATTATCCCATTATCTTCATATATACCATAATTTTTTCCACCCACTTCCTATTTGATAGACTCCCTCTTAGAGCAACAAAAAAGTGTTATTCTAAATATGTTTATTTTGGGGCCTCTTTCCCCTTTCTTTTATGGAGACTAGACCTAGTAGTGGTGCTGCTGGGTCAAAAGAAACTCACAGTTTAGCAGCTTTCGGAGGATGGTTTTAAATTGCTTTTGAGAGTAACTGGACCAATTCACAACTCCATCAGAAGTTCACTCATATATAGGACTTGCTTTCCACAGTCCCTCCAGCTTTTGTCATTTCCCGCCCTTTTGTCAGCTTTGCCAATTAATTGGGCCTGAAGTGGAACCTCAAACTTACATTAATTTGTATGTCTCTAAATACCAGTGATTTGGATGCTAATAATAAAAAAATTGAAACTTCTCATATCTTTTGTCCATTTATCAATTGAAGAATGTTTCTTATCCTTACTTCTTTTAATATGCTTTTTCTATATCTGAAAATTAGATATTTTTCAGAGAAACTCACTATGAACATATCCTCCCTTAATGATTTCCTTTCTAATCATAGCTGCATTGGCTTTGTTTGTGCAAGATCTTTTCAACTTTATGTAATAAAAATTGTTCATTCTATTTTTTACAATCTTCTCTTGCCGCTTATTGTCTTTCCCTGTGGAGATCTGAATTATAATCTCTTCCTCTTTTGTTTCTGATGCTGCCTTCTAAATCTAAGGCATCTATCCATTTAGAGTTTACCCAAGGATCCAAATGAATATTTTGTGTAAGGCATTATTAGTCTAAACCTAAATTCTGCCAGACCGCTTTCCATTTTCCCAGCAGTTTTTGTTGAATCAATAAATACTTACTCCAGCATCTGGGGTTTCAGGGTTATTGACTACAAGTTTCATTTGCTTCTATATGCTGTACTATAGTTAATCTGCTCCTCTGATTGAATACTCTATTTTTTAACCAGTTATAAAATAATTTTTATAATTATGGCTTTGCAGTATAGTTTGATATGTTACACTATGAGGCTCCCCTTCCTTTCCAGTTTTTCTGCCGTTTCCCTTGGTATTCTTGACCCTTTGTTCTTTTTTTTAATTAATTTTTGTTAAAGATATTATTTGAGTTTTACAATTTTCCCCGCAATCTTACTCCCCCCCACACACACACGGAAAGCACTCTGTCAGTCTTTACTTTGTTTCCATGTTGTACCTTGATCCAAATTGAGTGTGATGAGAGAGAAATCATATCCTTAGAGATCAGACAATAAGATATCTGTGTTTTTCTAAATTGCATGGGATAGTCCTTGAACTTTTTTCAAACTCCACAGCTCCTTATCTGGATACAGATGGCACTCTCCTTTGCAGACAGCCCGATTGTTGCACTGATGGAATAAGCGAGTCCTTCAAGGTTGATCATCACCCCCATGTTGCTGTTAGGGTGTACAGTGTTTTTCTGGTTCTGCTCATCTCACTCAGCATCAGTTCATGCAAAACCATCCAGGCTTCCCTGAAATCCCGTCCCTCCTGGTTTCTAATAGAACAATAGTGTTCCATGACATACACATATACCACAGTTTGCTAAGTCATTCCCCAAGTGAAGGACATTTACTTGATTTCCAATTCTTTGCCACCACAAACAGGGCTGCTATAAATATTTTTGTACAAGAGATGTTTTTACCCTTTTTCGTTATCTCTTCAGGGTATAGACCCAGTAGTGGTATTGCTGGATCAAAGGGTACGCACATTTTTGTTGCCCTTTGGGTGTAGTTCCAAATAGCTCTCCAGAAGGGTTGGATGAGTTCACAGCTCCACCAACAGTGTAATAGTGTCCCAGATTTCCCACATCCCTTCCAACAATGATCATTATCCTTTCTGGTCCTATTGGCCAATCTGAGAGGTATGAGGTAGTACCTCAGAGAAGCTTTAATTTACATTTCTCTAACAATTAATGATTTAGAGCATTTTTTCATATGGCTATGGATTGCTTTGATCTCCTCATCTGTAAATTGCCTTTGCATATCCTTTGACCATTTGTCAAATGGGGAATAGCTTTTTGTTTTAAAAATATGACTCAGTTCTCTGTATATTTTAGAAATGAGTCCTTTGTCAGAATCATTACTTGTAAAGATTGTTTCCCAATTTACTACCTTTCTTTTGATCTTGGTTACAGTGGTTTTATCTGTGCAAAAGCTTTTTAATTTAATGTAATTGAAATCATCTAATTGGTTTTTGGTGATGTTCTCCAACTCTTCCTTAGTCATAAACTGCTCCCCTTTCCATAGATCTGACAGGTAAACTAGTCCTTGATCCTCTAATTTGCTTATAGTATTGGTTTTTTTTATGTCTAAGTCCTGTAACCATTTGGATCTTACCTTGGTACTGGGTGTGAGATGTTGGTCTAATCTAAGTTTCTTCCATACTAACTTCCAATTATCCCAGCACTTTTTATCAAAGAGGGAGTTTTTATCCCAATGGCTGGATTCTTTGGGTTTATCAAACAGCAGATTACTATAATCATCTCCTGCTTTTACACCTAGTCTATTCCACTGGTCCACCACTCTATTTCTTAGCCAATACCAAACACTTTTGATGACTGATGCTAAAATATAATTTTAGATCAGGTAGGGCTAAGCCACCTTCTTTTGCACTTTTTTTCATTAAGCTCCTGGCAATTCTTGACTTTTTATTTCTCCATATGAATTTACTCACTATTTTTTCTAACTCATTAAAGTAATTTTTTGGAATTTTGATTGGTAGGGCACTAAACGGGTAGTTTAGTTTTGGTAGAATTGTCATTTTTATTATATTAGCGCTACCTATCCATGAGCAGTTGATATTTGCCCAGTTATTTAAATCTGATTTAATTTGTGTGAGAAGTGTTTTATAATTATTTTCAAAAAGATTCTGAGTCTGTCTTGGCAAATAGACTCCCAAGTATTTTATATTGTCTGAGGTTACTTTGAATGGGATTTCTCTTTCTAGCTCTTCCTGCTGTTTCTTGCTAGACATATATAAAAAAGTTGAGGATTTCTGAGGGTTTATTTTATAACCTGCAACTTTGCTAAAATTGCTAATTGTTTTCAGTAGTTTTTTGGATGATTTCTTGGGATTTTCTAGGTAGACCATCATGTCATCTGCAAAGAATAAGAGTTTTGTCTCTTCCTTCCCAATTCTAATTCCTTCAATTTCTTTTTTTCTTCTCTAATTGCTGACTCTAACATTTCTAATACAATATTGAATAGTAGTGGTGATAATGGGCACCCTTGCTTCACCCTGATCTTATTGGGAATGCCTCTAGCCTCTCCCCATTGAATATAATGCTTGTTGATGGTTTCAGATAGATACTGCTAATTATTTTAAGGAACAGTCCATTTACTCCTACACTCTCTAGTGTTTTTAATAGGAATAGATGCTGTGTTTTGTCAAAAGCTTTTTCAGCCTCTATTGATATGATCATATGATTTCTGATAGGTTTGTTGTTGATATAATTGAGTATACTCACAGTTTTCCTAATATTGAACCATCCCTGCATTCCTGGGATAAATCCTACTTGATCGTAATGTATTATCCTAGTGATAACTTGTTGTAATACTTTTGTTAAGATTTTATTTAAGATTTTTGCATCTATATTCATCAGGGAAATAGGTCTATAATTTTCTTTCTCTGTTTTAACTCTCCCTGGTTTAGGTAACAGCACCATATTGGTTTCATAGAAAGAGTTAGGCAGAGTTCCGTCTTTCCCTATTTTTCCAAAGAGTTTATATAGAATTGGAACCAACTGTTCCTTAAATGCTTGGTAGAATTCACTTGTGAATCCATCAGGCCCTGGAGATTTTTTTAGGGAGTTCAATGATTGCTTGTTGAATTTCTTTTTCTGAGATAGGGTTGTAGGTATTTAATCTCTTCTTCATTTAACCTGGGAACTTATATTTTTGTAAATATTCATCTATTTCACTTAGATTATTAAATTTATTGGCATAGAGTTGGGCAAAATAATTTTGAATTATTACTTTAATTTCCTCCTCATTAGTGGTGAGTTCACCTTTTTCATTTATGATACTAGCAATTTGGTTTTCTTCTTTCTTTTTTTTTTTAATCAAATTGACCAAAGGTTTATCAATTTTATTGGTTTTTTCATAATACCAACTTTTGGTTTTATTTATTAATTCAATAGTTTTTTTGCTTTTGCTTTTATTGATTTCTTCTTTAATTTTTAGAATTTCTAATTTGGTATTTAATTGGGGATTTTTTATTTGTTCTTTCTCTAATTTTTTTAGTTGCATATTTAGTTCACTGATTTCCTCTTTCTCCATTTATTCATGTAAGCATTTAGAGCTATAATATATCCCCTTTGTTCTTTCAGATAAGTTTTATCATTAATTTTTTCTAGCTCTATAAAGTATGATAGATATATTGATATGGTACTGAATAACTAAATTAATTTAGGCAGCTTTGTCACTTTTATTATAGTGCCATGACCTATCCATGAACAAATACAATTTTTTTTCAAATATTAGGTCTGTATTTCCATAGAGAATATTTTGTAAGACTCTCAAGCATTCTATACATTCTAGTTATTTAAATGAAATGATTCTTTCATATGACAGCTTTTCAGATATGAAAATAATAGTCCTGTTTTACTTTAGACTTCTCCTCTCCGATCCTCCAGTTCTTTCTCTTATGACTCAGTTTTGAAGGTTCTCAGTGACCTAGTCACTGTCCTCTAGGGTGCTCTGACTTGTCACCGTCTTTCCTAAATATATGTAAATATAAATAAATATATAAAAATATGATGTGAACTGCTCAAGAAAGTGGGTGGTGGAACCATCCCACTATGGTGCTGGACATTGAGCTTCTATCAATTTAGCATAAAAATCACAGCTCTGACCAGGATGATCACTGGTCTTATTGATTTCATTGGGAACTCCCAGAGGAAGAAACTCATTCACTAATGTAGGCTGGTGTCTCAACCACAATTTAGGGTTTTCAAGTTAGCTCGAGCACAGAAAAGTTAAATGACTTGCCCAGGGTCACATAGTCAGTATATGTCAAAACAAATGGGCTAATGCTAAGGCTAATGCTCTCTCTAACCACTCCCATTGTCTTTCCTAAAAATCTTGGAACTAGTTCATGAACCCCAAGGTTCCATTACTTGCTCCAAATTCTACTGTGAACATGTAAGGAGAATTGCCAAAATCACAAGGACTTTTCTTTCCATTTCTTATTTAAATTTCTTAAATAAAAATTTCTAAAATTAAAAGTAAGCAACAAAATCCATGTTGTCATGGATTTTGAGTCCCCTAATACAATATGTCAGAAAGATTCCATCTACGCTTTCTTAATTCCAGAATAAATTTCTAACAAAAAAGGGCTTCCTTTTGGAGGTTCAGCCAAGCTCCAACCCCTGTTCCAACTGTGCTTGAGTCATTTGCTTGGGATTTGCTACTGTGAATCAACCATTGGGGTGCTTTAGCAGATCTTCTATTCTAACCCCTGGATTTAACAGATAAGGAAATGGAGGTCTAGATAGGTCTCTCTTTGTTCTGATACCCCATTTTCATTATAGAATCAAAAAATAATTTTTTTTCATTATAAGTCCATGGAAGGTGAGAACAGAACTCTAACTAGGTTAGGACAACTGGGGTTTGGTGCCAAAGAATTGAGTTTGAATGATGTCGATTTTAGGGAACATTGACATCACAATGTTTCATCAGAATAGAAATGACAGAGCTTAGAATCTAGTTTTTAAGAATAATTAGTTAAAACAGAATGCTACTTGCTGATGCAAGGGGAAAAGCTCTTCCGACATCCTTCCCTTCCAGCACCTCCTCTCACCCAAACTGAGAATGTGTTTTCTGTTATTTGGCTCTGGTGTGGCTTGTGGTGGTCAATGGGGAAGCAAATATTTATAATTATGGCTCTGGATGTTAAAAGTCCTAAAAAGGAGAGATTTTGCAATATGTAAGAAGTCAAACAAATCTGGATTGGGAAGCCGTCATACTTTATTCTCCTCTCTACCTTTCTCCTCATCTCCCTTCTCTGCATCAAAATGATGAAAGGTTTCATTTCCCCATTTTCTGAATGAGCTGCGCCTTCAATTTCTATCACCTTATGAACAGTCCTTCCCTCTTAGTACATCAACAGATGTACTCCCCTCATCCAGAGCACTATTCTCTTGGCTCTCAGAGGCATATTTCCATTAATAAAACATGAGCATCCCACAAAAATAAGAATGCAATGCAAGTAAGACTATAGTATGCTTCTATCACCATCCATTTGCTATATCCAGCCCACCATTAAGGCACTCTTAGAGGTACATTGGTCATAGCAGGTCCCTTAGGAACCTTCAATGAAGTTACTTCCTAACATGCTAAATGGCACCTCAGTGGTTTGGAGGACTGAGTTCTAAAGAGGTCTAACTTCATATCAGGGATTAATTGTCCGAGTCCAGATCATCACTGGGGCTCTTATTCTCATACATGAAATCTCCCAGGAAAAAGGAAAAAAAGGAAGGAAGGAAGGAGGGAGGGAGGGAGGGAGGAAGGGAAGAAAGTAGGAAGGAAGGAAGAGAGGGAGGAAAAGGAGAGAGAGAGAGAGGAAGGAAGGAAGGGAGGAAGGAAGGAAGGAAGGAAGGAAGGAAGGAAGGAAGGAAGGAAGGAAGGAAGGAAGGAAGGAAGGGGAAGGGAAGGAAAGGAAGCAGGAAAGAAAGAAGGACAGAAGGACCTGAATTCGAATCTGTTCTCAGACATTTAACTGTGTGATTCTGATCAAGTCACTTAGCCCTGATCACCTCTCATCCAGAACCATCTCCAGTCATCCTGATCCATATCTGGTCACTGGACCAAATTGGCTCTGGAGGAGAAAATGAAGCTGGTGACTTAGCACACCACCCCTCCTCGCTCAAATCCAATTCATTTCCTTATCATGGCATCTCCTCCCTGATGTCATGGTCTTCAAAAAGGACAAAAACCCAAATCTCTTTGTTTTGAACAAAGATGGTGATCTCAAAAACGGGGAGCCCATCTTTGGCTTCTTCTTTATCCCTCTTTTCCTCTCCTTACTCCCTCAGGATTAGACACATAGAATGTGCTCAGGAGGATGAATAGGAGAGAAGGAAAAATCTGAGCTTTATCCCTGTCAATCTTGTTTCTCGTTATTCTCCCTCATAAACCATATGGTAGAGCAAGGGATCTATGAGAAACACTAAAATTATTCTCCTCAGTTCTCTTATCCTTTACTTCTCTGGACCTCATAGAATCATAGATCTAGAGAGAGAAGAGACTTCAAAAGTTACACAGTCCAATCTCTTTATTTTATAGATGAGAAGAGTGAAGCTTAGAGAGCAAAAATGAAGGACTCAAGGCCACAGAACACTAAGTGTCAGCACTTGGAGTCCTCAGACTCTGTTTTATTCTTCTTCACTGTTCAATACTACTTCAGTTTCCCCATCTTTAAAACAGTGATAACAATACTTGTCCTGATAATCTTGTAGGTATTATAAATGTCAAATGAGATAATGTCAACTAGAAAAAAAAAAACCCAACCTTTAAAATGAAAGAGGAAATGGAGGGAGGGATGAAGGAAGGGAGGAAGGACAAATAAATAAAGGAAAAAAGGAAGGAAAAAAGGAGAGGAGGGAAGGGAAAAAGGGAGGAAAGAGAAAAGGAATATTCACCTTAAAAAGTACTTTTAAAAAAAACATTTAGAGGTGGCTAGGTGGCGCAGTGGATAAAGCACCAGCCCTGGAGTCAGGAGGACCTGGGTTCAAATCTGATCTCAGACACTTAATAATTATCTAGCTGTGTGGCCTTGGGCAAGCCACTTAACCCCATTTGCCTTGCAAAAATCTAAAAAAAAAATTTAAAGATTACTATTTCCCACTGATATCTTATTGTCTGATCTTGTTATCTCTCTTAGCCTTAATAATGTTTCTTCCTTAAGGATATGATTTCTCTCTCATCACACTCAATTTGGATCAATGTACAAATTTCTTTCTTGGGGGTGGGGGAGGGAAGTAAGATTGGGGGGAAAATTGTAAAACTCAAAATAAATAAAATCTTTTTAAAAAATGATTACTATTTCCCCTTGAGAGTTATCTCAAAACCAGCAGAATTGAAGTCTTTGTGGGTAGGTCTCTCTATATAATTCCAAACCCAGGGAAGTAAATCTAAACTGCTGAGTGCTTAGTTCCAGTCTTGTAGGTTCCAGGAGCTGAGTTTTAGGGTCTCTAGATTCAGGGTCTGGTTTAGATGCTTTGGAGGGCAGAAATGAGGCATGACTGTCAAACCAAGCAGTCATTTCCTTTAGGCAAATTAGAATCAGGAACCACAGGGCAAGCTTCTCATTCCCTGAGAGGTAGCATCCCCATCCCCCAAGAGAGACCCCATCCCACCCTTCACCTATCCTGAAGTTCCCAAGAAGAAGAAAAATGCCTAAGAGCAAAGAGGGGAGATTTCTGAGCCCAAAGGCAGGTTTTATGTGAATGGTCAACAGCATGCATTTCATGTTCTATCCTCTGCTCCTTCTATAGATTGTGATTTTGCCTTCAAGCAACTGCCTTATTCAATATTATGGAGCAAAGCACAGATTCCTTGTTAACTCCAAAGGAGATTTCTGTCTAAGTCAGTGCCAAGCCAATGAGGCCCACTCTTTGGATCCAATTATTCAGCCATATCCAGTTAACTGTTTGATCAACTAGCCCATAGCCCTCCTTTAATCCTACAAGAATAAAATGAGAAAATTGATGAAAAGCTTTATCAAAATTTAAAAAATAATAACTGCCCTGATTTATCAGTATAGTGATATAGATAGATAGATAGCGACATAGAGATCAGTATAGCGATATAGATAGATAGATAGCGATATAGAGATCAGTATAGCGATATAGATAGATAGATAGCGACATAGAGATCAGTATAGTGATATAGATAGATAGATAGCAACATAGAGATCAGTATAGTGATATAGATAGATAGATAGCGACATAGAGATCAGTATAGTGATATAGATAGATAGCGACATAGAGATCAGTATAGTGATATAGATAGATAGATAGATAGCGACATAGAGATCAGTATAGTGATATAGATAGATAGATAGCGATATAGAGATCAGTATAGTGATATAGATAGATAGATAGCGACATAGAGATCAGTATAGTGATATAGATAGATAGATAGCGATATAGAGATCAGTATAGTGATATAGATAGATAGATAGCGACATAGAGATCAGTATAGTGATATAGAGATCAGTATAGCGATATAGATAGATAGATAGATAGCGATATAGAGATCAGTATAGTGATATAGATAGATAGATAGCGACATAGAGATCAGTATAGTGATATAGAGATCAGTATAGTGATATAGATAGATAGATAGCGACATAGAGATCAGTATAGTGATATAGATAGATAGATAGATAGATAGCGACATAGAGATCAGTATAGTGATATAGATAGATAGATAGATAGCGACATAGAGATCAGTATAGTGATATAGATAGATAGATAGCGACATAGAGATCAGTATAGTGATATAGAGATCAGTATAGTGATATAGATAGAGAGATAGCGATATAGAGATCAGTATAGTGATATAGAGATCAGTATAGCGATATAGATACATAGATAGCGATATAGAGATCAGTATAGTGATATAGATAGATAGATAGCGACATAGAGATCAGTATAGTGATATAGATAGATAGATAGCGACATAGAGATCAGTATAGTGATATAGATAGATAGATAGCGACATAGAGATCAGTATAGTGATATAGATAGATAGATAGATAGCGATATAGAGATCAGTATAGTGATATAGATAGATAGATAGCGACATAGAGATCAGTATAGTGATATAGATAGATAGATAGCGACATAGAGATCAGTATAGTGATATAGATAGATAGATAGCGATATAGAGATCAGTATAGTGATATAGAGATCAGTATAGTGATATAGATAGATAGATAGCGATATAGAGATCAGTATAGTGATATAGATAGATAGATAGCGATATAGAGATCAGTATAGTGATATGATAGATAGATAGCGATATAGAGATCAGTATAGTGATATAGATAGATAGATAGATAGCGATATAGAGATCAGTATAGTGATATAGATAGATAGCGATATAGAGATCAGTATAGTGATATAGATAGATAGATAGTGATATAGAGATCAGTATAGTGATATAGAAAATGAATTAAGGTTGAGATAGCGCTATGATTGCTCTTTTAGATCATGGCTTCCTTTTTGAGTTATTCACTCACTAGCTCTTTAATAATATATATTAGAACTTTGCCAGGAATCAGAGTCAAGCACGCTGAACCAGAGTTTGAATATTCTATTCTTTCCCCCTTTTTTGACAATCAAGACAAGATTAGTCATCTTCCCATCCTCCAATCCTATCTTTCCCATCTTCCCCAATTCTTCAAGAGTCACTGACAGTTGCTCAGTAGTCCCATTCTCCAATTCATTTACTTGTCTAAGATGTAGTTAATTCATCTGGGCCAGGTGGCCTGAATATAGCCAGTGTTCTCTAACTTTCTCCCTACATATCTTGGGTATTAACTCTCCATTGGTTATTTTTGTTGACTTTTCCAAACCATAGATCATTCTCCTTGGCAGAGAAGCCAGAAGTAAACTAAAACTGAACAACTCTGTCTTCTTTCTGCTGTCAGTCATTATCCTCCTACCTACCTCCAAGCAAGAGTCCTTTTCTTCCTCTGATTTGTCCTGTTCTCCCCCAATATAACATTGTGGAACAGCTAGGGCTGGATTGTGCCGAGGATCCCTTAGCAGGGAAGGAGTTTCAACCCTTACAAAGCAAGCTGGGGCTTTGTAGATATGACTCATTTCACCATCTAAGAAGCAATGTTGTGAGGCAGTAATATGGCCTCAAAGCAAGAGCTGGGGTCTGCAGCACCCCAAGATGTGGTGTCTCTTCTCAGGTCACTTAAAAAAAAGACAAAATGACAGATGGCAGAGAGATATAGGTCCTCTGATAACGGTAGCCCATCACACCTGCACCCTTCTTATTCCCCTCCTTTATATCTGGGTGCTACTGATGCCAAAGTTATTTTTCTTTTTCTTTCCTCCTTCCTTCCTTCCAATTTTTTTTTTTGTTTTTGGTTTGGTTTTTTGCAAGGCAATGGAGTTAAGTGACTTGTCCAGTTTTGAACTCAAGTCCTCCTGACTTGAGGTGCTCTAATCACTGCACCACCTAATGGCCCCACTTCTTTCCTTTCTTCCTTTGACTGGACCTTCCTACCTTACCCAGGCTAGAAACACAACCAGTGCCCCCAGGTCCAACCTTACCGCTGATTGACCCAGAAGCTTTGACCAGCTCCTTCTCCAACCTGAAGGTTAGTTCACCCCTTCTTAGCTAGCCCAGATCCCCCTCTTCCATGCCTAGGGACTCACCATATTGCTACCTATCTTAGTAAAGACATTTGATTGGCTTTAGCCCTACTGCAGCTCAGACTTCTTGAACTCAAATAGTTCACCAGCCTCAGTTTCCCCTAGCAGCAGGAATTGCTAGGGGGCGGGTACCATCCTACCCAGCTGGTGGTGATATCTAAATATTTTCTTTTATTCAGCTATAAACTCTATCTTTTGAACTAGATTTAATTTCATAAACACCCCTGGTCAACCCAGACAAATGTCCTTAGACACTTGTATCTTCACAATTTTTATATTTATCCTATATCCAGCTGCAATTACTAAATATAGACAAGGAGAAAAGAGGAAATGAGAGGAGGGGAGGAGAAAAGGGAAAAAAATAGAAAAGATGGGAAAGGAAAAAGGAAAAGAAGAAAAAAGGAAAGGAAGGGAAAGGAAAAGGAAAACCACAGAGGTGAATTATCTTTTGAAATATAAGAGTCTACGACAGTCACTGATGGGGCTTATGGGAGTAGAAGACCTTAGGAAAAGGGAAAAGCCCCAAGCAGCACCCATCTTCCAGTTTAACACTAGCAAAGCTAGGTGTTGCAGAGAAAAGAATACATGTGTCTTGAGGCAAAAAACATCTTTACCTACAGCATCCTGCTCAGTAATTTTTTGAATAGTAAATTGCCTAAAGTCATAAGAAATGCTTTATATTCATTAGCTCTTTTAAGATTCCCTAAAACACCATGAGATAGGTAGAACCTCTAGATACCACTTAGTCTAAATATAAATTCCATTAAGTGGTCATATTATTCAAATTTGCACTATTCAAAGTTATAATTAAATGTGAAATATGGTAATTGGCTGCAACCCAATAGAAATAGGCAATGAATAATAAAATTTTATCTGTTTTTAATGTAATATAACAGAAAAGGGTAAGAAAATATATTTCTGATTTTATTATAAATAATACTGTTATGGCCTTCATTTTCAAAGAAGACCATGACATCAAGGAGGTGATGCCATGACAAGCATATGAATTGGATTTCAGTGAGTGGGTGCTGTGCTAAGTCAACAGCCTCTCTTTTTCCCCCAGTGCCATCTGGGTCCAAGTGGCCAGATACAAATCAGGACAACTGGAAGTGACCCTGGATCCAAGGCAGTCAGGGTTAAATGACTTGCCCAGGGTCACACACTAGTGTCTGAGGTCAAATTCAAACTCAGGTTCTCCCGACTTCAGGCTCAGGGTTCTATCCACTACACCATGTAAATAATAATAAATAATAGAGTACTTTGGGTGAAGCTAGATGTGCAGTAGATAGAATCTGGTGTCATAAAGACCTGAATTCAAATCCAGCTTCAGACACTATGTGTCCCTGAGCAAGTCATTTAACCCAGTTTACCTCAGTTTCCTCATCTGTAAAATGAGCTGGAGAAGGAAATGGCAAATGACTCCAGTATCTCTGCCAAGAAAACCTCAAATGTGGTCACAGAGAATTATACAGAGCTAATGGAAGTAATAACAAGTTCTTTTTTTTGCATTGAGTGTTTCTATCTGAAGTATTCTTCCTTTTGTCCATTTTCCTAAGGATTCTTTTTATTTTTAGTTTTTTTAGTTTTTGCAAGGCAATGAGGTTAAGTGACCTGCCCAAGGCCACACGACTAGGTAATTATTAAGTGTCTGAGCCCAGATTTGGACTCAGGTCCTCCTGACTCCAGGGCCGGTGCTCTAGCCACTGTGCCACCTAGCTGCCCCCTAAAGATTCTTTTTAACAATAACATGGAAGGCACATCCACAGGCAACAGAGACTGGCAAGAAAAAGATGTTGTTCAATCATGTTGTTTAACCATGTGACCCCATGGACCATAGTGCACCAATTCATTCATGGAGTTTTCCTTTCAAAAATACTACAGTGATTTGCCATTTCTTTCTCCAGCTCATTTTAACAGATGAGGAGACTGAGACAAACAGGCTTAAGTGACTTGTTAAAGGTCACACAGCTACTAAGGGTCTGAGAATGGATTTGAACTCAGGTCTTCTTGACTTCAGTACTGGCGCTCCATTCACTGAGCTGCCTAGCTTCCTCTGTCAAGAGGTGGTGGGTGATATGTTAAACCCTCAACAACTCCCACAAGTCACATTCATTGAATTTGGGTTTACATTTAATGAGCCCTGGTATCCCTTTGGAATTCACATTCGTTAGAACACACACTTAATTAGAACTATAAGAGCATTTAACCAATGTAGTGTTTTCTCCTTTTTCTTTGAGATTATAAGGGGTGACTAGGTGGCACAGTGGATAGAGCACCAGCCCTGGAGTCAGGAGGACCTGAGATAAGTGTTGTAGGTATCATCATCCTCATTTTAAAGTTAATAAGACTGAAATTCAGAGAAAGAGTTGAATGATTTGTCCAAGGTCCTACTGTGAGGATACACGTGAGCCAGGATTAAACCTTGGTGGTCCTGACTCCAAATCCAACACTCCATCCATTGTGCCGCAGTGCCTTACCAAAAATGCAGTTGCATACCAAAAGTGTGCTGCCAAGGGTGGAGGTGGGAGAATTTCAAGACATGAGTATTTTTATGGCTAGGTAGTTTTCTAACTGATGCTATAATCTGTCTCTTCTGCTTCGTTTTATCTCTGCCTCTGCCTTTCTTCTTTTCTCTTTCATTCTTTCTCCTTCCTTTTCTTCTTTCTCTTTTTTGTCTGTTCTTTCCTTCTTTCTCTTTTTTCCTTTTTTCCTTTCTTTCTTTCCTTATTTCCTTTCTGTCCCACGAACAACCAAATACCCTCTAAGCCTTTCTCAACCCTTTGGCCATCATGGTGAGTTCCAGGGCTGAGACATAGCATCTGACATTGTCCAAAAGTTTTCATTAATTGTGATCAGATAGTCATTTGAGGATAGTCATTGATCTTAATGAGTCCCTTGGCATTTTGAACTTCATTCCTAGCCATGACTGAAGCCAACACATCTTGATGACTACCTAAACCTGCCATTTTGACAGCAGTGAACCTAAATAGAATCACTTTGACCACTGAGTGGTAAGTGATGATGGTGAGGCTCCACTCTGATATCTGGTAGCCATAGCGAAATTTTTAGGCTAAAACTGGGGGGCTTTGATATGGACCACAATTAGTCCTTGCTCATTTAGAATTTTAGTATAAATAGCTCCATTAAATTCACATTTCCACAGACATCAAAGCCCAAAGCACTGAGATGAAAAAACAGAGTTCTGATCCCATTGTATTCCTAGGAGAGAGATGAGGAAGAAAATGGAGAAATGAATGCCTTTCTAGTATTCTTGTAGTCATGTTACATAATGACTTATTCTGCCTTTGATTAAAACTGGCCTTGCTGAGAACAACTTGAAAGCTATTCATTTATGAGGCCTGAGAACTTTTAAAAATCAATTAGCTATAGAGAATGGTGTCAGACACTCTCACGGGGGTATTTTAAGAAAGGTGCTTTTATCATTATATAAAACTGTGAGCTAGTGATGCTGTTATGGAAGGGGCTACAAAGTTGGAGCCACTAGGAATGGTAGGGTAATGTGCCCTTTCCTCCACCTCTCCTTAGGTATTTTGGGAAGCAGCTCCAGGTCATTTGAATAACTAGGGCACTCAGATGCCCTGAAGGAAAAACCAAAGGACCAGAGACAGCTAGAAGAGATTGGGAAATGCTTTTTTTATATACCTAGGTTCAGTCTTGAAGATTCTCAGCTGTTTGTTCCCTATCCTAGCCAGAATCCCTCCCTGAGAAATCTGAATTTGACTCATTCAAAGGCTTTTCCAAGGGATATTTAATCCACCTGCAAACATCAAGCTAACAAGACATATAAGATAAAACAGGCTTATTAAATTGCAACTAGACTTGTCCTCAAAGGGGCATAGCAAATTTCTATCTATTACGTGGTCTGTTTTCTTACAATGAAAAGGAGAGGAAAATATCATTTTCCTAATGAATTCTAACAGGGAAAGGTTGACATTCATTCACCTCCTACAGAAAGTAGATGGGAGTGAGCATGTTGGTTCCCATGTTAATTGGACCCCCAGAAGGCCATTCATTAGCCCTGTCCTTGCCCCCCAGCTTTTCAGCTGTGGTTGTCCGTAGCGTTTCCCCTCGATAATCAACAATTTTCCCTTCTGGAATGCACTAAGCAGGACAGATTCAGTTACCATAGTCAGAGATATCATGGCGTAGCAGACAGAAGCACTGGGTATCAGTGGCCCCCATGGTCCCTTCATTCTTTGATCCTGAACCCAAAAGATACACCGTAGAATGTGAACTGGCATTCTAAAGCATCCCAGATCCTGAATTTGGAGAAAAGGAGACTATATCTGTCCTTGCACGGATCATTGGCAAGCCCCCTGGGAGCTCTTAATCTAAGAGCCGAGGGGGCTTTGGCCTGAGCCCCAAGCAATGAATTTCTTTACAGAGAATCTGAGGAGGTTGGGGATTGATGATAGGAACTCTCTCCTCTTCTGAAAGGGAAATCATTTTTCCATGGAATTATGGAGAGTTTGGGGGGGGGGAGGAAATATTTTACAAAGTTCCTTGACTGGAAATCCATGGGGTGCTTGTACTGGAGGCTTGGAGTCAGCATAAGTCTTGGTTCAAATCTTTCCTCTACCCCTTCCAAGCTGGGTGAAAGTCTTTGAGTCTGTATTCCCAGCTAGAAAATGACAATAATAGCACTTTCCTCATAGGATTATTGTGAGACTCAACACTAGTTATCATTATCTTTATTATTCCTTACCATCATCATCATCATATCATTGTTATCATTGTTACTGACCCTGGTATCACTCCTCCAACTCTAAGAGGGAAACAGGGACTGGACTAGATGAGAAGGGGAATGATAGCCAGCTCATTCTTCCAACTAGCTTTTATATTTTTGTTCCCTGGCCAGTCTTCTTGAACCCACCCATTTAACTGTCCCTAAGATTCAAAACAGGAATGCTAATAAACATGGTCAGAAGAATTTGGTAGGGTGCCAATGAGTCTGAACACTGAATTTGCCTCTAAGAATCATATGTAAGATTGGGTTTTGCCAAAGGACACTGATGTTGAGAGGGTGCCAACCACATCTTCCACAAGTGTACATTCTCCCCCCCCAAGTTGCCCCCCCAAGTGAGCTTTTCCCCACCTGGCCACACTCTCTGTGATGGTGATAATAGCTAATATTTATGTAGCTTTTTAAGGTTTGCAGAGTGCTTTATGTGTTGTCACAATGACCTGGGGCATTCTTAATTTTACAGATGAAGAAACTGAGGCAGAGGTTTAGTGATGTGCCCAGATCAACCTAATTCCTGTATTCAGAGACAGCTATAATTAGCTGTCTTCAAGTAAATGAAGGACTATTACAGGAAAAAAGAAAAGGATTGGACTGGTTCAACTTTTCCAAAAGGTTAAAACCAAAAACAATGACTAGGTAGATGCTTAAAGAAAGTAAACTGAGGCTCGATGTCAGGAAAAATTTCCTAACAATCAGAACTCTGCAAAAGTAGAATGGAGATAGTGAGTTCACCATCACTGGAGGTCTTCAAAGAAAGACTGGAAGACCTCTTGTTGGGTACATTGGAGAGGAGGTTTTTTCCCCACTTATGGGTCAGAGTTGACAGTTGCTAAGACTCCTTCTAGCCCTGGGAAGCAATAAGCCTGAAAAACCAACCAAGCCAATCTTTTCTGGGACTAGTGAGGATTCTGTCCAAACAGACAAAGAACTGTTCAAGGCCTCTCGGTTTCGGGTGAGCTCTGGGGTGCTGCTGGGGAGTCCTGCCAGGGGCAGGGTGCCCCTTGAAAGGAAGGCAGGGGCTGGGCTGCTGAATGACAACCATGCTGAATGTTGTTGACACAGAGCTGGGGAGAGGCGAGAGGAGAATAGGCAGCCACAGTTTAATTTCCTGTTTTTCTACCCCCTGCAAGAGCCCATATTCTAGCATCGCAATTTGGAGACCTGGCAGCCTCGGGGAACAAAGCTCATCATTAAAACCATGCTGTGGCTTTCCTGTGAACAACACTGCCTTTGTCTCCTAATTCAATTCAACAAATATTTTATTAAGTACGGCCCCCTGGCCAGTGCACTGAGCCCAGCCGGAGCCTGGGAGCCAGAGGGACCCAAAGGCAAACACACTAGCCCCGCAGCCCTGCGCAGGGCATCTGGGTTCAATAGGCCTTAGTTTCTGCCACCGTAAACTGGAGCTCATAGCAGCGGGTATCTCACTGGTGCCAAGATCAGATGAGATAGTTCAGTTTGGGGCTGACTGAGCTGGGTGAGAGGCTATTATTTCAATCAGCGATCATCCAGGGAGCAAGAAACATCAATATTATTGTATCATGTCACATCTTACCCTAGCCTAGCCTAAGCACACTGGCCTAGCCTGCCCCACTCTAACCGCACACCCATCCTACCCTGCCCTGTTCTTTCCTGATCTGCCCTGGCCCGACCTACCCCGGCCTGGCCTCCCCTTCCCTACGATCATAATTCTTATCCTAGCCTACCCACACTCACCTGTCCTATCCTACCCTATTTATTATATTATATTAATTATATTATATTTATTATATTACATGATCTTGATCTTGTATGATATTGTATGATATTATATGATGTGATATGATATGATATGATATTACATTATAAATAAGTATTGT
This sequence comes from Macrotis lagotis, assembly GCF_037893015.1. Classification (NCBI taxonomy): domain Eukaryota; kingdom Metazoa; phylum Chordata; class Mammalia; order Peramelemorphia; family Peramelidae; genus Macrotis; species Macrotis lagotis. The sequence continues at coordinate 176,162,250 of NC_133665.1, forward strand.
TAAGTACTACCACAAACCAGACACTGTAGTAAATCCTGGAAACACAAAGAAATGGGGTAAACAAACCCTGTTTTCAAAGATCTGGCATTCTCATTGAGGAGAAGCACATAAACACACACAGAGGATAAGATAACAATAAAAATCATCCTAAGAATGGAACCCAGATGTTCTAGAGGTCAGAGGGAAACAGGCGAGTTTCCAGACGTCATGCGGTCAGGCCTGAGCTTTAGGAAAATCATGTCGGCAGCTGTTGGAAAAGATGGATTGCAGAGGGAAGACTTGAGAGAGGGAGGAAAAATAAGACGTTATTACAACAGTCCAGAGAGAAGTCCAGGATCATGATCTGAATTAGGATGGTGGCCCAAGAAGGGGAGGGAGAAGGGAAAGGACCTGAGAGATGTTATGGAGATAGAAATGACAAAGGTTGCAACTGGCTGGCTATGGGAGGCCTCTCCCACATCTCTCTCTATAATCCTATTATATGATAAACCTGTGTTTAAATTCTGGTTACTAGAGAAGCAGGTCTGCATAACAAACAGGGACTGAACCCTGCATTAGACACTTATTTGTGTGACCCTGCATTGCTTTAATCTTTCTGGATCTCAATGTTCAACTGAACAATGGAAATAATAAGGATTATTGCAAAAAATGAAACAATATTGCAAGTGCTTAGGAAGCCTTAAAAATACTTTTATTTAAAAAACTTTAAAAACCTTAAGATATTAAAAGGTTAAACTACTACTGCTACTGCTACTGCTACTGCTACTGCTACTGCTATTATCATTACATTGTGACCTTGGGCAAATCACTTCATTCTCTTCAACTGTGTGGTGATTCAATAAATGAGGAGAGTTGATCTAGATTAATCGTTCCCAGTCTTTTTTTAGCATGGGGATCCCTTTATAACATCATCAAATTTTACAGATCCCCAAAGGATATGGTATCTTTGAACCCCCTTTTTTACGCATGGGACCTCCAGCATAGTCACCCAAAGTTCAAGGTCCTCTCTGAATCCAAATCCCCTCAAAGCTATAGCTTGCAAGCCCTCATCTTAGTCAGCCATAGAACACAAGAAGTTTAAAATGAAGGTATTTAATATCACACTAAAAATTTCAGAAAAACAATACCTCTAAACCTAGGGTACACTCTCCCAAAAAGCCATGTCATCAGTGGAGAGACCAGTCATGGAATCACAAGTGAAGGGCACGTCATCAGGGAATGCTTGTGGGGGTAGGGCTGATGCCTCTGAGCCACAAGATCACAAGTGTCTTCTAGTGATAGCCCAGCATCACTTTCACTGGTGCTTCTCCTGGCTAAGGATAGCATCCCCTCTGGGGGCTGTCTCATACCAGACTTTGCTGCTCTCCTGGTAATGAATAGCTAGACTTTTATTCCAGTTTTTAGGCCATCTGCTGACCATATTAGCTCCAGGTATATTCTATACGCAGGTATAATGATTAGAAACCCTCTTGAATAAAGCCAGGCTGACAAGCTCTCCCTGCCCCCTCCGACAAAAGCAGGCAGAGTGCCCACTAGGCCAAGATGAAGGCTTTTTGACCCTCTTGTACATAGAATGACATAATTTAGAGTTGATTTTTCCAAGATCCTCTCTGTTTTATCATGTAAATGAGATCAGTCCAAACCAAATGGTGAGTTAGGGAGTCATGGCTCTCTCCCCACCTAGTCCGCATTACTATGGTAGGAAAGACATTGTCAGGGATCAGATTTCACCAGCTGGAGAAGCCCATAGCAACCCAAGAAAGGGGAGACCTTCAAAAAGAACAGACCTTTCATCCTGTTAGAAGAGATTGCTGCCTTCATTTTGGGTCTTCACTTTGAACAGATGGAGAAGGAAAGAGTATGGCAGAAGAGGGCAAGGATGGAGAGGAGAGGGCAGTGATAAAAGTTCTTGGGTGAGAGGAGATTATTACTGGTAGGGGAGAGAGAGTTCACAAACTGTGAGGCAAACTCCAGGGGATTAGAAAACAGAAAGAATTTTCCCAAGGATTAATAAACTGAATTTGCCATATCTAGGTCATCTATCATTTTCTCCCCATGTGGGAGCAGTGAGACAGAGTGTTCACAGAAGCATTACCGATCCTCTTTGATGGACAGAACTTTGTCAAGCATACCAAACCATTGTCCTTCCCTCTATTATTTTCTTCCAGTGAAATTATCCTGATGCCAAAAGAAAGATGAATTTAAAAAAAAAAGTCACATAGCCACAGAGACAAAATACTGACCAGTTTACAATGGATAGACTGTGTAAGTTCAATGACATATGCTTGGTTATATTCATTGCAAAAAAAGTGCCCTTGTTGAGAAATGTTTGTTCCAAGAAGTATGTAGGGAAAGAAGACAGAATTGTAAAAGGCAGCCAAAACCCAAGAAGGGAATTGTGCTGTAGTTCTCTGGACCCCACCCAATTTTTGAGTAATGAGTGGCTGAGTGGGTATAGTGAGGACAGCTAGGTGGCACAGTGGATAAAGCCTTGGGCCTGAAGTCAGGAAGACCTGAGTTCGAATGTGACTTCAGAGACTTCCTAGTTATGTGACCCTAAGTAAGTCACTTTATCATGTTTGCCTCAGTTTCCTCCTCTATAAAATGAGCTGAAGAAAGAAATGGCAAACTGTTCTAGTATCTTTACCAAGAAAACCCTAAATGGAACCATAAAGAGTAGGGTCTGACTGGAACAACTGAACAATAAATCATTAGTGTTCTCCCCCACCCATGAACCATTAATTATTTCAATTTTACTTTGGGTAAAATTTGTATTTATTTCTCTGCAAATGCAATGTATTCTCCCTTGCTTCCCATAGAGGGTAAGTTCCATGAGGGCAGGAATGTTTGTTTTTTTCTTTTTATCTCCAGTACCTAATAAAGTGCCATACACGTAATAGGTATTTAATAAATCTATCTCAAATGAATAAATAAATAGCATTGATCTCGGTCCTGGCACAAATATAGCATTAAAGATTTGCAAAGCACTTTGTCTATATTATTTCACTTGATTTGCATGACAACCCTGGGAGGTAGGCTCTATTTATCCTCTTTTTACAGGTGAGGAAAATGAGGCAGATAGAAATTAAGTGCCTAGCCCAAGATGACAAAGCTAATAAGGGTGAATACAGTCTTCTCAATTAAAAATCAAGCACTCTGGTCATTCAATGCTAGGCTCTTATGTTCATCTTTATGTTGGTTTCCTCATTTCCATCTTTTTAAGTTTGATTTAGCAGTGATTTCTCTGAGTAGGTAGTCACACCAGGGTCTTTAAACACCTCTCCTGACTGGTCCTCACCAGAATAATGTGTAATTTATGATCAGAACTTCATTCTTAAGAACTTTCCCCTCCCCTTGAACAACCTAACCTCCCTTTTAGGGTCTGAGGGCTACAAGGGAAGACATAGAAATTGCATTTCTCTGCCCAGCTAACCTCTACTTATTAGTTGTATGACTTTAACAAATTCATTTCATTTCTCTAGGTCTCAGTTTATCTGTCCTATTTACCTCAAGGAGTTTTTGTAGGATCACATGAGAATTGAGGTAATTTCTATGAGATAAGAGGAGCTCAGTATATATATATATAATATATATATATATTAATATTATTAATTAATTAACTAATATATTAATAAGTAATAGTTGAATGAATGAATGAACAGATATTTACACAAAAGTTTTTCCCCAAAAAACATTAAAAGAACTGGACCCATAACAAGTAATTTGCGTACCTGGGAGAAGAACCCCAAATGGTGACATCAAATCATCTTTTTTAGAAAAATTCAATCAAGGAGGAAGGAAAAAAACTTTGGAAGAAAGATCTGGGACCTCAAGAAAGAAAGATTTGTATAGGGAAAGATCCGGGGAGAGCAGAGACTTTTAGACACTGGTCCCCATGGGCTAAAAGGCTTTTGGGTCATCATCCCTGAGTAAGGGAGTAGGATAGGAACACACTGGGGAGAATTTCATCTGATAAAGAAATTTGCCATCTGGTAGCTTCCTATTTAAATTAATTATTCTAGTTAACTAGACTCCAGCTCAATTACTTCATCCTGCTGAAGGATTTCAAGCACTACCGATGCCCTCTAAATATAAATCCCCTGGCCTGGGTCGGAGCCCTGATTGCTCTACCTTAGTTATATTTCTGAAGAATAGAATATAAATGATCTGTCCAAAAGTGGTGTTGACTAATCACCTACCAACCAATTCTCCTTAAAGAGAATATTAAAAGATAGTCACAGGGCAGCTAGGTGGAGCAGTGGATAGAGCACTGGCCTTGGAGTCAGGAGCACCTGAGTTCAAATCCGGCCTCAGACACTTAATAATTACCTAGCTGTGTGGCCTTGGGCAAGCCACTTAACCCCATTTGCCTTGCAAAAAAGCTGAGAGAGAGAGAGAGAGAGAGAGAGAGAGAGAGAGAGAGAGAGAGAGAGAGAGAAAGTCACTCTGTTACCATTCTTAATAGGCAAGGCCCAAAACAATAGATTTTTGGAATTAATGCCTGTTTATCTGTATGATTCCCCTGCAGGAAAAGAAATAGTTTAAATAAGATGCCCTACAGGGCTTGGGCAAAGAAAAGAGTCTGTGTGTGACACTATGAGACTTGTGGCTGCACAGTTTGTCCTAGGATAAAGTTCACCCATTCTTCCAACACTGGAATGTGCTAGAGTCAGTGCTTGGCTGGGGAAATCCATTGGGAAAATCTGTCCTCCCCACATGAAGGCTCAGAGGGCTAGCCTAAGACTTTCATTACAACTTTTTTCTTGTTGGAACCCATCCATCCATAATTCTGAAAGTTACTTTGAGAAATCGCCTAGAGAGAGATTTTTGTAAAGACTTAACTCCTCCTCAGCCTGAAGGGCACTGGGGTAGCCTGAATCCCAATCAGAAAACAGACAACTTTGCTTGAGAAGTAATTTAAGGACCACTAGGTGGTGCAGTGGATAGAGCAAGGTTCCTGGAGTCAGGAGGACCTGAGTTCAAATCTGCCCTCAGACACTTAATAATGACCCAGCTGTGTGGCCTTGGGCAAGCCACTTAACCCCATTGCCTTGCAAAAACAAACCAAAAAGAAAAGTAATTTAATAAGTCAATCAATAAATACTTATTAAGCTCTTGTGCCAGGGGTTACAAAGAAAGGACAGTCCGTGGAAGCACATGGGTACTATGAAAAGAATTTTGGATTTAAAAGCAGGAACTGGGTTCAAATCCAGACTCTGCTACCTTCTTCCTGTGTGACCTTGGGCAAATCTCTTAATTTTCATGGACTTCATTCTTTGCTTCTGTAAAAGGAAGAGTTAAATGCTATGGCTACTGAGATCCTTTCCAGTTTTAAGTCTATGATCCAATGAAGAAGGCTGACATGATGGTTTCTAAAGCCCTTTCTAAATCTAGGTCCAATATCCTATGACTTATTACTATGATATAATATCATATGACATATGAATCTTTGAAAAAAATTTCTGGCTTAATTTTCAGGCATGCCTGGCTCTCCATGCCCCCATTTGGGGGTTTCCTTAGCATAGACGCTGGAATGGTTTGCCCTTTCCTTCTCCAGCTCATTTTACAGATGAGGAAACTGAGGCAAATGAGGTTACATGATTTGCCCAGGGTCACACAGGTGGTAAGTGTCTGAGGCTGGATTTGAATTCATGAAGATGAAGCTCCCCTATTCCAAGCCCAGTGCTGCATCCACTGCATCGCCACCTAGCTGCCCTAATATGTAATTCCTTCTAAAATGGGCACAATCAATTGAGAGCATAATACTTAACAATTCCTTTAAAAATACAGCTACATGACACTGGATTTGTCAATAATACATTTATCATCATAGTCCTGTCTTCATCTTCCACCCAACTGGAGAGGAACAAACATGGTTACAAAAGCATCCCTACACAGAGCATTACATTAAATTTCAAAGCAATGAGGGCCACCCTTCATGCTTCTCTGCTCACTGGAGAAAGGAACCAAATTGCTTCCTGCAAAACAGCAAAGAAAGAAGAGGAAATATTTGGGAGGAAATAGAGAAGAGAGATGAGCTGAAGGCAACTGAGTAGAGATTCTACTTGTTATACCCAAGACCTGGGTTTGAATCCCAAGCCTGTGACTCACTATATATGTGACTTTGTTGCTTAACCTCTGAGCCTCAATTTTCTCAGCTCAAAAATGAAAGAATTGGATTAAAGTACCTCGAATGTCCCTTCCAGCTCTGCAACTCGGGTCTTATCCACCACAAGGTCATCTTTTCTCTTCTTTAACTGCCAGCTCCTTGGCATCAGGGCTAGAGATAAAATTCTGCCTCCTACTTTTCAATCAGATCAATGGGCTGCTACCATTTTGTAGGAAAAAGGTCATTTTTGAACTGAGCTATTTCAACCCTTAACAAACACTTGCCTCCACCCCCAATCATACAACTCATTTTGCCCCCTATTCAGAGATCGGTTCTGGTTGTAGCTGAGTTGGGAAGGGTCATGTCATTATATCCCCACCCACAAGGAAATGAAGGTCAAGCGGTACTCAATCTCCCCATGCATCTGTACTGTCACTGACCGGAAGTTCCTCCCAATGAGGTAGGGTGCACCTGCGCATTCTATTTGATGCTTGTCAGCGTCACAGATGAAAGACCTTGGAGACCGTCTAATCTAATGCCTTCATTTTATTGATGAGGGCATGAGGTCCAGAAAGATTAAATTAAATGTCCAAAGTCACACAGATAATAAATGGCAGAGCTAGGACTTGAATGCAGATCTTGTGACCCACAAAGCTAGTCCTCTTTCCATTTCTCCATGCTGGGGATCCGTTCAAGATATTGGAGACCCAGATCACTTCCTCCTACCAATGGAGCTCTTTGGCTAGAAACCATCATTTGTTGCTCTTGTCACATCCATCTTCTCTCCCTGTCTTCCCAGTTCTACATATAATGAATGGATCACTCAATGCCAAAGGCTTTACATAAAGAATATCTTTAAATTTAGATAGATAGATAGATAGATAGATAGATAGATAGATAGATAGATAGATGGATAGATAGATCCACAAACCCTCAGAAAAAAAGGTAATCCACAGGACAATACAAGATATAATCAGCCAGGAGGTCCTAAGAGCTTCCTCCTAAAAACTATATTCTCCTTGCCAGAAGAGCCCATGTCTACAATTCCAAAACAACTCCCAAAGTCAACTGAAACTATCCTAGGTTTTCTAAATAATATCTTGGCTCACACCATTCCTATTTGGTGCTGGGGGGGGGTAGGGCACTGATATACTGAAACCAACTTAAATTTTCTGAGGAGAGTCGATTGTTAAAACTTGTGTTGGCATTTACAACTCACAAATCAACAAAGAATGCAAATCAGGTCTTGATTTATTGTTTTTTGATCATGTAGACTTAAATAAATGGTGGAGAAAATATTAATAATTCAGATTAAACTTAAATGTCCTGTGTATAATTTCTGGAGAGCTGGTTGCTAAATATTATATTAATATCATATTACTATGCTAGTATATTAAAAGTATAATAAATATTATATTATGTCAAGTCTCCCCAGGGTCCAAAGTGTTCTGGGACATCATGCTATCATATGTTTCTGTTTCTTCCTGTTCTTTTCCAAAGTTTCAGCCTTCTCCATCAGTAGTTAATAATTATGATTATCAAAGGAAATGATCAGCACCTAAGAGAGTCAAACACAAACCACATCTTATATCTTCACTATGATATGAAATAAGGGGCATCGAGATTCCTGCTCTGCCATAGTCCTGAAGTGTGCAGTTTCTGTATCTAAATCTGGCTTTTCTTTCCTGCCAGAGGCAGATTATTTCTCAGTTGCTTTGCACGCCATGAGGGTAAGCTGCCTTTAGATGGCAGTGCTCTGGACATGCCATCCATGAGACAAACAAGGGAGGCATGTGACTGAATCCAAGATCCAAGATCCAAATCAAAACCAGAAATTTTCCACTCTGCAAATGGTTTGCTGCTGGGATGGCAAAGGGAGAATTACTTTTTTGGAGAGAAATTTAGCAGCACATTGCAATTAGGGAAGTGATCAAACCATTCTTCTGAGTCCTCTCTGAGAGCACTATCAAAAAGAGAAGAAAATAAGGTCCTGGGTTCAAAAATATTTATAGCAGCATCATGTGTCAGTGGAGGGGAAAAAAACAGAAACAACTGTTCAGTGCAGCAATTGAAGAACAGATGAAAAATGTGATCTCTATTAGCGAGATTTGAAATGAATAATGATTAGGGATATGAAGAAAGCCGGAAACCTTGCATGAAAATGTGCAAATGAAAAAAACAGAACCATAGCAACAGAGGTAACATGGATGACCTGGATGACCACAAGGAAGCTTGACCTCCCTAGGTCCCGGATCTGTAAAATGACGACATTGGATTTAAAGATTTCTAAAGTCTCTTCCTGCTTTATATTCTACTCTGCTATAAGGAGGGAACATAGATGGGAAATGGGGTAGGATTTGGAGTCAGGGGAGCTGGATTCAAATGCTGGCTCTCATCAAGGGGCCTCTTTTACCAGACCAAGAAAGGTGGGACTATAGTCACTTTGAATTCCAAATACCCCATTGCTTCTCCTTTCACTCCATCTCTGATGAAGAGGTGAGCCTTTTCCTCCGCAGAATCAACCAGACACCACCACACTAATGCCTCTCACTTTTGAATGCGCTCACATTTTAGTAGATGACATATACATTTAATAGAAGTTATTGATATTATTATTAGAAGCATCTAAATCTTGCCTGATTTTATCAGCCTTATATAGCCACTTTTCTCTGTCTTCCATTTTTAGCCCCAGGTCAAGTCCTTTTTCAACATTTCAACCAAAAACACTCCTCTCTGAGTCAAAAAATGTCTGGTCTTTCATCCTTTCATATAATAATAATAATAATAATGATGATGATGATGATGATGCTTGTCCTTCACTCTCAAAGAAGACCAATGACATCAGGGAGGTGGTGCCATGACACAAGCATGTGAATTGGATTTGAGTGAGGAGGGCTGTGCTAAGTCACCAGTCTCACTTTCTTCTCCAGAGTCATCTAGACCCAGTGGCCAGATATGGATCAGGATGATTGGAGTTGGCTCTGTATGAGAGATAATCAGGGTTAAGTGATGTGCCCAGGGTCACACAGCTAGTTAGTGTCAATTGTCTGAGGCCAGATTTGAACTCTGGTCTTCCTGACTCCAAGCTCAGAGCTCCATCCGCTGTGCCACTGAGCTGCCCTATCCTTTCATCTACATACCTTGGCAACAAGCAAGTTAAAACCAGAGTTTGGGTTTATGTTGACCAAGCTTTGTATTGCATGTTAGAAGACTAGAAACCAGAGCAAATATTTAAGGAAAGAGAACAACACCCTCGGAATTTCAGCTTTTCCCAAGCAGCCTGAGAACTGATAAAGAAGGAAGAAATTGAAGTGAGCAAGTAACCCAAAGGATGTTGGACACTCATCCTGAAAAAAAAAAGAAAGGAAAGCAGGGAAGAATGTGTCACCAGTTGATCCCCCTGCCCATGCTCCAAGGGCATCATGAGCATTAGTAGTAGCCAGATCTCAGTTGTCTAGGCTTGTTTATGATGGCCCCTGATTCTTTTACCCCACTCCCCTTTCCCAAAGGGTATGGGAGACAAAGCTTAGAAATCTAGGTACTTTCCATATAAGGTACCAGATTACCTCCTCTCAAGTTTCTCTGCCTTCTTCAGATGTGGCCAAAGGCAAGATATATGAATATTAGGCTAATTTTCTGTTGGCAAAAAGGATCAAAAGACTGACATGAATCTTTTTTTCTTTAACTGAAAAACTTTCCTTTTCATTTGTTTTCTTCCCATATCTGTCCACCTTGTAATGCATCTTTTTTTGGGGGGGAAGGGGGGGCTTAAATTATTATCTCCAGCTCAAATCTAGTTCTGACTAAATAAAACCATCCACTCAGTCAAGTCAACAGGTATTTGTTAAGTGACTTCTATCTGTCACACACTCTCCTAAGCCCTGGAGAGACAAAAAATGACCAAACAAAAATATCTTAAGACCCTGCCCTTAAGGATCCCACAGTCTAACAGATGAGATTAATATGCAAACAATTGTATTAACTAGATATAGATAGGCTGGAAAAATGGGAAGGGAAAGGGCACTGAGATTAAGGAGGACCAATTACTGAAAAAGGTAGGACTTTGAAGGACAGTAAGAAAGCCAGGAGATGAAGAGGGAGAGAGCAGCAGACATTGAGGGTAAACTCAATCATCTTCTAGATCTGGATGGATCAACACATATTCCCCAGTAAAGGTATTTCCCACCCCAAATCAAATAGAGTTTTCATTCTTTAACCTTATTAAGTTGCCCTTTTTGTGACCACACCCTCTACATTTAAGACATATGAAGGGACAGCTAGATGACACAGTGGATAGAGCACAGGCCCTGGAGTCAGGAAGACCTGAATTCAAATTTGGCCTCAGACACTTAACAATTACCTAGCTGTGTGACCTTGTGCAAGTCACTTAACCCATTGCCTTGCAAAAATTAAGAAAAAAAGACACATAAATAAGGGTCTTCTTCCCCTTTCCAAGAACAGAGTTGAGGATTAAAAAAAAGTCCATATTCGATTTCAAGGCAAAATCAGAATCCAGAAAGGAAAGGTGATGGCAGCAAAGAAAAAGCAACAAGAAGCACAAATCAGTTAGACCTTGAACTTACTTAAGGGAGAAAAGAGGGGTGTAGTTGTGCAGACTGAGGAGGAAATGTGCTGAGGACTCCATGTCATCAGATATAGAGGTCTGATCCTCTTAAAACAGCATGGCCTCAGATTTTTCCACCCATAGGAATATGCTGGCATATATTTCCCTGTTTGTGGGAAATCAGTGGTGAATGGTATTCAAAGGCAAGCTCATGAAGGCAGATGTTCAATCAAATAATCATGAGCTGGCCAGAGGAAGAACACTGGTGGGAGCTCTCTACTATGACAGAGAAGCTGTGAAGCAATTCAATTCAATGAAATTCAATGAAAATATCTATTATGTATGGGGAACTGAACTAGGTGCTGGAACCAAGGACTAGTCCTGTGATCCATCTGGGTAGAGGGCTCTCTGGAAACTTACTCTATCAATTCAAGTTGGTCCCTTCATAGTAACTCATAATCTGAAAGAGTCATCTAGAACACTGAGGTTAAGTGACCTGTCCAGGGTCACCCAGTTGAGATATGTCAGAGGCAGGACCTGACTCTGGGACATTTTTGACTTGGAGGTCAACTCTCTATCCACTAACCCAGTAGCATCAAGTCAAATAGAAACTAGGGCCACTAAGGGTCCATGAGGATTCCAGTTACTGCCTGCTATGTTTTTATTTATTTTATTAAATGTTTTCCCATTTTAATATGGTTTCTTTACATTCTAGTATTTCAATTTATCTCCTTCTTATCTCTCGGGATATAAAACTGAAAATAAAAGTCTTTTCCTACAGAATCTTACATTCTTACACAGATAAATAAAGACAAAGTATTAGGAGGGCAGCAGGATTCCATGGAGAGAGTGCTGAATTTGAAGTCAGAGGAGCAGGGTTCAGATCTTGGCTCTATCTCTTCCTCTTCATGCCTTGGGCAAGTCATGGAATCTCTCTAGGCCTCAATTTATTCTCTGGAAGATGAGGGAATTGGAGGAGACGCCTTCTAATAAGATCCTTTCCAGCTCTAAATCTGTGACCTTAAGCTCCTATGATAACGTACCATAATTGAGAGAATAATAAAAATGGCCATCATTTATATAGTGCCTATTGTATGCCTATGCTAAGCACTGTACATTATTGGTCCTCACGACAACCCTGGAAATAAATGCTGTTATGATTGTCATTTTGCAGTCAAGGAAACTGAGACAGACCCTTCTGTTCTTCCTGAATCCAAGCCCAACAGCTGTATTTATTGTACCACCTCATCATGAGAATAACAATAAAAATAACTGGAGGGAATAAAGGGAAAGTTCTCATGTGGGGGGGGGGGGGGCTGAACTGGGCATGGAAGGAAGTTAGGGACTCTGAGAAGCAGAAATGAAATGAGAATGTATTTCAGGCTTGGCAAATCACTGAGCTAAAGGGAAGGAGGCAGGACGGGGTTAACTATGAAGAGGCCTAGTCAATAGAGCTGAGGTTGACACATCCCTCCCCCCAAAAAAGGCAGGGGAGCGATGGTAATACTGGAGTCAGGAAATTTTGGTCAAATTTTCCACTTTGTTGTCAGTCCCTATATCTAAATGAATGAATAAGCATGTATTATACACTTATTGTATACAAAGCATGGAAAAACTGGGCAGTCTCCACTCCCAAAAAAGAATCCTTTTCTTTAATAGGGAGACATTTCTGTTGAAAATCAAACGGAAAGAACCCAATGGTCCTTAGAGTTCAGCAACAATGCAGATGGTAATGTATCTTCTATTATCTGTTGATTTTATAAAAACCATCTCCAATTCTAATACTGAAACATTGGATGATGCCAAAGACTATTCTTTTGGGGATCTCTAGCAGCTTCTGGTTGCTGGGCTGTAGCACCTGCAGAGGAAGTTTCCAGATTGCATCTGCAGAGAGATTACTACCCTAGATAAAGGCTGGAAGCAGGATTGGAGTAAGAGGGGGTGAAGTTTTGTGTTTTGGGGGGGAGGCTAAAATTGTTCTGAAGCCCACCTCCCTCCCTCTGCTAAAAGTGACCTATTTAGTTTCCTAGCAGCCAGTGGAATAACAGGATTTTTCTATTCACTAATAGGGGATGTTTAAAATCTATAGTTTAGCAAGCTACCAGCCATCCACTAGATGGCCAAACTGCACAGGGAAAAAGGCATAATGAGTGTTGAACTGCCCAGGAAGTGGTAGATGCTAGAGGGAACAGTGATACTAAGTTCTGGAAATGATCTAAGGAGCTGCTACCTGGGCTGGAAGGGTATAAGTAAACTGGCAGAGGACCCACACCCCCAAACCTACATCAGTCCCTGCAAGTCCCTGCAAATCCCTGCAAATATAGTACTTCCCAACTAACTCACATAGCCATACCTAATCCAGAAAGGATTTTTTTGGGGGGGGGGGTTGGCATTAGAACTTCTACAGCTTATGTTGAAGTCATCCACAGATGGGATGGCTGCTATGCCCCTTCAGGAAAAGGACTACGGGATGGGGAAGAAGTATAAGGCAAGAGAAATGTGAAATCAGGACAAGAACCACCATAGAATTGCAGGATTTGAAAGTTGGAAGGGACCCAAAAGTCATTTCAAAAGAGGATCTCCTCTTTAGTGTAACCTGATAAGCAGTCATTCACTAGTATCTGACTCTTCATGATGGACCATGGTACACCAGACCTTTCTGTCCTCCACTAACTCCCAAAGTCTTTTCAAGTTCATGTTTCTTGCTTATATTACACTTGGTTTTTTAGGTTTTTTGTAAGGTAATGGGATTAAGTGACTTGCCCAAGGTCACACAGCTAGGTAATTATTAAATATCTGAGATCACATTTGAACTCAGGTCCTCCTGACTCCAGGGTCAGTGCTTTATCCACTGTGCCACCTAGCCAGCCCCATATTACACTTATACATTTCATCTTCTGTCTCCCTTCTCCTTTTGCTTCTGATCTTTCTCATATTAGCCCTTGCTTAAAGCCCTCCAGGAATGAGAGATCCCTTCCCTCCTAGTGCAGCCTGGCCCACCTTGGGACAGCAAGCATTAGCTCACTTCCCATTTATTACTTCTGAAGCCAGATAGAAGTCTAAGCCTCCTGCCCTATGACAAACTGTCAAATACTTGAAGACAGATGTGCCAACTTACCCCACCCCAAGTCTTCTTTTCTTCAAGCTAAGAACACCATTTCCTTCAGTTGATTCATCCATGCTGTGACACCCCTGTCCATGGTATTGGATCCAATTGTGTGTGTGTGTGTGTGTGTGTGTGTGTGTGTGTGAGAGAGAGAGAGAGAGAGAGAGAGAGAGAGAGAGAGAGAGAAAGAGAGAGAAGTGGAAGATTGTCATTGTGCTAGATACTGCAGATATTGCCATTAATTACTAGATACATATTAATAAAACTCTAAATACCATAGGGGTAGGGAGAGGAAAGTCATTGCCCTCAAAGAGCTTACAGTCACACAGGGCTCGGGATGAGATGGAAATTGCAGGTCTTGAGATATTTTCATTAAGCCATGGCAAGTTGCCCTTCACCAGCTACACATCTCTCTTATTGCTACACTCATTGCGCCCACCATCCTTCTGCTTGTCTTTCTCATGACGTCAGTCCAATGTTCATTTTCACAACATGTTACAATTACCAGGCTGTAATGTGCAGCTGAAATGTGGCTCATGGAACTAGCCAGTTGATCCCTTGGGCAGACCGTGCAGATGGACCATGAGATGAATCCAAAATCAAAAGAGAATTAGAGTTGGGGGGGGGGGGGGCCTAGATGGCTTTGGGATCTGGTGTGATGTTGTCAGTGACCCAAGACTTCTCGCTGTTCCCTGAAACAAGAGTTTGCCTGGTGAGTGCCAGTTCAGTCATTCTCATGATCCTAAATGACTATGGCTCATATAAGACCACAGGTGCGACTATTTAAAACTGTGAGTCACATAAATTGCAATGGAGGGCGGCATTGGATCAAGATGAGTTCCGGTGTACCGTGACTCAGGAATTGCATCTGTGAAATGAGGTAAAAGATGTGTGACCAGAAGGGGGGGGGGGTTGGGAAGAATTAGTAATAGAGCATGTAACAAGAATGAAAGATGACAATTGGATTGGTAGTTGGCATTGGTTCCTTATCTGTAAATTAAGTTATGATCTCTGCCCAGATCTAAGTCCTTCTAGACAGGACTGGACTTGGGAGTCAGGAAGACTTGAATTCAAATCTTGCCTCAGATACTGGGTGGCAAAGTGCTGTACTTTACCAAGTTGATGAGCAATTATGAAGTGCCTACTATATGCTAGGGACAGGGAAAATACAAATAATCCCTAACCTCAAATACTTACTAGTTTGTGTAATCTCTCTGAATCTCAGTGATAAGGATAATAATACATTGAGAGAGTCAAAATGCTTTGCAACTATTCAAACACTATAGAGCCTAAATGCTATCATGCATATATCATACCATATCATATAGACTACAGATTCTAATATAGGCCATATTATTCCACACACATGTGTTATTGCAGACCTAGGCTATGCATACAGTACTGATGTTTTATTACATGACACCATTTTTGTCCTAACAATGTGGACTTTTATTATGATTATTATCATCATTTGGCAATCCCATGGTCCCTTCTCATTCTCTTTTTGTGGTAGATTGCCATCGGCTCTTTTCCATTGCACAATGGAGTCGGATATAATTGTTGATCCCAGGACTCAGTTTAAACCACCTAAATCTTCCATCATTATTGACAATTTAGAGACCCCTGGATTGCCACAGAACATCCATCCTCAATGTCTATTGTTGGGCCGTTAGACTGTTCTTGACCTGGGTGTCTTTTCTAGACATTCCCTAGATCAGAGATAGGCAACGTCCAACCCACAGGCTGAAACATTTGGTCTGGTGTTGCCATGACAACCGCACGCTAGGAACTTTTTAGGGGTGAATTAATTACATGTCTGACCAAATGTAGCAGGCTAATTTGTAAACTGATAATTTTGCATGACCCACAAATGATGTTATAAATACCCAAATGGCCCTTGGCAGAAAAAAAGGTTCCCCATCTCTGCCCTGTATGTTGGCATCATTATAGCTTCCAGGATGCTGGTAGAGGAACAAATGGCTGCACCCCTGAAGGTGACAGAGAAATCCCAAAGGATGTTGAAGGCTGAGGTGGGTAGGGAGAAGAGCCACTTAAGGGGGAAAGCAGATGGAACAGAGATACAGACACAGAATACTAAGCAAGAAGATGGCTCTCCCCAAGCAGCAAAGCGAAGCCTGCATCAGTTGTTTACAAGAAGATGCTGGTTCCCAGCCATACTCACTTCCTACTCATTTTCCTCATGTGGGCTGAGCTTAGGGCCCTGAGCCATTCTCCCCTGTTTTCTTTCTATGAGACATGTTGAGCCAGCCCTGAAAGAAGCTACAGTCAACATCTGTGCTTCAGGTGGCTCCCAGGTCTCTCAGTCCCAGTCCTGGCTACTCCGACAGCCACATTATCTTCTCTCAGGGCCTTGGACTCTCCATGGATAGCTCCTTCTTGGACAGAGCATTTCTGTCTACCCTATGGCCTTTAATCCCCAAACCATCATCAATTCCAGGCTAGGGGTTATGTTAACTGGCACTAAAGGTAGGTGGAGATGGAAGAGAAGATGGAGCTGGTCATTTCTTATTTTCCTTCAGTTTTTTTCTGCCAAAAACAATTATTTTTGACTTAGAAAAACTAAACAAAAATGGTTGGGAGGGAGTTGATACCCAAGATAAATGTAGTGATAGTAGGCAGAGTGCCTGTCAGCCCTTACTGAATTCAAATCACCAGACTCATGTGAATGACATGCTAGAACTGTCAGGTATGATTGTCAAGCCTTCTACCATCTATGATAGGTCTCAGAGATTACCTTCTTCCAAGAGGTGGACTACAGGTATGGAATAGAACATATAATCTTGAATTCTATAAATATGTTGGTTAATTTTGCTGGACTGCCTATTCCCCTCCCCTTTTCTTCTATGTTATTTATTATAAGGGATGTCTTTCTATAAGTAGAGAAGGGAGAAGGGATACATGGGAAATAAAACAAAAACTAGGGATAAGGTTTGGTCTCTGATTTGATTGGCACAAGGAACTCTAATATGAGGAAATTTCTTCTACCAATACAAGATTAGAACATGAGACTATCGCCTGGAGCACCAAGATTTCAAGGTCAGAGTCACATAATAGTAGGTGGCAGAAGAGAATCCAGGTTTTCCTGACTCCAAAGTCATTCTTCTGACCCTTATTTATGGATATTATAATATTGGTGAAAATTAAAATCATATTAAATTTGATTATTTTTAAAAGAAAAATCATGGAGAATGAGATTGATATTGCATATAGGGAGAAAGGCAAATCTTGTCCCAATTTTCATTGTGTAGAAGAAATTAGGACTTGCAAACCACAGACCACTTGACTTCCATTCCTTACAAAATTTTAGAACTTGCTAAAGAGATAGTTAGGAAAGATCTAATTAAAAAAAATAGTGAGCCTTTACTCTTAAGCAAGAATATTTTAGTAATGTCTAAAAAAAGCATCATTTGTACAAAAATAAGAATAAATAAATAAATAGTTCATATGAAAAAAAAAAGTGATCCCTAAGAACCAAGGCAGGTTTCTCCAGAATGTTCCTGCTAGACTCACTTCACTACCCTCCTTGGGATACAACTATAAACCAGCAGACAACAACAATGCTGATAATAACTTATCGAGATTTTAGCAAAGCATTTGACAAAGTTCCTCACTACTGTGATACAAAGAATAATAGATTAGGAAATGGGGGAAGTGGAGAATTTATATAAATTCTGTGGATATTGGTGATTTCTCCCTCCTGCTTATACTATTCATCTCTTTTTTTTGTACCCAGTTTCTTCCTTGTTGCATCCCCCATTAGAATGGAAGTTCCTTGAGGGTAGTAACTCCCACATTTCTCTGTGTATCCTCAATGCTTAGGACAATTGCTCAGAAATAGCAGAGGCTTCATTAATGTTTGAGTGATTGTTCTCCAGAACATCTGGGCAATCCCCCTTGTGTGGGTCACAATTGCTGACCCTGTCTAGAGATCCAAATCATCCCATTGAATTTGGAGCTGCTGTAGTCTAATTAGCAAACAAAAGGTGTTGACCAGAAGAGTTAGTCAACATTTATTAAGCTTTTACTGTGTGCCATACAAATAAAAACAAAAAGAAACTCCCTTTCCTGTGGGGGAGACAGAAAAAGAACTGGGTGCAAACAAGATGTGAATGGTAAAAAATGGGAGGGAATTGAATAAGCAAGGCCCTAGCATGAAGAAGAACCAGGAAAGAATTTATTGTATCACCCCAGTTTAAGAAGTGAAGGCAGGAAGGGATTTAGCATTGAATGACAACTTTAAACAGAGCTCACCTTGAGTTTGCAGCAAAGGAGAAATACAGATGCTGGAAATAAGGAGAAGATTTCTGATAGAGGTAGTATGGGAAGGTTCTTTGAAGTTCTGGAAAGTGGCCCTTATTATAGGTTTCATTCATTCATTCAATCAACAAAGCATCTGGGGAACAAACATTCCTCAAGCCCCCATTGGTGTTCCCTGCACTCTACTAGGGGGAGATCCAAATAGAAGAGATACAGGTTTTAGATGATATATTGAAAGAATTTCATTGAGCCTGTGGTTTAGTAGAAAGATATGATAAAAGGAGGGATCTAACTAATATAGAGCAATGCAAAGGAATGACTGGGTGAGGGGCAACCTTGACAAGATGTGTGGAGCTTAGAATCTGGATTCTTTATCCCATTTTAGTCCATCGTGTGGCCCCTCAAAGTTTTAATTTCATAATCTGTAACATTGAGATAATGACACTTAGACTTTTTGCTAAATAGGACTATTGGTTCTTGTAAGGCTTAAAGTGGTTTGTACGTGAAGTTTGTTACTAACATTTAAAAGAGAAGATCATTGGGCCTCAGTGTCCTCATTCATAAAATGATAGAGGGGAACTAGATGTTACCAGGTCTAGACCAATGATTCTACTTGTCTCTTTTCTTCAGGATGCACAACCCCACCCTCCCCACTTCCCAGCCCTCCATCTTCTCCAGGGTCCAAAATGACCCATTCTCTCTGTCCAAGGTAAGCCCAGAGTCAAGTCCCTGACAGGTAACAACTCCTATGTCTGGGACTTCCGGATGATGCATCACAGTTCCACACGAGCCTCACCTCATTGATGAATGCAAGGCAGAGAACAGCAGGCCTCTTCTGTCTCACTGCCGGAAGAGGAAGGCCTGTTTACCATCTGCCCATCTGCTGGGTCCTTAGACAACAAATGTCAGAGTCTGTTGCTTGGGGAGAGGTGGGTGGGAGGGCCGGTGCTGTGGCTCATGTGGTTAGAGCAGTTTCCTGGTCACTTCTCCTCACTTGATCTCTACCTCTGAGCTTCTGAACTCATTCCCTTTCACATAACCCTCTGAGGGAGTCTGGCCATCACTGAGCCAAGTCCTGGGAAGTCTTGGAGATTCCCACAAAGGTCTACTTGGAATCCCAGATGGGATCAACATTAATTAAGTACATTGCCGTGCATGATGGGGAAACACAGCAAGGGAGACTATATGCACTCCCTGCCCTTAAGGTTTACAGGCCAAACAGAAAATAACAGACTAAGAAATATGGTTATGTCCCTCCCCTCCTTTAAAAATTCCAATGACTGCTCAGTGGTTTTAGGGTAAAACTCTTTCATTCTGCATGTATGACCCTTTGCCATGTAGTTCCCACCTATAATTCTTCCTCGTCAACTTTGTTTTTGCCAAACTGATCTACTATTTGTCCTTTGTTCCCAAAGATCATGGCATCAGGGAGGCGATGCCGTGATGTGAGGGTGGTTTGATTTTAAGTGAGGGGAAGCTGTGCAGCCACCAGCCTCATGTTCTCCTCCAGAGCCATTTGGGTCCAGTGGTCAAATATGGATCAGGGCAACTAGAGACAGTCCTGGACACAGGGGGAGACCTTGGCTATTTAACACAAGGTCTTTCCCAGGTCACAGTTTGACTGTGGCAACACCCATTCGGTGATTAAAGTTAGGTAAGACAGAGACCAAGAATGACCACCTCCAAAAAAGAAGAAAAAAAGAATGATGGGATGTTAAGACCCTCAGAGTATCTCAATGATTAAGGCAGATGAGAAAGAAAATAGCTAAGAGCCTCTTTTGCATAGTCCAAAAAAATTCTACCTGAAAGAGAAGGTCCCTAGGGTTTCTAGGAAGCATCATAGTTCATAGAATGACAGAGAAGACTCATCTTCCTGAGTTCAACTCTGGCTTCAGACATTTCCTAACTGTATGACCCTGGGTAAGTCACTGAACTTTGTGTGTCTCAGTTTCCCATTCTGTAAAATGAGCCGGAGAAGGAAATGGCAAACCACTCTAGCATCCCCCAGTGGGGTCACAAAGATTCAGACATGACTGAAAACAACTGAATAACAAGAAGACAATCTGGCTCCAGCCTAGTACTCCATCTTGTGAACTTCATTTCAGCCAAACTGGTCTGCGTACTGTTCCAGGTTTGTGATTGTCCATCTACCGTCTCGACACCACTGCACGGATTGCGCCCTCTCTCTGGAATGTTCCCCCTCCTTAGATAAACTTCTCACCGTCCCTACGTCTCAATCCAAGTAAAATCTTTTAGATAAGGCCTTTATAATCTTCCAAAAATTACATGTACAAATGTACATAAGTGACATATATACATAGATGACATACGTGTGCATTTTTTAAAAAGACAAGATCTCCTGATCTCACCCAAACAGAATGTTTGATCAGCAGAGGAGCCTTGACCTGTTCCATTCCCCACCTGGCCTGCTTCGGAAGGCAGATGCTTCTTCATTTTTATCTGTATGTTCTCCAGTCCAGCACAGTGACTGGAATACAGTAGGTACTTAATAAATGTTTGTTGATGGACTGATTGGAATAGAGGCCAAACACAGCTACTTGTATGCTGGAAATGACAAGACTGGAAATGGATGAATGAATGAATAAATGAATGAATGATGACAAAGTATTTGTTCACTATGGGCAAAATCTTCAGGATGAAAGTGAAGAAGGGAAAAGTTCCTGCCCTCTAGGAGCTCACATTGTCATTGGAAGAGAAAACACAGAGAGGAGGTTCATTTGGAAGGCAAATGGCAGGACTCAAGGGCCCAGAGATCTGCCAGAGGGCATAGTGGCAAAAAATGGCAAGGCTTGGAGACCTATCTTACCAAAAAGATTAGAGTTGGTCATTCCTGGCTCCTTCCAACAGAGAAAGGTAGGGGACCTATAGGCACTTTACCCATACCATTGAGAAGGGGGAAGTCAATCTGAGGGTCCAAGGGACTCAAGTATCCTGAAAGAATAGAAATGGGAAAAGGGTAGTATCCACCCAGGAATGGCCAGCAGTAGAAGGAAGACTGACAGATAGAGACTATATATACAAATTTGCTTTTCATGGTTCTCTGTTACCAGTGGGCTGTGAATAACCTAGAATCAGGGAGATGGGGGGGGGGGAAGGCCACCCTCCCCTACTTGCTTCTTTCTGGCACAAGGTTATCCTGGATGGGGGGGGGGTGGAAGAATAGGAAAAGAGCTGAAGAATGAAGGGAACTGAGTTTGTGTCCTGACTCTAGCATTGTGTGTCCTTGAACTATCGTTTCATCTCTCTTAAGAGAATCCTGAAGTGGAGATCCTGGTATGACTAATTCCTAAAGAGGGGCCAGAATGAAAAGAGTTGAGTCAGATTAACCCAGGAACCCTTCCTGGAAGAAGTATGTAAAGAGTCCACTTCTTCAGAGGACCTGGGATAGAGTTTTCTACAGGAAAAGGAGACTCGACTCAGTTCTAGCACCAAGGTTATCCAGACTAGGGAATGCTTTTCTTGACTTTTGAGATTCTCCTAATTCATCCTTGAGCAATAGATGGCAGTGTGGCCCAAGTTCTTCTAGCACCTGCTCAGACATTGCCAAGGGGCACTTGGCATCAGCATCACCGGACTCTGCTCCTGGTTCTCCTTGTCAATGGCCCTTTGTCTGTGAATGGCCAGGATAGACGCACTAGTTGGCTAAAGCCACCATCTTCCTGTCCCTCCTGCCTCCAAGGTGATCCTGGTAATCTAGTCGGCTGCTTGCCTACTATTCCTGGAACTAGTGAATGAGGGCAACAGAGGAAGGAGCCCAGAAGCCTTGCTTCTGAGAAAAGATGCCCAACATCTAGAATTGATGATTCCAACAGTTGCCTATTGAAGGCTTCTGGGATGCCAGTACCGGACCCATCGTCCTTCTGTTCCAACTTTAGTCAGTTCGCCTAGCAGACGGTTAATCCAATATCCCTTGAACTGAATTGTATTGAACAGGATTTCAAGAGATTCTGGTTGTGTCTGTTCCAAATAAATGGTCCTTGCCTTCTTTTGAGTTCATTCCAAACCCAACTAGAATGAATGAATCAGAATTGTCGACCATGAGATAATCTCTATGCTTCATCCTTACATCCAGTATCCTTCTAATTCCCCATTGAAGGGTAAGATCTCTTTCCTTAAGAAAATAGGCCCTTACACATGAAAAACTGGAAAGAGCCTTGGATTTAGGATCCCAAAACCCAAGTTCAAATCCCAGATGTTCCACTTACATCCTATGCAACTGTGAACAAGGAATTTACCCTCTCTGGGCCTCTGTTTATTCATATGAAAGATAAAAAAGGTAGGACTAGATGCTGTCTATTAAAACAAGCATTTCTAAGCTTCTACTGAGTATAAAACAAAGACAACACAGAATAGTGTATGGAGGGACACTTTCAGAATTAGGAAAGCCTAGGCTCTGGCCCGCCTCTGACACATCTTGGTTACATGAAACTAGGTAGACCATTTAAATTCTGTGTGGACAGGCAGTTCTCTAATGCAATTGGTTATAGATGTGTGGTTCATCCGTGGCAATTTCCACATCAGAAATTTCCTAAACAGAGGAAATAACAGATCTGAACTTTTAAAATGAATGTGTGGGGAAGGCATGGCTCTAAATATTGGTGATACAAAACCAAATTGAAACAGTCCCTGCCCTACCTACCAT
Organism: Macrotis lagotis; assembly: GCF_037893015.1. Lineage (NCBI taxonomy): Eukaryota > Metazoa > Chordata > Mammalia > Peramelemorphia > Peramelidae > Macrotis > Macrotis lagotis. The sequence continues at coordinate 176,184,970 of NC_133665.1, forward strand.
CTGCTGGCAAGATACAACATGGACACAGATAAGCACATGCAAAATAATTCAAGAAAGGAGTGAGTCTTCTTACAATGTACATTCTCCTCCTCCCCCATCACTATGTGATCTGGTGTCACTGGCCTCCTGGCTGCTCCTCAAGCTCATGCCATATCTCAGCTCTGGGCATTTACTTTGGCTGTTCCACTATGCCAAGAATTCCCTCCCTCTTTATCCCTGTCGCGTGGTTTTTCTGGCTTCCTTCAGGACTCAAGTGAAAACTCCTACCTTCTACAAGAAGTCTTTTCTGATTACTCTTCATTCTAATTTCTTCTTTCTGAAATTACTTCTGATTTATGGGGGATGGATGGATAGAGAGTTAGATGTATATACACCTGGATGTATAGTTGGAGAGATAGAGAAATAGATAAAGAGAATGGCTGGCTGGCTGGCTGGCTGGCTGGCTGGCTGGCTGGATGGATGGATGGATGGATGGATGGATGGATGGAGAGATGGAGAGGTAGAGAGATAGACATATGCACACATGGATGGATGGATGGATGGATGGAAAGATAGAAAGACAGATAAAGAGATAGATTGGATGGATGGACAGATGGATGGATAGATAGATAGACAGATAGACAGAAGTATGATTTATTTTGTCTTTACTACTGCCAGGCATAGTGCTAGCACAGAGGATACACATAATATAAGAAGGACAATCTCTGCTCACAGGAAGCTTACATTCTAATGGGAAAAGTTACTGGGAAAGGGGGGATGGATGCTATGAGGCAGCCAGAAAGCTTCTCCATGAGCCCATGGGGGAGATGCCTAGCAACGCACATGAGGAGCCCAATGTTAGAGAAAAGAGAGGAGAGAGAGGAAGGGAGAGTCAAGAGGTCAGATTTCCAAAGCCAGCACTACCTACTACCTTCATTTGTCATAGGAAGCCTTATAAGGCCTCTAAACTCAAGTCTTCCCTTACTGAACTAAATCCTCTGGTTGGGTCACAATTCATTTCCATGTCCTTTCAAAAACTGCAACAAATGCCCCAAGTTAGATTGCCTCCCACAGTCGGGATAGGGCAGTGGAATGGGCCTTAGAGCTGGAACTGGAAGGTCTGGGTTCAAATTTGCCATTTACTGGAAATTTATACAAGTCACCAGATCTCTCTTGGGTCTCAGTTTTCCTCATCTGTAGAATGAGGTAATTGAACTAAATGATCTCAAAGGCCATTTCCAGCTCTGAATTCTATAGTCAGTTAGTCAGTTATCCAGCCTTTAGTATGTCCCAGACACTGTAGTAAGCACCAGAGATATAACCCCCCCCATAGATTAATGGGGTAAATAGCAAGTAAACAGCTGTGTCTATAAGTTACATACAGCCTAAATGTGAAATCAACTCCTAAAGATACTGAATAAATGAATGAAAACTGAAAACTCAAGAGATCTCTTCCCCCTTGTCCCTTGAATTTTTCTTCTTTGGACTGGGAATCAGGTTCTTCTCAGGGATGTACCATATCTCTTGTCCCCCAAAAAGACTAAGCAAGGTGATAGCAAACCAAGTAAGACAAAGACATTCTGTCTCCTAATTGGAGAGGAAGGGAGGAAGGAGGAAGGCAAATATGGGCACTGAAAGTGAGAAACTTGAGCTTGTCTTAAAGAGCCTTGCAGTGGAAAGAATGTTGAACTTGGAGCTTAAAATCCCTCCTTTGTCATGCATGACCTTGGTTGAGCAATTCACTTAATCTCTCTGAGCCCCAGGTTCCCCATCAGTAAAAGGATAGGGCTGAATGAGGCAATCTTCCAGACCTGAGTCCACGTCCTCATAGATTTCCCTGATTTTTTACAATACAAGACCTTTATTATCAAAGGTATTCATTCACCTGAAGAACACTTTTATTTCAAGCCAAACATCACCAAAGTTTCATCTTTCATTATCCATCTGACAGTCATACCTCATTCCTATGACAAATAAAACTTGAAACAATCTCTTCCCAAGGGTCCAAAATCTGGGATGATTTTTCAGTTAGTCCAGTTTAACTCTTTTGTATAAACTGTGCTTGTACACACAGTCTAACACTCACATGTTTTCTTCCTGTGTCCTCAGAGAGGTGCCTACTTCCTCAGGTTCAAGGGTGCTCTGTGGGTTCACACTTCTAAAACTGTATCTCATGAGCCCCCATCAGTGGGTTTTCCCTTAATAGTTCACCAGAAAATCCAACTCAGTGTAAAGACATTTAGTAAAGCTCACAGTAAGGATATTCCTCTCATGAGACTGAGTTGGGACAAATTTGGAATGCAGATAGTAAGACATATGGAAGGAATGATGGAGAGATAGACATAAAACTCCAGCTTCTGCTACCGTAGAAACTTGATGTGGTATTCTTTTGCTTTATCCCCTGTGAACAGCATCTCTCCTGAGCAGTTGATTCAGCAAAGCTCTTCAAGTGTGCCCCTCTCGGAAGCTCAGCTCCCAAATGCCAGTGCTTATCATTCTTTTGTGATGGGTTGGCTCTCTTCTCTACTGCCATCTCCTCTTGAAGCTGCTTCCTAGGCCAACTGTCTTGCATTCTTTCTTTTTAGGTGAGGGAGGGAGAGGAAGGGGACTCTGCCTTCTACTGAGTGAATCTGTCTGCCAGATGCCATGGCCAGTGGAGTGTGAAAGTTTGGAGGAGTTCCCTCTGAGAGAAGTGCAGGGACCACATCCTCAATGAGATTTCCTCTCTTGGCCTCTCAGGGCAGTTTGCAAATGAGGAAGTTGGACTAGATGAGATCTCAGATCCCTTCTAGTTCTATGATCCCGCATCCTAAAAATGGAACCTCAGTCTGTTTGGACTAGAAAAGCCAAGCTGAGATCGATGGATCCTGGGTAACCAACTTTTCCACCAGCCAATCAGCAACACCTTCCCCAACACCTGAAGGCATCACTCACTTAACAAATCAGCTCTTTGACTCCATCAAGAATATTGGTTTACTCCTAGGAACAAGGTCAACCCATAAACTAAGGTCATACAATCTGAGTCCCAGAAAGGTATTGTCCAACAGAACCTGGTCACTGATCTGAAGCAAAAAGTTCCATTCCACTCCATTCACCTAGCTTTTATAAAACACCTACTGTGGACCTGGGGATGGTGGGGAACTAGCTGACCTCAGTCATAAAGTCCTGGATCTGTGCCTACCTCTGATAGGTGCCTACTATCTATGTGTCCCTAGAAAGGAAATAAGCATTTATTCATCTCTGACACATACTGCCTATGTAAGAAGGAAGAAAACAGCATCTATTAAGCACCTACTGTGTTTCACGGACTGTGCTAAGTGCTTCACAAATATTACCTCACTGGAGATCTCGCAACAACTCTTTGGTTGGTTTTATCTGCATTTTACAGGATGAAGAATTTGAAATTTAAAGAGGGTAAGTGACTTTCTGGGGTCACACAACCAAAAAATAAAAGAGGCTGGATTTGAATTGAGATCTCAGTCTCAAGGCTCTACTCACTATACCACCTCTTCTCTTAGGACAGACCTTATACTAAGTCATTTAAAAACTATAGTCCAACCTTCCCATTTCCCTGACAGTAGACAAATAGCAGATACAGACTAATAGCACCTACAAATTTGCAAAACACTTTAGATACATTCTCACATTTGAGACTTAGAACATACTGGAAAAGTTCAGTGCTATAGGTTTCATTATTTCTATTTTACAAATGGGGAAAATAAGGCCGGGGGAATGACTTCCCCCAAATCACAGGGATGAGTAAGAACCAGAGACAGATTTTGAATCAGTCAATCAACAAATACTGATCCAAGGCCTTCTATGCTAGATGTTGGAGACACAGAGAGACAAAAAGGGAAGAATCCCTGACTTCTTGGTGGCTACATTTCCTTAAGGGGGAAAATCATGTCACAGAGAAATATCTATAAACTAAGTACAGGGTGATCCGAAAATCTTATGCAGTCTGGAGTTATTCAAGCTTATGAGATCTCTTGCATATTTAATATCAAACAAGCTGGTTTTGGGGGGAAGTCCCAGAAGCTGGGGGAATCCAGGAGGGCCTCATGTAGGAGGAGGAGGCCCCTGGGATGTATTTCAGAAGAAGCTGAGGTTTCTATGCAGAGGAATCTTGGGGTCTGACCCTAGTAACACACTTTAGAACCACCAAGGTACAGTTATGGCATTCATTCAGCAACTACACTGTGGTCAGGGTTCAAGGGGCAGGAGGGTCTCCTAAGCAGAGCACAGAAAGGATCAGAGATGGGAAGACCAGGGATAGAAAGGGCAGAGGACATAGGCTCTAGTTCACTGAGATCCTAATTAAGTTAAGGTGACAAAGGAAATAGTAAATGATTCCAGTATCTTTGCCAAGAAAACCACAAATGCAGTCACAAAGAGTTGGGCATGACTGAAAAAAAAAATAAGTGTGTATTATTTTGTCATTGTTGTGTCATTTTTCAGTCTTTTCTGACCTTCTGTGACCCCCATTTGGGGTTTTCTTGGCAAAGATACCAGCAGGGCTTGTCATTTCCTTCTCCAGTTCATTTTACAGATGAGGAAACTGAGGCATGCAGGGTTAAGTGACTTGCCCTAGGTCACACAGCTAGCAAGTGTCTGAGGAAGGATTCAAACACAAGTCTTCTTGACCCTGTGTCCAGGCAGAGGTAAAGAGCTAGAGATGACCTCGCCACCTCCAAGTCCTATATTCTACTCACTCCCCCGAGCTGCCCCTATAATCACTCTTCACAATTGTCTCCCATCCTGGGCCCAACCACTTGGCTCTAAAGGGTTAAATGCAGCTGGGTACCCACAGTTCTTCTTGGCAGTTTTCTCAAAGATCTGTCCTTTGCCCCCTTGCTCCCTGGGGAGGGAGGAAACCATACCCTGATCTCCAAACTCATTCAGAGCAAGAGATTTGTTTTTACTTTTTGTTCTGAGTGCTTCAGATCCCCAGGACCTGCCACTCAACGGATGTGTGGGATTGATGCTGTGAGGGGCTAAAAGGAAAGAAAAGACCCATGCGTCACCAGCCTGCTCCATCAAATTGTCGCTTATTCATAAACAAAAGAATGCACAGGCCTATTTTGAGTATTTGTAATTTTCTTTTTGAATAGCAAGGGAAAATGGCCATGCACCTGCTGGTAGCCTTCCCTTGATCCCCCGCAACAGAAGCATGAAAAGTCCAAGGTGTAAGGAGATCTGAGGTTGAGTCCCTCATGGGGGGGGCACCATGGCAGAGAAAGGGTTCTAGGGTCTCCACTGTCTTTTGGACCACTTAGGAGGGGTGCCAGAGGGACCCCTATGCAGAGCGCAAAGAGCATCAGAAGAGGGGGGACCAGTGACAGAAAGGGAAGAGGTCACATGTGCTAGGACACTGAAATTCTCTGTCCCAGGTACTATGCATTTAGGGTTTATTTAGTTTCCCCAAAGAATGATTCAGAGAACTGGACTTGGGATCAAATTCTGACACTGCCATTTGTTAACCTGTGTGATCTTGGCCAAACAATTCAATTTCTCTTGGCTTCAGTTTCCTCATCTGTAAAATGAGGGGATTGGACTAAAGTTCCATCCAATGCTAAATCTATGTTCCTATGATCTTCTGAATACTACAGTATTTGCATGGTATCTGCCACATAGTAGGTGCCAAATAAATGGGCACCCTTCCTTCCTTTCACCTCTTTGAATCTCTAGCTTCCTTCCAACTTTAAGTGCCATCTCCCACATGAGACTTTCCTGGTCCAAATCCCCCAGTTGCTAACATCCTTCCCTTTTCATTAAGATTTCCTCCAGTTCTAAATCTATAATCCTAGGAATCAACAAAGGAATCAGACCTTTGTGTTCTGCCAGTCACACCAGGCTATAGACTGCCCCAGGAGAAGTCCCCACCAAAAAATGGCTCTGACAGTTTAACTATTGTCAGATACTAAATAGAGCTTTCTAATTTCTTCTATAGGACCCAGGTCTTCCTCTCACTTCATGCCCCTCCCCCAGAGCTACTTCAAATTCAAGGCACTTTGAGGGTTATCATCTACTCAAAAAATCAGAGCTCATGAGCCCCCACCAATGTATTACTTTTATTAGACTAACCAAAGGATACATTTCTTCAACATAAGAAACATTTAATCCTAGTAGCTAAGAAATAAGTGACAAAAAGGATTCTTGGGGCAGCTAAGTGGCACATCGGATAGAGCACTGGCCCTAGAGTCAGGAGTACCTGAGTTCAAATCCAGCCTCAGACACTTAATAATTACCTAGCTGTGTGGCCTTGGGCAAGCCACTGAACCCCATTGCCTTGCAAAAAAAAATCTACAAAGAAAATTTAAAAAAAAGGATCAAGAATAAAAGATAGGAGGGGCAGTTAGGTGGTGCAGTAACTAGAGTACCAGCCCCAGAGCCAGGACAACCTGTGTTCAAATCCAGCCTCAGACACTTAATACTTACTGTGTGACCTTGGCCAAGTCACTTATAAAAACCAAAAAAACCTTTTTTTAAAAGAGTTAAAAAAAAGAACATGTAGGGAATACTTGAGAAGTGAGAACATATGAATTAGGGGTATCTCCCAGTTTTAACACTCCAGATTTGCACATGTGCCATAGTGATGATATTACCCTTCTTCTGTCAGTTTTGCTCAACATCTCCTTTCTTTTTTTTAAGAAAGATTTTATTTATTTTGAGTTTTACAATTTTCCCCCCATCTTGCTTCCCTCCCCCCACCCACCAGAAGGCATTCTGTTAGTCTTTATATCGTCTCCATCAACGTCTCCTTTCAATGGTCATTTTAGCTGGGCATCTGTACCAAACTGATTTCTGCTTCCCTTTCCTGATCTTTAGATGAAATGAGGATTCTTTGCTGAGGTGGCAGTCAGTCACTAGGCTCCAAAAATCTTAAAAAGCTCAAAACTTCAGAATATTTATGCTCTTTTGATTCAGTGCCAGCCAATTATACTCAGGCATTTTGACTTGAAGATAAGACATATTATGTATTGTTCAGTATATATGTTGTATTGATTTATCTGAATTTATCAAGGATTTTTCTTCCTAATAGGACCTATGCTCCTCAAGGGTTTCATGTCTGTCTTTGTTATCCCCAGAACTTCATTTCATTTGTTGATTTTTGGACTTTTTCCATCTGACTCTTACCTAAAGCCAGAAAAATTCCTTTCAATTCTTATCACACTCCCGAGCCTAGAAAAATATCTATGGGTATTTTTCATTTAGCAAAACTTCAGAAGAAGTGAAAGGAGCTATAATGGGAAACCTCTCTGGACCTATCCCAAGCTTCCCATCATGTTCCATAAAAATCACACTGGCTAAACTGGATGAAGAGCAGAAGACCAGTGCCCCACATTCCCTGCATCCAAAATGCTTCCTTTCTACATTTCTAGCTTTCTTCCCTTTTGACCTTATTTCCCCATCCTTGTGTCCCAGAAAACGACAATACTAAATTTGGAAGATACCTCAGCTGTTCTGTAGCCTAATACCTAGATTGCAGAGTAGGTGGGGGTAACTCACAGCCTAATTCTGTTGGAACTCAGGGGGCAGAACCAGAGGCACTGAGTGGAAGTGGCAAGGAGGCAAATTTAGGCTTGACATCGGGATAAAGGACTTCCTACCATTTGGAGCTTTCCATAAGTAGAATAGACCATGTTAGAGGGTTGTGTCTCCCACTCCCCGTGGTCCTTCCCACTTTTGGAAAGCTCTTTGTCCTCCTTGAGAACAAAGAACAATAGGAGAGCCATTAAAAAAACTCAGAGACAGCTTTAGTCTTCTACCTGATTCATCTTTAGGGCAAATATTCTCAATTCTTTCAAGTAATCACCCTCACCCTGCCTTTGACCTGACTGTCCCCCATTAGTAGAATGCATTTCTTTCTCACCTCCCTAAGCTTTCATCAAAACCCAATTCCCACATGAAGGTTTACATGAAGCCTTTCTAGATCTTACCTCTTTACCCCATTCCTAGCCATTAGCACCTTCTCCTTTTAAATTTTCTCTATGTAAACTTCACATGTACATGTTTCCTCTGAGAGAATGGAAACTTCTTGAGAGCAGGTAGTCTTTTTTGTTAATCCCCAGCACCTTGGATAGCACCCAGCATATATGTAGGCATTTGATTGATTTATTGATTAGATTGGCATGGAATCAAAGTCCTTCTTCATTCCAGTCACCTCTTCTGCAGGCAGGATACTCAGTGTGATTAACCAACTGGTCCCCATTGTCTCATGCCAATCTCTGAGGAGGAATAAATCTCAGCATCTGCAAAGAGCTCATTCTCTCTGTCACTCATGGAAGGAATAGTCATGGCTGCCAATATTTCAAGTGCCTGAATTATGGAGGATAGGACAGATGCCAGAGAACTAGAGATGAGTAAATGTCATTCTAATTTTCAAAAAGAGGAAGAAAAAAAGAGAGATCCTGGAAACTCTTGACCAATGAGCTTGAGGTATGTGCCTGGCAGCATTCTAGAACAGATTATTAAACAGATGGTCTGTGAGCACTTAGAAAGGAAAATGGAACTTCAGTGAGCCGTGTATATAGGGTTACTAAGGAAAAATTGAGTCAAATTAACCCAATACTCTTTTTTTTCATAAAGGTTATTAGATCTGTGAAATGCACCAACATATTCCTATACCTAAAGGGTCTCTAAATCTTACTCCCACTGTAATGTGGAGCAATATTACCTCCATGGACCTCAGTTTCCTCAACCATCAAAGTGAGGGATTTTGGATTAGATGGACTCCAAAGCTCCTTTCCAGTTCTAGAGTTATGATCCTCTGATTTTCTGATGCAAATTAATTTGGAAAACAATGATGTCCACCTAATTTAGCAGTTCAACAAGGGACAAAGTTTCATTGTTTTCTTTTGAGCAAAATAAAGGAAGGTAGGCTAAAAAATTCTAAACGTAAGCCCCCCAAATGTAGTAGGTATTAGCAGAGAAGTACATAGTCATTAATATTTAGCACTTATAGAGTATTTTTGAGGTTTGCAAAATGTTTATAAATTTTTTTATCTGACCTTCACAACAATATTCTGAGGCAGGTGCTATTTTTATTCCTACTTTTATAGATAAGGAAACTGAGAGAGGCAGTTTAAGTGACTTACCCAAGGTCACACAACTAGAGACAACCTATGGCTGGATTTGGACTCAGGTCTTCCCCGACCCCAGGTTCAGCCTTCTACAGAGTATACTACTTAGCAGCCTCTAAATGATAAAGCAGTTATTAGGAATGATTTTCTTGTTGAGTCATCTCAGTCATTTTCTTGGAAAGACCCCATTTGGAATTTTCTGGGCAAAGATACTAGAGTGGTCTGCCATTTTCTTTATAGATGAGGAAACTGAGGCAAACAGGGTTAAACGACTTGCCCATTCTCTCAATGAGGGAGCCCATCACTCAACTATTGTTGCAGTCAGAAATAATAAGGGTGGACTTAATTCCAAACTTCTAACCACTGGGCAACCTGGCTGGTCTAATTGGTTTGATAATCAACTCAATGACAAGTTTTCTCCAGTAAAGAAAAATCTAGTCAGATCTCTACTGGACTGACCCAGAATACAGCCCTCATCTGTTCACCATTTTTACTAATGACTTAGATGAAGATACAGAAGCCAAGTTTTCAAATCTGTAAATTATCCACAGTTTAAAAGAATGACAGAATCAGGATACAAAGCGATTGCCAGGACAGCACAATAGACAAATATGAAACATAATTGGGAGAGCTAAAAAGTCTTGTATTTAGGGTCCAAAAAAGCCCAAGAGAAGAGAAGCTGTGTTTACTGACAACTCCAGTGGAAAGGCCCAAGGATTCGGATGGACAAGCTCAAGTCTGAGATTTTGCTCTCCTACCTGACTCTGACTTGCTATAAGGCAAGTCTATAAGTATTTATTAAAGAATTACTATATATATATTAGATACTAGGCTAAGCATTATGCAAAAAAAGACAAAAACACTGCCTTCAAAGAACTTATCTTCTAATGGGGTGGCAACATGCAAACAATTTCCTTTGTATGATATATATATATACAAAATAAATTGGCATTAAAGACAGCAGGAAGGCACAAGAATTAAGGAGAAAAGGCTTCTGGAAGATGGACTTGAAGGGACTGTGAGGCTGGTCTTTACTTGGACTCAGGCAATCTTTCAATGCTAGAACAAATTAATTAATTGGTAGGAGAGTTTTCTTTCCATTCAGCCTCTCAGGTGTAGCTAAATCTACTCCATTTTGCTTGTCCACTTATGGTACTTTACTCAGGACTATTTCTGGGAGCAGCAGGGAGAGACAGACAGATAAATGCAGAGATAGAATAGAATTTCTTGAACTTTAGAGAAATTCATTTGGCAATGAGGACGGATGAAAGAGATCTTGGTGACATCACAGAGATTTGTTCAATCCATATTAGCGAAGGGACAACCTGTCACCTAAAGAGTCCAGTCTCTTTCCTACTAGGGATTGGGAGGAGTCTGAGTTCCTGAGGGAGGAGTCCCACAACAGAGCTCATTGACCCAGGGGTAGCCGTGCTATGCTGATGTCAAAGGAGTAGGAAGCCAGATGCAGAGATGGTCAGAGATGAGGCTCCATGAGAGTAGGTGTCGTTTCATTCTTTGTCCTTCTCTCTCTCTCAAGAACCTAGCATAGGACCTGTTGAATAATCTATATAGATAACAATAATGATGATGATGATGATGATGATATTTGTCCTTCATTCTTGAAGACAACCATGGCATCAGAAAGGTGATGCCAAGACAAGCACATGAATTGTGGTCAGTCACCTGCCTCACTTTCTCCTCCACAGTCATCTGGGTCCAGTGGGCAGACAGGAATCAGGACAACTAGAGATGGCCCTGGATGCAAAGCATCAGGGACTTGCCCAGGGTCACACAGCTAGGAAGTGTCAGGAGTCTAAGACTGGATTCGAACTCCCATCCTCCTGACTTCAAGACCAGTGCTCTATCCACTGCGCCACCTAGCTGCCTCAATCAAAATAGTGCTTGTTAACTGGTCAGTCAATCAATCAATCAAGGGGCTGAAGTAAACCTTCCCCACAGAGCTTGGCAAACCCTTTTGATTTCTGCTAATTATGGCTCTAGAAAAACAGATGAATGGATAGATTGTCATACAGACAGACACACACACACATATCCATCTACACATATAAATATATTGAAATGCAAATAGTTAGCCTGTTCCTCATATTAGGTAAAATTGAAAAAAAAAAAACCCTCAACCCTCCTTATCCATATGTTCTGTGGAGAAAAGAAAATAGTTTATTCAATGTGATGTTTAAGGTTTTCGGTGATCACCAGTATCTCTACCTGAAGAAAGCTGTTCATCAGCTTTGGAGAATGAGCTACCACAAGTAAGCATAACTAGGGTGGAACAACCGGGCCTTTGCCTCAGGTTCTAATTTTTAGAGATCTCCGACCGTGCTTGCAACCCTTCTGCAGGACAGAAACAAAGGAGTGCAACTGCTGATGGTTGGCAAGAGCGGCGCTAGGAGACTCCCTCCAATCCAAGGCGCGCCCTGCTCTGCTCCTCTCCTTCGGCGCCCCTTTTCCTCACCAGTTGCTGCTATTTATCCAGGTGCACCAGTTCGGAAGGTCGGCTCCAGACCTTCCAGCCCAGCCTGCCGAGGGCTCTGCCCCTGGATTTCCGAAAAGGGCCCCCAGGAACAAGGATGCTTTCTCCTGTTTTTGCCACAGGGGTTGCCAAAGAAGGCCAAGGCTGTGCCCTGCCCTTGGGGGCTAACAGCCCCGGGTTTGCTCTGCATTGTGGCAGAGAATAACAAAGAGGTTAGGGAAGGGTGTCCAGTCTGTATCCTGTTACCTGGGCCAACCGAGTCCCGGAATTTCAGTTTCCGAAGGAGGGAGGGGGAATGGGAGACGCAGGGAGGCGGGTGGAGACGCATTCAAGCCCAGGCTGCTTTGTCCAAAGGAACTATTCCAGATAAATATCGCCTAGCAACCAGCTCCGGGGCATAATAACCTCCAGAGGACCGTGGAGAAACACAAAGACGGGTTGTTGCTGGCTGACTTTGAGAGCACACGTTGAAATTGTTTACTAATTTAGATGCCAACTTGAATCTGAGCTCAGGTGACTTCCAGAACCCCAGGCTGCGGGGTAATGAGAAGGGGAAGGGCACGGAGTAGAAAAGGAGAGGAGGAAAAAGCGGCCTGCCTTTCTCTGGACAGGTAGAGAAAGCTGCCCTTGTGAGGCATCCGAGAAGCAGGGAGTGCAAAGCCTGAGGTGGTTGGGTTGGGGGCTTTTCCCCAGTGTGAGTGGAGATGGAACTGGAACCAAAGTGAGATCATTGAGGACCTCACAGCTGGAAAGGACTTCCAGTGGGATGCATCAAATCCAATGAATGTCCTCACTTTACTGATGAGGAAACCGAGTCCCAGTAGGATGGCATGACTTGCCCAGGATCAGCCTGGGGCAGAATCCAAATTCAGGCCAACCTTGCTCCAAATCTCATAACCTATGGACTGCACCATCCAGCTACACTGAAAGCATTCAAAGCCCTACAGTAAAACTGAGCCCAGTACCTAGGGCTATGAGTTCTTTGTCGGGGTTGGGTTTCGAGTCCCTAGGACTTCTTTGGAGGAGGGGGGATCTCTCTGTTGAACCATGTCAACACCTGTTTTGTGATATTGAGACTCAGAGAGGTTAAATCCCTTGCCTAAAGTCACACAGCCTTCTTCTCCCTAGCATGAACCCAGATCTCCCTGACTCCGAGGCTGGAGCTCTACCTTCTGGACCACATTGCCTCTCTCCAACTAGCAAAAATATTTAGTTAAATGAAGAAGCTCACCGCCCCAATGCCATCTCCATCCCTGGCAAAAACACAACAATAACGGGCTCTTCAAGCCCTTGGTGCATTGGCCAAAGGAACCATTTCAGATGAATACCACCTAGCAACCGGCTACAGGCACCCAGGGGAGGAGGAGCAGCTTAAGGTCTCTGTCTACCCCACCCTCAGAGGAGTTTGTTGGGGTCCTGATTCCCTAAACACAAAATCTCTTCTTTATGGATTTTGTTGGGGGGAGAGGGAAGGCACCTCTGGAGTTGTCTTGTCACCTTCTAAATTCATCTGATCAGTAGCTTCTTTTTAATAAAATTAATTTTTAACTAGTGAAAATATATTTTCTTCCTTCTCAACCATGAAAAAAAAAAAGAAAGCACACATACAAAATGCATAGTCAGGTCAAACAAATGCCCACCTTGGTCCTATCCAAAAACTGTATGTCGCCTCCTAATCTGAGTCCATCCGTGCTCTGACAGGAATGATCTAATGAGCTCATGTTCAGTTCTCTGGGTCTGTACATGGCCACGGTATATATCAGAATTCCCTAATCTTTCAATATTTCATTGTACTCACTGTTCTGGTTCTGCTGACTAAACTCAGTTTCTGGGCCATACAGATCTCCCTAGGGTTTTTTAAAGTCTCCCCCCCCCCCATCATTTCTTCTGGTACAGCAGTATCTCATCACTTTCATATACTACAGTTTGTTTGGCCGTTCCCCAAAGGATGGGCACCCCCCCCCCCCCGTCTTCCAAACCTTTCACTTATTTTGCGTATCTCTATAAACTGTGAATACGCTACTTCCAGTTGGGCATCTTGCTCCTCAGTATCTTGGGGTAAAACAAATCACGTTCCACAATTCAGTAAGAATTGTTCCTAGCAAAAAGTAGACTTAGATTCTATTTCCTGGGATAGCTCTCCTTTGCCGTCCTCTATTCCTCCTTCCCCACGGCCAGTGGCCCAAGGATGACCGCACGTAGAAGGCATCTGACTATGGTAAATCGTCCTTTTTCTAAGTTGGGACAGAAGAGTGCATCAGCATTGCTAGAGGCTGGGCAAAAGACGTTGAGGTAACATGCCCCTGTGCAGTTTCCCTAGGACATCTGGAAGGCTGCAGAGGTCTAACCCTAATCTATATAACCTGAGAGCACCTGGGTTGCATAAAAAACATCTGTCTGTAGTTTAGCCTTCACAAACATCTCTGCAAATGCTAGGTCCTGGAAACTGGAGCTTTGGGGACTTGTCTAATCAGGGCCAGTCTGAAATCACTGGCGGCCCTGGAACTGTGCTCTCATCCTAGTGGGTCTCTCTTTGACTCTTGCCAGAATGAAGGAAAGTCCAATGGAAAAGATTTGGAGGGCAGGAAAGGAGCATTTTCAAGGGCCTGCTTTGTGACGAAGCCATCTGTGGTTTTATTTCATTTGATGCTTACAATTATCCTAGGAGAGGCTGTTATTGACCTTATTTTACAAATAAGGAAACCGAGGCTGACAAAGGTGAAGTGATTTATTCATAGGATCACATATCTTATGTGTGTCTGAGACTGGATTTGAACTGGAGTCAGCTACTTGAACTACTCTAGGCCCAGGATTTTATAAATGCGCTTTGGATCCAGGTTCTGCTATTTACCACCTGTGCTATTTTGACCAAGTTAATTAACCATTCTGGGCCTTAGCCTTCTCATCCATGAAATATGGGTGGGGGTTGGAATAGAAGACTTCCAAGATCCCTTGCAGCTTTAAATGTATGATCCTCCCACTACCCTGCCTAGCCTCCTTCCCAGCCACCGTCACCCCACAACCTCATCCTAACATAGGAAGGCCATTTGCTCTTCTTCCTTGATGCCCACCTTCTTTGCAAGTTCCTCCAGGACTTCAGCTACCACATAAAGGCAAGCAATATAATGTGCAGTTAGTTGGTGCCGCAATGGAGACAGCATTAGGTCTGGAATCAGGAAAATATCTTCGTGAGGTCAAATCTGGACTCAGACACTGTGTGATCCTGGGCACGTCACTTAACCCCATTTGTCTCATTTTCCTCATCTATAAAATGAGCTGGAGAAAGAAATGGGTAAACCATTCTAATATCTTTACTAAGAAATTCCCAAATGGAGTCACAAAAAGTCAGATTTGACTGAACAAAAAATATAGGAACTCAGTTCAGAAGATCTGAATTCAAATCTTGCCTCTGAAACTTCTTACCTCTGTGACATTGGACAAGTCAATTGGCTTTTTTGAGACCACGCTTTTGTCACCTCTGAGGTTGGGTTGGACCGCATGGTCCTGTAGTCCCTTCTAACTCTGGATTCATGAGCCATTCTGTCTCCAGTCCTGAGTTCTAAACCTACCTCTCCATTTGTCTATGGGGCATCTCTGTCCTGGATGTTTGTCAAAAAAGTCTCCTACCTTTCATCTAACATTCTTCAATACCTGCTTGGAGCACCACCATTCACTCAGTACATTCAGGTGGATCCTTCCCTTCCCATGCCCTTTAATATCCAGTTTACAGGCCCAGTCAATACCATCTCTGCAAGCTGGAATGACTGGATTTAGAGCTGTTGCTATCTTTGAGTTCAAAACTATGCTTCTACATTTGAGAGAAATGAAGGGATTTGTCAAAGGTCTACAATTAATAATTAGCAGGAACGGGACTGTAACCAGGGTTTTCTGACTCTAAATCTCAGTGTGCTTTCAATTGTATAGTGTCAACTTTTGAGGTTTCACATCAGTGCCCTCCTTTCTCTTCCCACTGCCAACACACAATGCCAGCCTCCATCACCACCCATCTACATGCTTTCAATAACTTCCTTAGGAAAGCTTCCTCCTCCCCTCCCTTCCAAAAGTCACACCATGTCTTGCCATTGCCCACGTAATCCTACATACATCTATTGGTCTCACCCGTCTGCTGAAAAATCTTCAGGGGGTCCCTTTTTCTTAACCAAAGGAAGACCAAACTCTCCTTCCTGGCCTTCAAAACCTTCTGGAGTTTACCACCACCCACTCTTTCCATCTTTCCTTCATCGTCTTCCCAAACAACATACTCTTTGCTCCAGCCATGGACCATCCTATGCCCCTACAAACAGAACCTGTGCTCTCCGACTCCCGGCCCACAGGCAAGTGGCTACTTGCCCTTATGCTCCCCTCTTTATCTGTTGAATTCCTATCTATCCTTTAAAGCTCCATTCAAAATCACCTCTCAAAGGACCCTTCTTCTTGTTAATGAAGCATTTTCTTTCTGAGACCTCACACAACTCAGTCTCATAATTCTCAACTGAACTTACTTTGTGTATTAAACTTATCGGTATTAGTATCAGCTATGTGGCTGATGGAGAGAGCTAGAGGCAGGAAGACCCATGCACTTACTAGCTAGGTGACCCTGGACAAGTCATGTAACCTCTGCTGCCTCAGTTTCCTCATCTGTAAAATGAGCCAAATACTAGCATCTCCCTCACAGGGTTGTTGTATCAAATAAGATGATACTTGTAAGGTGATCAGTAATTCTTTACAAATGCCAGTATTAAACTACAAACTATTGCATGAAGCAGACACTTAAAGGAATGTATGCCTTGTCTAAGGCATTCTGCCGTCTTTGCTTTCATATTGGACTGCTAGCTCCATGAGGGTTGAGACTGAGATTATTTTTAGCTTTATCTTTGTCCACCCAGCACCTAGAATGTCTGGCACATAGAAAACATTTCTTTTTTTGTTTGTTTATTTTGGCTTTTTGCAAGGCAATGAGTGAAGTGACTTGCCCAAGGCCACACAGCTAGGTAATTATTAAGTGTCTGAGGTCAGATTTGAACTCAGGTCCTCCTGACTCCAAGGTCAGTATTCTATCCACTGCACCTCTTAGCTGCCCCTGTATGGTAGGCATTTCATAAATCCTTGTGGTTAATGCTTTCCAATGACACCATGCCTTCCCACATGAATGGCCTTTCAGACAACTTTGCCCTAAAAATAAGAGCTCCCTTTCAATAGGGCAATTACAAAATCCAGGAGAAAATAATAGGAAGGAAAGTTCCATTTGAAGTCAGTAGAAAACATATACGATATCTAGGAGTTGCAAAGGGGTGTCCTCATCTAAGAACCAGACCATCATGGTACAAAGGATGCTGGCTGCTTTTGCTGCCCAGCAGAATGGGTGGCACCTTTCCCACTCCCTCAATGAGAGCAGAAGCTGCCCTGGCTGGAGAAAGATACCCAGAGGGGCATTTTCTGGGGCACGGGAACCTGAGAGGGAGTCTGACGGGAAAGGAACAGTGAGCTGACCCTGGAGACTGAGATTTGGGAGGCTTTCCTTACTCGAAGATGGTGACCTCATTACCACATTTCAGCTGAAGGAATTTGATCCAAGTTAGATGTAACCGTAGCTCTGAACCCAAACAATTCTCTGCCTTGGGCTTTTTCTCCAAAGAACCTTCAAGAGGATCATCTGATGGTCTCAAGAGGAAGAAGAAGGGGGGGAGGTGACACTAAAAGAAAAGTATCTTGATTTTAGAACTCAAGAGGTTGAGTGCTGAAGCAAATTGTTCAGGGCTTCTATTATTTGGGTTTCCGAAGGCATCAGTCCAGGCCCCCCACATTTGGAAAATCTGATACTCCCCTTTCTCCTTAGACATAGAACAGCCTAGGGACACTCCCACCCTCATATCCAATTGATAAAATGGATGGATCTGGAAAGGATGTATCAGATTTTCCTCCTACTCTCCAGATACAAAACATTGGCTGATAAATATCTCTCCAGAAAACCAATGGTACCCACTATTCTCTGCTAAAATGACATTGCAAAAGAGGCCAGACCTCTGAAGTGACGACACATTAGCTTCAGGCTCTGGAGTCCTTGGAACAGTGGGGCTCTCTCTTCCAGTCTTTCTCTTTTCTAATCTCCTCCTCCACCATGCTTTGGGAATTGTAAAAACTGAACACTGTAAGCATCCCAAATCATGTTTCCAACTAGGTTTGGCATTTTTATTCCAGTTCAGGGGGTTATGAAACCCAACCATCTTGTTATTAACTCCAGGAGAGACATTAAATGCATCCTGAAATATGAATCAAGGGAATCATAGAATCTCCAGGTTGGATGGGATTTCAGAGGCCAATGAGGCTAAGCTGACTCTGAGAAGCAGCCCCTTCAAAAGTCCTCTGATAGGGGCGGCTAGGTGGCGTCGTGGATAAAGCACTGGCCTTGGAGTCAGGAGGACCTGCGTTCAAATCCGGTCTCAGACACTTAATAATTACCTAGTTGTGTGGCCTTGGGCAAGCCACTTAACCCCATTTGCCTCACAAAAACCTAAAAGAAAAAAAAAGTCCCCTGATCAAGTGGTCACTGGGGAATCCTACAGCCTCCAAGACAGGCCAGCCTATTTGGGGATAGTTCAAAAAATTAGAAAGTTTGTTATGGGGTTTTCCCCCCTGATAGCAAACCTAATATTGCCTCTTTTCAGCTCCCATCCATTGCTTGTTCTACCTTCTTAAGGTTGGGCAGAACAAGATATCCCTCCTTCATGACAAGCTTTCAATTAAAGAAGGCTCCTTTTGCATGTACCCTCCGTCTTTTTCGTCTCCAAGCTAAACACCCCTGGTCCCTTCAGCCACTCCATAAGGAGCATTCTTCAGTGCTCTGGACATCCTTGTAACCCTCCAGAATGTCCACGTCCTCCCAACAATGTGGAGCTCCAAACTGAAATCTCCAACTGCAATCTGGTCAAGACAGAAAATGGCAAGGTGCTCCCTTTTCTTCTAGAAATCGCCCCTCTCTTTAGGTAGAGCTAATTAACGCTGGTTTTGGGGCCACCCTAGCGCCCATCACCACAGGTTGAACCGCGTGTTCAAAGTGACAGATCAGTGGATGCTCGTGATCTTTAGCCAGGCATCTCCTCTTCTGGACGTGTGGTGTTGATCTGGTCACCCAAGAGAGGACCTTAACCTTTATCTCTATGAAATTTCATTGCCCTAGATGCTATGGCCTGTCTGGGTCTTCTTTTTAATCCATACCCTCACCCCATGTGCCCGCTGGCCCTCTGAGATTCATGTCCTCTGCCAAGCACGATGTCTATACCTTTACTCAAGTCACCGAGGTAGAACATGGAGCTCTCCAGACAACCTTGTGAGATCCACTAGGGACCTGCCTCCAAGCATTATTCTGAGTCTGGTCATTCAATTAGATCTAAATTGACCAAACATCCAAGCCATGTCTCTCCATCTTATCCACAAGGACAGTGAGAGATTCTGTCTAATACATTACCTGAGCAAACGATGGCATTTCTACAGCCATGAAAGGCAGTGTTGCATAGTGGAGAGTAGAAGGTGGTAGGTTTGGATGCTCCCTGATCATGATTTAACTTCTCTCGGTTTCCTCGTCTGTAAAATGGGAATGATAACCTAGCTCATGGAGTCATTGTGAGGATGAAATGTGACGGCATGTGTGAAATGCTTCACAAACCTTCCAGTTCTACCTAAATGCCAGTAAGAGCCAGGAATATGCTGATAGACTTAGCAACCAGTTTGGGGGGGGAGGGAAGAAACAGTTTGAAGTTTAATTTGCACATTAGCATTTTCTCCTTCATTTTCTTAAGTCAACTCTCTTCCCCCCCCACAAGGCAATGGGGTTAAGTGACTTGCCCAAGGTCACACAGTGTGGAAGTCACATAGTTAAGAAAGTATTAGGTTAGTGGTCAGAGGCTGGATTTGAACTCAAGTCCTCCTGACTCCATCCAGGGCCAGTGCTCTATCCACTGTGCCACCTAGCTGCCCCAGTCAACTTTTACAAAACAAGGGAAAATTAAGTCAGAGTAGAAGAATTCAGTCTTCTCTATCTTGCATCATCAGCATCCCAGCTGTTCCCACACAGGGCCCTAACAAATCTTGCCCTTGTCATAGCCTCGAAATAGACTTTCGGTCATCCTTAGCCTACTCTGCCAGTCTCAGTTCATCCTCTGGAGGCTCAGGACATAAGATCAATTATCCTCAAGCATTACCTTTGATTCTGTCTTAACATCTTTCAAAATTGAGCAATTAGGTAGCTACATAGGAGCATATTGGAATCAGGGAAGATCTGCATTCAAATCCTGCCTCAGCTGCTTAGTAGCTGTGACTTGACTTTTCTCAGACTCAGTTTCCTCATCTGTAAAATGGAATGGGTTGAATTTGATGATACCTAAGGTCCATCCAGATCTAAATCTAAGATCCTATGATGTATTTCTTGGACAAACACAATTATCTTTTTAAAAAGTTTCCATTTTTCCTCCTCATCAGACTAATTTCTGCTTGGGGCTCCAAATTGCATTCTTCCAATTCCTTACAGATGCATTTGATCAGAAAAGAAGCTTGACCACTCCCATTTCAAGAAAAAGAGAGAGTTAGGTGGTGGATGGTTGGTGTGCTAGACTGGTGTCCACCCCATGCCAAGAAAACTAAGGGAAAGTCCTGAGAATGTTGGATAGTGAATATTTGGGAGGACCTTAGAATGTAAGCTCTTTGAGAGCAAAAGGTGGGTTTCTTTGTATCCCTCAGACTTAGCACTGGGACTGGCACATATTTAAGTATCTAATAAAATACCTGTTGATTTGATTTGAGGGTATAGATAAAAGTAATCCAGAATGAACTAGAACACATATCATTGGCAAGAATACTTGTGTTGATGCCATCAATCAGTCCAAGGATTCAAATAAACAGATTCTTTCATTTTTTTCTTCTGGAAGGTCTTAATCACCATGAGGGAAGTGTGCCCATATACCTATCTGTTCCTTTGCCAGAAAGAAGTCCCATTGATAAGCTAATGTTCTTCTTTATATAGGGGGTCTCTTGTTCTGTGAGTTAATGGGAATCAATTCTTTAGAGTTTGATCTCCTCAGGGTTGATTGAGAGATCTGAGTTCCTGAGCCTTACCTATTTGTTGTTCAATCATCTTTCATTCATATCTGATTCTTCATAGCCCCATTTGGGGTTTTCTTGGCAAAGATGCTCAAGTGGTTTGTTATTTCCTTCTCTAACTCATTTTACAGGTGAGGAAATTGAGACAAACAGGGTAAAGTGACTCATCCAGGGTCACATAGCTAGTAAATAGATTTTAACTCAGGTTCTGCTGATTCCAAGCCCAGAGCCCTTCCACTGAGTCCCCTAGCTGTCCATGCCTTGGCTAGAGGTTTTCAAAAGTTATTAGTAGTCTCTCTCTTTTCCAGTCCAACCTCTATTCAGCTGCCAAAGGGAGTTTCCAAAAGCACAGCTCAGACCCTGCCATTCCCCCATTCAGTAAGGAGCCCCCCAGTAGTTCCTTATTACAGGACCAAATATACTCCTTTGTTTAGCTTTCAAAGTCTTTTGCAACCTCTCTCCTTCTCACTTTTCCAGTCTTCCTGCTCTTTATTCCTCTCCCTCAACTCTATGATCCAGAGACACTGGCCTCTGCTGTCCCCTACACATGTACCATCATGTTGCATCTCCATGCCTTTACACTGGAGGTCCCCTTTTCTGGGTTTTCCTAGGAATGTTCTTCCCCCTCATTGATTTCCCTCAGGACTCAGTTTCTGTAGGAGCCCATTCTTAGATTGACACCTTTCTTCTATCCTCTTCTATCCCTGCTCCCACTTCCCTCTGAGACTTCCTCCTGTCCAGACTGTGAATATTATAGATGCTCCTAGTCAGTGACCCATTGTCTCCCCGGATAGAAGATAAGCTCCTTGAGGGCAGGGGCTGCAGTTTTGTTTTGCTTTGGTTTTTTGCCTGTATATCCTTAGTGCTTAGCACCATGTTTTACACAGAGTAGGTGTGTAATAAATGTTTAATGCCTAACTGAACCTCCCAAGCTGAGAACCAGATCCTAGGTTTCTAGGAACACCCTTCATCCAGCCCAGAACATCTCAAGGGAGCACGAACCTTGACTGCTACCAAGCAAAACCGCCATATACACTGAAGCAGCCATCATATCTCCAGGCTTCAGAGATACTTCTTTTTTCCCTCTCTCCTAAGAGCCTTATATTTAAGGGGAAATGACAACCTTCATTTCTGGAGCTTTGCCAAATAGAAATCAAGTCTTATTTTTCATGAATTCTCTTATGCATGGAAGAGTTGGCAAGAACACACAAGTCATTTCTTTGTGCCCAAGCTCTGATAGTCGTCAGCTATGAAATTGTTGAATTATAATTCTAATGCAGAGAGCAGTGATGTCTCCCTTCTGTCACTTAGCATATCTGTCCTAAACCACATCTAGTCACTGAACCCAGATGACTCCCAAGTAATAGTGAGCCTGGTGACTTTGCACAGCCCTCCCTCACTTAAATCCAAATTCATTTGCAAGTCATGGCATCACCTCCCTGATGTCAAGAGTGAAGGACAGAGGCAGCAGTGGATAGAGCACCAGCCTTAGAGTCAGGAAGACCTGAGTTGAAATCCAGCCTCAGACACTTAATGATTACCTAGCTGTGTGACCTTGGGCAAGAGTGAAGGAGAACTAAAATAAAAGCAATAGTTAATGGGTTTCTGAAAATGGAGTAAGTGTGTCTGACTGCTTGACCCACACTACATCATGAGTTTAGACCCTTGGGGCTGTGGCTGTTGTTAGTCCATTTTCAGAGAAAACCAATGGCATTGCAAATGATATTTTTGACTCATTTATCAATTGGATTCAAGTGAGGAAGAGTCGCATCAAGTTATCAACCTCATATCCTCTTCCAGTGTCATTTAAGACCTTTATGGACAAATATATGGTGTAATGGAAGGAGTGCTGGCTTTGTTTCAGAAGGTGCTATTCAGTTGTTGTCAGTCATAGCCTTCTCTTCCTTCTCCCCTTATTTCACATTTGATGAGTTGAGGCAAAAAAGGGTTAAGTGACTTGCCCAGGGTCACACAGCTAATAAATATCTGAAGCTGGATTTGAACTCACAAAGAGTCCTGAGCACCACCTCTGGAGTCAGAGGACCTGGATTCAAATCCTGACCAGCATTTATTCATTCTTCACTTGATCTCTCCGGGTCTCAGTTTACCTGATCTATAAGTTGAGGGAGATGGGTTAGATAACTTCTAACTAAGGTATCTATGTATAAGCTCTGTGGCTATGAAAGTAGATACTTTCTTCCATTTTCTGGATATAAGTCTACCATACGCTGTCTTTCCTTTCAAAACCAGAAATGCTCTATGGCATCCATATTTGCTTTAAGGGACTTCTTACCACTGGTATAGTTAGTGATCAAAATTTTTAATGGAAAGGAAGCCTTCTAGTCCATTTTATAACTAAGTAAGAAGGCTTTTCCAGGGTCATTTGGAAATTGCAAAATAATACTTGGGAGTAGGAAGAGACTCTACAGAGAAGGGGACAAAGGTCTATCTTTCTAGCTTCTGTTTCTACTGTCTCTTTCACCTTCTTTTATTCACCAAGCATGTATAAAGGCCCTATTGAATGCAGGGCATGCTTTTAGGCTCAAATGATAAAGACTAGGGAGAAGGGAGTGAGAGGGAAGAAGAGGAGAAAGAAAGAGAAGGAGAGATATAGACTTATACATAGGCATAAGCATAGACAGACATAGACATAGACTTTGACGTAGACAAATATAGACAAAGACATAGGCATAGACAGACAGACATAGACATAGGAATAGGCATAGACAGACAGACATAGACATAGGAATAGGCATAGACAGACAAACAGACACAGACATAGACTTAGGCATAGACAGACAAACAGACATAGACATAGACAGACAGACATAGACATAGGCATAGGCATAGACAGACAAACAGACATAGACATAGACAGACAGACATAGACATAGACAGAAGGCATAGGCATGGGCATAGACAGACATAGACATCATAGAATCATAGACATAGACAGACATATAGACATAGATATGGATATCAAACAATCCCTGCCCTTATGTACCTTACATTCTTAAAACAAAAACAAAACAAAACTTTCTCTGATTCCTTTTGTTTATATATTACTGCTATTTTTGTGTCATTCATTTCTTTAACCCAGGGAGCCTTCTCTTATAACAAAGGAAAACATGCAAAAACAACCAATATAGAAACTATCTTAGGGTCTATGCCGCTCTCCATATCCATAACCTCCCTCCTCTGAAGGAAGGGCAATACATCCCTCATCTCTTCTAGAGGGATGAAATGAGCCATTCTCCAGTAAAGAGCAGAGAATACAACAGCCAGGCAAATATCCCTAGCTAGAAACATCTTGCTCCTATTGGTTCTCTTAAAATCTTTCCACTTCTGAGCCCTCGAGTCTCACAGAAGCACTAGGGGAGCAGGTGGCTCTCACCAGTGACCTACCTGTCCAAATAAAGCAATGTGTAAAGCCTACTGTGATGGAGCAGTGACATTTGAGGGACCTGAAAAGGGCGGGGAGAGGTTCACGACAGGATTCCCTTGTTCTCCAAGGAGTAGGGCA
Source organism: Macrotis lagotis (assembly GCF_037893015.1). Lineage (NCBI taxonomy): Eukaryota > Metazoa > Chordata > Mammalia > Peramelemorphia > Peramelidae > Macrotis > Macrotis lagotis. The sequence continues at coordinate 176,209,139 of NC_133665.1, forward strand.
ACTATCGTATGACCTTGGCCAAGTAATTTGGACCAACTTCCCCAGCTACAATTTCCTCCACTGTAACATGAGTGGGCTGTTCTACATATGCTCTGAGATCCCTTTGAACTTGGAATCTATCACCCTATAATTCTCTGGGTACAACCTTATTACTTTTTAAAAAATAATTTTAATTACTATTTTTTGTCTTGGCATCACCTTCATTTCCCAAAGTAGCCCTTTCTCCTCTCCTTCCCAAAGAGCCATCTCTGGATGCAAATTTTTATAGTGGAAGAATTAGTCAGGGTTTGTAGGATTTAAGAAAAACCTGCAAGTCTCCCCTCAGATTTCTCCCAAACAGGTCAGAGTTATCTGTAGCACCCAGGCACGCACACACACACACACACACACACACACACACACACACACACACACACACACACAATGTGTTTATACAAACCATGAACAGTTTCTCTATTTTACTTTTCTTTCTCTGTTTTTGCAGAAAGAATATTCTCCTCAGACCAGGTTTCACAATGAAAATGGGAAACATAGTATGAATGGCTCAGGTAAGTCAGAACCCAACCTGTCTAGAGTTACCCAGGGCAGCAAACCTAGAAGGGTGACCTTGTTCTGCCCAGCTCAGAGGTCAGATCCTTTGGAAGGCGCCCCTAGCAGAGGCCATAACCTGCTAAGAGGGACCAGGTTTGAGATCCTCGTGGCTCTCTACTTCACCAAAAGCCTAGCTGTTTTTCCACTTCAGATTCGGAGATGGGAAGGTTAAGTTGGAGAGTTTACTCACATTTTCTAACTATTATAATATAATGTAATTTAACAAATGCATACAAAAATTTCCTCCTTTGGGGGCAGCTAGGTGGTGCAGTGGATAGAGCACTGGCCCTGGAGTCAGGGGAACCTGAATTCAAATTCAGTTTCAGACACTAAATACTTACTTGACTTGTGACCTTGGGCAAGTCACTTAACCCCATTGCTTTACTTTAAAAAAAAATTCCCCCCTTTTAATAGGAATAGGTACCAAGTTTTATAGGTTAAAGGAAATCCCAACCAGGGAAAGTCTCTCTGCTGATGCAAGGCAGCACCTGCCTGACAGTTTGTGATCTTAGATGGTGGCCTAGAGTCTCAAGGAATGAAGGAACATACCCATCCCTTTGTAGGATCAGAAGTGAGGACAACCTGGCTTCACAAACAGCACTCCCTCCTCTGTACCAGGCTGCCTCCCTCAGTCTCTGCCTCTATCTCTCTGACACTATCTCAGTCTCTTTCTGTCTCTTTCTCTCTCTCTCACTCTGTCTCTCTTTCTTTTTGTCTGTCTCACTCCATCTCCATCTCCATCTCCATCTCCATCTCCATCTCCATCTCCATCTCCATCTCCATCTCCATCTCCATCTCCATCTCCATCTCCATCTCCATCTCCATCTCCATCTCCATCTCTCTCTCTCTCTCTCTCTCTCTCTCTCTCTCTCTCTCTCTCTCTCTCTCATTAAAAGTGTTTTGGACCAGTTTAAGATGATCCTGGATCTCTAAAGTGAATCCAGTTTCTTTTTCCTCTTGGTCTCTCTACTGCTGGTTCTTCATCCCTCTGCTATTGCCTCTGTAATCCTCTATTTCAGGTAAAATTCAATGTCTTTCCTGGTGCTTCTCCCACAGACGTCCAAACTCTTGGCTAGCTCCTGACAGCTTTCCCTTTACTACCAGCCTCTCAGCTCTCTATTCCCATGGTCTGAGGGCTTCACTGTCCATAAGCAGGTTGGTGGGACAAGATCTTTGCATTCTCTTTTCCTCCTGGTTTTCCAGTCTCACACTTGCCTTGCGGTTCATGAAGAACTATTTGTGATATAGTAGAAAGAAAATCTAGATTCAGATCCTGGCTCTGCCCCTTACTACTTGTGAGCTCCAAGGCGAGTCTCTTCCCTTATGTGAGCCTCAGTTTTTTCCTCTGTAAAATGAGAAGGTTGTGTGCTATGGCCCCTTCCTGTTCTGAGTCCAGGGTCCCATGATCTTGTTCTGTTTTTCATCCCTTTTTGATTTCTCTTGTAACTTTCTGGCCTCTCTTCTACTTATAACCAAACTTGAAGTATTAGCGCATGTGACTACACATTGGTCCTCAAAAAAGATTTAATGTCTTAGACACGGTTATCCTATCCAACAGTTAGATGCGGGGGCATGCTGGTAAATGTTTAACAACCAGATCTCTAGTATAAAAAATGGGCACATGACCTTTTTAACTTAAATTTGTATTATTAACATATTCCCCTTTCTTAAGGAATATATCAAGTTCTGGTGTGTGGTCCAAGATGCAAATAAATACTCAGACTGAAAATTTAACAACCAGTCCTCCATGCTGAAAATTTAACAACCAGTCCTCCAGTACCAGTACAATCTGGTGCCAGCTTGGCTGTTCGTATCATTGTAGGACAGAGAAGGGCAAGCCCCAGCTACCTTGACAGTCAGCCCATTTCCTCCAAGGGACTCTTAACAATCAATCCTTTGTGCTTTCCCTGGAAGGGGCACCTTCTTTGTTTGTCTTTTCTCTTTCTACTTGCTAAGACATTGATATTTCCAAGGCCCAGCAATGCCTGACTCAGATCCACCTTCTCCCTGAGATGGCTTTTGTTGCTCCCCAGTCACCTCTCCATCATGAATTTTCAAGGTCAGAGAGCTTAAAAGCAATCTGCATTTTTCTAAGAACCTAACTTGCCAAATCACTCCTGGTGTAAACTATGGGAAGGGAGCTTGCTAAGCTTTCATAATCCACGGCCCTGCTCTGAAAATACAGGAAGTCTTTCACTTCGGAAGGGCATGTCCTTTCCTCCTCTCTACCTCCCAGCCCTTCCTCCATCCCTCCCATGACCAGGATTCTCAGTCTTCACACTAGGGTCTGGATGGTTCTGGGCAATGACGGGGTCTTAAGAACCCACCTAACCAACAAAAATCTCTTCCCAAAAGAAGCAGTCCTGTTTAACCTGGTCCCCATTTTCACTCTAACTCACTTAGAATGAAGGAGTCAGGTTTTTATAAATTCTATTCCCTCATCCAGAACCTGGGCTGGTGGACTCTGTTCCTAATTAGCATTTCCTAATAAGTCTCTTGGCAATTCCCAAGGGTACGTCTATGCTCTTTCCATTTGCCACTCCATCTCCCATCTTCTTCCTGGGAAGCTGAGCCAAACTAGGCTGTTTATTAGAGAAAGACTGTCAAGAGCCCCAACTGTAGAAGAAGCAGCTACTTTCATTTTTTTAACTCTTGCCTGAATTTTGTTATATTATTCTTTTGGCTTTCTTTTTCTTCTTCATGTGAAAAACTCAGCCCCAGGTGAATTTTCCAGTATTTCTTTGAATTCTTGGGATCATGGGACCACAGACTGAAATCTCCAGGAAACATCATTTCTTATTTAGAAGGTGGGAAAGAGAAGGATCTTTTTTATTTTAGGTTTTTGCAAGCCAATGGGGTTAAGTGACTTGCCCAAGGCCACACAGCTAGGTCATTATTAAGTGTCTGAACTCAGGTCCTCCTGACTCCAGGGCCGGTGCTCTACCCACTGCGCCACCTAGCCGCCCCAAAGAGAGGAATCAACAGAGTTGATGTGCATGTTCAGTCATTCTCTCTTCCAGATTGAGAACTGGAAAGGTCACAAGATCTAGTCCAGGGAAGGGTCTTAGAGGCTACTGAGTCTAACCCCCTTCATTTTACTATTGAGGAAAATGAGAAGCCTAGAGCTGTAGGTCACACAGCTAGTAAGTTTCTGAGGTAGGATTCAAATTCAGGTCTTCATATTCATCCCTCCATATGAAGGAATCCTGTATTCAGTTCAATTCAATAATCAGCAATTACGTGACTAACCTCAATCAGGGCACTGTGTCAGATACTAAAAAAACTAAAATTAAATTCAGAAAAACTAAAATTAAATAATCCTTTGTCTCAAAGAGCATATATTCCATTGGGTGGAGGGGATTATATGTATATATATATATATATATATATGCAAATAGGAAATATATAAGAGTAATTACAAAGTCATTTGGTAATTATAATGAAGGATTGGGGAGGGGAGATATTCTGGGGAAGGAGGTACCTGCACCATGTCATGGTGAAGATGAAGAGTTGTGGGACGGGGCAAAGGGAGAGGTAGAAAGAGAGTCCCTTGTTAGCAGAGATAGACATTTCAGAGGGCAGGATTGGGGAGGGGCACAATTGTGGAGGATGGTGAGACGGAGGATGTGACCCCAGAGGTGAAGGATCATAAACCAAGTACCAACATGGTACCTACATTCAAGAGAAGTAGTGAAGAGTAAATAAAATTAAAGTGTTCTGCAAACCTTAAAATGACTAACAAAAATAAACTTAGTACACTGTTGTTACTGCTTGTCTTTCCTTCTCGAGGAGGACTATAACTTCAGGGAGGAAATGCCATGGTATACAGGTGAATTAGCTCTGAGTGAGGGAGGGATGTATATAATATGTCTGTACATATATAATCCATATAAATGGTAGTTATGATTTTTGAGGCTTGAGAGAGCATAACCTAAAGGATAACAGAAAAGAAAAGCAAGAAGGAGAAGGGGGAGAAAGAGATTTGAACCCCCATATTCCTGACCAGGAGGATATTCAGTCTGCTGTGTTCTCAAGGTATCATCAACCTCATCACCATCTGGTGAGGAGGATAATGACGATTATGTAACAATCCACATTTTAAAAACATTTTAAAGATTTACAAACAACTTTATACATGGGATCTCATTTTTCCCCACAATAACTCCAGCAGGTATTTGCTATTATTATGCCAATTTTGAAGCTGAAAAAACTAAGGCAGAGTTTAAGTGGTTTACTGGAGACCACACAGCAATAAGTATCTGAGGCAGGATTGGAACTTGGGTCTTCTGGCCTCCCAGTCCAGTTCTCTATCCGCTGTGACACCTTCCCACCTCAGTAAAGATTCGGAGCACATGGTAAAGATGGATGGAAAGCCCCCAAAGCACAGAGATTTGGGGGTGATGGAGGCAGGGGAGGGTTTGGAAGCACCTGTAAGGAACAAGGAAACTGCCTTGGGCTTCTCCTCTGGGGAGGAAAGAGGAAGAACGCTCAGTCCTGGAGGGCAGCAAGGCGCACAGCCTGTCCTGGGGAGCCAGATTTCCATGAAGCCGTGAAGACTGAAAGAGGGGAAAGTGAAAAACTGTGGTGTATTGAGTGGGGTCCTTCTCCTTTCTCTCCTTTGGGCTCAAGTTTGTTGTCATTTTGCACCCTTAGTGAAGTCACCCAACCCCAACTTTGCAAAGGTGGGGGAAAGAAGGGCAGGGCCTATCAGGGAGGAGACTTGAATAGATTGGCATATTTTTTTAGCTGTATTGATCCACTTTGCTGAAGGTTTTTTTTTTTTTTTAACTCTTCATTTTCTTTTAAAAGATTCTTTGTTGGGGCGGCTAGATGGCACAATGGATAGAGCACCAACCCTGGGGTCAGGAGGACCTGGGTTCAAATCCAGTCTCAAACACTTAATAATGACCTAGCTGTGTGACCTTGGGCAAGCCACTTAACCCCATTTGCCTTGCAAAAAAAAAAACTAAAAAAAAAAAACCTAAAAGATTCTTTGTTATAAGAAATGGTTCTCTGGAGGGGCAATAGGGAAGGGAAGTGGCAAAATGTAGGCAATATCAAAACAAAAGATACCAATATAATTGATTTTCAAAAATAATAGAGAGGGGATCCAGTAGGACTCATCAGACTGATGACTATTTGTCTTTTCTGTGGGGGGGTAGAATGTGGCCATCTTCACTTCTTGGGCAAAATCCAAAGAAATGAAGTCTTCCCATGTTCGCATGACCCCCAAATTTGTCAAATTTGTCTCACCAAAATTACTCTACCTTCATTGTGTGTATAGATGTATGTTCATATGTATCTATATATAGATACATATACACACATATATTTAGTTATTGTCTCCCCCAGAAGTAAATTCTTTAAAGGCAGGGAGTTGGGACAGTAGATAGAAGGCTCAAGTTAAAGTCAAAGGATCTGAAATCAAGACCTGCCTCTGCCACTTACTTACCTGTGTGACCTTAGGTAAGTCACATGGCTCTCTGGGCCTCAGTTTTCTCACCAGTTCAATGAAGGGACTGGGCTGCATGACTGTAAGGTCCCTTCTGGATATATATCTATATATGTCTATATATAGATAGAGATTAGATGAGAGAGAGAGATGATAGAGATAGAGACAGAGATAGAGAGACAGAGACAAAGACTGAGCCAGAGAGAGAGAGAGAGAGAGAGAGAGAGAGAGAGAGAGAGAGAGGATAGACAGACACAGACACAGACACAGCCATAGACATAGACACAGACACAGCCACGGACACAGACACTGACACGGACACGGACACGGACATGGACACGGACACGGACACAGACACGGACATAGACACATAGACATAGACATAGACATAGACATAGACATAGACATAGACATAGACATAGACATAGACATAGACATAGACATAGACACAGACACAGACACAGACATAGATGTTGTTCTAACAACCCTGTGAAGTGAAGCAGGATGCCAGGCAAGGAAGTAGAAGATGGGACATCTTGACAAGAAGCATTCTATAGGCCACTTTGACTGGCATGTGTTCCCTTATAGGGAGCAATGTGGAGGAAGATAGGTAATAAAGAGAGGTTAATTTAAATGTCAAACAAATTGTATCCTGAAAGTAGTAGGGAACCACTGATGCTTTCTGAGCAGAGTTCTGACAGGGACAGGTCCATGCTTTAGTGATATCAATTTTGGCAGTTCCATTTTGGCAGATCCAAAACACGGAGGCCGGAGTTTAGATTTACAAGCAGCTAATTAAGATGCTGAGACTACCACCCATTCAAGAATGCACTGGAGAAATGGAGCCTTCCTGAAATATGAAAAGATTTCTTAAGTAGCTCCCCTTGGCCTGAATGTTTTCCAGACTTTGTCAGGGAATAAAATGTGCTATTGAAGTCATCTGGGTGGGTGGGTATGCTCAAGGTCTCTGAAGAACCCTAAAATGGTCCAAGTTAGTCTTGAGACCAAAACTGGAAGGACCTGCAGGATCTGGTCTCCTCTAAAGAACAAAGACCCTGAGACACAGATGGCTGTGTGGCCCATGCTGTGTTATGTGGTTGACCCAGGAGAATAGCTGCTCCTGAGGACAAGGGCCATTTTGGCTTTGTATCCCTAAAAAGTCTAGTATTTGTCCACAGGCACTTATTAAAGCTAATTATGTGACAGACGCTGCTAAGTTGTAGGAAATACAAATTCAAGAAGAAAGATAGAGCCTGCCCTCAAGGAGCTCACATTCTAACAGGTACACCAAAGGTGCTTAATAAATGTTGAATTGTTGTTTGAAATAGATAGGGACCTTGTTCTTGAGAAGGAGCCTCCCCAGGTGCATGGCCAGAAGAGTTGGGAAGAAGGCTTCTTGGCTCTCCCCAGCTGCTGTAGCATCAGCTTCATGAATACCCTGCAGCCTCTCTCAGTGCTAAAATTGAGAGAGGAGGGGACAACCTGGGAAATAGCTGCTCCTCCTTCCCTGAGGCATCAACAGTCCAGTGCAAGCAGAAGTCATGAACTGCCTCCCAAGGGCCAGACCCTGCTCTAGGACCAGGGCACGCAGATCCAAGAGATGAGACCGTGCCTGTCCCCAAGGAACTTCCTCTGGGCTTACGTTGTACTGAATCTGAAATCTGGGAGCCGAATAACTTTGTTTTTTATCCAGATGTCACCCAGTCTGTCCTTCAACAAACATTTATCCAGTGCTTTCTATGGGCCAAGAATTGGGCTGGGCAATGGGGCTACTGAGGGAGGAAGGGAGGAAGGGAGGAAGGGAGGAAGGGAGGAAGGAAGGAAGGAAGGAAGGAAGGAAGGAAGGAAGGAAGGAAGGACGGAAGGAAGGAAGGAAGGAAGAGGGAAGAAAGGGGGAAGGGAGGGAGGAAGGAAGGAAAGAAGGGGAAGGGAGGGAGGGAGGGAGGAAGGAAGGAAGGAAGGAAGGAAGGAAGGAAGGAAGGAAGGAAGGAAGGAAGGAAGGAAGGAAGCGAAAGAGAAAACAGAAAAAGAGAGGAAGGAAAGAAGGAAGAAAGGAAGAAAAAGAAAGAAGAATGAAAGAAGGAAGGGAAAGAGGAGAGGAAAAAGAAAGAGAGGAAGGAAGGAGGGGAAAGAGAAAAAGAAAGAGGGGAGGAGGGAAGGTGAAAGAAAGGAAGCTTGCAAAGGTATCTATGTCATCTCTTTGATCTTCACAATAGGCTTGTGATGCAAGTGCCATTATTATCTCCATTTTAACCACTGAGGAGGCTGAGAAGTTAAGTGACTTGTCCAGGGTTGTGCAGCTAAACATGTCCACATCTAAGTATATTTTTAAAATGCCAGAACCTTGTATCTCTTTACATCAAGGCAACGCTCCACCCCACAAGGGCTGGCAGCTGGCAGCCAGACAGCGGAGCTAGCCAGGCAGTGTGCCCACTCAGGTCAGACAGCTCTGGTGGGGAAGACAAAATGAAGCAGACAAGGCTAGTGGGAGGTCAAGGGCTGCCGGGAGATTCAGGTAACAGCTGTTCAAGCTGTTTGACCAACTTTTCCAACATTTGGCAGAAGAAGCTCCCCCATCTCCATAGTAATCTCTAACTGCTTACTGACAGAATATTCTGGATTTAGCATTCCTTGAATGACAACCACCAACATTTGTTACTGGATAACAAAACATTTTATACAAACCTCCCCACTGAGATCCATTCTCCAGACACTGGATGATTCAAAGAGGCTTAACCCCTTTCAGAAATGTATTGTTCAAGGGTAGCTGGGTGGTGCAGTGGATAAAGCACCGGTCCTAGAATCAAGGTTCCAAATTACAGAGTTCCCCCTTACATTTTTCTAAACTCTGATAACTTTTGTCCTTCATTCTTGAAGAAAACCATGACATCAGGGAAGTGATGCTGTGACAAGCACAAGAACTGGATTTGAGTGAGGGGGCACCAGCCTCACTTTCCCCTCCAGAATCATCTGGGTCCAATGGCCAGTTATGAATCAGGATGACTGCAGATGGCCCTGAATGCAAGGCAATAACTTGCCCAAGGTCACACAGCTAGTGTCAAGTGTCTGAGGCTGGATTTGAACTCATCCTTCCTGACTATCCAATGCACCCCCTACTTGCTTCCTTTACAAATTGGTTTTTACTTTTCGTCCATACAACCCCTAGCTAATGGGTGACAAATATCAAGTGTTCACTTCTGGGGCAGCTGGGTGGTACGGTAGATAGAGCATCATCCCTGGAGTCAAGAGAATCTGAGTTTGACCTCATACATTCCCTAGCTGTGTGACCTTGGACAAGTCACTTAACTCATTGCCTTAAATAAATAATTTTTTAAATGTTCCTTTTTTCATGAATCGCCCTGTGTGCTTAACAACTGTTTATAATGGAGCAAACAGACTGAGGGAGGTGAAACTGGAGCGGTGAGTGAACTGCTTGTGGTCACTTAGCTGGTTCATGGCAGTGATGGGCTCTGAACCTTGTCTACCAGGATCCAGGATCCAGGTTCAGTACCCCATCCGAAATGGGTCCTGCATTATTCCCTCCTGTAAACCATAGCTCATCCTTAGGGAGGACTTTAAATTCTGCCATGTGCTTTTCTCTTCACCAACTGCAAGGTAAACAGGATCATGATTGTCCCCATTCTCTAACAGATGGTCAGAGAAGGCAAGGAGTCCTCACTCCTGTCCTTCCCTTGGCCCAGGCTCTCTTGCCTTCCTTCAAGGTCTGGTTGGTTTGAATGTTATTTCCCTCCTCCAGAGACCTCTCTCCCTTCTCTGAGATTTCAACAGTCTTTGGTCAATACTTCTTGCCTTTGAATTATAAACAACTCAGAGGAAGAAGTCTGGGCTTATTTCCTTTTGAATCACTCTGAGGGCCTAGGTATCTAGAGGTTTCTTAATAAGTGTCTGAACTCTGGCCCAAGGGGAACAGAAAATTTGCTCTTTCATCTTCTTGGGCTGTCCAGAAGCCTCACCTTTCTTGGTAAGGCTGGAAAAATCACTTTAAACCCCCTCTTCCTAACTTACAGCCATAAGTCATAGGTTTTGCACTAGAAGGGACCCTAAAGGCCATCGATTCCACCTCCCCTCCATTTTGAAGATGAGGAAACTGAGGTCCAAAGAGATAAAAGAGTTTAGAGATTATCAGCATCACTCCCTGCATTTTACCAATAATAAAACGGAGGCCGAGGGAGCTGTGACTTAACCAAGAACACTCAAGAAATGAATGAGGATGGGAGTGAAGCAATAGATGCAATAATTAATTGAATGACTTGCCCAGGTAGAGGATCATAGATTTAAAGCTCAAAGGAGCCTTAAAAACCATGTATTAATTATATTCAATGAAGAAATAACCAGACTTGACTAGAGAACCTCCACAGGTTAAACAGGTTGATGAGAAGGGCACTAGTATTGGATACAGATGGGGAGGGGGCAGAGCTCACCTTCTTGGAGCCCCATCTCCCTTCAACAGTGCTGCAGAAACTCCCCCCAGTCTGTTTGTTTTAGAATGCATCAGAGCTCATGAATCTGGCAGATTTCTCCCAGTTATGCTTTTCTCAAGTGGATGATTCAAATGAGGTGGTCTTCCTAGAATGGGGGGAAGGGGGCCCAAAAGGTGCCAGGCTCCCACAAAGCTTCCACCAAAGATGGGCAGAGAACTGAGTGGACTTATCAATACTTGGGTTCTGTGGCATCTACATCTGTGGCATAGCTTGTTGGTTCATTTCTTCTTTTAAAGTTGAGGAGGAGGGGCAGCTAGGCAGTGGATAGAGCAACAGCCCTGGAATCAGGAGGACCTGGGTTCAAATTTGACTTCAGATGCTAAATACTTGCCTTGGATAAGTCACTTAACCCTTGAAAAAGTCTTGAAAAAATAAATAAATAAAATTGAGAAGGAAAGTAGAATAGTTGAGGACTGCACATAATCCACAATCCAGAAAAACTCACTTCCTTGCTATTATTTACATGTGATCTCCCATCTCCAGGCCTATGCCTGGAGTGCTCTCCTTTTTCAGGTCTTGAGATTTCTGATTTCCCTCCAAACTCATCAATTCAGGAACCACCTTCTGAATGAGGTCTTGTCTAATTTTCCACAAACTTCATTCCCCTCCTCCATTACCCATTTAATAAAGAATAGGGTCTTTGGCATGGTCTTTGACTTCAAACTCTCTTTAAAAAAAGTTTTACTATTGTCTTTTCTCTTTATCTTAGTCGTTTCCCTTATATCCCTTATATCTTGAAATCCTCCCTTGAAGAAAAATATTTAAACAATTTGATAATTTTTTAATTTGATAATTGCTAAAAAATTTAAACAATTTGATAAATTTGATATACCCAGTGGCCATATTTTAGCCAATGTTCCATATCATTCAACCAATGCCTCTCTACATTAGATCTCTAGGACCAAGGCTGTTCATTAAAATTCATCAGGATTCAGCTGCTTTAATAGTGTTTCCCATAATTTCTATACTTCCTAGGTCTGGTATATAATCATAACTTTAAAAATGGAAGGGACCATAAAGGTCAATTAAACTGACACCCTAATTTTACAAAATGTTGAAAATTGAGGTCCAGAGAGAGAGGTCAAAGTCACACAGATAATGACAAAAGTAATATTTGAATTCATACCCTCTGACTCTATATCTTATACCACAGAGGACATAATTTCAAATCCTACTTCTTGGATGATCAAGTCACTTTTCTTGCCTGTGCCTCAGTTTCCTCATCTATAAAATGAGTGGTTTGGATTCCATGGATACTAAAGACCCTCTCTTTCTCTAGTCTGTGATCCTATCATCTGAACATACCCAGTGACTGACTCAGAGATTGGAAGGCAATCAGACTTGGCTAAACTATTATAGCTTCTTGGAAAAACAAAATAAAATGCCAATCGAGAAAGAAAAAAGAAAATGCCCACCAGGACATAGTTGTGAGGTATGATATGCATAACTTGTAACTGGAAAAATAAAATAAAATACAATTGGAAAACCAGTCCTCCTGGTTCTACATTATGTTGCTGTATATCAATTCACATATATCTTTTCCTGGTTCTCTGCCCTCCTCCTGTTCTTTGTATTCCATCATATTTATCCATTACTATCAGTTTAACTCCTCCCCCAGTGATAGGTCCCTTTGTATTTCCAGTTTGCTGCTACCAGGGAATTACTGTAAATATTTCTGCACATACGAACTCATCCTTTCCAGCCTGGTCTATGGTCTCCCTTGTGTCATGGGCTGATGACGCTGTTCCCTGAACACACACACACACACACACACACTTTCCCCACTCTATGTCTTTCCTCTTGGTATCCTGATGCCTAGAATTTCCTTTGCCACCCCAGTCCCAATCAATCAACCAGTAAGGATTAGTCGATTTATTTATCAGCCAAAAAAACATTATGAGAAACATTGTTGTGTGATGGGGCCTTGAAGTCAGGAAGACTTGGATCCAGGTCCTGCCTCGGCTATATCCTGCCTGTGTGGCCTTGGGCAATTCTCTTCACCTCTCAGACTTCTAGGCAATTCTCTAAGACTAGCAGCAGCACTGGCATCTGAGAGATCCCTAAACTTATGCAATCATGGTTCCATTTCCTTTCACAATGCTATGCCCTGGGGATGGAAAAGCAAAAGATGAAACTGCTGCTCCTCTTGGGATTCTCATGATCTATCAGGTTTTTCTGTCTCTGTTGTTACCTGTATCTGATTCTTCATATCTTCATCTGGGGTCTTCTGTGCAGAGATCCTGGAGGGGTTTGCCTTCTCCAGCTCACTTTACAGATGAGGAAACTGAGGCTAACAAGAGAGAAATGACTTGCCCAGGGTCACAAAGCTAGTGAGCATCTGAGGCAATATTTGAACTGATGAACATGGTCTTTATCTATCTAGTTCCTAGCTAAGACCTACTTTTCTTTCAAATCAACCCTGATCCCTCTCATCTCTCTATCTTTTTTATTTTTGGTTTTAGTAAGGCAATAAGGTTAAGTGGCTTGCCCAAGGCTACACAGCTAGGTAATTATTATTAAGTGTCTGAGGCTAGATTTGAACTCAAGTCCTCCTGACTCCAGGGTTGGAACTCTATCCACTGAGCCACCTAGCTACCCTATCTCTCCATCTTATGAACTAATATAGTACTTTGTTTCTCCCTGCCCTCCCCATTGCACCCACAGTTTATAGGACATTCAACTTGTGGTCCAGCAGCACAGGGTTCAAAACCGACTTGTAATACAAACTAGCTGTATGACTGAATAAGTCATTTAACTTTGTTTTTACTGATAATAAAAGTAGTCCAGGATTGTGGAACAGATAAAATGAAACTGGTAAGATGCCATGCACACATGATAGCACTATGGAAATACTATCAATTATTAGCAATTATCTCCCACAGTGCTAGAGGCTCCAAGAAGGCAGGGATCAATATTCCATGTATCTCACCAAGACTTGGGTGTAGGCTGTCAGTAGATTTGCAGAATAAATGACTGAACAACTGAGTCTCTTCATGGGAACCCCTGGGTACACCCCACTGGTCCTCATCCATCTTCATTTTGAATAGTTTTGGAGGCGGGGAGGGGAGGGGCTCAGTATCTATTGATGTTCAACTTTGGAAGAAATTAGAGCAAAGAGGGAGAAAACCCTCCAAGGTACCAGGGCTGCCCCCTGCTGACCACCTTCCAGTCACCTAAACCTCTTCCCCTGGCCTCCAGTATGTTTTTTTTTTTTATTTAACTTTGCTCCTCAGCCTGCAGTCATCTCAGTATCATGGAACCCTAGAGGGGGAAAAAAACCTAGAGGGGAAACTGAGACTTCTCCAAGGTCACACAAGTAGTAAACAGCTAATTCAGAATTTGAACCCAGGCTCCAAACTCTTTCCATTATATTTGATGACTACTTTGAAAGAGCCCAAGACTCCCAGAAGGGAGTCTGGGCTTTAATCTGGCTCTACCTCCCTAGTCATTTCTGACTCTCCCTGGCCCTATTTGGGGTTTTCTTAGCAAAGATACTGGACTAGTTTGTCATTTCATGTTCCAGTTCCTTTTATAATTTTTTTTGTCCTTCATTTTTGGAGAAGACCACAACAACAGGGAGGTGACACCATGGCAAGCACCTGAATTGGATTTGAGTGAGTTGGGGCTGTGCAAAGTCCCCAGCCTCACTGTCTCCTCCAGAGCCATCTGGGTCCAGAAGCCAGATAGGGATCAGGACGACTGGAGATAATCCTGGATGTGAGGCAGTCAAGGTGAAGTGACTTACCCAAGGTCACACAGCTAATAAAGAGTCAAGTGTCTAAGGCTGGATTCAAACAGTGCTCTATCCACTGCCTATTTCTTTTGCAGATGAGGAAACTGAGGCAAACAGGGCTGAGTGAAGGCAAGTTAAGTGACTTGCCCAGGGTCACACAGATAGTCTCTGGAGCCAGATTTGAATTCAATCCTCCTGACTCCTGGGCCAGCACTCTATCCATTGCACCAGAGTCTCATCGACGTCCCAGTGACTTACCCAGATTCTAAGTAATTGGAACTTCGGTCCCTCTGTGACTCAGTTTCCTCCTCTGTGATGCTACCTTCCAGGAAGACTGTTAAACAACGTAGCTGTTTATCCAAGCTGGCCCTGGGATCCCAGCAGCCTGGCCCTCTCAATAGTAACCTAATCCCCTGAAATCACCCAGGAAAGGTTTTATGAGAGTAGATCAAAATGTACCGCCTGGCAGGGTAGGGCAGGGGCTGTGCTAAGCCTGCCCATCTCACATGACTGCTTTCCATCTCTGAAAAGATCTCACTGAAGTGAGAGAGAGAGAGAGAGAGAGAGAGAGAGAGAGAGAGAGAGAACAAGAACGAGAACCGAGAGAGCTCAGTAGCAGAGCTCCTGCCAAAAAGCTATGCATACTTGCCAACATGTGCAGCCTCCGAGATTCAACTAGCTTCCCCCGTGCCCAGCCGGCACTCATGGCCCAGAGAGATGTGGGGATCAGGGTGCCCCCCGAGGCAACAGGGTTCTACCGAGCCATGCTGGTCAAATCAGGTAAGAGCAAGCTTGGTGTGGGGTCCTCACCTCAACTCCCCAGCTGGGCTAAGAATGGGTTTGCTGGTTCCCTTGCAAGTGTCCACCTGGGCACCTCTCCTAGCCCATACTGGCATTTCCCTGGGCATCTGAATGGACTGGAGAGCTCTAAGATGGGATCCCAGCCCCACTACAGACATGTGATTTCTTAATATGACTGGTTTTAAGAGTGTTAGTTTTGTGCTTTCTCTTTATCAAGGTGGAGGGGGGCGGTATTTCTTTGATTTCTTTCCTTTAAAAAACAAAAACAAGTCCTAGAATGCAGCTAAGTCTTGATTTTAATGGGGAAATAGCTTGCCATTTGTAAAAGGAGAGGATGGTCCCTGTTTCTCTCCCATTTTGATGGTTTTATTTTGAGTGAGATGTTTTCACTAGCCCTCATCATCCTTCAGGGTCAAGCTTCCTTCTAACTCAAAAACTGATTGATGAGTAATCAGCCAGTGTGCCTCGGTCAAGGGCAGGGAGGCAGATGGGGACCCTGGGCTTCCGCTTGGGGCCCTGCCAGCTGTGGGCACTGGAGCCCAGGGTAGCCGGGGCTTTTTGTGATTGCTTCTGGAGCCTTGGGAAACTTCAAACCAAGCAAAATGGGAGGGAGTGGGTCTGATTCAGCAGCTCCAAGAGTCCATCATCCCAGGACATGCCGAGAATAGCTACAGATGAACTCAGAAGCCTGTGCTGGGGCCCAAAACCATGCTTCCCTAAGAGCCTTTGGGCCCCTTCTGGGCCAGTCAAGCAGTTAGCCTGAACGGATGATGTCCACTTGTCTGTAGAATGCATGGGGTCAGGGGAGGGGGCAAAACTTGGAAATTGTGGAATGTTCAAGCTGGAAGAGAATTCACTGTTTCTCTAGTCACCCTCCCTTTTATAATTCATTTGACAACTGAAATTCATGGAAGGGAAGGGACATATCCAGGATCACTTGGTCTGCTAGTGGAAAAGTTAGGACTAGAATGGTTGACTCAGTGTCCTTTAAAGTTCAATTCCAATGGCACTTTCTCCATGAAACCTTCCTTGATTTCTCCCCACCACACTATCCTCCCTCTCCCTCTCCCTCTCTTCCTCCCTACTTGAGGTGTGGATGCTTTGCATAAAGAGAATCCTTGTTCAAGTGTGGCTTAGATTAAGTGGCTGGGATGCTTTCATTTTCTGTGATTCTTTAATCAGATAACCTTTCTAAAGTTATATTCTAGGCATTTCTCCAAGTCTCAAGCGAAAGATGAAGACAAAGGGCCTCCTTTCCTTAGGCTCTCTCATTCATCTTGCTCATTAACCAGTTATTTGTGCTCTTGTGGATGGACCTCTGTGGCCATGGCTTCTATTGCTGACTTCTTTCTCACATTTTTGGCTTCGAAGAATTGCTGGGCATCTCTACTACTGCTATCGTAGCCGTGCTCTGTGGTTCTGAGTTTGGACATATGTGAAGCTTGTTTTCCCCTTCCATTCTCCCCCTTTCCAGTTTTGTTTTGTTTTGCTTTGCTTTTTTTTTTGTTTCTAGTTTTGTGAGGAGTGGGGTTAAGTGGTTTGTCCAAGGTCACACAACTAGTAACTATCAAGTGTTTGAGGCTGCATTTGAACTCAGGTCCTCCTGACTCCAGGACCAGTACTCTCTCCACTGTACTACCTAACTGCCCTCCCCCTTTCCAGTTTAAAGACCCTTTCTTTTACTAGCATTGCAAATCTCAGAGCAAATTTATTTTTCTAGCCCTTATTATGTACATTCCATCCCTGGCCAAGAGGGCGTCATTCCTACATTTTAAACCCTAGTCCAAAAATTACTTTTTCTTTGTTTTCAGACAAGCTACTCTTAAATAGCTGTTCATTCCTCACATCTTTCTCTTCCAAAACTCCTATTTTAATTGACAAAGACTACTCAGGTCCCTAAGGTCTAAATTTTCTTGCCCGGGACCCCAAGGTCCTTAACATGCTGGCTAACGTTTTTGTGGTAGTGTGTGTCCCCAGATGAATCACCAGCAATGGGAAGGGAGTCTGCCAAGTCCATTCTAGCTACAGGGGTCTGGGTACCCCAGATGCTCCTTGAGGGTGGCGATGGCTTCATTCCAGTCTCCAGCTCCTCAGAGCCCAGGACTGTGCCCGTTACTTAGCAGGCACGTCCAAAGGCTTGCTGCTAGACCGACAGTTTGACAAAGGTTGCCTTTGGTTCCTTCACCACCGATTTCTTTCCTCTGAGTCTTATTGAGTCACTTCTCATCTGACTCTCACCCTAGGATCCTGCCTCCTCTCAAGGTGGCTCAACTCTGCCCTCTTCAGGAAGAGTCTGTCACCATCTCCCCCACATTGGGGGCTCATTTTTCCCTTTCTTATAACTATCACCTTTTCCCCTCCCTCTCCCAGGGGATCTGTCTCCCTCTTCAGCTCCTTCTTCTTCTGTTTGTTTGTTTTTCCTTTGAAGTCTTTCCATTTTTAAAGCCATACTTTTTTCATCCCTTAGTGGGAAAGATTCCTTTTTTCTTTCAGTTTTTATTGTAGGAGAGAGACAAGCATTCATAAAAGTATCCACCCTCCCTGCAGGTCAGGGCAGTTCTTCTTCCCCTCCTGTCATCAGAAGAAGGATGCTATGGAGAAAGTCTTTTCCTAGCATCGGATAGAGTATGTGACTTTTGGAAGTCCCATCTACCTCAAAGATTCTGTGCTCTCTCTCCCATACTGTAACAAACTGTGTAAGAGAGGTTAAGGCTGCTAGCTTTTCATCTGTGGTTAGAAGTCCAGTGACTCTAAGAATGTAGTCCTGGGACAATGCTATGTAATGGGGACAGTTATAAGGACCAAGCTTGGTCCCAAGTGGCCAGAGAGGGGACCATTGCATATACAGTTAGTTTCAGTTGATACACTGGTTTTTGCAACTGTTCTGACTTTGAATCAGTATAACACTGAGAAATGACTCTTGTCCCCAGAAAGTTATCAGACCTTGAAGATGGGCATTAGGTCTGAAAAAGATCTGGGGGGTTTCAGTGGACTACAAGCTTGGTCTGAGTCAACAGATCATATAACTTGGCAACTAAGAAAACTACTACTGTATTAGGCTGCATTGAGAGGTTGGAGGGTCCAGGCCTGGGTGGGTGACCTTCCTCTTGGTCTCTGCTCTGCTGACACCGTGTGAACAGGATCCTATTCAGTTCTGGAGGTTTTAGGAAGAATTTTGGCAAGGTGGAGAATACCCAGGAAGAGCTACCAGGTCAGTGAATGACCTTGAGGTCATGACAGATGGGGATCATCTGAACAATAAGGGAAATTTGGGATGGGAGGGGAAGAGAAGAAGCTTTCATGCTGAAGGGAAATTAGGTTTACTCTGACCCCAGAGGACAA
This sequence comes from Macrotis lagotis, assembly GCF_037893015.1. Taxonomy (NCBI): domain Eukaryota; kingdom Metazoa; phylum Chordata; class Mammalia; order Peramelemorphia; family Peramelidae; genus Macrotis; species Macrotis lagotis. The sequence goes on from NC_133665.1 coordinate 176,227,560, forward strand.
GAAAGAAGCATTCATTAAGCCCCTACTGTGTTCCATCCCCTGTGCCAAGTGATTCAAAAATATTACCTCATTTGAGACTTTCAAGAACCATGGGAGGTAAGGACTATTATTATCTCCACTTTTCCGATGAGAAAACTGAGGCCAAGAGAGGTTAACTGACTTGCCCAGGACCTCTCTGATCTGAATTCACATTTGAACTCAGTTTTTCCTGACTCCACACCCAACTCTCTAGCTGTCCCAAAGCCAGAACAAGATATTATGGATAGAGTTTGAAAAGTGCCAAAATTCTGACAGATACTAAAAATAAAAAATAAAAATCCCATTGTTGAGAATTTTCTATAAAAGTACAATGGCCCACTTCAGGAGGGTCTCAGTTTGCCCTCACTGGAGGTCTTCAGGCTGGATGTCCACCTATTGTAGGAGAATTTTTGTCCACTTGTGGGTTACACTAAGTGACCCATGAGGTTCCTTCCAATTCTGAGTTTCTGTGATTCTCCTCTTCTGGGTCCTACTACAGACACCCTGATACTTGTCACCCAGCCAACTCTGGCAGCTCCTTCCGGCTTTTCCATACTGCCTATGCCCTTCCATGCTCTTCTTATCTCCAAATAGTATGGGAAAGCTTTGATTAACTCTCAATACATTTGCATCTGTAGAGTCTGGAGAACTACCTCCTCCTCAGGGGTTATTCTGATGGGGAATAAATGAGGGACTTTGACTCAGTGGCCTCTGAAGACCCTTCTGCCTCCAGATTCTTATTTGTGACCTTGGACAAGTCAATAATCTTCATTACCTCGGTTTCATTTTTTGTACAATGAGGGAATGGACAGATTTATGTAATCACTACTCTACATCTTAAAGCCCCCTGTTAACCATGATTCAATGACACTCCCTACCTCCATGCAGCTTCAATCTCTCCTTCAATGGTCTTCTTCCTTGCTCAAGTATCATTTCTCTTAAAAACATCTCTTATTTATTTATTTAGGTTTTTGCAAGGCAGTGGGGTTAAGTGGCTTCCCCAAGGTCACACAGCTAGGTAATTACTAAGTGTCTGAGGCTGAATTTGAACTCACATCCTCCTGACTCCAGAGCCAGTGCTCTATCCACTGCACCACCTAGCTGCCCCCAAAAACATTATTTAAAATTAACTCTATTCCCTTAAACTTTTCTATGTTTTTCTCCCCACTTTCTAAGCCACCATCTCATCTGTTTCACTACCCAATTTTTTGAGTCACCTCCTCCTCACTACACAATCTGACTTCCCCAACACTGGATTGAAAAAATTCCCTCAAAGGTCGCCAAAGGCCAAGTGACCAATCAATAGGCTTCTTCCTTCCTTGAACTGTCGACCACATCTGAAGCATTGACAGCCCAGTCCTTGCTACTCTCCTCCCTTTCAATTCTAGAGAATGGCATCTTGCTGAGTCTGTCTCTGCCAGTAATCATCTTCTGTCCTTTTAGCATTTTTCTTCAGGCTGGTTCTGTTCATCTGTCCTCCATCTACACTCTCCTTTATGACCACTTCTCTCACAGTTCCAACCACTGCTCCATGCAGAAACCTCTAAATTTCCATCTCTAACCTCAACCTTTCTCCCAAGTTACAAGACCCATATTATTTGATTATATATATTATTCATTAGCTTTCTAAATAAGATTTATCACACCATAGTCATTTCTAAATATATCCCCAGCTCCATTCCCTCAAATCGAAGCCCTCCTTTACAGCAAAGGAAAACAATGAAACAAAAACAACCGAGTCAGGATCCACACCTGACTATGTCTTTGTGACCCTCTACATCAGACAAGGAGAGAAGTATGTTCCTTCATCTGTCCTCTGGGGCCAAGATTTGCCATTACTTTGATTCTTTTCAATATCCTTTTCATATGAATTGTTAGAGTTTCTCTAATGCTACTTTACCTTACTCTGACTCGGTACATGCAAATCTTCCAGGGTTTCTCTGAATTCCTTATGGTCATCATTTCTTATGACACCATTAACATACATATACCATAGAGTGTTAAGTCACACTCCAATTGATGTGGTCTTGTTTTACTTTCAATTCTCTGCTACCCCAAGGAATGCTGTTATGATGATTTTACTATAATTCAGAACTTTATTTCTGACTTTGACCTCTTTTAGGTGTGTACTAGGTATATGCTAGGTATGACAGTCACTGGACTAAAGGGAATCACCAGTTGGGTCACTTTCCTCATGTGATTCCTCCAGAACAATGCAACCATTTTCCGGCTCTGTGAAGAGTCCATCATTCCCCACAGCCCCTTCAACATTCACCCTTGTCATCTTTGCCAAATGGCCTCCCAGTTGTCTTTGTTTACTATTTACTGATTACCAGTGAAATGAGGCCTGATTTCATATAGTATCAGAGAGTCTGTCATTCTTCTTTTGAAAATTCTTTATTTATATCCTTTGACCACTTATGTAGTAAGGAATGTTTTTGTCAACACTCACATTTCCATCACCTATTAGATATCTTGGGTGACTGTCAAATTCCGCAGGTTCAGAAACAAAATCCTCTCTTGCCCAGTGAATCTTGAGATCTTGGTGATCTTTTTGACTCTTCCTTGTCCCTCATTTTCCTTCCTGTTTCCTTCAGCTGCTCAAGTCTTTTCATTCCCATCCTATGTACTCCACTTTATTCCCATCATTTTCATCACCCCTGTCCAGGTACTTGGCTACCCCTTGCCTGGACTGGAGCAAAATTATCCTGGGCTTCTTACCTTTCCCCTGCTCCCTCCGTCAAATCACCGACTGATTCATTTTGCCACTTCAGAGATCTGCTTTTGTCCCTGCACTGTTCAGACTGGAGCAGCTATGTGGAGTCAGGAAGATTCATTTTTGTGAACTCAAATCTGACTTCAGAAATTTACTAGCTGTGTGACCCTGCACAAGTCACTGCCCCTGCTTGCCTCAGTTTCCTCATCTGTTAAATGAGTTGGAGAGGGAAATGACAAACTATTTCAGTATCTAAGCCCCAATGAAGTCATGAAGACTTAGACATGACTGAACAACAACTGTCTAGACTATTTCATTCAAATCTTCTTTTCTTTTTTCTTTTTTTTTTTAATTTTTACAAGGCAATGGGGTGAAGTGACTTGCCCAAGGCCACACAGCTAGGTCATTAGTAATTGTCTGTGGTCAGATTTGAACTCAGGTCCTCCTGACTCCAGGGCCAGTGCTCTATCCACTGTGCCACCTAGCCGCCCCTGTGTTCAAATCTTAACTCTGCCATTTGCTACCTGTATGACTGGGGGAAAGCAAGCCACCTCTGAACCATCTGACTTGATGACCACCTAGGGCCTTTTTTCTCTCTAGACTTAAGATCCTATGACTTTTTCCCAAATAAAGGAGAACTCTAAAAGCCCTCTGCGATCTGACCCCAAACTATCTTTACAGCCTGATCTCAAGGTTCTGCCTGATTAATATTTAGCAGTCCTTCATTTGAACTGGGGAATAAACCTTAATCAGGAGCACACCCTGTTTTTTCTTACTCCTATGTCTTGTTTGTACAATTTCCCACTCTGAATGCCAAGCCTGGCTCCTTCTCAAACTGTTTTAAATCCCTCCCCTGTCCTTCAGGAAGAAGTTTCAGCTTCTTCATCTGCTTTTTCTCACTTATAAAATTGGGAGGGGTTGAACTGGATGACTTCCAACGTCCCTAGAAGAAACAGGGTAAGGCAGATAGCACACTGAACTCCAGGGTTTCTTGGAATCAATAAGACCAGAATTCAAATGCCTCCCCATATACTTAATAGCTATGTGACAATGGTCAGATTGCTTCAGCTTTCTGGACCTCAATTTCCTCATCTAATAAAAGGAGGGGGTTGGATTCAGTAATCTCTAAAAATCCTTTGGATCCTATGATCCCTCCAGTTAATCAATCTGTCAAAGGACATGTTGATGTATGTCAATGAATTGATGAAATAACTCCAATGTCACCCCTTTTATGGAATCTTCTCTCCCTGACGCAGGAAATCAGAAATGATTTTCCCTTCTCTGAACACCCCTCAAGCAATCAATCAGTGAGCACTTCTTAGGCACCTACTATGTTTCATGCATTTCTTAGACACAGAGACACAGATAGAAGTAAAATTATTCTAGCCCAGAGGAATTTGTAGGATATAAGCAGATAGATATATCTCAAGAAAATACAAGATAATTTTGCCAGAGGATTCAAGCAGAAAAAGACTCCTATAGGAAGTGGCCTTGGTGCTGAACCTTGAAGGACCTTCTAAGGGGCAGTGGGCGACATCCAGGGAAGAGGGGCAAGACGAGTCACTTAAGGAGTGGAAACTCCATGAGTGAGGAACAGAAAAGTTGGTCTGGACGGATCACAGAGTATGTGAAGAGAAGGAACAAGTGTTCTCACAAAATAGATAGCAAATATTAGACTGTACATAAATCAGCAGGTACACCTTAAAGCTCTGAGTAATTAGCAGCAGGAGCCACCCCCATGCTGGGAGTATAACAGGAAGCAAATAGTGGCCCTGTCATCTGATCTCTTGAGCAGTGTTTTGCCCAGAGTTGGCATTAGATAGAGGTTTGTTGAATGACTGGTAGGGAAAAGCCCCAAAGGGCACTAAGGAACTTTCCCTGGGACTTGGGGGGATCAGGTAGCATACTTTTAGCCCTCTGAAAGGTCAGAGAAGGGGCAACAGTGGCCTGGAATCCTGGGGATTTGCCCGGTTTCACCAGGATGGAGTTGTTACCTTCTAAGGTTTCCACTCAGAAAATGGAAACCTGCTGTTCTCGGAACCCTGATCCATTTTCCATCTTTTTGTCTTCCTGCTCCCAAAAGATCAAGCTAGACCAGAATGAAAATGTGTGAGGGGAAACCAAAGGAGGCCAGTCCTCGGGACAAGGGGCCAAACCAACCATCCCTAATGGCAACTAAGTGCAAGGCGGTTTTCAGAAGCAAGAATCTGAATTCTCCCCTCTCCAACACGCACTTACTCTTTTTCTCCCAAATGGCCTCTCGTCTTTCATAGCTTTCCAGTGGATAAATTCTTTATGATCCAAGCTTGTTAATAAAGGCTTAAGCTCCTTTTCTTTGCAGTCTCACCCCCTCTCCTGTATTGGATCCCAGGACAAGTTATTTTTATGCCAACATGCCCCCACCCCCTTCCATTCTTTCAGCCAAGAGTAATTTCAGAGGGCCCTGGGCTGTTTTTGTTTGTAGTGATGGTTTTGTAGAAATGCATTTGAGGACCTAAGCAGGGGCCTTTGAAATTTTAGACTGAGTAGAAGACCTAAGGAGGAAGTTTGAGTTGTCATGGAAACTTGGCTGGTGTCTATTGGCTGGAGATAGACCACTTACATGCTCAAGGCAGCTCCTTGGAAATGGAACTAGGAAGAAATTTAAGAAAACCCTTAGAGTTATGAATAGACTTAGCCCCCCTGAGGAGCAAACATTATGGATCCTAAAGACAGTTTACTTCTCTTACCTCAAGCCTCATGGTTTCCATCTCGCTATTTCCTCATTTGCTCCCATCTGGAGAAGGATGCCCCCTCCTGGAAATCCCAACATTCAGAAGCTGAAGGGTGGCTAGAAGTTAAGCGCAGAAAAAGAAAAACATTCAAGGAAGGGTCAGTTCTCAGAGCTGTGATCACGGGATCATAGATGTAGGTGTGGAAGGAACCTCTGTCATCACAAAAAAATATATATTACAGATGAGAAAAATGAGGCCTTATTTAATGGTTACTACTCACAGACCTGAGCTTTCTACTGAACCGCCCAAAGCTTTGGGCTGTTCATTTCTGATCTGAACTGCTTTGCCTCTCATTAGACAACCTAGTGACCCACCGTTCCTTGGATTCACCATCCTGGTGCCAGACTCCTCAAGAACACTCAGTGCCTTAGGCCAACTACAGGCAGCACTCCTGAACTCAAATAATCCACATGCCTCAGTCTCCCTCAGTGGCAGGGACAATAATACATCACCATATCAGGTTCTACTGGAGTTTTCTAAACAGAGACTGAAAGAAAGCTGTTTCAGATATTTGTCCATCAGATGGGAAATAGGATTAAAATTCAGTGACCAGATGCTGAATTCAGAGCAGGCATGAGACATGCAAAACCCCAGTGTAGCCCAAAGCAGATTAAAATGTAATTGGAAATATTTACCAAAATATAATCCTATGCAAATAATGCTAATTTGTGGTTTTCTAAGTCAATAAACCAGAGTCATGTTTCCATTTGAGCATTACACCATTAGATTAAATGAACACTCAAGTTACTTTTTGATGGAGAAAGTGATCTCATTGAACAAAAATCTGCTCCCACAGATACGTTTAGCTCCTTCCCCCAAAAGTCTCTTCGAATCTGCCAAACAATATTCACCAATCAGAAGTAACTGGTTGGAGCAGCTAGGTGGCGCAGTGGATAGAGCACCAGCCCTGGAGTCAGGAGGACCTGAGTTCAAATCTGATCTCTGACACATAATAATTACCCAGGTGCATGATCTTGGGCAAGTCATTTAACCCCACTGCCTTGTAAAAAAATATTTAAAAAAAAAAAGAAGTACCTGGTTGTTGGGGAAGAAAAGTTGTGTGGAGGTGCTAAATCCATTTTAGAATTTGTAATGGGAGGAAAGCCTGGCATAGCCCATCTTGGGCCTGAGCTCTGATGCTACCTGTACTATCTTGGCTAAGACACTAACCCTTTATGCCTCAGTTTATATCCCCGATTATAAAATGAGGGAATTGCATCAAATGGTCTCTAAAAGACTTTCAAGGCCTAAACCTATCTATGATCCTCTCACTGTATCCCTAGAAGTATCAGTAGCAATGATGTCATTCTCCAGAATATCAATTCCTATTTACCGAGAGAAGAATAGAATATAGGACAGTTTAGAGAAATGATCATTAAATTAGGTGAAAAGGCTCATCTCTTCCTAGTCACCTAGCCAAAGCTTCCATCCTCCTGTTGTCTGATTTGAAAATTACTTCCATTCAATGGGACTCAATTTCTTCATTTGCAAAACAGATAACTATAGCTGATTTTCCCTTTTTCTTAATTCATAGATTACTGTGATAATAAGATGTCTTAGTATCTTGGGGGAAAGGTGACTAGAAGTTCAAGCTGCTGTTATCTGATAATTTAATATTCTAGAGTCCCATGGATAATCTTAGCTTATTCCTTCTCCACACACACACACATATTCCCAAGCTAATATGCAAGAATCATTGGTTCCAAGGGCTTTAGGGGTGATCTGTTCCTCCATCATGATGGTTGGCTAGGCTAAGCTAGTTTACAGAATCTAGCCATCTTTATGATTTGCCCAAACCCAAAATAACAAAGAGGTTAAACCAAGTGTGAAGTAATTCCTTGCAATAATCCATTAAATAGGGGCAGCTAGGTGGTGCAGTGGATAAAGCACCGGCCCTGGAGTCAGGAATACCTGGGTTCAAATCCAGTCTCAGACAGTTAATAATTGCCTAGCTGTGTGGCCTTGGGCAAGCCACTTAACCCCATTTGCCTTGCAAAAAACCTAAAAAATAATAATAATCCATTAAATATACAAAAAGGAGAAGATAGAAATTTCCATGTTTCCCTACTCTGTGTTTCCTGTCATTTCCATCACTTCCATGAAACATACGGATTGATTCTGATGAATAAATCTGGGACAGGTAGGAAATTCTAAAAACTTCCTTCCTTCCTTTTTATACATTCTTTCTTCCTTCATTCCTTTTCTTCTTTCTTTTCGTTCTTGCTTTCTTAATCATTCTTCCTACCTTCATTTTTCTTTTCTACTTCCTTTCTTCCTTCTTTCCTTCCTTTTTCTCTTATTTATTTTTGGCATTTCCATCCTCTTTCATTCATTTTTCTTTCCTTCCTCTTCTTTTTTTCTTCCTTTCTTTCTCTTTTTTTTGTTTCCATACTTTCATTCTTTATTAACTTTAAATTTGTTTGCCTTTTGTTCTTAAACCACAAGGATATCTCTTTAAATCTCATCACACATGCATTAAACATTTCTCTATTACAAAGCAAATATATTTAAGTAGCCTCATAAGAACATCTGACACCATATAGAAGTCAGTATCCATCCAGTCCCCACCTCTCAAACAAAAAAGGAAGGTGGGTTTTGCCCAAAGTTCACCAAGACCAATATTGTTCATTCCAATTCATCAAAATTTAACCTATGCTAGTAATTATCATTTACATTACATAGTCATTGGGTGGTTCTGCTTTCTTTTGTCTTCATCCTTCACGTTTTCCAGGTTTCTCTTGAATTCTTCATTATTTTCTTACATGACGATAATATTCCATTTCGTATAGATGCTACTGGGTGTATATAGGATGGGGAAGGTTTAGATAGAAAATAGCTCATTTTTTTAAAATTCAGGATTTGGGGGGATTATAAATTCAATATGAGTCAACCATGTGAAACCCAGACAATCCCACTGTGCTCTGCTATGGTCCGATCCCAGCTAGGGTATTATGTTCGGTTCTGAGTACTACAGTTTAGAAAGGGTATTTATTACCTGAGAAGCTGAGAACATTCAAAAGATGCCTACAATGGACAGAGGCATGGAAACCCAGTTGATTTTAAGCCCCCAAAACAGACTTATGGAGCATGTGGTGGCTATCTTTAAGAATTCGAAGGCAGAGCTAACAGGTTGAACAATTTCAATTTTCCTCATTGGTTCCAGAAGGCAGCTCTAAGTAGAAATTGCAAGGTGACAGATTTAGCTTAGATTAGCTGGCTACTTACTGGAAATATTACGGATAATTCTTATTCTAATAGGACTTGGCTAGATGGTCTCTGGGGTCCCTTCCTTGCTGAGATTCAATGGTATTATTAAAACAGTTTAGACAACACAAATGACTTTGAAAAGTGATCATCTAGGAGGAGATCGCCAAGATGTAATTACTGTAGAACATGAGGGTATATTTCTCCACTTCTAGACAGAAGTTATACTCCCTTTGGTTTCATTTCAAAATGTCCCTTCCCTATTACTGGCATCCCTTTAACACAAAATTCCTACAACCCTGGCCCTCTAAGGGTGTTTAGGAATATATCAATGGCTTTTCTAAGAATTTTTCTCCAAGCCAGTCATAGGAAAATTGGAGTTGGAAGGAGCCTCACAGCGCATCAAATCTAACTTTCTCTTATATGGATGAGGAAATGGAGTTCCAGAGAGGTTCAGTGACTTTCCCAGAGTTACACAGATAACCCTGGTCTTGTCAGAATTTGAATCCAGATGCTTCCATATCTAGAATGCTTTCATTCCTAAGAGATACCCTATTTAATGAACTTGGAAAGGACCCAAGGTAGATCGAAGCAAAACTGTGCCTTATTGCTGAGGTTACCTCACTCCCTTGTTTCATTTTAAAAAGTCAGTAATTGGGGCGGCTAGGTGGCACAGTGGATAGAGCACCGGCCCTGGAGTCAGGAGTCCCTGAGTTCAATTCCAGCCTCAGACACTTAATAATCACCTAGCTGTGTGGCCTTGGACAAGCCACTTAACTCCATTTGCCTTGCAAAAAACTAAAAAAAAAGTCAGTAATTGTCTAGAGAACACTCAGTCTTCCTTATTTTAGGAAGATATCTAGTAGCTAGACTTCATCATCTAACCTAGCACCCCCCCCCATTTGGCAGGTGAAGAAACTGAAGCCCAGAAAGTTTGGGTGTTTGTGTGAAGTCCCATGATAAGTTAAAGGCTGAGTTGAGATCAGAACTTGGGGCTCCAGATTTCTGGTACACCATCCCTTGTTTCCCCCCTTAGCAGCAGGGTTCAACCTCCCCAGAGGCCAACCCAGCATTTCTTCCCAATGAACAATTATTTTCTTTGATGGCAAGGACTCCTGTCCTGGCATCATTGGGCTTTGGCAAGGTCATCTAACCTGAAGGGGAACCTTTAAGGCTGGAATAGGCACAAATCTATCTCAGCTGGTCTCTGCGCAGTCCTGTTCAGCTGATGGGGACTCAGCTTCTCAAACATGCCTAATGTTTAAACTCTGATTAGTGTTGGATTTGGAGGCAGAAAGATCTGTATTCAGCTTCTACTTGCCGGTGATCCTAAGCATGGAACTTTCTGTGCCTCAGTTTCTTCCACTTTAAAAGGAGGAATTGGATCTACCGGTCTCCCTGCCACTCTCTTTATCTATGAGCCTGGGAATTCTTCTCTTCAGACATTAGCAAGACTGAACCAACATCCTTCACCTACAGCACAAGTCTACAAGCCTTTGCTGGCCCAGTAGAGGGTAATGAAACCATGCAAAATATCCTCTGTAATCTGTCTGAGCCCTTGGGGATCCCTATTCCTCTCCCAGGGACACAGAACAAATCAATTTATTTTTATATGGAATGGTTCTTTGCTCCCTGCCTACCCCAACCATAGTCCCTCCAAATACCAAGGACGATTGTCAAGGTTGTGTGGCTACTTTGCCATCTGGTGGCCACTCTGGGAAATCCTCTAAGTAATGAAAAAAAAAAAAAAGACAACTGAAATGAAAAATAGTTGGCAACTTGCCTTTGGGTCACAAGCCAAAAGTTAAGGACCTGGAGGGAAGAAGGAGCATCCCAGGTGTCAGAGTTTATTAACATGAAGAGAAATGACCGCAAATGCTGCTTAACTTGGACTATAAAGGGCTGAACCAGGAGCCAGTGGTAAGGAAAGAGTTGGCCCAGCAAGAAGGATTGATTAGCCTTGTTGTACAGAGCTCCAGGGACCAAACTGGGAGCAATGGGCAGAAGGTGCAATCAGAGCTTACACAAGAACAAGAGGCTGTCTGAGGAGCCAGGACCACGGAGTCAAAGACTGAGAATTGGAAGAGACCATAAAGGTCATCTGGTTGAACTTTCCCATTTTTAGAGATGCTAAAACTGAGGTGCAGAGAGTGGTGATGACTTTCCCAAGATCGATAAACTATAGAAAGCCAGAATGGTATATTGGACGCTATGCTCAACCTGGTGTCAAGAAGTCCCATTAGCTGTGTGACCCTGGGTGACCTCTCACCGTAGCTCCTCCTTCAAACAGTTTGTTGCAGTATCAAAGACATAATCGATAAAAGGCACTTTGCAAACTGAAGTTCTACAGAAATGGCGGTTCTTGCTATTAATAATCTTCTTTCCCCTTCCCAGGGTTCTTCAAGCAAAGGCTGAATGAGTCCCCTAGTTCCAGTTCTATCTTTTAGACAATCTGCAACCTTGGACAAATCCTTTCACCTCCCTAAGCCTCAGTTTCCTTCTCTGTAGAATGGTTTAGATTTGATCAGTAAGTCAATCAAGCAGCATTTATTAAGCGCCAATTATTTATCAGGTACTGTGTTAGTTTACAACGATCTCATTGTTCACAAAACCATAGGAGGTTATTATCTCCATTACCCAGTTGAGAAAACTGAGGCAAATAGGTTTTAAATGACCAAGGTCACACATCTATGTGGGAGGCCACATTTGAACTCAGCCAGGATTCTATTCAATTGTGATGACAGATGAAAGATAATAGGATTCAGTGTCCCTTAGAACCCTGAGAGATGAACTGTGCCTTTGTTGTCTTGGAACTCTTCCCTGTCCCCCACCCAGATGCTGAGGGACTTTCTGACCTTGCACCATAACTATCAAGAAAGTGATAGTCACCTTCCTCACCCAATTCTCTCTCTAATTCTCTAACCTCCTGGCCAATTCTCTAACCACCAGATGGTGAAGTAGCCACACAACCTTGACAATGTGTCCTTGGTATTCGGAGGGACTATGGCTGGGATAGGCAGGGAGCAAAGAACCATACCATATCTAAGCACCCATGGGGTCCACATTGAAAGTGGATGCTCCCAACTGTAGTTAACTTCTAGCCATGGTCATTCACCCCAGCCTCTCTCCAGGTTCAGAGTTTCAGAGGAAGAGGGAGGGAAGGAGTTAATAGCCAGGCGCTGTCTCTGGTTACAGATCTTTGGCAGAGATGGCTGACACAGAGGTGATGGTCAGCCTGGACCCTTCATGTTCCATGCTCAAGGGATGGTTCTATGCTCCCAGGAGTAGAATAGTGAATTTGAGAGGGTTTCTCTGACTATTGCACCCTCTCTTTTATAAATTTCCCCCTGATCCCAGCAGCTAGAAATGGTTGCCCCTCTTGGAATCTCTGAGTCAAAGAATGAAAAAGCTAGAGGAAGGGACCTAAGGGACCAGTCCTGAACAAGAAATGGGACCATAGATCTGAAGTTGGATGAACCCCAAGGACCACCCTATATTCCCCCATTGGACTGGGAGCTCCTTCCTTGAAGGCAGGGACCATCTTTTCACTTTCTTCATACCCTCAGCATTTAGCACAGTATAAACTGATTGACTGACGGAGTGGGGATTCAGAAGTAATAATACTGTAAACAATCAAGTCCCTTAGGGTTACCCCTAAAACCTGAGGGGAGACATGGTGGTCTGTCACCTTCTGGGGTACAAATGAAATTTGGGGGAATAGCTCAGGATGGGAGGCTAGAAGAAAATGGGTTATAGATTTAGAGCTGAAAGAGACCCCAGAGGCTCTCCCCCTCATTTTGCAGATGAAGACACTAAGGTTCCTGAGAGTCAGTGATTTTTTTCCCCAAGATCACATAGGGTGAATCAGGGACTTGAATCCAGGTCTCCTGGCTTTGAAGATTCAAGACTCTTTTTAATGTATGATGCTGTCCCTCTGAGGTTTCAATTAATAGAGTACCTATTTCATCCAAAACTCAGCCTAGATAAGTTGAAAGACCCAGGGTGGCCCCAGTCATTAATTTGTCCCAGACTTTCTCCTAGTCAGAACAGAGCTTTGATCAAGAAGGCCCATGCCATTGAAACCACTAGGCATTGAAATTTGGAAGACATGTATAATCAGAGATGGTAGTTAGCAAATGTGTGTGTTTGAATATGTGTTTAATGATCTTGCTGGGGAAAGGACGTAGGACCATATAACTATGGCTAAAAGAGAGGTTAAGACTTGTCCAAGGTCATATGGCTAGTAAGAGTCTGAGGTGGTGGGTGGGATTGAACAAGGCCTTCCCGACTTGAGTCCAGTGCTCTCTCCTCAACCACACCAGACCTTATTCTCAGATCTTTCCATTTCTTTGTACTTTTTGTATTTATTGTCTTTGTGACAATATTGCAACAGCCCTGGACTTGGAATCAGGAAGACTCACAAGTACATATCTGAACTCAGACACTTACTAACGCTGTAACCCTGAACAAGTCCCTTAAACCTGTGTGCCTTAGTTTCCTCGTCGGTGAAATAAGCTGGAGAAGAAAAAGGCAAACCGCTCCAGCATCTTTGCCAAGACTTCATAACTGAAAAAACCTAACTAAACATAACAACATCCCCACGTATTTTGTCCAGTCATTCATCTCTTTACAGCCATTAATTAAATGCTTACTTTGTGCCAACTGTTGGTCTTGGCACTGAGGATACAAAGATAAGAGAGAAGAACAACATATACAATCAATAGATCAAGTAAAAAGCATTTAATAATTGTGCCAAGCACTATGTCAAGCCCTAGGGAGACAAGTATAAAAGTCAAACAGTCCCTGCCCTCAGGAGAAGGAGGGAGACATAACATATACCAAATAGATCCAAGATGGGAGAATATGGTGGGGGGAAGGGGCATGGGGGGGGAGACAGTATGTAATAGTGTCAAACTTTTTTAATATGTTGGCTAGTTATACTGAAATGGATTTTTCCTTTTTTATTCTTTGTTAGAAATTAAGCAATGTCTCTCTGGAAGAGGAAAGTGAGAGAAATACTCTGGGAAATGGTGATATAAAAGATATCAATTTAAATGTATTTTTGAAAGGAACAGAGAAGGAAGAAATGGAAAAGGAAGGACAGAGAGATAAGAGACAGAAAAATGAGTCAGAGGCAGTCCCCATTCCACTGATGGGAGACAACCTTCACAAAGACACAGAGGCAGAGACGAGACATTGTGTATGGAAAGAACAGATGACCATTTGGGCCAGAAAATTGACTAATTCATGAAGAAGAAGAATTTGTAATCAATCCAGAAAGACAAGTTAGAACCAGATTTTATTCCAGACAGAAGAATTTAAATTTAAATTTTTTCCTAAAGTTGGGAAAGTGAAATAATAAGATATGTCCTCAGTGTGGTAGCCATGTGAATGAAAGTTTAAAGAACAGAGCATGGAGAAAGGGAGAGCAGTCAGGATTGCAACAGACCTGACAAGAGATGAGATGATAATCCCAAAGATTCCAGCTTCTGGGATAAATAATCATTCTTTAATGCAAACTGAAGACACTATGTCAGAAACTAGGCATAGACCAGCATCTCACATCTTATATTACAGTAAGATCAAAATGGGTATAGGATTTAGACACAGACCAATTAGATATAAACCAATTAGAACAAAGAACAGTTTACCAGTCAGATCTATGGAGAGGGGAACAGTTTATGAACAAAGATGAGTTAGAAAAAAATTATAAAATGCAAAATAGATAATTTTGATTACATTAAATTGAAGTTTTTGTACAAATAAAACCAATGCAACCAAGATTAAAAGAAAAGCAGTAAATTAGGAAACCATTTTTACAACTAGTGTTTCTGACAAAGGACTCATTTCTAAAATATAGAGAGAACTGAGTCAAATTTGTAAGAATACAAATCATTCCCCAATTGATAAATGGTTAAAATCCATGAAAAGGCAATTTTCAGATGAAGTAATTAAAGCAATCCATAGACATATGAAAAAATGTTCTAATCAATATTGATTAGAAAAATACAAATTAAAATAACTCTGAGATGCCACCTCACATCTATCAGATTGGCTAATGTGATGAAAATGATCAATGTTAGAGGTGATGTTAGAAAAATAGGATACCAATGCATTGTTGATAGAGTTGTGAACTGATCCAACCTTCCTGGAAAGCAATTTTGAATTATGTTCAAAGGGTAATAAAACTGTGTATAGCCTTTGGTCCAGCAATATCTCTACTAGATCTGTATTCCAAAGAGATTATGAAAAAGAGTAAAAAACTCATATGTACAAAAATATTTATAGTGGCTCTTTTCATAGTGGCAAAGACTTGGAAATTAAGGAGATACCCATCAATTGGGGAATGGTTAAACAAACTGTGGTATAGGAATGTGATGGAACACTATTTTCTATGAGAAATCTATAAGAATTTTCTATAAGAAATCATGAGGGACAGGACTTCAGAATAGCCTGGAAAGACCTGCATGAACTGCTGAGTGAAGTGAGCAGAACCAGAAGAACATTATACATAGTAACAGCAACAACGGGAGATGATTAGCTATGATGGGCTTGTTCACTTCAGAAGTACAATAATCAAAGACAATTTTTTAAAAACTTATGATGGAAAATATCATCCATATCCAGAGAAGGAACTGTGAAGTTTAAAAACTTCACCAACAAAGCTTACGATTTTCAATTTTAAAAGTTGTCTTACATATTAATTTTTTTTCTCTCCAATGTTTTGATTTGATTCTTCTTTACATGTGTAGCCTGTATTAAATAGCTTTCTGTCAGAGGGAGGGGGAGGGAGAAAAATGTAAAACTCAAAAACCTTGCAAAACTGATTGTTGAAAATTATCATTGCATGTAGTTGGAAAAATAAATAAAATATATTTACAAGAAAAGAAAAGAAAATTTAGTGGTGATTGAAAAAATAGATGAGAGCACAAACTAGAGAAGTGACCTTATATGTGCAGAGAAGGGGAAGGTTCTGAGTAATGGGAAATTGAGATTGACAAAACTTGACCAATGATTGAATGGCTATGAGGGTTGAAAGAGAGAAGAGAGTCAGGATTTGAGTTGAGATTGCAAACTAGGTTAAATGGAAAGTAGGTGGTGATGGTGGTGGTGTCCTTAATAGAAATAGGCAAGTTAGGAAGAGGGATAGGTTTGGGAGGGGGAAAGAAATGTTCCAATTTGGACATATTGAATTTGACAGTATTTTTCATGTATTTACTAACATGAATAATATAGTTATGAATGCTTTGAGACAAATAGATTCTTTTTTCCTTTATGTAATATTTTTAGGATAAATTCGTGACAATAGAATTACTGGGTTAAAAAAATCTGAATAACTTTGTCACACATTATTTATTGCTATATAGTTATTCGATATGGGCAGGTAACTCAACCAATTATGGTCTAGGCAAATTTCTAAGGTTCTAAATTACAAGGAAGGACTGGCCAGCATACTTACAAGAGTTTCCTAAGGCTGCCCATTGGCAGCCATTTCATTTAATTCTATATTTCTGATCAGAATTGTTTTATCACCTCTAATTGAGGTTTGGAAAATCTGAATGCTAGCTTCTGCCTTCTGCAAGGTCTACAGGTCTCTCCAGTTATAAATCTGAAGGCAGCTTTGACTCTGTGAAATGGCCTAGCCCCCCTCTAATTGCTTTTGAAAGTTTGGGTTTTGAAAAATTTGGGTTTACACAATTACAAGGGGAAGGGGAAGGGAGAAGTGTAGGTGCTGATGTAGATCTAGCTCCTGCCAAATTAAAGATAGCCAGTAGCTGTCCGAGAGGGGACTGATTCAAAATAATCCATTATTTAGAACTGAGTAGATCATGAAACCAGAGCACTACTAACACCCAGGCTGATGTTCAGGAAGGTCCTAGATTAACTGGCAGAGAGGGCCAGCAAATACAAATCCTTTGTCTGGTTATGATTTTTCCTATATTGCAGTAACTCAGAGTGTTCCCCAAAGGTCCAGAACTAAAACTGAAACTAGAAAATGTTCAGAAACAAAATAAACATTAGGAGTGGGGGAACCTCTGACCTCCAGAAGGCTTGAAAAATCATTTGGTCTGGCCCTGCCTAGGCAGCTGCAGGCAGGACTTGAAATTCAATAAATCTAAGAGCTTTTTTAGGGTTAGGATTTTTAAGCTGATAATTTTATGTGACCCTCGAACAATGTTATAAATCTCTAAATGGTTTTTGGTAGCTTTACCTGCTTTACGTGAACCCAGGACATGATAAGGATCCCAAAGCTCCAATACTAATTTTACAGTTTTGGTAACTGAGGCACACATTTATCCGGAAGCAGTGACAGAGCTGGGACCCCAACCTAGGTCTCCTGACTCCAGAGTCAGTGATCTCCCTAGTTCACCACAGTTATCTAGCCCTTGGCAATGACCTTGGTAGAGTTCATTCTAACCCAAGAGGGAAATCAGAACAGAGAACAGATTTAGGAGAAAAAGGAAAAGGTTCATTTTGTCTAAGAGGCACTTCCAGGTGTATATAGGATTATAAACAGGTGGAGTTTTTAGGGGAAAAGTCAGCCCTGGAGGAACAGTGTATTTCTACAAGTCAAGTAGTATTCAGAAGCAAATAAAAGCAAAGAGACAGGCTCTGCCCTAATTAAAAACAGGAGTTGGTAGATTGATGCCAAGAGAAGAGGCATCCACTAAGAATATAGTGGAGACAGTCAACCATGGAATCAAAGGGGTCAAGGGTATACCATAGCCTAGTTCAGAGAAGGCCAAGGAAAAAGTCCTTAAGCAACAGGAGGAATCAGGGATTAAAAAAAGAAAACAATCCCTGCCCTCAAGAAGCTTACCTTCTAATGGGAGGAAATAGCCTATATAGTGGGAAATACAAAATACATACCATAGAATTTGGAAGAGGTCAGACCCCAAAGTCTTGTTGTTAGGAGGTAGCCTGGGAGATGACCCTGGAGGTAGAGGAGAGAAGACAGTACATTCCTCCTTCCTCTATCAGAGACAGCCTTAGGACAAAAGCTAAGAGATGGGGCTGGAATGGAAAGGCCCATGGGCTGAAATCCAAAAAGACATGTTGGAAGGACATCACAAAGGGTTTGAAATGACAAACAGAGGAGTTTGTATTGGACAGGAGTGAGGTAATTAAAGGAAATCAGAAGCCACTGGAGCTTCTTAACCAAGTAATGAAGTGATTGGTCCCAGGCTTACTTGACAGGTGAATGGATGATGGATTGGAGAAAGGAGAGACTAGAGAAGGGGAGACCAGTTGGGAGGCTAGGCCTAGAGATGATGATGAGGGCTTGAACCAGGGTGGCTGCCATGTTGGTGAAGAAAGGGTATAGGATATCCACATTCTATTACACTCAGCTGAAATATGGATTGAATTGCTGGAGTATTTTTTTCCTATTCCCTTTTTTATTGTTTAAGAAAATGGCTCTCTAAGGAAGGAAGTGAGGAGAGAATATTAAAAAATAAGGGTGACATGAAAACAAAACATAATAATTTTTTAATATGTATTTTTATTTTAAGGGGAGGAAAAAAATCAAAGGTGACCTCAGAGCTTTTCCCCACAAGGAGACCCAACCCAGGGTTTACATACAAACCCTTCATGATGTCTTTCCAACATGTCTTTATGGATTTCACCCCATGGGCCTTTCTATTCCAGCCCCATCTCTTAGCTTTTATCAAGAGGCTATCTTTGATGGAGGAATGTACTGCCTTCTCTCCTCTATGTCTTGGAGGGGGGGGCAGATCCCTTCCAGGTCACTTCCTAACAACATTATCTTGATTCTCTCCTCTCTGGAACAGTTTGCAATTTGTCCTTGCTGTCTTCACCTGTGTGATTCCTATACATCCCACTCTGCAAATTCTCTTGAGAGGAATCTATCCTTTCTCCAATTCTTTGACTACCTTGTTGATACAGGGCAAGTCTCAGGTCTCTCTGTTCCCACCCACTCTCCCCCAAGGATTGAGCCCCAATACCCTTCAGGGAGCTCTATGACTCCTAGTCATAATATTGAGGTGGAGGTTGCACAACCAACCCCCTTGGGGTTGCTATTTATTATGTCACAGGACAGATATGGCCTTTATTTATTAACTGTTCAAAGTCCTGCTCTAGAAACCAAACAGAAAGAAAGGGTTGGAATCATCTTTGATGTAAAAATAAAAGATATCCACAAAATGTTTCTCCCCTTCTCCCACTAATTGTACCAGCACCAATCACAAATTTGGACAAACATACTCAGAAAAAGTTTGCCGTTGGTATAAACTTCCCAGGCGGGTACAAATCGAGGCACTTTAATAAGTGACATCTAAATAGTGAGAATTGACTTGATAGAGTAGATCTTCAACCTGACTATACTATGTGCCCCTGGGCAAGCAACCTAACCTCTATTTGTCTCAGTTTCCTAATCTGTAAAATTTCCTCACAGGGTTGTTGGGAGGGTTGTTATATTGCATATAGTAAGTGTGTTACAAAAGTTATTGTTGTTGCTACACTGGACATACTTTTAACAGAAAGAAATAAGTAAAATGATTCGGTGGACTTGATCGCGATGGGGAAGAAATTCTGGTATGGGAAGCTTTCCCCCCCCTCAAATTCTGTCAGAGAAGGCCAGCCCTGAACTGCTCATCTTTTTTGGAGCCAATGACACTGCTCTCTTGATGTTCCTCAAGTAGGACTCTCCATCTCCTGACTTCATGCATCTTCCCTGGCTACGTCCCGTACCCAGAATGCTTTCCCTTGAAACCTTGAGTTTAACCTCAAGGTTCAGCCTAAACGTCATTTCTCAAAATGCTTACCGATTCATACTCCCACACACACCCACACAAAAGGAATTTGCACTTAACTTATGTTTTGCACTTGCTTATCCATGTAAATATTGTTCTTCTTCCCACCCTGCTTCTCACCAAGTACATTAAAAGCTCCTTGCATCCAAGAACCAGAGTTTTTGTTATTGTATCCCCAGGAGTGCCCCATATAAAGCAGGCATTTAATTAATGCTTGCCAAATTGAATTAATACAACCAATCCAGGAACCATTCTGACAGGTATAAGTGACATTATGCTGCTGTAGGCTGCCACCTCTCCAACAAGGGGAGGGAGATATGTTTCCTGATAGAACAGGACCAAGAGTACTGTGCTTTTCATATGCATCTCTTATGGTCTTTTGTATCATTTTCCTGATTCTACTGATTTCACTTTGCATCAGTTCATACAAGTCTTCAGTCTGAGGAAGGCGACAACAAACCAGAAGAACAATTTGTATAATAATACCAAATAGACAAAGAATTCCTATCAACACAATCACCAACCATGATTCTGGAGAGCTAAAGATTAAGTTCACTGACCTTCTTGCCAGAGAAGTGATAGTGTTGCTGATGAGATATAGAGGTAAAGACAGAAGAGCTTAAGGCCACTGAAAAGGCAAAAGAATTCAAATGCTCCCTAGGATTTTTTTTTTTAAATTGTTCAAGTTTTATTACAAAGTAGACAAGTTTGAAACTTTTCCTCCTCCCAGAGTCAACAAGTGCTTTTAGAGTGAATAACAAAAGGTCAGGTGCAGTTGCTTGGTAGACAGAGACTGAGACAGAGAGAGAGGGAGATAAGGAAAGACAGTCAGAGAGCTGACTGGGCCAGGGAGAGGGGACCAGTTGCAGTGGATGTCCAACCCAGGTTTTATAGCTTTACCCCTTTTCTGGGCACTGAGGGCAAGAGGGGAACTCTCTCCCTCTCACCTGGAACCCAGGAGGAGGTTGGAAGCTGGGGGTTGGGAATGAGGAGATAGGATGTAAATTTTACATTAAACAATGAAACAATAGGAGTCAATTTACACCTCAAGAACGAAGACCCTCCACCCATTTAACAAGATTTAACATCATTTAAGATTAAAGAATTTCTAGCTATAAATGTATATATTCATAATTCTATGCATCAATAGAATTAAAATCTGAAGGAGACATGCATTCTTTGTGTATAGCCAATGTGAGATTTGGGGGTTTTTTGGTCAGGGAAAAAAAGTGGATGGCTTCCTATGACTGTCTGAATTCCTTCACTCCATCATTTCATAGACCAGTAATACTCTATAACATTCATGGGCCATCCATTCCCAAGCAATGGGCATCTTTATTTCCAGTTCACTGCTCCACAAAAAGTGCTGCAAAGAATATTTTGCTACCTGCGAGTCTCTCTGTCTTGACATTCTCGGGTAATGTGCCTCTAAATTGGGTCTTAGTCCCATTACTTTTTACAGAGTAATTGCATGTGAAGCCTCTGATCCTTAAGCTATAGCACTGAGGGGAGTGGTTCTATATTGGCTTTCAGCATACATTAAGACCAGGAAACCTGGAAAACCCCATGTGTCATTGTTCTTGAATAACTTTTTCTTCTTTTCAAATGGCTTTAAAGATTTGACTGTCCCCCTTACCTTCCTTCCTCTTTCCATGAAGAATCTGAACTGGATACTGGTCTCAGACACTTTCTAGCCTATCTTGAGCCCTATTGCAGGGTCAGTCATGAGGTACAGATCCTAGGAGAGGAAAAAAGCAAGGTTTTAGAGGACAAAGAGCTCCAGATTTGGAGTTGAAAGACCTCAGTTTGAATCCTGGCTCTGCTATTCCCTTCTCACATGCTCCAAGGGCAGACAGACCCTTTACCTGTCTAGGTCACTTCCTCATCTTCAAGGAGGAAAACTGGACATCCTTTCCATTTCTAAGTCTATGACTCTATGACCACTGGAACTAGTTAGACTATTCACACTACAGTCGGACTTGGACAGAGATGGATGACTATCCTCTCCCTGATCCTAGATACCTGATTCATTACTATTCCTCTCTTCAATGGATAAAGCACCAGGCTTGGAGTCAGGGAGACCTGAGTTCAAACCTGGGCTCAGACATTTGCTAGCTGTATGACCCTGGGCAAGTCACTTCACCCCATTTTTCTCAGTTTCCTCATTGGCAAAGATACTGGAGTGGTTTGATATTTCCTTCTCCAGCTCATTTTACAGATGAGATCATGAAGAGTCAGACATGGCTGAAAATGACTGAACCTCAACATCTTTTACCTTTAACTCATATGATCTAAAATTGGGTTGTTTTGTCACCTGGGTTTGGGGCATGGTGCTATGGAAAGTATAGTATTATCAAACTAGGTGGTGCAGTGGAAGCCTAGTCAGGAAGCCTCAAGTTCAAATCCTGCTTCAGACACCTACTAGCTGTGTGAGTGTGGGTAAGTCACTTAACACCTGGATGCCTTGGTTTCCTTGTCTGTAAATTGGAACTAATAATAATAGACTCTCAGGTTTGTTGTGAGGATCAAAGAACATAATATTTTTAAAGCATGTGGCATATAGTAGGCACTAAATAAATGCTTCTTTCCTTTCCTTTCTGACTTCCTTTCATTAAAGTCAGAAACCCTGAGTTCAAGCTCCACTTTTGCAGATTTATGAGTGACTTTTTTCTGACAGAATAATACCTCAAGGACAAGGACTGTTTCATTGTTGCTTTTGTATTCCTAACCCCTGGCACAGAGGTATACAGCAGGTTTCTAATATATGCTTGTGGGACCCTAGGCAAGTCACTTAACCTGAATGAGCCTGTGGTTCCTCATCTGTCAAATGGGGTAGAGGCATGGGGGTGTCGGGACACCTGGGTTCAAGACCTGCTCCTATCCACCTGAGCAAGGTTAAATGTAACCCATCACTGCCCACCAGAGCTCCCAAGTTATACTTCAGGGTGGGCTCTGTATTGGTAAAAGGCATTCCTCAGTGGCAACCCCATGACCAGTGAAGTCCTACATGTGGCTTTAAGAAATGGGATTAGAATACTTGTCCTGCCTCCCTCATAAGTCTTATAAACCCTTCAGCCCTCAGGACAGAACGGGCATCAGAGGAAGCCCCCGCATCTGGAGCCAGGTCTAGAATCCTGGCCTCACTACCACTCCTAGATGACCCTGGGCAAGTGACCTGACCTCTATGGGCCTCAATTTCCCCATCTGCAGCATGAGGGGAATAGAGAAGAGGATTATTTCAGCTCTTTTTAGAGCTGATCCTTTAATCCTACTTATTCCTCAAGAATGGGGGTGCCACCAGAGAAGTTTGAGCCTTGCCATCTTCCCTGAGGAAACCCCCCCATTTCTAATGAGTGCGCCCTCCTTGCCCCTCTTTACAGCTTCACTGTACTCTGAAATGCAGAGGGATAGAACAGAGAGAGCTGGGGGAGTCATGGCCCATCCGGACTACAAAGATTGGAACGCAGAACTTATCAAGCCCAAGAAGCTGACAAATCCTGTAAAAGCCTCCAGAAGTCACCAGGAGCTGCATAGGGAGCTCCTCATGAATCACAGAAGGTGAGGGGGGGGAGGGGGATGGAATCTCCAAGGGAGATCCTGAGCATCCTCAGCTGGAGACTCTTGGTTGTCATGGAAACTGGGTACCAAAAAAAGATTAGAACTTACCTCTACATAGATCAACTATTTCAGTGCCATCCAGGTTTTTAAAACTATGTACTCCTTTCAGTTATGCATGGGTCCAATAGCTCTATATTTACTTTTTTTATAAATGATGTAATCTTATATACTTATAATTGCTCATTATTAATATAGTTAATTAAATATACATAACATAAATATAATTACTATTATATTATACATACTTATGTTCATTATAAATCTTACACAAAAATTAAAATTTTTAAAAGGGGAGATGAAGATGAAATATTTTGGAAAATTTTTTAATTACTAGAGGCAAAACAAACCTTTTTGCTTTGACTCCAATTATTAATAATAATATTTTCACAAAAGTTATGGGATAGAATATCCCTTTTTTAAAAAAAAAATCTTGGATAAGTTCCATGTGATATAGCAATTTCCAGCCTCAGAGACTTACTAGCTGTATGACCCTGGGCAAGTCACCTAAATGAGTTGGAGATGGAAATGGCAAATCACGCCAGGATCTTTGCCAAGAAAACCCCAAATGGGGAGTGAAAATGGCTGAACAATAGCAACCATGAAATGGAGATTTAAAACTTTAGATCTAAGATCTGTATTTCAATATGTGAAATATTTACATATTTCAATAATTATCATAGCTTTTAACAAATGTACCAGACAAGGCTCTGAAAGCCCCCACAGAAGGATATAACCAACTACACCTACTAAAACATAATCTTCATTTTTCAAAGCCATCCAGAAAATATGCAAAGGCTTTTGATGGCATCCAACTGGAAAATTTCCAGCTTCACTGATGGCAATCAATTATTCCTACAAACCAGTCAGAAGGTGTTGCAATTTTATATTTTTAACAAAATTCACTGAAGCTCTAGAAGATTTTTAATTACATTTCAAAATCGTTTCCAAGTTTTTAACTTATTTTTTTAGTCTTTGCAAGGCAATGGAGTTAAGTGACTTGCCCAAGGTCACACAGCTAAGTTATTAACTTTTAACTGAATAAAGATGAGAATTTTTACAAGTCATGTATATCATTTTCAGCAAGTCAGAGAGGAAACAGTAAGTACCCAGATGAAGAGGGTGGTTCACAGTTCAAAAGGCTGCAGAGTCATCAGGAAGGATGAGGACTGAGAAAAAGTCCACTATATTTGGCAATTAAGAGGTTGTTCGAGACGGAGCAATTCTCAGCTGAGAGGGGAGAGAAGTGTAATGAGGGAGATAATTAACCTGGGAGTCTGGAGGGATGTTAGTACCCTTGCAGGAAAGAGGGGAGTTTGGTAGGAAAGGGAAAAACAATGTGATAAAGTGGACAATGGCTCCTATCCACAAATCTACTCATTCTGTTTCCAATGAAAATTGAAAAGAGTGGCGTTTCTCTCACCTACCACTACCAGGCCTGGATCAAGGTTAGGTTAACAACCATGAGGGTACATGAAAAGAGGCCAGTGGCAGAAGGGGAGAAAGAATCTTAGGCAATAATGGGTAAAGAAGGCCATGTAGCCAAGTTGAGGACATCTACTGACTACTGAGGTGGTGCAAGATGCAATCCATCTACCCTATTGGGTGGCATTCGGCCATCTCGGGAGCTAGGTGACCATGTACCTCTCAAAGCCTCAGTTTTCTTTCTCTGTAAAATGAGAATGATAGTAGTTTCACTAGAAAAGAATGATAGTTATGCCTTGAAAGAGGAAGGGGATTTGCTGAGGAAGGGGATTAGATCGGTCCTTTTGGGTCCCAGAGGCAAAATAGGAGAAAATGGATTAAAAGAGGCTGAGTCTCACCTACCATTGACACATACTATATGACTGTGGGCAAATTATTTAACCCCTCAGTCTCCCCAGACTACTCTCTAAGACTAGTTCAAACCCTGCTCTTGCCTAGCAGCTGGTGACTTTGGGCTGGATACTTTAGTGAGTTCACAAAATACAATTTCCATATCGAGAGTTCTCCATGCCAGTGAAACCCCAGATCCAAACCAAAAATATGAAGTAAAGATAATGCATAAAGGAGGACTTTCCAGCCCCTTTTCCTTCTTGAGGACCATTATAGTTCAGGTAATAATACCTCTTTGCCCAAATGTCTGACTGAGTGCAATAACCAGATTGATTCTACATCTTTTTTATTGATCTTATTTACAATTAATTGGTTTTATCCTATAACTGCCTAAGTCATGTTTCTTTGTGTATAAACTTTAGATCAGAAATTCAGTTGATTTGTAATAAGTTAAGATTAGAAATTCAGTTCTGGCACTCATTACTCTATTCTTGCCTCAAGGAAATCTGCTATCCTTGGGGGTTCAGGTAGACAGCATGGAGTCTGAGCTAGCATGTTTGTATCGCCAAACTATCCTTCAAGGATGTCTGGTTTGCTATCCAGAGACATCTGATCCATTCTCTCTCACTTTACAGGTGGACTCAAACAATGAACACTTCTCAATCATAGGAGGAAAGGAGGGTATTGTTGCTAGCCCCACATTCCCAATTTCCAACCAATCATATTATTCCCCCATACCTCAGCTTTCTAACCAATCATATTGATTTCATCAATCAGGATGTCAAGTTCTTTTAACCAGCCTTAACTTGTTCCCCATCCACAGTTTCCTGCAAGGTCAGAGAAAACGGACCAGACGTCTCTGGATAGTAAACCAGACATCTCTGGGCAACGAACCAGACGTCCGTGAAAGATAACTTGACAGTACAAAGATGCTAGCTCAGACTCCATGCTGTCTACCTGTACCCCTCAGGAATAGCAGATTTCCTTGAGGCAAGAGTAGAGTAATGAGTGCCAGAACTCAATTTCTAAACTTATCTTATTGCAAATCAAACGAATTTCTGAACTAAAGTTCATTCACAAAGAACCATGACTTAGGCAGTTACAGGATAAAACCAATTAATTGTAAATAAGATCAATTAAAAAATATAGAGACTCAATCTGGTTATTTCACTCAGGCAGACATTTGGGCAAAGAGGTATTATTACCTGAACTAAAATAGTCCTCCAGAGATTGATCCACTCAATGAACATCTCGCATTGGATTGTGGTACAGGGGGCTCTTGTCCTGGTGCTGATTGGACCTGAAGCCCATTGAGGTCCCCTCTGCCACTGGAATCCAATGACTTGGTGACTCAATTGTTTCCTCTGCTGGACAGGAGTGGTCATTGTACAGGACTTCATTACTCTATTACTTCATTACTACCCAGCAGTAAGGGCACCCCAACCTTTGGACCTTCATCCCACTCCATTCATAGTCACAAAATCACAAATTTTTCCTCTGTTTGTCCTAACCTCAAACCTCAATTTTCCTTCTTGCCTAACTCACTTCCCTCTTTCTACCCTCTGGGGCCAAGGTCAAACACATCTGATCCTTCTTCCTTTCTATTACTAAAACACAAACATCCTGTCCCCAGTGTCTTTCCTCCACCATGCAAAACCTCCTCAACTCCTTCAAATGTTCCTGGTGTGGCACAATGTGAAGGTCATCCAACATGCTGGCTGCCTTCCGCTGGGGTACCTAGAACCAAGCAGATATGGTCTGACCAGGGTTGGTGCCCTCTTGACTTCTGAAAAATTTACTAAAAGGGCTCTTCTGGATCCTGCATCATATGACTGGTTTATTTGGAGCTTGTGGTCCACTAAGACTAAGATATTTTTCAAACAGACTTTCATCTTGTCTGCATGAAATCAATTTCTTTAAGCCTGAATAATAAGGTTACTTTTCTCTCTGTTGTGATCCTTGGCCCCAGAAGTGGCAGTTTTTGGAGGTAATAGTTCTTTCCCTAGTAAAAGATTATTTTAGAGAAGCAACCTTGGAGAAGCAACCTTAGAGAAGCAAGCCTCTGACACATTCTAGCTGAGTGACCCTGACCTTGATCTCTTAGTGCCCCTAAGAAGTTCTCCAAGACAATAAATTACAAAATGTTTTGCCATTCTGAATTGGTAGAAGGAGGGTTCCTATACCTATGAAGTCACAAGATTTTTTTAAAAAAGCAAGATTTTAAAAAAATGATAATACCATCAGAGAGGCAAGACAATATGATGGTTAGATCTCCGGACTTCCAGTCAAACCCTATGTCTGGCCTAACAGTTGTGTGATCAGGCAGGTCACTTAAAATCTCTCACCCTCTAACAGTTACTGCCTAAGATTTATCCATAAGCCATAAATCCTGCCTTAACAGGAGTCCTTCTCCTATCTGAGTAAAATAACTGTCACCATGGTTATATTTTCCCTGTTCTTTTCACTATACTCTTAGTTCTACCATAGAAAAAGGCACTGCCCACAATCCCTCTGGGTACATTTTTATAACACGCTTTGGAGCCAGCAACAAGTAGAATTCACATTTCTCTGTCACTCTAAGATTTACAAAGAGCTTTCCATTCAACACCCTAAAAGCACAAGGTTTATTTTTCTACCCATTCTGTAGGAGTGAGCTGAGGCTCAGTGGGAGATGGTGACCCATGCATGGTCTCACAGCTACAAGTGCCAAGGCCTCTGAGGAGGTGGCATCTCCCTTCCTGCTTGGCTTGAGTCATCGAGGAGAGGAGAGGGTGGGGAAGCCAGGAACTTCACCTCTTTCCTGTTCTTTCGTGTATCCACTTCATGAGCAAGTGGAGATATTGCCCTCTGGATGTCATTGGTCCTTTTCAAGAAGGAAGACCTTCGAACGACAACCCCAAAAGTATGACATTCTAATTTGTGGAGTAACGCTCCCAAACCTGCAGTAAATCCTCTTTGGGTCCTCATTTTATTGACAATAAAACTCCCCAGGTTCCCACAGTTTTAGGGGGCAGGAAAAGCCAACATAGCAGGCAAGGCCTCATTTTCATAAGGAGCACTAGGAAATCATGTACCAAGGGGGTAGGATGGGAACCTAATCCAGATGGTTTGCTCCCCACTAATATTCTTTCCTTGTTCCCTCTCCCCTCACCCCATCCTAACACCTGCAGAGGCCTGGGAGTGGACAGCAAGCCAGAGCTACAGAGGGTTCTGGAGCACAGGCGGCGGAATCAGCTGCTTAGGCTGAAGAAAGAGGAAGAAGAGGCCAAGAAACTCAAATCGCCATTTGAACAGGAGCTCCTGAAGAGACAGCAAAGATTGGAAGAGGTAGAAAAGGCCCCCCAAAATTCAGATTAGGTTGAAACCAGAGCCTGCCCTAGCATAGAGCAGAGAATGGGAGAGCAGGTAGAGACAGCAAGGACCAATCTGGGCCTGGGAGGCCAGCCAAGTCCTGCCGCCATGGCCAACTGGGTCATGGACAAGGCTCCTCTGGGTTGAAAACCCCAGAGTTTGTAAAACTTGTAAAATCTGTAAAACCCTAAGGGGTGGAAAAACTAGGTGATGCAGTAGATAGAGCACCCGCCCTGGAATCAGGAGGACATAAGTACAAATCTGGCCTCAGACATTTAATAATGACCTAGCTGTGTGGCCTTGGGCAAGCCACTTAACCCCATTGCCTTGCAAAAACAAAAACCCAAAAAAACCCAAAACAAAACCCTAATGGCTTGGAGGATATGTCCAAGGTCCTTTCTGGGCAGAACTTTCTATCCTCCTAAGAATGCAGTCCATGAAGCTGCAGGTTAAAGGCAAACCTGCAAAGGCCTGGAGGGCCTTTCAGAGAACAAGAACTCAGAAACAACCTTTTAAGTTTTACCAGGGACTATCTCTGCAAGTACTGTTACCCAAATTTTATTGAAGGAGAAACTGAGTCTCAAAGAACCTAAGTGATGTGACAAAGGAAGAGAGAGACAAAGAGACAGAGAGACAGAGAGAGAGAGAGAGAGAGAGAGAGACAGAGAGACAGAGAGAGAGAGAGAGAGAGAGACAGAGAGACAAAGAGAGAGAGAGAGAGAACTGAATTTGAAGCAGGAAGATTTAAATTCAAATCCTGCTTATTCTACTTTCTAACCTTGGACAAGTATTTTAACTTTTTCAGTCTTCTGTTTCCTCTTCTACAAAAAAAGTAGGGTCTGGCCTAGGTCTCTAAGGTTCCTTCTAGATATAACACTAATCCTGTTAAGCCAGAATCCGAGATTAGGGTAGCACTATATGGGCAGCCAGGTGATGTAGTAGATAGAGCCATGGGCTTGAAATCAGGGAGACTCACCTTTCTGAGTTCAAATCCAGCCTCAGACACTTAGTAGCAGTGTAACCCTGGGCAAATCACTTAATCCTGTTTGCCTCAGTTTCCTCATCTGTAAATGAGCTGGAGAAAGATCACAAAGATTCAGACATAACTGAACAACAAATTAGGACAGGACATTGTGTTTTTTGGTTTGGGGGGTTTTTTTTAGGTTTTTGCAAGGCAAATGGGGTTAAGTGGCTTACCCAAGGCCACACAGCTAGGTCATTATTAAGTGTCTGAGGGCGGATTTGAACCCAAGTACTCCTGACTCCAGGGCCGGTGCTTTATCCACTGAGCCACCTGGGCGCCCTGACATTGTGTTTTAATGAAGAGTCAGTCTTTTCTTCACAACCACGCCAGGAGATGGGTAAGATAAACCATATAGGTAGATAAATGAGTTAGTTTGTCAGCTAAAGTGTTTCACAATTCCTATAGCAAGAGATAAACTCTGGGTGTTAATACACCTACTTTGACAGACTCAGTGGTTTGGGGTATGGTGGAAAGAGCATTGGAGTTGCAGTCAGAAGATCAGGTTCAAATTTTTGCTCAGCTCCTTTGTATTTGAATGACCCTGTATGAGTCACTTAACCATGGAGTGGTCTTAGAGGCTCGAGCTGGAAGAAACCTTAGAGTTGAAAGGGCTCTTATCCAAGCCCTTCATTTTATAGGCCTAGAAAGAAGAAGTGACTCGGCCAGAGTTAGACCGACTTACTGTTGTAAGTCTCAGAAGTAGATTAGCACCCAGAGCTCTCTTCTCACTGGATCACACTGTTGCCTAATCTAGAGAAGAGGGATGAATGAGAAGGCCAAAGTGCTGCCATCCAGCTCCAAGTTCATCCATGTGACCTGCCCAGGTGAGGTCCAATCTCGGGTCTCCTGAGTCAAGGTCGAATAACCCAGTGTAGACAAAGAATAGACACTTGGCCAACTGACTAAGAACGAGAAATAGCCTCAGCGTTCCCCCTTGATGTGTTGACTTTTTTCTCTTCAGATGGAAAAAGAAACCAAAAAGGAAGAAGATCAGGCACCTGAGTTTATTAAAGTTAAAGAAAATCTGCGACGTATTGCCACAGTAGCAGGGGAGGAGCAAGTCTAGCAGGTGAGGACAGAGCTACCATTCTCTTGACCTCCCGGAGCCTCGACCCCAGCAGCGTCCACACCCACCTCTCCCTGGCATCTCTGTGTACCACATGGACAGCGACAACCAGACCTTTGGGACTCCTTTCTGACACTAACGCTTGCCCCCAAAATGCCTCATGGTGCCTCTGGGTACAGAACAGGGTCAGTTTAATGGTCAGGGTGCACATAGCGCTTCCTAGTAGGACTCTTCCCATGAGGATGGGCATGGTGCCCCCCACCAGGGCCTCTCTGTCCTGAGGGCACACTAACATCTAGATCTTCTTTCTCAGTAACAACCCCCCAGGTATACTCTGAGCAAAGACCGGCCCACATTGAAAATTCCAGTATATTGAGGGAGAGGAAAGGCCCACATATGTGTTTTTGTCTAAAGCTAAAGCTTGAGACTTGGTGAAGCAGAGTAGTTGACATTATCATCTTGAGAGTCGCAGGTGGTGGCCTCTTTGTGGCCTGCCCTTGCTGATCCACATGGATGACCCCCTGCTTGAATCTGCCCAGGTCCTGGAAGCTAGGATGTCCTGATCAGAGCCTGGCCCATCCAGCCAAAAAAAAGCGACCAAGTGTTTAGAAGTCCAAGTTCCAATTTGCCCCAGATTTGCCAGCCACAGGGTTTGAGATCATCAGCATGGAGATGATCATTTTGGGGGTCAGGATCAGTCATGCCTGCTATGGGGACGGCATCACCCTAGGCTGTCATGACAAGGAATCACTCCCTTCCCTCCCAAGAGCAGATGACCTATCTGGATCCTATGTTCAGATCTGATTTACTAGGCTCCTTCTGACCACCCAGTCCAATTACTTTTCTGCCTCTCCCAACCCTGGATCACCTACACTCCCAAGATTTCTGTGCCATTTTGTGATGACTTGTATTGTTTGAGAAAACTGGAGAATACTTATCCCCCAGTTCCCCTACCCCTATTATTCAAACTGGACCCCCTTTTTATTATTTCAGATAGAATTCTGACAGGAAGGGGAGAGCTTGGTAGAGAGGGTGGCAGAGAGAGCAGTGTAAGTTGGGGCCACACTTTGCTCCTCCCAGTCCCTCACCAGGATCAGTCCAATCTGGTAGTGTAGTCCGAAGCCAATGTCTCTGCTCATGCCAGCTACCCCATGCCCATCCTCAGCAACCCTGGGCTGAGAGCTAAACCCTATCCACAACCTCCCCAATCTAATTGTATATCAGAGGCAGAGCCAAAGGAGGTTGGAGACTACAAAAGAGTTTAAAATAAAACTGGCTAGGGAAGAGACAGCCCGCCTCAAAGTCAGGAAGAGTAGATCACCCTCAGGTGATTAATATGAGGAGTTTTATGAAAAATGCTGGCTCGCATGGTTCAAATCACAGATCTGGGTTAAACCAAATAAAGCAAATCAAAAACAATTAAATGAAGGAATTAATGAATAAATAAATAAAACTATGCTGAAGTAGATCAAATATCTTTAAGTGGTATAAAAATTCCGGTTCCTGGTAGAGCCTTCATGGATAAGGCTGAATGAGTGAAGTTCAGAACCTTAAAATCAAGGTCTTTTCCAAACAAATTCATCTCCCTATAAAAACACAGTCCTTTACACCCATTTGAACTATACCAGCCTGCCCGAAACAAGAGACTTGCACTAACAAGACTTCTTCATGCTCTTGGTATTGATGTATTTGTCAAATAATTCCCAGTAGGTGAAAGCTCTTTGGAGGGAAGGAAAAACAAAACAGGGGATGGGGATGGGCAGGAGGATGGAATAAGGAGGGTGTCTAAAAAAGTGAGCTTGGAACTCTCAGATCCAAGGACCTGGAGAGAGCTCTGGCCAGCAGACTTGTCCATCTGAATTCCTTCAATCACATGTTCAGAGATGTCTTTCCACAGTGAACTAGGATCTTTCCACCAGAAAGAACCCCCAGACTGGACATCAAGAGACTAGGATTCTGGTCTCATGCCTACTACTAAATAGCTGTATATAAGTCACTGGGCCTCAGTTTCCTCTTCTATGAAATTAGTAGGTTAATCTAAACCTTCCGGTTCTAAATTTATTAAAAACAATGGCAGGCAGTTCACCCCACACTGGCCTAATGGTTCTTATGTGCTAGCTCACTAAATTCAAAACATTTTCACTAAAAATCTCAGGTGGTGCCACCTTGAGGTCATGAAGGACCTCAAGTGGTCCAGGAGTCTCATTTTGGACACCAGAAAGTTAGGATCTCCTTCATTTCTCAAATTCTGATCTCAACTAATGATTGGATCATAGAATTTGGGATATGGAAGGAAATGCAGTGACCATCAAGTTCAATTCTTTCCTAAAAAAGTGTCCCCTGCCCATCATACTTGATGAGGAGGACTCCACTATTTCCTCTCTGGGGCAGCTAGAATTGTGGCTAACTGACATCATGTGTCTTCATTTTCAACGTGGCTCCTGGTTCTGGAGATCCTGGAGATCAAATAGAGGAGGTAATCCCTCTTCTACATGACAGCCCTCAAATATCTGAAGGTTACCATCCTGAGTCTCCTGAGCCTTCTCTTCTTCAGGCCCTTTAACCAGTCCTCAGATGGTATGAATTCAGTACGATCCTGGTTGGCCTCTTCTGCACATTCTCCAGTGTATTAACCCATCTAAGTTGTGGCATTGGGAAATCAATACAAACTCCAGAAGCAGCCTGGCCAGGGGGTGCCATAAGATTGGCATCTCCTTACTCCTGGAGTCTTATGCCTCCCAATGCATCCTAAGACAGCTTCAGGTCTCTTTTGACTGGCATCCTGAGCTTGTCTCCTATACTAATTATTTTTAAGAAACAAAAAAAACCTATCTTCCCTCTCTAAAATTATATTCTCTAGACTTTTCTAAAAAAAGCATCAAAGGTAGAAACCTCACTCCACCCTCTACAATTTCAGCTAAAAAAAGACTGGCTGACTCATATTTTTGATGGCCAAGAAAGTCAACAAGAAAGCTATCAGACTGGCTTTACTTTCCTGACTAATCTAGGTACAAATGTTAGTTGAATTGAATTGAACTGAACTGAATCACATCATTCCCTGGTAATGCTGGAAGGGTCTTTGTGAAGCCTAGATCAGGAAAAGCTTGCCCAAAGTCACATTGCTAGTAAGTGATGAAGTTGGGACTTGAACTCACAACTCTTCCCCTCCATGAATGGTGTCCTTTACATGAATCCATTGTGACTTCTTAAAAAATGTTCCTGTCCGATGCACCCATGCTCTCTGGGGAAGTGTAAAATAAGTAGATGTGGCTGTATTATGAATTCTGCCTTCTAAAAGGGCAACTGGATGTGACCCCAGTGAAATGTTGACATTTTCCAGATCCCACCAAAAATGATGCATGGCTCCAGAATAAAGCTATTAAATTCTCCAGTCTCCTAAAGAAGCTCCCTTGAAATGTCTCTTTATTGTTCTGAGTTGAGAAAGACATGGGCCAATTGACCAAGGAAGTGAAGTCAGGCCCAGGATAGTGAGAGAGAACCCCCCTGCAAATGGGCACCAGGAATGTCAGAGGGGCAAGGCAAGGAGGCAACTCATAGAGGTAGGGGAAGGAACCAAAATGGTAGCTGGTAGCTCTCTCTGGCCAATGAATCCGCCCCTGGAATCCACAGATCCTCCGAGACCAAGAAGTGGGCAGGTGGAGGATTTTTCATTTGTCTGAGGCATTGTGACGTGATTAAAAAAAAAAAAGAGCACCTGGCTCAGGTGTTTACTGAAGTTGCTTGGACCAGTCACCTCGGTTTCCTCATCTATAAAATGGGAGGT
This sequence comes from Macrotis lagotis, assembly GCF_037893015.1. NCBI lineage: Eukaryota > Metazoa > Chordata > Mammalia > Peramelemorphia > Peramelidae > Macrotis > Macrotis lagotis. The sequence continues at coordinate 176,261,699 of NC_133665.1, forward strand.
TGGATTAGATGGGTCCCAAGATGTATTTTAGTTTTAGATTCATGATTTCGTTATTCTAGTTTAAAAAGTTTTAGATTTGAAGATCCTCCTTTCAGAGGATTCTGATGGCCTGGTTACAGACAGTATCCAAAGGAGTTAATGGGGGGGGGGGGGGTCCTAGACCACACTGTGCCTCAGTGTGACCATAGAGCATACAGGGACTTGAAATATAATAGATGGAGCTCAAATTCTGGCCAGAGGAGTCCAAAAATATAAAGGGAGTAAAAAACAAAATAAAAGGGATAGAGGATACAGTGTGAAGGAAGGTGATGTGTACAGGTTAGAAGAAGGATGTGAGAGTGAAAGTGGACACCATGGTGTTGGGGAATAGTGGGGGAAGTAGGGAAGGATTATGGCAGAAATGAGATGTGATGTTACAGGCAGCTATGGGATACACATTAGACACTGGATGAGACCTAGTATTCTGGTTTGGTTCCCAAAGAAGCAAATTTAAAGGGTGTCCCGGAAGTCCTTCAGCAGCACAAAACCAACACACGTGGTACCTCCTTTGAGGAGAAAGGGAATCATTTTTCCAGATCTAGGATGGCATACATTTAGTCTTAGGGAGTTAGCAGAACCAGTCAGCAAGAAGAACATGCTAGAACATGGATATAAGAAGCTACCAGATGGTAACAGGGACAGCAACAACAACAGTAATAGCCAGAGTCCAGGAAACATTCATCTGGTCCAACCTCATTTGTATGAGGAGGAAATTGAGTAGGGGGCTTGCAAAAGGCCACACAGTGACTTGGTAGCAGAGTCAGGACTAAGATCCAACTTCTGGATGCTCAGACCAAGCCCACTCTACCTTGCAGTCAGAGATCATGTCAATAATGTTAGATTACCCAGGTGCCCCTTGCGCATGTGCCTGGTGCCCCCCCAAAGCTGGCAGGTGGTAGGGTTGTGAGCAGCAAATAACCCCCAATACTGAATAGGGGTATGCATTATCTACCTCTACTGTATAGGTGTGGCCACATGGGGCAGACTATCTACACATCACTTATTAACAGAAGCCATCAGATGTGAGCCAGGTGGGTCCTAAAACACCTAAGTAAGGGTAGTTCAATTCAACAATTTATTAATTACCTACTCTTCAGAGGGGATACAACATAGACCCAGATGAACAGATAACAAAACAAATAAACAAAACAGATAAAACAGATAACAAAAACAAAGGAGCTGTTCACTGGCAGGACGCAAGAGCAGAACCACAGCGAGCTGACCTTTAGAGCATTAATCCTGGGTCATCCTGGCTTGAGCCTGTCCTGAGCTGAAGTAAGTGCTCACCTTTCCCAGCCTTTCATTGTTGAGCAGACAAAGAGGGGTTTGGGGTCTAGCTGCTCATTGATGCTCCAATTGCTTGGCCTAAATAAAGACTCTGGTATATGCCAAATGGCCTCCTACTGCCTTCCTTAGAAAACAAAAAACTACAGTAGCCTCAATATAAGTTAAGAAGAAGATATTTGCTGCATTTTTCAAGTCTTTCTACATAAGCAGAAAATATATCCAGTTTATCTACACACTTTGTTAAGATATTTCATCATTTCATGGAAAGTCCTTCCCCAAATACAGATGGATACCTCTCTGTACCTACTCAACCCCTCCATTTCTTTTTTTTTTTGCAAGGCAATGAGGTTAAGTGGCTTGCCCAAGGCTACACAGCTAGGTAATTATTAAGTGTCTGAGGCCAGATTTGAACCCAGATCCTCCTGACTCCAAGGCGGGTGCTCTATTCACTGTGCCACCTAGCCACCCCCTCCATTTCTTTTTCCTATCCTTCCATTAAACCTCCCATAGAGGATTCATACAATGTGTTGAATATGGCCTTCCCCTTATTCTTTTAACATCTGGGGGTTGGGAACAGCTTCAGGCTTTCCCTCCTTGGACACTCATTCTAACAACTCAACTTCTCTTACTCCTAGTCACCTACAGAGTTGGGCAGGACCTCAGGAGCCACTGAGTCTCCCCCCAAGACTTGACCCAGAACCCCCTTACCAATCTCCTCCACCAGAGCCTCTGCCTAGAGACCTCCATAGGGGGAAACGAGGTGACCCATTCCACAGAGAAATAGCTCTCCTTGTTAGGAACTTATTTCTTTGCCTCCAGCCTTTCTCTTTCGGCCCCTTGTTCTGTCTTCTGAGGTCAAGAAGAACAAGTCTAGAGACGGAGATAGAGTGGAAAGAGCAAGAATCAAAGGAGGCCCAAACTTCTGCCACTTAGAACCTTGTGTGACCCTGGATAAGTCATTGCCCTTGCCTGGCCTCATTTTCCTGCTGTGTAAAGTGAAGGTGGTGGAGTCCATGGCCTCAGCTCTAGACCTGTGATCCCATACTAGGCTTCTCCCTCTTCCCTTTCACAGTTCTTCAGGTACTGAAGCAGCCATTGATCCCCAGGTCCCTCAAAGGACCCTATTGACAAGATTTCTCTCTGTATCATGATTCGATAGACTCTGAAATGCTCACCAGGCAGCACTGAGCGACAAATACATCGGACCAAAGGATCAACAAATACATAGAAGACCTAGGTCTACTGGAGCCTAACAGTTATTTTGTAAATAGGATTGCCCTGTCTTCTTACTCTTCTGTCTCCTATTTATTAGAGGCCCCTAGGTCACACAGGGGACTGAGGTTAGGGAGGTGAGTTCAAATCTTCCCTCAGATACTTAATGTGATGCTGGGCAAGTCATTTAACCTTTGTCTGCTTCGGTTTCCTCATCTGTAAAATAAGGATAATAACGACACTTCCCTCCCAGAGTGGTTAAGATAAAATGAGAGAATACTGATAAACCTTAAAGCAAAATTAGTTCCTTCTAAAACAATTCCACCCTTCCTCCAAGGCTGCTATTCAGTCCTTTCTGACTCTTTGTGACCTCATTTGGGGTTTTCTGGGTAGAGATACTGGAATGGTTTGCCATTTCCTCCTCCAGCTCATCTTAGAGATGAGCAAACTGAAGCAAAGTGATTTGATTAAGTAGTATGTGTCTGAAGTCTGATTTGAACACAGGATAATGAGTCTTCCTGACTGCAAGCCCAGTACACTGCACTCTGGCGCCACCATATCAAGTGAATAATTTAGTAACTAAGTAATTTAGAGTTCCTTGAGGCATCTTATCTAGGACTATAAAGCTAGGAAGCATCGGAGGCAAGACTTGTATCCCAGATCCTTCTGGTTTCAAGGATAGCCCCCTATCTACTCCACCACCTTGTGCAAAAAATAAAATAGCCTTTGGTTATTTGGAGGGAAATACATTTTTTTCAAGATCTTTTTTATTTCATTTAAATTCAGGAGATCTTTATCATTTGGGGGGTCCTGGATCCCTTCAGCAGTTTTCTCTGGTGATACCTTTGGACCCTTTTCAGAATCCTATTTTTAATTAATTAAAGGAAATGAAAAATGTCCATTAGAGATGAATGAAAATAACCTAAGTTCACAGATCTGAAATATACCTACAAACTCCACTGGGAGCCCCAAGTTAAGAATCCCTGATGGATTTGGTGGCAACTTTTCTCACATTCTTTTTCTCTTATTCTTTCAATTTACATTCACTATAATCTTTGTGTTTTCTGAATCTGCTCTTTATTTTCAGACTTTACAAGTCCTTATGACTTTCTAAAAGTAAAATAAAACCACTCAATGGCTCATTTTTAAATTTTAACATTGAAACTTTCTTTTTTTTAAATGTCAAAGCCTGATTTATTCATTGGAAATAAAAGAACAAAACTATAAATCTGGTTTCCCTTGGGGGTGGGGCAGAAAGAAATGGGAACTGTAATTTTATTTTATTTTTTTAAATTTATTTTTATTAAAGATATTATTTGAGTTTTACAATTTTCCCCCAATCTTGCTTCCCTCCCCCCACCCCCCCACAGAAAGCAATCTGTCAGTCTTTACTTTGTTTCCATGTTGTACATTGATCCAAATTGGGTGTGATGAGAGAGAAATCATATCCTTAAAGAGAAGAGAAGTCTAAGAGGTAACAAGATCAGACAATAAGATATCTTTTTTTTTCTAAATTAAAGGGAATAGTCCTTGCACTTTGTTCAAACTCCACAGCTCCTTATCTGGATACAGCTGGGCACTTTCCTTTGCAGACAGCCTAAAATTGTTCCCAATTGTTGCACTGATGGAATGAGCAAGTCCATCAAGGTTGACCATCACCCCCATGTTGCTGTTAGGGTGTACAGTGTTTTTCTGGTTCTGCTCATCTCACTCAGCATCAGTTCATGCAAATCCCTCCAGGCTTCCCTGAAATCCCATCCATCCTGGTTTCTAATAGAACTATAGTGTTCCATGACATACATAGACCACAGTTTGCTAAGCCATTTCCCAACTGAAGGACATTTACTTGATTTCCAATTCCTTGCCACCACAAACAGGGCTGCTATAAATATTTTTATACAAGTAATGTTTTTACCCTTTTTCTTCATCTCTTCAGAGTATAGACCCAGTAGTGGTATTGCTGGGTCAAAGGTATGCACATTTTTGTTGCCATTTGGGCACAGGGTAACTGTAATTTTAAAAAAATCTTTGAAACTTTTTAAAATGGGATTTTCTATGAGTGTGTGTGTGTGTGTGTGTGTGTGTGTGTTTTATTTTGTTTTTTCTTTTTTCAGAGACAACACAATCTAAGAGGAAAAGCCCTTCAGAGAGCCCAGGAGATTTTTAACCTGCCCCCCTTAGATCTGGAACATGGTCAAAATTGTCCAGTCTCTGTAGCAGGCTGGTCTGTTGCCTAGAGATTGGTTTGCATGCCATGATTTTGAGGGTTCCCCAAAGACCCCTGACTACCCAAACAGATCTCCTTCACTAGCTGCCTTCTGGAGACTCTGGATGCAGTCACCACTAGATGGTGTATGATCTATGGCCTAGGTCAGATTCTGGATTATTTGATTGATAAGTACATCAAGGAGACACATGGGAAGAGTTTTTCAAAGTCCAAGATTGAAAAAGGCCATTATTGAGAAATCTGGTGACAAGGGATTGGACATCAGGAGAGTTTTCCTAGAAGAAGGGGCATTTGAGTTGGATTTTAAAGAAAGTATAAGAATTCAATAAGGAAGAAAGGTGGGGGGTGTGGGCAAGAGACTAGCTTCAACAAAGGTCCAGAAGGTGAGAAGGTGCAGGAAGTCTACAGGGAAGTCAAGTGGTCTTGTTTAGTTGAAAGGAAATAATATAAAATGAAGGTAGAAAGGTAGCAAGGTGCCAGTGGAGGGAAGTCCTTTGATGACTGGCCAAGGGGTTGAAACTTTCATGCAGCAACCACTAGGACCTCAGGACCATAGATTTAGCAAGAGACCCTAGAGGTCATCTACTGCCTTATTTAACAGATACAATTTTTAGATGAAGAAACTGAGGCTCAATTTCCTGATTAGTGATCATGTGTCCCGCTGTATCTGGCAACCCTGATCATCTTGCCACTCATCCTCAATTCCCAATTCCGAAACCATAATCATATCAGTTCTGCTATTGAGTTTAGAAGGAATGTGTCAGCCTACTCTCCTATGATCCCACCTATCATCCCAAACTATCCAAACATCCTTAAATGAGTGCTCCTATTAAGAATGCAAGGTCCTTGAGAAACACTTTATTTGCTTTTCTAAGCAGTTTCTGTATTTGCAACTAGCTAGACAGAGCACCAGCCCAGAAGTCAGGAGGAACTGAGTTCAAATGAGGCTTCAGACACTAGCTGAGTGACCATGGGCAAATCACTTAACCTTGATTGCCTCACATTCAGGGCCATCACCACTTATCCTGATCCATATCTGGTCACTGGATTCAGATGGCTCCAGAGGAGAAAGTGACGGCGTATGACTTAGCAAAAAACCCCCCACTGAAATCCAATTCACATGCATGACTTGGTATCACCTCCCTGATATCATGGTCTCGTTCAAGAATAAAGGACAAACATTATTAAGTTTTTAATAAATGCTTTTATTCAATCATTTTCCAAGGACATACAAATGGTAGTAAGCTGCAAAGTCAGAATTTGAACTCAGGTCTTGTGCTGAAAAACTGAGTACTCTTTTCATGGGTTGCATACTGCAACTCAACTCATTATATTCGATGGGACTCAGCTGGTGGCAATAAGTCTGGTTTCATTTGTACTGGGAGGTCTTTGGCTAACTTTTTTTTTTAGGTTTTTGCAAGGCAAATGGGGTTAAGTGGCTTGCCCAAGGCCACACAGCTAGGTCATTATTAAGTGTCTGAGACCGGATTTGAACCCAGGTACTCCTGACTCCAAGGCCAGTGCTTTATCCACTATGCCACCTAGCCACCCCTTTTGGCTAACTTTTTGAAATACCATGAAGAAAAGGAGAAAGAGCTTCCCTTGTCACCCTAAAGTATAAATCTGATTATATCACTTCCTTCCTCAAGAATTTTCAGTGGCTCTCTATTGCCTTCAGGAAAGTAGGATCAAAAGAATATGCATGACCAGAACACTGGAAATGAAAAGAACATTAAAAAGGAAGATAAAATCTAAACATTCAAAACTACAAAATAATATCAGAGAACAGATTATAAAATATATCCCTCCTCTTGAAGGGAACTACAAATACAAAAAGATGCCTAAAATGTCTCATGGAGTCAATGCTGCAACTACTTCCCCTAAGTTTTGGCTCCTAAGAAGGGGTCAGGGTTGGCAGGGTAAAGGATATGTCCAAAAATTGATGATGACATGAAAACAAAAGAAATTAGCACCATAATATCCCACCTCCATACCTTTCACTAGTTGTGTCCTATGTCTACAGTGCCTTCACTCCTCAGTTTCACCTCTTAGCATCCCCTTCTCCAGTCTACTTCATATCCTGTACCCCCTTTTACAGCAAGTTATTCCTGATACCTCCAGTGACTCATCCTCATGAATAGACTTTTCTATTTAATTGCTGTAGCCATCTAGTAAAATATAAGTTCCCTAAGGACAGGAAGCTTTTTGTTTTTGTCTTATTCTCCTTGTGTCTACCACAGTGACTTCCATATCCTAATTAGTTTACATCCCCATGACTTGAAGGTGAAAACCATTCTAGCATATCCTCCATGATCCCTCCCCCAACTGCCTCACCTCACCCTCAACTTCTCATTCTTTCCTCTTCTGGCAGAATGGAATAGGGGGTTACAGGTGACCAAATTATTAATATGACATTCAATATCCTGTGGTATAATGGAAAATGTTCTGGATTTAGAGGCAGGAGCAACCTTGGTTTGAAGCCCCTCTCAAAATCTATGGCTCCTAGATTCAAAGATCAACATTTCTCTCATCCATTCCCTTCTCTCTAGCTGTCCTTTCTCAGACTTTTATCTCCCACCTACACTACTGCGATGACCTAATTGATTTCCCTGCCTGGCTCTTTTCCACTTGTTAATCCATTCTCCAAACAATCTCTAAACTGATATTCCTAAACCGTAAATCTGACCACCGTACTCTCCAACTCAAAGAGCTTCAGTGGCTCCCTGTGGCCTTTAAGTGAAAATACAGACTCCTATTTATATAAACAAGAGTTACCTGAAAGTAGTGTCATAACTGCAAAGGGTTAATTTTTAATGGTGCCATTTTTATTATAAGTAACAATGATATCATAAATGAGGTCTTAACTTGTGCCTGGATTGGATTTAGATGAGGCAGAACTGAGCAAAGCTGCCAGACTCACTCACTCTTTCTGAATCATTTAGTGGCAGGTCAAAAGTCAAGAAGACTAATGTGGATTTGATAAGCAAGGGATGACCTTAATGTCTTTGCTGCCTGTCCAAGCTCTAAGGGTTCCCTAGCACTTGCTTTGGCTACCTTCATGGCCATTGGAACAAATTGTTCTCACTGAGAGAAGAGCGGATTATGTTTTTAAAAAAGAATATATCCCTTATCTTGTATTTTGCCTGTGAGTCAAAGGAAACAGTTCTTAATTGTTTATCTTTCCTTATTTGAACAGGTAGGTCAGGGTGACATTTCCTATCTGATTAGTCCACCATGAGCAAAGAGTAGAGGACTACAGAGTCACTATTCTATCAAAATACCTCTGTATTCACTGAAAATGAGGCTGGAGTTAGTTGAACAGTCAATGAATAAGTTCTTAAGAACACAAAGTGGGGGGTCAATCTCAAATTGGGTTTGGGGCATGTTTAAGCTTGGGGGTTGAGGAGGGGAGGGAAGAGAAAGGAAGGGTGAAAGAGTACCAGTCAAGGGGCAAAGTAGCCAGATTGGATCTGAATTTAGGAATTCTTTTGCCAGCATATTGTTTTTGCATCTCTGCATTCAATTTCCCTTGTTGTTAAGTCCTGGAAAATAATCCTGTCAAACTCTGGAGTGCATAAATATGAGATAGAGACAGTACCAGACCTGTGATCACATTGGTATAGGAAACCCAGGTAAGGAAAGTCCTTCCACCACTGCAGGTTGGTATCTTCTCTGTAACTTAAGAGTCTTACAGACTTACTGTCTACAAAGCATGCCCAAGCACATGGGCAGTCTATGTCAGAGGTAGGACTTTAACTGAGTCTTTCTGGCTTCAAAGTTATATAATAATGACATCACAAGTGAGGTCTTGACTTGAGCCTAAATTGGATTTTAAATGAGGCAGAACTGAGCAAAACTGTCAGACTCTCTCTTTCTGAATCATCTAGGGGCAGCACAAAAGTCAAGAGGACTGATGTGGATCTGATAAGCAAAGGATGATCTTAATGTCTTTGATGTCTGACCATGCTGGGCATCATGGAGAGAGAAAAGAATAGGACTCGGGCAATAAATAGGAGTCAGGAAAAGCACCCAGAAGTATTGTCAGCGGCAGAAGGCAGAAGGAAATTTCAGGTTTAAGGACAAAATGTCTGTGAACTTCAGATACAAGAAGACTAAGGGCCAGGACGTCCCAGAACTTGAGTTAGAGATTCAAGGAGCCAAGATGTCAAAGGGTCCATGGCCCAAATGGGCCACATGCCCATCTTGGAAGAGACAGTCTCTTCCCTTCCAGCATTGTCTCTCATCTCATTAGAATTCCTCAGGTAAGAAGACAGACCAAAAAGGAAGGGCAAGGTATCTGCTGCCTTCAGAATATCTCCCCTCTCCTGTTTCAGTTATGAATCCAATCAAAGAGGAAGTTGCCATTTTATGGTGAGCAGACTTTTTGCAAACAACATGATGGTTTACATGGCCAACTAAAAATCAATTGAAACAATTAACTTCAGTAAGATGCAACATATAAAATAAATCCACATAAATCATTAATATTTCTATAAAGTACCAATAAAACCAAGAGAAATAGAATGAGAAAATTCCATTTAAAATAACTTCAGACAAGATAAATTACCTGGGAGTCTGTTTTCCAAGATAAACTCAAGAGCTATACAAACACAATTACAAAACCGGTTTCATTAGAAAAATATAAATTAAAACAACTCTGAAAGTACTACCTCACACCTATCAAATAGGTTAAGGAAAATAACCAATGCTGAACTATGTGGAAAAACTGGGACACTAATGCATTGTTGGTGGAGTGCTAATCTAGATCATTCAACCATTCTGGACAACAATTTGAAACTATGGCCAAAGGATTAGAAAACTGCACACTCTTTGATGCAGAAATACCACTATTGGGTCTATATTCTAGAGATCAAAGAAAAGGGGAAAAGACCTATTTGTGGCTGTTCTTTTTATGGTGGCAAAGAATGGGAAACTTAGGGGATGCCCAACAGTTGGAGACTGATTGAACAAGTTGTGGTATATAATGTGATGAAATTCTATTATGCTACAAGAAATGATGAGTAGGATGGTTCAGAAAAATCAGGGAAGAACTGATGTCCTAAGTGAGATCAGTGAACATAGTAAATGTTACTATGATTAACTGTGGAAGGCTTGGCTACTCCAATTAAGACAATGATCCAGGACAATTACAAAAGACCCAAGACGGAAATGCTACCTACCTCCAAAGAGAGAGTTGATAAACTCTGAATACTGATTAAAGCATACAGGTTTAAATGTTTTTTTCCCTTGAGGTTTATGTGTGCGTGGGTGGAGGGGGGAGGGGTTGCAACACAGGTAAATAAAGAAATATGTTTTTGCATGACTTGACATGTTTAATTGATATTGTATTGCTTGCTTCATCAAAAGCAGAGAATTTGGAACCCAATTTTTTAAAGAATAATGTTAATTTTTAAGTGCAATTGGGAAATATTTAATGAAATAAATAAAACTATATCTTTAAAAACAAAATCAAGCAAAAAAAATTATTTCTGATAACTATGGAATATATAATTACTTGGTAATCTATCTACTGAGACATACATAGGAATTATATTAATATTTTAAAACTTTAGTAATTAAAATTATCAATTAATAAATATAGACAAATCTAAAGAATTAGAGAGATACTAATTATGCATGGGTGGGCAGAGCTAGTATAACAAAAATAATTATTCTCCTTAAATTAATTTCCTTTTTTAGTGCCATGCAAATCAAGCTACTAAAAAATTACTACTAAAAAAATTACTCAAACTAGAAAAAATAATAAAATTCATCAGCAGAAAAAAAAAGGTAAAAAATCTCAAGGCAAATTATGAAAAAAAAATCAGTGGAAAGGAAAAGGCTCTTTCTGTACCAGATTTCAAATTATACTTCAAAGTAATAATCATCAAAATCATTTGATAGAGGTTAGTAACAAAGAACAAAAAAGCAAAATGGCTGTCTGATGAGACTTTATATATACTTGAGGAAAGAAAGAAAGAAAGAAAGCAAAAGTTAAGGGAGAAAGGGAAATATATACCCAAATGAATATAGAATTCCCTAGGAAAGGAAGGAGAGATAAGTTTTTCTCAAATGAGCAAGGCAAAGAAGTAGACAAAAACAATAGAATGAGATGGACAAGAGATCTCCAAGAAAAGTAGAGATATCAGGGGTGGCTAGGTGGTGTATAAGTGGTGAATAAAGCACTGGCCCTGGAGTCAGGAGTAACTGGGTTCAAATCCCGTCTCAGACACTTAATAATTACCTAGCTGTGTGGCCTTGGGCAAGCCACTTAACCCCATTTGCCTTGCAAAAAAAACCTAAAAAAAAAGTAGAGATATCAAAGGAAGTTTTCATATGAAAATGGGCATGATAAAAACCAAAAATAGGATTGACCTAACAGAAGTAGAAGATATTAAGGTGATGTGGCAATCTTATAGAGAACTATACAAGAAAGATCTTAATATCACTGACAACCACAATGATGTGATTAAGGATCTGGAGTCAGATATCCTAAAGAAGGAAGAGAGAATATAAATGGACCTTAGTAAACATCACTATAAGGGATTGTATAATGGAATTCCAGCTATCTATTTAAAAATCTTAAAAGATGTTGCTGCTAAAATGTCAGCAAATTTGGAAAACTCATCAATGATCACTGAATTGGAAAAAGATCAGTTTATGTGCCAAAATATGTTTAAATTACTGAAATACTGTGTTCCTTTTCACTTAAAGATTCTGCAAGTTAGGCTTCAGCAATATACAATCCAAGAATTACAAGAAGTTTATGCTGTTCTTTGAAGAAGCTGAGGATCTAGAGACCAAAATTGCCAACCTTTGGCTTTGGGAGAAAGTAGAGATATTGTCTTCCCAACAAAAGTCCTTAGAATCAAAGCTATCGTTTTTCCAGTGTGAATGTTTAGCTGTGAGAGTAGGATTATAAGGGAAGTTGAGCACTATGGAATCAAGACTTTTGAATTGTAGTGCTGCAGAAAACTTTTGAGAGTCCTTTGGACAGCTAAGAGATCAAATCAGTAAATACTTAAAGAAATTAAACTATTCATTGGAAGGTAAAACTTAAATATTTTGGTCACATAATAAGATGGAACTCACTGGAAAAGATCCTGATGTTGGAAAAGATTGAAAGCAAAAGGAGAAAGGGATGACAAAGGTTGAAATGGTTTGGCAAGTGTCATGGAAGCAGTGAGAAAATAAGCTTGTTTAGACTCAAAAGATAATGAAGAATAGAAGGGTCTGGGGTACTATGGTCCAGAAAGTCAGAGAAGTCAGAAGACTGAACAGCAACCACAATGTAGATGAATAGAAAAGGTAAGGAGTTTAAATTAACACTGTATGAAGAGTATTAAACTTTGGCAGGGTGACTTCCTTAAAAATAGAATTAAAGTCAATTTTCAATTTTATACCTACAAGGTTATTGTGAGAATCACAAGGGTAAACATATGTTCAGTGCTTTGCAAATCTTAAAGCACTATAGAAAGGCAAGTTATTATAACTAAATAGTAGTCTTTGGATGGGACAGATGTGATGAATAATTTTTTTTAGGTAGAATGAGAGGGAAGGAAAAATTGAAGATGAACCCTTTCAGACCAGGATGCAGAAATAAAGAATGGCATATGCATGAGTGTCTAAGACCTCTAGAGATTTGTTTGTATGCCAATATATTTGAATACCACAGGAATTGAATGATAATGCTCAAAATCATGACTCAAAGTTTTTATTTAAATAGAAAAACTGAATCTTCATATCATTATTGGCACTTCTTTTATAGAAATGGTTAGAAATGAAAAGTCAACTACTCTGCACATGCATCAATCATGTGTTAAGTTCAAAAAATAAACATTCAAACCACAAATGTCAATGTTTATTTCCAAAGAGCGTAGGAACTGAGTTTCAATTCCAGTTCTGCTGCTTACAAAATAAACATCTCCAGGCCTCAGTCTGCTCATCTATAATAATGAAGAGATTGGACTAGATCTCCTGCTCCAGATCTTATGTTCCTGTGATCTCTCAAGCCCCATCAAGTCTAACAATGTTGGGAGGATAATATCAAGCACACATACAAATGAGGTCGGTGGCTATCTGTGTGCAGAGATTTAAACTAAGAGATTCACCCACATCTTTCTTCCATCTGCCCCAGTGTCTGGAATTTATACCCCCCAAACGATTGTGTTAGCTTCAAATATTATTATCTCCTAAAGGGCCTTGTTCAACTAATCCAATTTGGCATCCATGTATTACTTTTTTTTTTTTGCAAGGCAATGGGGTTAAGTGACTTGACTAAGGTCGTACAGCTAGGGACTATCAAGTGTCTAAGATGAGATTTGAACTCGGATCCTCCCGACTCTAGGGCTAGTGTTCTATCTACTGGGCCACCTAGGTGCCCTCCTCTCCATATGTTACTGTGCTAGATGCAGTAAAATTTTAAAGCCCCTTACAAAATCTACAGTACAAATTAGTGCTTGTTATTATTATTATTATTATTATTACTTTATTGGGTTCAAAGATTTCATTTTTGTCCCAGAATCTCCTATATCCAGCATAAAGTCTTATATATAGTAGGTGCTAAATAAATGGTTCATTATTAAGAGAGGAGTGGGTTCTAAGGCTATGGGTAGATAGAACAGTAACAAAGTGAAGTGATCGAGGCTTTGATTCAAGACACACATACATACACACATCAATACAAACATAAATACGCACATACACATATAGCACTTGGTTGTGATAAGTGAAATCTGAAATAACTGGGGAAACTAAAGGTTAAGCTTTTGAGCAAAGCAATTTATTTAGAAATGCATGCCAACTGCACAATAAATTAGGACCGAGTCTCTTCAGCTTGGCACTATACCCCAAATACAGCAGGGCAAAGATCTTATGCATTAAAAAAAAATTAAAAGAATATAAATTAGGATAAATGATTGGATGATCTGATTTTTAATTTGAGGAAAAATGAGGGATTTTTTCAAGTTGGGAGGTAGGAGGAATGAGTTTCCGTCCAATTAGAAATGGGCAAGTGAGTTTTGCAGTCTTTTCTAACCAGAATTGAGGGATTTTGATCAGTTGCACCCACCTGCATTTATGAAACAATAGCTGGCTTATACCAACTAATTTCTCATTAATGATGTGCAGAAAAACAAGAAAAGGAGGATAACATATGTGACAACCTAAGATGGAGTCAGTGTTCATACAATAGAATCCAGTAGGTTCTCTTGATTCCCACAAACCAATTTGATTTTGTAATTGAGGACCTTCACTCTATCCTGTCATCATTTGTACACATGCATACATATACAGTTATACAATACATACATGTACACATTTATATACATGTGTACATATATTCACACATACACATGTTTACACACATGCACATATAAATTTTATACATAGATATATACTTATAATACATTTTATACATGGACACACATTTACAAGAAATTTTATACATTTGTACACGTTTTGTACATGGATATACATCTATAATAAATTTTATGCATGGATACACATTTATAATAAATTTTTATACATGGATACATATTTATAATAAATTTTATACTTGGATATACATTTATAATAAATTTTATACATGGAAACATGTTTATAATAAATTTTATACATGGGTACACATTTATAATAAATTTTCTACATGGTACATATTATAACACATACCTCACACATTTATATACATACAAATATACACACATTTTGTTCATGGTATCTACATGTATTGGAACAGACACGCATGTTTATGTGTATACCTATCACAATAGACTCCAAAAGCCTTTTAGAACTATGAGAAATTGGGGTGGCTGGGTGGAGCAGTGGATAAAGCACCGGCCCTGGAGTCAGGAGTACCTGGGTTCAAATCCGACCTCAGACACTTAATAATTACCTAGCTGTGTGGCCTTGGGCAAGCCACTTAACCCCACTGCCTTGCAACAACAAAAAATCTAAAAAGAAATCCTAGGAGAGATTGCCCAGCCTGCTAAGCCGCTGATAGCGCCCTTCTCCTACTTTCTCTTTTGAGATTCTAGAATGATCCCAGACAACATGTATCGATAACACTCACAAACTACATGCCACATGTGTGCATGTGAATGTGAGTTTGTATTTAGACAGCCTATAGTAAAATAATGTTTTTAAAGATAGGCCTCTTTTTAAATTATTTACACTCTAAGTTGATCCGAATGTTTCCTTCAGTAAAGTAGAAACGCCTGAACTTAGTGTCTGACTCAAACAGTGAGCTACATAATAGCTCCTCCTTATGAGCCACTCTGGTGACTATTTCAAGGATCACTGCCTTGAAGAGAATCACTAAGCCTTTCACAGCTGATGTTGCTGCCATGTTGCTGCTACTGTGTATTCTGTTCCCCTGGTTCTACTCATTTCACTTTGCATCAGTTCTTAAATGTAACTAATTCTGTCTTCTTCTCAATTGAATCTATTTTAATTAGTCTTGGCATTATTTTCACCTCCATGCATGATAAAGTTGATATGAAGCATAGCAATGCTTCCCCGGGATAAGTTTCCCTTCAGTGTTATCTCTGTGCAGCCAGATCCCAGGGCTAAACCTGACAATGACCATGCTGGGACCAGGGATAGATAAGAAGATGCCCTAGGGTGCTAGGTGATACGTGAATAGAGTGTCTGGCCTAAAGTCAGAAAGATGAGAATTCAAATCTGGCCTCAGACATTTACTAGATGGCTGAATCTGGGCAAGTCACTTAACCCTGTTTGCCTCAGTTTTCTCTTCTATCTAATGAACTGGAAAAGGAAATGGCAAACTACTCCAGTATCTTTTCCATGAAAATCCCTAAAAGATCACAAAAAATCAAACGACTAAACAACAATAAAGATGTCAAATGAGTTGGTAAAGAAAATGACAAACCATTCCAGTATTTTTTCCATGAAAATCTCACATAAGATCAAACACAACTAAACACCAATAAAGATGTCTACAGGAGAAGGGAAAGGAGACCTCATATGGGAAGAGGAAAGAGCAGGCTTGAGAAGGGAAGAAAAAATTGAGATGAAGAGGTGGGAGCTGTCTCCCTTTGAATGATATGTAGGAGAGGGGATATTTTTTTCTTTCTTTTTAGTTGTTTGGTTTTTTTTTTTTTTTTGCAAGGCAATGGAGTAAATGATTGCCTAAGACCACACAGCTAGGTAATTATTATTAAGTGTCTGAGTCTAGATTTGAGCTCGGGTACTCCTGACTCCAGGGCCGGTGCTCTATCCACTGAACCACCTAGCCGCCCCTTAGAGAAGATATTTATAACAGCTCTTTTCATTATAGCAAAGAACCAGAACCTTAATAAGCTGCGGTAGGTGATTGTTATGGAATACTACTGTACTATAAGAAATGAAGGGATGGTTTTCGAAAAAAGAGAAGACATATGAACTGATGCAAAGTGAAGTGAGCACAATCAGGGAAACATACAGCAATAATGCAATGATAATCAGTTGTGAAAGATTTAGCTACTCTGCTCAAGTCAGTGATTCATGACAATTCCAAAGAATTCATGATGAAAACTGCTACCACCAGAGAGACAAATGGGGTACTCTAAATATAGATTAAAGCAAACTTTTATCATTTTTTTTCTTTTTTTTGGCAAATGGTGAATATAGAAATATATTTTGCATGTCTTCACATGCATCGTGGGTATCACACTGCTTGCCTTTTCAAAGGCAAAGAGGAAGAGAGAATTTGAAACTGAAAATTAATTTTTTTAAAAATGCATTTATAAAAATAAAATTAAATTAAACCTCTCATGTAGAAAATCAGGAAACTGTCTACCACCTTGACACCTAGTCCCTGCTCTCCTTCTAAGATAATTCTTTCAGCACCTCCTTCATTCAATCTTCTCTGATTAATTCAATCTTCTCTTCCCCTAAAGCTGGAACCAATTTATGCCTTACATGATCCCTTAGCATTTTCATAGTTCTCTTATCTACCTTTCTCCCTGTTTGAATTAAATTTAATCTATGAATTTGTCTTATCTTGTCCTAAGAGATTGTGTAATCCTTTGAAATATCAGAAGATCCATAGATATGGAATTAGACTTTAGAATTCATGTAGTCCAGACTCCTCATTTTAAAATCAGAGGAACTCAAGGACAAAAGAAGGGAACCACCATGCCCGAAATCATCCAGGGGGCCAGTGGCAGAAAAGAAATGGAGCCACTACCTGGAAAAGAAGCCATCCACAATACGGGGATTCTGTTTGGCTCTCCATCTGGCAATCTACATTTAGAGTCATTGGACATCTCTAAGGAGAGTGAAGCTCACTGCCTCTTAAGACAAGCTTGGAAAAGCTAAGAGGATGTGTTCCCTGTTACCAAGCTTCACCTGAGCACTCATTACTCCCAGATTGTTTTTTTGTTAGAGATGAAGGACTGGGAATGATGCAGCGATTCTCCACAAGACAATGATCCAACACAATCCCAGAGGACTAATGAGGAAAAAAGAATTGATATGATTTGAATTATAGACTGTTTTTCACTTTCATTTTTATTCGGATATCCTTGCATAAAATATGGAAATGTTTTCCATAACGGCACAGATATGACCTCTCTGTGACTGCTTGCCGCCTCAGGGAGAAAGGAGAGGAGGGAAGGAAGAAGGATAGAATTTGCAGCTCAAAAATTTAAATA
This sequence comes from Macrotis lagotis, assembly GCF_037893015.1. Lineage (NCBI taxonomy): Eukaryota > Metazoa > Chordata > Mammalia > Peramelemorphia > Peramelidae > Macrotis > Macrotis lagotis. The sequence goes on from NC_133665.1 coordinate 176,279,117, forward strand.
AAACTATTTTAAAAAAATTTTTAAATCTTTAAAAAAACAAAAACAAAAAATTAAAATTCCATAGTTTCTAACGGAAGCGATAGGTGACATTTAAGTATACTGTCAAACTAAGGTGGAAAAATTGATATCTTTCCTGACCCATGACAGAAATTCAAGTTTTCCTAAAAAGGAAAAACAAAACAAGAAAAAAACATTTTAGGGAGCAGCTAGGTGGCACAGTGGATGGAGCACCGGCCTGGAGTCACGAGGACCTGAGTTCTAATGTGGCCTCAGACGTTTAATCACTACCTAGCTGTGTGACCTTGGGCAAGTTACCTGCCCCCTTTGCCTTGCAAAAGAAAACTAAACTAACAAAAATGTAAAGAGAGAGGGGTCCATTGTTTGTGGAGGCGGAGGATGCGCCAAAAGAAAGCCTCAAGAGAAGGTTTTATGCTCCATCTATTGCGCATACGTTAATGTTGATGGGGTCCGCGGGCCCGGGGGCTGTGACCACGGGCAAGAAGACTCAGGCCCTCTCCGGCCTCAGCCGCCTCCCAGCTCCCTGGGGAACAGGCACGATGGGCCTTCCTGGCTGCCGCGGCCACCCTGGGTCCCAAGCTGCGGGTTTGGCCGCCCTGCCCTGGGGCTCTGAGACCCAGGCCTAGGCTCACACACACACACACACACACGCACACACGCACACACACAGCACTACTCTTACATATGCCACCCCATCATACTTACATGTCAGTCACACACACACGCACACACACAGCACTACTCTTACATATGCCACCCCATCATACTTACATGTCAGTCACACACACACACACACGCGCACACACAGCACTACTCTTACATATGCCACCCCATCATACTTACATGTCAGTCACACACACATCACACGCACACACGCACACACACAGCACTACTCTTACATATGCCACCCCATCATACTTACATGTCAGTCACACACACATCACACACACACAGCACACACACAGCACTACTCTTACATATGCCACCCCATCATACTTACATGTCAGTCACACACACATCACACACCACACGCACACACATCACACGCACACACGCACACACACAGCACACACACAGCACTACTCTTACATATGCCACCCCATCATACTTACATGTCAGTCACACACACATCACACACACACAGCACACACACAGCACTACTCTTACATATGCCACCCCATCATACTTACATGTCAGTCACACACACATCACACACCACACGCACACACGCACACACACAGCACACACACAGCACTACTCTTACATATGCCACCCCATCATACTTACATGTCAGTCACACACACATCACACGCACACACATCACACGCACACACATCACACGCACACATCACACACACACACACACACACACACACACACACTCACACACACCCCCCACCCCGCCACACACTGCACGCGCCTCTCGCCCGCTCCCACCGCCCCACGCAGCCCAGGGGGCGCCCCCCACCCCGTCCCCGGGCCCCGGGCCCCGCCCCGCCCCGCCCCGCCCCCCGGGGCCGCCCGGGGCCGGGCCCTGCCTCCCGGCTCGGCTACTCCGGCCCCTCCGACCCGGGCCTTAGAGGAGGCTGCGCCGGAGGCCGCCGCGGCGATCAGGTCAGGTCTGGGGGCCCCCGCCGCTTCCGGCCCCCCATCTCCCCCACGGGGGGGCTCCCGGCGGGGGGGGCGCCCCGAGCTCGAGAGGCCGGAGCTGGCCCAGGAAAGAATGACGCCCCGTGCGGCCGCCAAAGCGCGGCGCGGGGCCGGGGCCGGGGCCGGGGGCTGGGTTCTGGGGGGCCCGGCCCAGCCCGCCCCCGGGCGCCTCCTCCAGACCCGGGGCCCCCGCAGGGAGAAGAGGCAGCGGCGCCCCCCGCGCGCCCCCACCGACATGCGTATGCCCGGGGCCCCGTGGTGCCAGGTCTGCGGCCCTGGGGGGGCCCGGCCTGGGCAGGCCGCCTCCCCGGTCCGTCCTTCAGGGAGTGATGGGAGAGCGCGCCCCAGCCCTGGTCGCGGCCCCGGGCACCGACGGGCCCCGGCCCGTTCCGCCCGTTCCGCTCCTGCTTCGGCCTTGGCCAGGCCGGGCGGCCGGGTCCTCAGGGAGCGCCCGGGGCCGGGCCGGGGCCGGGCTGGGCCGGGGCCGGGCCGGGGCCGGCCGCGCCCGCCGGCCCCATGCCACACTCAGTCACTGTTGCCCAGGCGGGTCGTGGCCGGCCCCGGCGCTGCAAGAAGCGACTCTTGGCGCCGCAGGGGAAAGAGTTGTGGTCTCTCAGAGCCGCTGAGGCTGCAGGCGGCCTGGCCCTGCGGTTCCCGAGGCCGAAGCCCGTTTCCCTCCTCCAGACCTTTGTCTAGCCCGGCCCTCAGACCTGGAACTTCTTCCCGTTTTGCTGTACTATCTGCTTCTAATATTAGCGTTCAGTTGTGTCCGGCTCTTCATCCCTCCATAGGGGACTTTCTTCACAGAGATACCTTGCTTCTGACAGATGAGGGAACTGAGGCACACAGGGAGAAGTGATTTGCCCAGGGTCACATAGCTAAGATGCAGCTGAAGTCAGATATGAACCCAAGATGATTCTTCCTGACTCCAACCAGCACCCTGTATACCGTAGCACCCCTGAGCGAACTGTTTTGGTTTTGATACTTGGAGGTTGTCTCACCCATAAATACTTAAAAAAAAAGGTGAAGAAACTCCCTCTGCCAATGGACGCTGACCCTTTCTCTGCAGTTTAGAAGCTCAGTTCCCTCAAGTCCCAAAGAGCAACGTGCCTTATCCAAGGCCAGACAGCCAGTCTGCGCTAGAGGCGAGACTGGAACCCAGGGCTTTCTCCTCCCAAGTCCAGGGAGCCATGTTGCCTCTCTTAAAGCAGCTATTCACGTTTTCCAGTTGACAGGACTTTGCTTAGAAAAGGTACTTGGTAAAATATCCATTTAAGTGAATTTATTAATTTAATTAAAATCCAGAAGGTTAACCTGCCAGGTGGGCCTGCTTTGAGGCTCGTGATCCAAACCTATCAGGGCCCAATCAATGTTCTTCAGTCCCTGTGCAAGCCTTCACAGGTTCCCCGAGAGTAAAACAGTTTGGGAAATGTGGATAGACGAGTCTTGGGTGGTGCCGTGGAAGGAGAGGTGTTCAGAGTGAGGGAAGGGGAGTTCCATAATCTCCCAAAGGCAAACTAGCCTGTTCTCTTTGTCCTGATGGACTCTGGGCCCAACTTGTGATCCAGCTGCTATTTCTGTTCTATATACATAGCCATACTGTCTGTCTTACACACACATTCATTTTTGGAGAAACTCCGATAGGTTACTCAACCCAAAGCACGTTAAAATTGGGGCAGTAAACATTTCTTCATTCACCTGGTGTTTTCTGGGTTAGGTTAGACATCTTTGAGCAACTGCCACACTCTTCCAGAAGATGTTCTAAGCCTTTAAGTAAACAAGACAATGCTATCCGACCTCTGCACCTTACCCTTATCACTTTTATAGAGAAATTTGCCTAAAAGTCAAGCTTCTGTTTTGTAATTATTTCGTCAGGACAAAATTTAATTGTGAACTGAACCTTCCTAACCTAATGCACTACCCGCTTTACTTAAATTTAAGCTGCTTCAATCAATCACTAGTGTCTGCTTGTCACCTGAGAATCGCTTTCATAGGCAAGGAGAAAATAATAGGAAGGAGGTGAGGTGACTCTTAACCCACCTCCTCATTAAGATTTCTGGGTGGCTAGGTGGCTGCAGTGGATACAGCACCAGCCCTGGAGTCAGAAGGACCTGAGTTCAAATCCAACCTCAGACACTTAATAATTACCTAGCTGTATGGCCTCAGGCAAGCCACTTAACCAATTTGCCTTGCAAAAAAAAAGAAACTCAGAAGTGCAAAAAATATGTATATAGTATATTGTATTATAATAATAGATTTTTTTAATATCATAATTAAGACTTATTCTGATACAAAGGAAGGGCCAAAAAATTTTATACAGATTTTCTAGATCACAAGGGTACTGCACCCCTAAAGGAAGAGATATCTATATTCTGTCATCCTTCACCCTTATCACATAGCCAGCCCCTCCTTTCTTCCCATCATACAATTCCTTGCTGTTATTTCTTATCCCTGCCCTTCCAAGTTCCTTACAGGTTACATATTACAGCTTAGTCACACGCACTTTGTACTTCTTCTTTGCTATCTGAGAGATATTCATTCTCCGTCCTTTAGAAATTGCGATTTTCCATTTCTCATAGTACTCGTGGGATATTAGTATTTAAAAAAAAAAGAAATGGGTCTTTGTTTTTATTGGAAACTGGGAATTATGAAAGGAGTTCTGTAACTTCCCAAAGGCAAACCAGCTTGTTCTCTTTGTCCTGATCGACTCTGGGCCCAACTTGTGATCCAGCTGCTATTTCTGTTCTATATACATAGCTATACTGTCTATCTTACACACACACATTCATTTTTGGGGAAACTCAACCCAAGTTAAAATTGGGGCAGTAAACATTTCTTCCTTCACCTGGTGTTTTCTGGGTAGATGGTTAGGTTAGACATCTTTGAGCAACTGCCACACTCTTCCAGAAGAGTTCAAAGCCTTTAAGTAAACAAGACAATACTATCAGGCCTTATCACTTTTATGGAGAAATTTACCTAAAGGTCAAGCTTTTGTTTTGCAATTATTTCCAGTCGTGACTCAACTTAATTGTGAACTGAATCTCTGCTCCTGAGCCTTCCTAATCTAATCCACTACCCACTTTCAATTTAAGCTGCTTCAATCAATCACTAGTGTCTGCTTGTCACCTGAGAATTGCTCTCATAGGCAAGGAGAAAATACTGGGAAGGAGGTGAGGTGACTCCTTAACCCACCTCCTCATTAAGATTTCTGGGTGGCTAGGTGATGAAGTGGATATCGCACCAGCCCTGGAGTCAGGGGGACCTGAGTTCAAATCCGGCCTCAGACTCTTAATAAAGACCTAGCTGTGTGGCCTTGGGCAAGTCACTTAACCCCATTTGCCCTGCAAAAAAAAAAGATTCCTACCCTTTGGTCATTGGATCCAATTTATTGTTTACCACTAACCTTTACCTTAATAGCCATATACTCCCCTGTTGTATGAAGCATTCAGAGAGTGGTTAAATGGGTTTGTTTCTATTGTTCTTTTTTCCAAGGAATCATGAACAATTTCAATTATTACTCCTTGTTGTAAATGACTCTCGAAAACTGTTTTTTCTAATAAATCAATTTTTTTTAAATAATTAACAAACATTAAGTACAGAGGATTGAAAACTCTGTACATCTTAAAATTAATTCAAACCGACATGGTCTATTGCAGGGTATCATTTGTAAAAGACTTCTAGTTCCTTACAAATAACCCCAACCAGATTGTTCTTCATTAATATGAAGATGACCCTTATGGCAAAGTAGCTGTGGAGATTCATTGCTATCAGGTCTCTAGGGCACCTTTTTTTTCGATATTAATAAGGTCTAAAAATTTTTCCATACCTTTGGCATCTTTCCCTCCTTTGTATATCTTGTGTTTGGGGTTTTCAGGGAAGACTAGCACCTCTAGTTTGAGGACTTGCCTAGACTTTTTCAAGGGCTGTTCATCTACGTTTGGTGCCCATGTTTGCCCAACTCTTACCTATAGGTCTAAGAAATTATAGAATACTCAGTGTTCCCATTCTTAAAAACTGTCTTGGCAGAAAAGTAAAACCAGGTTGAGGGTAACCCACAGGCCATGAATTAGAAGGAAGTTTACCTCACACAGGCGAAAACTTCCCCCAGCAGAATTGTTCCTAGGGTGAGGAGGGAGCACAGAGAACTTGGTCAAACATCAAAGATTGCAAAGTTATCTACTGAATCCTGGCCCTTCTTCAGTAGTCCTGATCTTTATCTTGCCATTGGATAACAATGGCTCTGGAAGAGAGGTTGAGGCTCATGACTTTGTATAGTTCTGCCTCACTTCAATCCAATCCCAAATCAAGCTAACAACCCATGATATCATTGTTCCTCTTTGAAAATAAAGGATGAAGGGTAGCTAGGTGGCGAAGTGGGTAGAGTACCAGACCTGAGTTCAAATCTGTCTTCAGACCCTTAATAATTACCTAACTGTGTGACCTTGGGTAAGTCATCCTTTGGTATAAACAAAAAGCTCCTTGAGGGCATGGATGGCCTTTTGCCTCCTTTTGAATCTCCAAAGCTTACTTAGCACAGTTTCTGATACATGGTGGGTATATAATAGGTGCTTGTTGACAGTACCTAACATTTCCATTTTATAGATGAGGAAACTGACTGAGGTAGACTGAGAGGCCCACAACAAAAGTCTTGACTCCAAATTCAGAATACAGGGCTCTACACCATGCCATCTCAAGGGATTTCATGCCACTGTCTGCAAGGCCTCTTCCTGCTCTACATTGACAGTCCTATGATGAGATCACATACCTTAGCACTGCCCTGCCATTTGCAGTTCTGTTTTCATTGCCCTCCTTTGTGGTTGATTTGACTTGAAAGCCAAATATAAATCATATGCCCACCATAGATGTTAAATGTCCCTACTTTTGAAGGTAACAATTAAACAGATAGTGGGAGAAGTTTAAGCCCCAGATAATGATTTTTCCCAGGTTCGATCAATAACCAGATCATGAATTGGTTCAGTCCTGCTTGGATACCTCTTGCCTAGATGAAATTCCCATTTCCTCTTACCTCATCACTAGGCTTACTTCTCCACTAAAGAGATAAAACAAGCTATATGGGGTAAACTTGGGGCAGGGAGGCAAATCAGAGCTGACTTGGAGTAATGGGGCCTTTCTTTCGCAGAAGGCTGGGACCCAGAACCTCTCAAAATGACCAATCGGATCTACAACACAACTTCCAGGAGTACCTGGAACAAAAACGTGAACCCTGACCTGGATATTGAGAGGCAAAAAAAGTCATTCAATGTCGAAAGACTCACAAACATCCTAGATGGTGGTGTGGAATTTACCCAGAAGAGGAGACAAATTGGTGAGACAACCCTCTTATCTTCTCCCCTAACTTTTCCCTTGGCCCATCAAATAAAACTCTACCAAATTTCCTCAGTGAGGACTAATGCTTTCCATGTTCCATCATTCAAAAGACCTCATTCAAAAGTGATGTGATAGAAGACAATGTGATGTGATATCAAGTATCCATTTACAAATAGTGCTTTAAGGGTTGTAAAGCATTTTTATATACATTATTTCATTTGATTCTCATGATAACCCTGTAATCCTCACAATTTCCATTTTACATATGAGGGAACTAAAGTTCAAGAAAGGTAAAGCCATTTGCCAATAATCATAGAGATAGCAAGCATCAATCAAGATTTGAATCCAGGACCACTGACTACAAATCCAGCCTTCTTTCTCCTAGGCATACACCAAGTGTGGGTTGAATGGACCTGTAAGGGAAAAGGTCACATTTATTCAGTTTCCCTTCCACCATGTAAATACTACTTTCTAGAAAATAGCAGAGTGAGAGACCATAAGATGACCTAGTTCCTCTCAAATATAGTAGAGACACCTAAAAAATGTATTTCAATTGAACTTCCAGCCTTCTGTCAAATAAAGCTGCTTGAATTATGATTTTGCAAAAGGCACAGTAAAAAAATGATACTAGCAAGTGCGACAGTTAAAGAAACAATAATGTAAAGGTGCTATATATAATGAAACAATATACTCAAATTTATATATACACATATATGTATATATCTACACATATATACCAAATGGCATAAAATTCAGATATTCAAAGATAAAACTAAATGAAATACAAAAGATCGACCTCCATAGATAATAATTATAGGTAATTTGAGTCTCGCTTTCAGATCTTGGCAAATCCCATATTAAAATAACTAAGAAGACTATGGACCCAAGCAGAATGTCGGAACATAAATTTGATAGATTTGTAGTAATTACTGAATAGGAACTTTAAAGAGTGCATTTCATTTTTCTACATTTTTGAACTGAATATAAATAAATAAATGCAAAAAGTCAGCATTACAACACATCCTTTACGGAACATAATGTGATAAAAATAGTGATCAGTGAGGGAAATAGACAGAATTTAGAAATAAAGGCTATACTGGGGCAGCTAGGTGGCGCAGTGGATAAAACACAGGCTATGGAGCCAGGAGTACCTGGGTTCAAATCCGGTCTCAGACACTTAATAATTACCTAGCTGTGTGGCCTTGGGCAAGCCACTTAACCCCATTTGCCTTGCAAAAACCGAAAAAAATAAATAAATAAATAAATAAATAAAGGCTATACTAAACAGTGAATGGTTCAAGGGAAAATAATAAAAATAATAACTAATGTAAAGAATCACAGTGGTGAAATGATATCCCCAAATATATGGGCATGGAAGGAAACAGAGAGTAGAAAGGTCATAAGGACTAGTAATTATCATGAAAGGTGCCTTCCCTACAACCTACAGTCCAATACCCTGTTTTTGCTATAAGGATTTAAAGTTTTGTGATGGAAAAATTTTAACCATTTCATATCTGAACAATACAGTATCTCAAAACTACTTTTGACTTAATTTATTATTTTTCCCTTTTCTTTTTTTCCCAACAACCAAACAAATAAACTCACTCCAAAATATATTCCCTGAAAATTTAAGCAAAACCACCTTTTAGCATACTTGTAATTGAAATTATAAAACACTTTTTCCTTCTGAATTTACCAATTTTCAGCAGAAAAATTAGGTGCTTTAACTTTGATAGTATGGTGCCAACTTTGCTATATTTGAGATTTTCTTCTCTCAATATTGACTTCATTTAGATTGATACACTTGTGTATGTTGTTCTCTTGTGTATATTGCTCTCTTGTATATTGATTTTTTCTCTTCTTCACTTACATGCAAGTCTTCCATGCTTCTTTGAATTCTTCATATTCAACATTCCTTATAGAACAATAATATTTGATTGCATTAATATTCAAAGTTTATGGCTCTAATCATCACCAGAATATAATAAAATAACAGCACTAATTAAAAACTGAATGACCTAAGGGGGAAGGGAAGAGAAAGGAGGTAAGTAATTAACTGTGAACACTACAAATAAAGAATGAAAAGAAAAAAAGAACAAAGGACAAAAGGCAAAGAGGGTAAAGTGAAAAGTAGGTTAGGTCCCAGAGAGGTACTGATTTCTTAAATGGGGGAACTATGGGGAAGTTAGGGTTTTACAAGACTTAAAAAGTTAATAGTGGGGCTGCTAGGTGGCATGGTGGATAGAGCACTGGCCCTGGAGTCAGAAGGACCTGAGTTCAAATGTGGCCTCAAGACACTAGGCATACACCAAGTGTGGGTTGAACGAACCCATAAGGGAAAAGGTCACATTTATTCAGTTTCCCTTCCACCATGTAAAGACTACTCTCTAGAAAATAGCAGAGTGAGAGATCATAAGATGACCTAGTTCCTCTCAAATATAGTAGAGACACCTAAAAAAAATGTATTTCAATTGAACCTCCAGCCTTCTGTCAAATAAAGCTGCTTTAATTATGAGCTGTGTGACCTTGGATCCCACAGCCTAGCAAAAAAAAGAGTTAATAGCATAAAATTTAGGAACTATGATGAGTGTGGTGTGTGAATGTGTTAAAAGTTAAGATAAGATGGGTGGTAGCAATAAAATAAAGACAACCATATTGCTTTCTGACAAAGTGAATAATTTAATAAATTATCATAGGCATGAGATAAAAAATCTTTGCTACAACTATCTATCTGATATTTAATAAGGCAGCATTGATATAAGTTTATAAAAATGAGATTCGTTCCCCAAAGGAAAATGATCAAAATATATAGAACAGGCCATTCTTCAAAGCAGAAACACAAATTTTCAGTAACCATCTAAAAAACAAACTAAAAGCACTCTAGATACAATCTTATCCTTATAAAACTGAAACATAATTTAACACTGATAAGGATAAAGAGAATTCAGTATGTTGTAACACTCCTAATGGGGCTGTGAATTGATCCAGTCTTTTCAGAAAGCAACATGGCATTATATGATAAGGGTTATAAAATTGTTTGGGCCCTTTTGACCCCATGAGCCTATTACTAAAACAATCCTCAAGATTATTATTGGTAAGGTTATTATACAAAGATGATAATAAAATAATTATACTAAAATATTCCTAACAAGAATGCTTATAATAGCAAAAAAGAAAAGAAAAGAAAAAAAGAAACAACCCATAGGATTCTAAGATTTGTCATGAAGCCCATCCCCACTCATTTTAGAGATGAAAAAGGAAAGGTTTTGGTTATGCAAATGGTCATTGGCAGAGTTGGGATATGAACCCAGGTCACCTGGTTCCAAATTCACTTCTCTTTGTACTTCACTGCATGAACAAATTCTGAAATGTGAATTTAATAGGATATTTCCCTCTTTGGAGTTAAGTATGAAGCATTCAAAGAAATATGGAAAAACTCTTACTAAGTGAAATATGATAAAGAAAGAAAAATATGAAAAAGAAGCAGGACAATAATGCATCCACAAATTACAACTCTATAAACCACAATTTTACCGCAGAGGCAATTTACAGATGAGGAAATTAAAGTGATTCATAATCATATGAAAAATTGTTCTAGATCATTACTTATTATAGAAATGCAAATTAAAGCATATCTGAGGTACCATCTCACACCTCCCAGACTGGCCAATATGGTCAGAAAGGACAAAGATCATTGTTAGAAGGGATGTGGGAAATCTGGGACACTAATACATTGTTGGTGGAGCTGTGAACTCATCCAACCTTTCTGGAGAGCTAGCTATTTGGAGTTATGCTCAAAGGGCAACAAAAACGTGCATACCCTTTGATCCAGCAATACCACTACTGGGTCTATACCCTGAAATGATGATGAAAAAGGGTAAAAACATCACTTGTACAAAAATACTAAAATCAACTCTGTGGTAGTAAAATTGGAAATTGAGTGAATGTCCATCAATTGGGGAATAGTTGAACAAACTGTGGTAGATGTACGTTATGGAACATTATTCTATTAGAAATCAGGAGGGATGGGAATTCAGAGAATCCTGCAGGGACTTGCATGAACTGATGCTGAGCAAGATGAGCAGAACCAGAAAAACAGCAACATGGGGTTGATGATCAACCTTAATGAAATTGTACATTTCATAAGTGAAACAATAAGGGACAATTTTGGGATATCTGCGATAGAGAATACCATCTGTATCCAGAGAAAGAATTGTGGACTTTGAACAAGGACTATTACCTTTAATTTAAAAAAAAAGTCATCTTATGTAATCTTGCTATCCCTTATATATTTGATTTTTTTTCTTAAGGATATGATTTCTCTCTCAACACATTCAATTTAAATCAATGTATATCATGGAAACAATGTAGAGACTAACAAACTGCCTTCTGTGGGGGGGGCGGGGAGAGGGAAGCAAGATTTGGGGGAAAATTATAAAATTCAAAAATAAGTAAGAGCAGTACTGGATAGAACACCAGGTCTGGAGTCAGAAAGATGAATCCCACTGAGTTCAAATCCTGTCTCGGAAAGGTAAGTCACTTCAACCTATTTGCCTTAGTTTCCTCGATTATCAAATGAACTGGTGAAGGAAATAGTAAACGATTCCAGTATTTTTGCCAAGAAAACCCCAAATGACATGAAGAGTTGAACACAACTGAAATAACCAAACAATAACAACAAACCACAACAATAGCCACAGAGTGTGGGAAAATACATAGAATATATACAGATTTATAAGCTATACATAAGAAACATTCTGGAGTCAAGTGAGAGGCAATATGGTACAGCAACTAGAGGGCCAGCCTTGGCATCAGGAAAACTGGGTTCGAGGGCTGCCAACATTTCATTCCAATCTTAAAAAAAAATCCTAAGTGCATTTGAGCATGTTTGTGGTTGGTGAAGTTTAAATCAATAAAATTCTTTCAATAAATAAATATTTAAGATAGAGGGGTACAATGGAGAGAGAATTATAAGTTCTGAATCGATAATCGATCCACAATTATTTATGAAGTGCTGGCTTGGTGTCAAGAGCTGTCCGAGGTGCTAGAGACATAAAGTTAAAGACAAAGAAAAAACCATGTATATGAGGATAAGGTTAAAAAGGCAAGGTTGGCTGGATGGTAGAGGGTAGAAGGTGGAAAAGAGCGTAATGTATCCAGGAATCGGAAATAATGAACGTCCAGACACCATGCTAAATTCTAGGGTTTACCGAGTAGAAGAGTGATTGGGCACACCTGTACAGGATGATCTAGAGCAAGGAGAAAATCTGGGTGTGAATCCCAAGACTACTCTTGGCCTTGGGTATGTGACTTTCAAAAGTGACCACCTTTTTAGTCTTAATCTTCTAATCTTAAAGGGGGGAGCTAAAATGTCTGCCTTTGTGCCTACCTTCCCTGGGACATGATGAGAACACAATGAGGTAGGATCATCCATTTAGAATAAGTAAGCTATGGAGATGTTCTAGGTATAAAAAAGTCATTTGCTGACCTCTTGTCTCTGTTTGGCAGAGAGCATCATCTACAATGACCCCATGTTCAACCAAAAAAACAATTACTTCATGAGTCAGAACCAACGGTATGAAGCTGCCATTCAAAAGAGTATTCATTTCCGGAAGCTGATGAAGCAAAGAGGCTGGAAGGAGGATGGTGTTGAAAAAGTTTATATGTACAGGTGATCATCATGGGCAGCCAAGGGTAGGGAGCCTCTGAACTGGCTTGGAGCAAAGCCACCTTCTTCACAAAAGGCTTGGACTTGTCAGACCTAAGCTAACCTTTTTGGCAAGGGCATCAGTAGAGTCTAACAAGCTATTTATCAAGTTCTTAGCATATAGTATGTGCTTCAAAACTTCTTCCTTTGATTCTAAGACAGTGAATGGATACTTGTTGCCTCTAAGCCTGTTTGGGCCCCAGTTTCACACGGTCACCCCACCCCCCACCTCTGATATGCATGTTTGTGCCTTATAGGGCCCTCGCAGGAGATGTGGCCTTTAACATACACTGGGTCTTCCAGAATGCCCTTGAGAGCCTGGGGTCAGAGGAGCAAATCAAAAAGTGGAGCCTCCTGATATATAACTTCCAGATTATTGCGACCTATGCTCAGACAGAAATGGGACATGGTAAGACCCCAGAAGATGGTGGGCTGTGTTTTGGGGAGGACATAAACCATGGCTTGTTCAAAGGTGTAGCCAGGCACCAACTTTTGAGAGTCCTGAGAAGAAACCCAAAAGTTAGAGGAATAATTCTGTCTCATTTACAAGGTTGCCTTATCAAAACAGTTATTTATAGACTACTAACAGAGACAGCTGAGGAACCATAAATACTGTATTACCTTGCCTATCTCCTTCCACTAAATTCATTTACCAAGGATCTGTTTGGACATCCAGTCTGCACTGGTGACAAATGAGAGGGGCAATGAAGAGCAAACTCAGTTCCCTAACAGGGAATAAGAGGAGAAAGGGGCTTGCCAAACAATAGGCCCTCTAAGACAGTAACTTTACTCATTGATGGCTTGGTTTCCTTGCCTCCAAGGGACATACCTTCAAGGTCTTGAAACAACAGCCACCTATGATGTTTCCACCCAAGAGTTTGTGCTAAACACACCAACATTATCTGCAACCAAGTGGTGGCCTGGAGATTGTGAGTATCTAACCCCATCCCTTATCCCCAGCAATATGTTCCAGATTCCTCATCTTGTACCAGGAGCCCATTTCTGTAGGCATGCCGGATCAATGGAAGATGATGAAGTTTGTCATTATTCTCCAAGACCTAAGTTCAAATTTTGTCTTTGACAGGTACAGGGTAACCATAGACCTCCTCTCTGGGCCTTGCCTTTCCCATCTCTAAAATGCACTAAATGGTTCCTTCATCCCTACATCTATGACCCTGTGCCCAAGTTTATACAGTGTTAGTTGCTGAGCTGGCTCCAGAACTTAGGTGTCTTGACTCCTAGCCCCCTCTACTCCCTATTATGTCGTGCTGCCTCAGTACCTTAAACAATTTTTTTTACATTTTTGTCATAAGTCAAATTAAGGCTTCCGTTCTATTATAGTAAAAGTGGATATCACCTCCCACAAGAGATAAGACTATAGAACTTGGAAAACTCTAAGGGGGTCAGAATAAGAGTGAGTTTATAACCTACAAGTGTAAAACATAACTAGGTCCCAAGGGTGAAGAAGATCATAGGGCTCAGGCTCTGGCCCCAAGAAAAGGGCCTCAGAGTGTTGCCAATTCAGTTCATAATATTAATTTACTCAATCAGCAATTTAAACACCGTGGTCCTGCCCTCGAAGATCTTCCATTCAATCAGGGGACATAGATAAGTGTCACACCATGGACATAGATGTCACTGAGGGCTGTTGGTGACCAGGAATTCCCACTGTCACCCCTCTCTGTACCTTCTTTCCATCTGGATATTTAATCAGCCACATATTACAATCTACTCTCCACCATTTTTAAAAAATGTATTCTCAGCATTCCTTCTCTGTTGCTTTATGGAGTTTATATTAAACAAAAAGTTAGGAGAATAATTAAAATTACTGATTTCCATTAGGAAAATTCCTAACATTTAGGCAAAGATTTGGCTCTCTGATTTAATTTAATTAAATTCATGTTTATCTCATGGTCTTTTTATGATTGAAAAAAAATTCAGATTACAGAAAATGTTTGAGAAAAGCAGAAAGATGAGTATCCAATTTAAAAGACAGACCTTGGGAGAAGTTCAAAAAAGCTTTTTCTTGGAGCTCTCCTCAGTGCTGAAGAGGTGGGTTCAATGGCAACTTCAGCTCCAAGGTATCAGGAGGTCCTTGATCTTTCCTTTCTCTGTCACAGCTCAGTTCAGCCCATGTTTTCTTTTTGTTCTTTCTGTTTCTGCCTATGGTCCCTGGACCTCTGAAACTTTGCAGTTAACCACTTTGAAGTCTTCTGTCTCTGCTGACAGACCCTCAATACCCCAATTCCAAACTAGCTATGTTTGGGTCAGACTATGTGTGATCAAGTCTCCCTTACTAATCTGAACACATTTCTGTGGCTCACACCCAATGATCTTCACAATGTTCATATTTTCACTAAAGTCTCTGATCCCTGACTGACTCCTAGAGGTGCTGATGACTTATTCACACTGAGTTTACTTAATTCATAAGTTTGATCTCTTTATAATTGTCAAATTCAGGGTTTAAAACTCCCCCCACCCCCCAGGCACCAATACATGAGCAAGGAAGGCATTCCTAATTGGGGGATTAGGAAACACCTCCTATAGAAGCTGATGCTTAAACTGATGCTTGAAGGAAACTAGAGATTCTAGGAGAAAGGTAAAGAGTGAGAGTTTCTTAGGGCCGGGTACATCCTGGCAAAGGCATGAGTCATGAGATGTGAGAGGCATCTGAGAAACCCAGTTTGGCAGGGGGATCTGTTGTGGAATAAGCCTAGAAAGATTCAGTTCAATATATGTTTATTAAGAATTTACTGTGGGGAGGCTAGGTGGCGTAGTAGATAAAGCACCGGCCTTGGAGTCAGGAGTACCTGGGTTCAAATCCGGCCTCAGACACATAATTACCTAGCTGTGTGGCCTTGGGCAAGCCACTTAACTCCATGGCCTTGCAAAAAAAAAAAAAAGAATTTACTGTGCAAAGCACTGGGGTGGTAGGTGGTGGGACCGGAAGACCAAAACAACACAGTAATCTCTGCTCCTCCAGGAACAAAACAACATGTAAATAGAGAGGACTGCTCCCCTCCCCCCATTTCCTAAATGGGAAAAAAGTCTAATTTATTATATGAACACCAGGTGGCAGTCTTTTCCACACTTTCCAAAAAGGACAGACCAAAGGTTAGGTTTTTTTTTTAATTGGAGGCAATCAGCATTAAGTGACTTACCTAGAATCACATAAGGTTATTGCTCTTTCCACTATGGTTCCATCAATGTAGGGATTTCCCCCATCCCCACCATCTTATCCAAGTCTGCCTTTCCCATAGATTTCCCATGGAAGACTTGTTCACCCCTTCCTCAAGGTGTTTTATATTTGCCCTTGTGTTATTATACCTTGATCAGACTGGAGAGTTAAAGATAGAAGGGAACTGTACCCTGCCCCACCACCACATACAACCCTTTCTTAACTTCTCTGCTTGAAAAGACAGTAAGCACCACCATCCCTCCTATCACCCAGGTTTCCAACCCCATATATCCAAAGAATTACCAAATCTTGCTAAATGTTTCTAGCATATTTTACAAATTTCTCCTTTAACCCTCACAATTCTACCCTGGATGACAGGGGCTATTATTATTGGGAGGATGTAACTTGCCCGAGGTGACCAAGCTAGGAATCATCTAAAGCAGGATTCAAATGTGGGCCTCACTCCAAGTCCAGGGTGGCATCTTATCTTTACCTCAACATCCTCTCTCTCCACTCACAAGTCACCACCCTAGTTCAAGTCTTTCTTATCCCTCACCTGCAACATTTCAATCTCTTACTCAAAGGGGTGCATACATCCAGTCTCTCCTCTCTCAGAACTCTTCTCATCACTTCCAGATTGATATCGGAAAGTACAAGTCTGGTCATCTATGGTAAAATAACAACTCCTCTGTTCAGTTTTTAAAGCTCTTCTTTCTCCTCCTAAAGTCTGACTTCGGCCTACCTCTCCAGGCTTATTGCCTGGGCAAATTGGTCCTTTAGGAATGCCTCTCCTCAACACCACTTCAGACAGAGCCAAACTTCCTTCAACTCATGTCGCAAGGGTTCCCACAGAAAACTTTTCTGTAACCTCTCCACTCTCAGGAGATACCTTCCTCCCAGAAATTACTTTATATTGAATTTCTTAACTTCCTCCATTCTCATGGTTTCCTCCCATAGACTAAAAGTTCCTTGACTATAAAGGGTCAATTTGTTTTGCTTTGGATCCCTGGTTCTTCCACATTTCCTACATGTTTGATGAATAAGCAAACCCCTTTATGGTACAGATGAGGACACTGAGGTCAAAAAAGTCAGTTAAGTATTTATTAATCATATTGTATGGGCCAGGGACTGTGCTCAGCACTGGGAATACAAAAAGGGGGCAAAAAACAGTCCTGTCCTCAAGGAGTTTACAATCTAAAAGGGGCGGCAAGCAGACAAACATATATACAAACAAGCTATATATGTATATATATGTGTGTGTGTGTATATATATATATATATATATATATATATATATATATGAAATAGGAAATAAGTCAGAGGGAAGGCACTAGAATGAAGAGAGAGTGGGAAAAACTAGGAGTCAGTAGTCAGAGCAGACAAGGGAGAGCATTCCGGGTCTGGGGGATAGCCAGAGAAAATGCCCAGAACCACCAGATGGAGGCTCTTCTTTGTGGAACAGATGGAAGGCCAGTGTTGCAGAGTACATTTTGGAGAGGGAGGTATAAGAAGACTGGAAAAGTAGGAGGGGGTTAGGTTATAAAGTACTCTGAAATGAAAAACAGGATTTTGTATTTGATCTTGGAGAAATTCACTTGCCTCATGGAGTAGGAGGGGAATTAGACAGAACAGTGCCTTAGGAAAATTGATTGGACAGCTGACTGGAGGATGGACAGGAGTGTGGAAAGATTGGAGGCAAGCAGCGCCACCAGTGACCATTGCAATCATCCAAACAGAAGGTAGAGGTCCTGCCCTAGGGTGGTGGTGGTGATGTCAGAGGAAAGAAGGGGGCATGTTCAAGAAATGTTGAAAAATTGACAAGTCTTGGTATTAGATTAGATATTGGGGCAAGAGGGCAATAAGAGGCAGTGAGGAGTCCAGGATGACACCTAGATCGCTAGCCCAGGAAAGATGGCAGTGCCCTCAGTAGTAATGGGGAAGGTAAGAAATGAGGTGTTTGAGGGGGAAGATAAGTTCAGGCTTTGATATAATGAATGTAAGAGATGATCCATCCAGTTCAAGATGTTAGAAAGGCAATTGGAAATATAGGCCTAAAAGTTAAGGCTGGATAGGAAGATATGAGAATCATCAGCATAAATATGGTATTTAAACTTATGGCTACTGATGAGGTAAAGCAGAAAGAGGAGAAGAGGAAGATCCTGTGAGAAGCCCACAGTTAGTGGACAATACCTGGAAGAGGATTCCACAAAGGAGACAGAGAAGGAATAGTCAGAGAGGTCAGAGCAGCATCTCAAGGAGAAGTGAGTGATCCACAGTGGCAAAGACCAAAGAGGTGAAGGAGAATAAGGAGGGAGAAAAGGCCAATTAAGAGACAATCAGTCATTCTGGAGATGGCAGTCCCTGGGGAAGGGTTAGATCAGAAATCGGATTCTAGGGGAGTCAAGAGAGAGAAGAGAGAATGAAGGCACCTGTTGGGAAACAAGATGATGGCAGGGATGGGCAGATCAAGGGAGGAAGGATACTTTTGCAAGATGAGGGAGATGTGGATGTGTTTGTAGAGAGTAGGGAAGAAACCAGTAGACAGGGAGAGAGTGAGAATTACTGAGGGGGCAATCTCTTGGAACAAGCAAGGAACGGGATCCCTTGTGAAGGTGGAAATAAAAGGACTCTTTATGAGATCACCCAGACAAAACAGAGTTTGTATTCCAACCCAACTCACCAGATTCCAAATCCTTAGCAAGGAACTAATCCTTGAATGGAGCTAAATACTTCCAAGGGGCAGTGGCATGTGGGACATCTAGACAAATGTATGGCTATGGGAAATCGAAACCCAAGTTTAGGTTACAAACTTCGTAAGCAGAATAAATGAAGGGAAGAAATATGAAATGTCTGGGGGGGGGGAATCATATGAAGTCAGATAAGGAAGAAATTTAAATTTGTATTTTATCCTATTGGTAATAGGGAGCCACTGAAGATTCTCAAATAGGGGAGTGGTATGTTCTGACCTGGGCCTTAAGAAAATAATCTTGGCAGCTATGCAAAGGATGGTCAAGAGAAGAAAGAGACAAATCTGAACGCTAGGCTGATGGCAGCAATTCTTCCTCCTCCTCAGGGACAAAAGCTTCAATGCACTTTTTTAAACATGTATTACCAGCCTTTTAAAAAGCCTTCAGTCATTCTCCATTGTATTTTGGATTGAAGTCAAAGACTGAGTGTGGTAATAGCCATTTACTCATGCATATTTCACTAGAAGATGGAAAATCTGAACTTTAAATATAGTAACTTCCTAAGCTAATAGATTTCTAGTTGGGTGCCCTCATTTCCTTCCTTCTCCACTTTCCGAGTTCTCTGCAGTCTGGCTTCTGACCTCATTATCCAACTGAAGCCACTCTTTCCACAATGACGAATGATCTCTTCATGTACAATCTTCTCTGAGTCCTTATCCATCCTTCTTGCCCTTTCTGCAGCCCTTTACACTGCTGATCACCCTTCTCTCTTAACACATTCTTCTCTCATTTCTCTTGGTTTTCCTCCTACCTATGGTGCCCAGGCCTCAGTCTCCTTTGCTGGATCTTCATGCCTGTCACCCCTACAAAAGCTCTGTCCTGGGTCCTCTTCTCTCTTCCCTCTATACAAGTTTCCTTGGTGATCTCATCCAAAGCCCCCAGAGCTTTGAGCATCATCTCTCTGCAAATGACTCTCATATCTTTGTGGCCATCACTCTTTCCCAATCTCCAGCCTGGCCATTTTGGTTACCATTAGACATCTTGAACTAGCTGTCCCATAGATAGTTATATTTGACACATCCAAAATGGAATTCATTATCTTTCTTGCAGAGACAGAAACAAAAATCCTTCCCCTCTCCTTGACTTCCCTTTTGCTTTTGAAGGTACCACCCATCCTCCATCCTCCCACCCCTAGGAGTGGTCCTGGGCTCCTCACTCCCTCTAAATTAACACCACCACCACCACGCCATTTCCAAGCTATTGCCAAGGCCTGTGGATTATTTTTTCACATATCTCCAATACACCTCCTTCTCTTCCCTGCTGGTGTAGGGCACCATCCCTCATGCCAGGACTATGGTAAAAACTCCTGGGAATAGGGAGGGTTTGACCTGCCTCAAATCTTTCCCTACTCCACTCAGTCATCAAGTTGATCTTCCTCAAATGTATCTCTCAATTCAAGAAATTCTACTGGTTCCTTATTATGTTCAGATTCAAAGTTCCTCAGAGCCACACTTTCTTAGCTCTCCAGTCTTCTTACAGTACACTCCTCTCCACATCCTCTTCCAGCCGGTGGCATTGATCTCCTGGCTGTTCTTCTCAGGTTCCCATCTCCAGACTCTATCCTTCATGCCGGGAACCGTCTCCTTCCTCATCCCTGCCTTCTGGCTCCCTTCAGGGTCCATCTTTAGCCAGGAGCCCTCCCTAATCATTGTGCCTTCCTTCTGAGACCACCCCCAACCGATCCTGCCTGTTTATTATAGGAACATAGTTGTTTATTTGAACATAGACTGTGAGCTCCTTGAGGGCAAGAACTCCTTTTGCATAGTAGTTAACTAAAAGAACTTCAAAGGTCATCTGATTCAATCTCCTCATTGTACAGAGTAGGAAACTGAGGCTGGAAGAGGTGAAATCACTTGAATAAGGCAGCATGCTACAGTGGTCAGAATGCCAAACCAAAAAGTCAAGAAAATCTGGCTGCATATCTCACCTCAGACTTGTTAGTTGTGTGGCCCTGAGTAAGTAAGCCTCAGTTAGTTCATTGGCGCAATGGGAATGTTCATTCCCAGAGCACTTAATTCATGAGAGCCAGGGAGCTAGAGCATATCAGGGGCTATAGAAATGCAGGTGCTCTACCATCATTGCCCAAGGCCATGCCCACCCATATTAAGTCACAGAGTCCAGACTGAACCCATATGTGTTGAATAGCTCCATCAGTTCTTGCCTACTGCATTTGATTGAGTTCCATTCATCAACCATGAAGAGCTGAGTCCTGAGTCTCTTCCCAGCTCTGGGCAAACACCCCTTCTACTGACTGACCCCCAGAGCCTGCATACAAATGTTCATGCTTCTCTCCCAGTCCAAATTGAGAATGCTGACTATTCCAGACCCAAAGGGGAAAGTTTGAAACTCATTTTTCCTGCATTCTACAGTGGGCAGAACAGCAACCCATGCTCTGGTACTGGCGCAACTCTACTGTTCAGGAAGGTGCCTTGGTATGCATGGCTTCATCGTGCCCATCCGGAGCCTTGAAGACCACTCACCTCTGCCAGGTAGTATCTGGTGGTCTGAGCTGTTGTCCCATCCATTTCTGGGATTGTCCAAGCTCACTGCTTCCAGAGGCCACAACACCCAATGTTGTTGGTCAGTCACCCAGTGACACAGCTCCTTCACCTCCCCTTCCTGTCCTCAGGTGGGGAGAGAGCAGGTGGAATCAAGGGGGGGAAGTGGGGACATGGGTAGAAACCTTCCTGCTGAGGGCTATTTGCCTCTTGCTCCTTCTTCAGGAATAACTGTAGGAGATATCGGACCCAAAATGAGCTTTGAGCAAACAGACAACGGCTTCCTCCAGTTGGATCATGTGCGGATTCCCAGGGAAAACATGCTGAACCGTTTCTCCCAGGTAAAAAAATAAAGAGGCGTGAAGGCCAGAGTGACTCTTGGAGAACTGATTTTGAGCAGGCAGGAGAACCTTATAGCATCAGGAGGAGATGTCTTCATGTCGGAGACTTGAAGGAATTAACCAGCATTTATTAGATCCCTGCTGTATCCTGGATGCTGGCCTAGGTGCTGGCAAAGCAAAGTGAAAAATGAAAAGGTCCCTGCTTTCAGAGAGCTTGCACTCTATTAGGAAGGAGGTATTCTGGGGAATATTTGGGGGAGCGTCAAACCTCCATCTCTTTTTCTGGCTGTTTCCAAAAATCAGATGACCCTTCTGCAGGCTCACCCTAGATGATGCTTAATAAGCTCTTCTTGACTTGGCTTTGTCTTTGTGGCTCTAGCATCAGGTCAGACAACAGGCGCAATATAAAGGCATACTGGTTTCTTTAAGAGAGTAAGGGTAAGGATAAGGTCTTCTCAGGAGTGAAGGAAAACAATCATTTGAGAGCATAAATGGGATGTGTTTATATGTTTAACAAAAATTAAGCTTACTGCTTCATAGTCATACGTCTGCTTCATCTCTTCAGGCATAGGGAGAAGCTCTGTGTGACTTTGGTCAAGTCACTCAACATCCCTGAGTCTCCGTTTAACCCATTCATAAACTGAAGGAATTGGACTGGTTGTTCTCTCAAGTCCTTTTCATTCTAAAGCTGTAACCCTAGAAAAAAGGACTAAGAGGCAAAGGGGGATCAGGTGTTTGGTGTCACCATTTGTAAAAGCAGTCGACTGGCCTCAGATCTAGCTCTGACACCCCCAGATGCTTTGGGCTTGCAGAAGAAGGGCAGATCTGCTTTCTTCCTATCTCAACCAAACACTGCAGTACCTTCTGGCTCCGAGTACTCAGGGACCCCAGCCCCTCTCTCTTTCAATCTCACCCCCAGGTTCTACCAGATGGCACCTATGTGAAGCAGGGCATCCCCCAGAGCAATTACCTCACCATGATTGTGGTTCGGGTCCAGCTGCTGGCCAGCGAGATCACCCCTGCCCTGATGAAGGCGTGCACCATTGCCACCCGCTACTCAGTCATCCGCCATCAGTCCAAGATCAAGCCCAGGTACAGAAGCGGTGTTCCCCCTGTCCCCCTCTGCCCTGTCATGTATCTTCACTTTCCTTGCCTTCAAGAACTGGATATAAACAGGATGGTCAGGAAATCTCAGAGGCTAGCAATTCCATTTTGCAATCGAGGAGACCGAGAAAGTCAAGGGAGGATAAGTGATTTGTTCAATTCATACAGGGTGTAAAAAACTGGGCCAGGATTTGAACTCAAGTCCTCTGATTCCAAACAAGTGTCATTTATTTCTATTGTTACACTTATCTCCCTAATCAGCATTTGACTAAACTGGGCCATTTCTGGGGGTCCTCTAGGCTTCCCCCACCCTTCCACATAGATTCTGTTGATCGATGTGAGCTCTTCTCAGCTGAGGTTAAGAAGGTTAAGTCAGGGGCCAGGAAAGAGTGTGTAGCTCTGTCAGACTGCCAAAAAGATCATCATCATTTTCAATCATCCCCACCCCCTCTCACCTTCCATTGGGACATGTGATCTATCATGCAATCAATCAGCATTTAATAAATGCCTGCTGTGTGCCAGGAACCTTATTAGGAGTTGGGAATTAGGCCCTGCAAGAATTAAGCAGATTTTTTCTGATCAGTTTATATTGCCTTTGAGTTCACTTCATGGAAAGAATAATAATACTTTTTGAATGGGGGGGGGGGAAGCATGAAGCAGGCTTATGAGTCAGATGGAATAGAGCTGTGCTCCCCGATTTTAAAGTAATGAATTTAGGGGAAGGAAGGAAAAGCAGGAAAAGGTCTAGTTGGGGGAAGGAAAGATTGGGTCATGGTCAACCCCCTGGAACTTCTCAGAACCTCCTCTACCCATCCCCAAGTGCTCTGAGGGCATCTCCAAATCTGAGTTCACTCCCTGAGTAAGGTCGATTCCTCCTTCCCAGGTTCCTCCTTCTCCCATTCATGGAAGCCTTTTCCTCTGGCCTTGATAATTTGGCCAAATTGTGAGGGCAGAAAAAGAGAGAAGGAAAAAGTTGTCTTGTCCAAAGCTAAGGGAGAGAGAAGAAGATACTAATGATAATGTCCTGAGATTCAACAAAAACTTTCCACCTTCTAGCCCCCGTGGAGAGCTATTTGGTAGATCCCCATCCTGAGGAGGAGCCTTCCACCACTCTTAATGTTGTTAATTTTGTTCTGTTGATGTTAAAGCTGTTCTGTGGTAGAATAACTACCCTGTCCACTGCTAAATTTTGTATAAGGGCCTAAGCATCATCCTTTCAGTGGGTTTTACATTAAGAATGTGCTCCAGGGGGAGGGAAGAAAAATAGCAATGCCTTTAAGATTTAAATGCCCATTTCTCATCATAATTGATCTGATCCTCACACCATGTTTTTCTGACATACTAACTAGCAGGAAGGGAGAAGCATGTCATCCACATATGGGTTTAACAAATGCTTCCCAAGAGACTAATGGAGCTCGCCATCTTTGCCAGGCAGCCCAGATGCTTCTTCCTTGTAATCTGCCCCTTCCTCTGAACAGTTCCACTCAGGTCAGCATTTTTTAGGTCGTGGGGGAGGAGGCTGAGAAAGGCGAAGCAGCTTGTCCTTAGAAGCCCTGGCTAATGTAGGAGAGGTGGGGTATAGATTAGTATAGGACTGGGAATTGGCATCAGCTCGGTAAACTGGGCAGATAGAAACTCATGAACCAGGTAGACCAACAGGACGTAAGGAGGCAAACCATTGTGTGTGTGACAAAGTTTAGGCAAATGGGGATCAATCAGAAGATCTGCTCATTCAATCAATAGTCATTATTATTGGTGGAGAATAATATTCTTCCTTCAGGAGTAAGGAGCTAATTATCAGCTCCTATCGGGCAGGGACAATTTCTTTTCAAGTACCTGGTAAAGTGTCTGACTAATGTCATAAATAATCATTGATTAACTGATTGATTGATTGAACAGCAGGGCAAAGCAACTGGGCAAATAGTTTTGAAAAACAAGGACGGACCTTCAGACCCTGAGTTTTATGACCCCAGAAAGAACACCCCAAGTTTAGGAGATCATTGAGAGGTCTGGGATGAGGCAGCTGGAGTCCACAGGGGCAGTGGGGAAACAGCAGATCCTGATGGCTCCCAAGACCTTTCCTGCCTTGTCCATTCTCCCCCTTTCTTCCTTGTACTTGACTCTACTGTTCTGAGAATAGGTGGTACCTCTAAAAGGAGATCTGTGAAAGGCAAAACCATAGCCATCATATGTGAACCAAGTAACACGGACTATAGAGCACTCCATGTTCTGTAAGCCAGATTTCAACAAAGTGGGTTGGGGAAAAGGTTGACCTTCCCCAGTCCATATTTGGATCAGAGTTGGGGTTTTTTTCCTTGTAAAGAAGAATTGCCATCAGAGACTAGAGTTCCCTAAGTTAATATATAAAAATATATTTTACCCTTTCTTACCAAGAACCTATTTATCTAAGACGCAAATAGCATTTCCTGAATTGGTGTAGTAGCAATGTCTCATCTGTGCTCTAGGAAGGCAAGTGTTTGAACTAGAAACTCCCCCATCAAATGACATAGTATAGGAGGTGGGGGGCAGGGGGGGGTGGTAAGAAGAAAGCATCAACCCTTAAGTCAGATACCTTGGGTATGGGCTCTCCAATACCTTCCCCTAACCTTCCTTATGGGTGACTTTGGCCTTAATGTAACTCTCCTCAGTCTCCTCATCTACAAAAGAAGGGTGTTGGACAAAATGTCTTTGGAGGTCCCTCCCAGATGACAATTCCATGTAGGCATGCAACATAAGCAAAGCTGTAAACCTTTCCAGGACAAATGTTAATACTACAGCAAGCAACCTGGCCTTGGTGCTGAGGATCAGGGTTCAGAGCTTTGCTCTGCTACTTATGATTAATGTGACCTTGACCCAAACCTTGGGCATGTTATTTCTGGGCCCCCATTTCCTCATCTGTACAATGGGGACAGTTGACTGAATGGCCACTCTAACCCTACAATCTGTGACCAATATGAATATGAATAATTTAGTATTAATGATAACTTATCAAAGATCTCAAATCTTCTAGAGTGGAAGTCATAGTTAGTGACACCAACCGTCCACCAATAAAAAAACCACTTTCTACAGTCTGGGTTTTACAAGTCCTTGAGAAAGGTGGACCCGTATCTGTTAACAGGGCATTGAAGAAAACTAATGGAGCTATGAGGGAAATTCTGCAAGTTCCTAGTTGGAAAGATCACCTAGTCCAACCCCTCATTTTACTTGAGGGAACTGGGGCCCAAGGTCAGAGATATTGTAAATGTTGGAATCAGGGTCCCTCAGTCAAGAAAGCATGTCTTAGCCAGGTGTGGAGGCACGCACTTGAAATCCCTTCTACTGGGGGAGGTAGAGGCTGACAGAGTTGCTCTGAGCTGCAGTGGGGTTAAGGTAATCTGGTGTCTGTCTTCAGGAGAGCAGGGAGAGGCCCTAAGGTAGGAAGGGACCAGGTTTCTGCCATGCCAGTCATGTTTTCTCATCTCTTGCTTGGTTATCTAAGAGACTTGGGCTACAGACAGCCTAAGGGCCCTTCTGGCTTTCCCTGCTATTATTCTATAAATTCAGCCTCATTTCCTCCCTGTTGATTTCATGCCCCCAACATCTGGTCCCAAGAGAGGCAAAACTCATATGTAATGGTTCATAAAACACTCACATGCAACACTTCACTCTATGAAAGCAGAAGGATGTGGCAAGAAGAACAGAGTAAGTTCCATTTAACAGACAGAAAAACTGAGACCCAGGAGCTCTAGTTATTGACTTGAGATTACAAAGCATGTTCATGTTTCTAACTAGCAAACTGTGGCACAGAGAAAAATTACCCCATCGGGAGTCAGAAGACCCAGATTTGCACTCCTGGCTCTGCCACTTACTTGAACCTGGGTGGCCTTGGGCAAACACAACCCCCTTGGGTCTCGGTATCCTCACACACTTAGGGGACTGGCCCAGATGAGCCCTAAGCCCTTCTAGATCTCAAGTCCTCTGTTCCTTACTGGAGTTAATGAGTCAGTTGCTAGATTTCTAAGCATCAAAAAACAAAATGGATCTGTATTGGTGGATGCAGAATGAGATTTTCTCACTCCACAAAATCCAAGCCAAGCCTCACATTTGGTTTTCCAGGGCTGCACCCTGGGAAGTAACTATAGGTACTAAACCTCGATCACAGGGGTCCTGGCTTCATGAGCTCTTATATATTCTCTCCTTCTCTCTCTCTTGGCTTTTCCCACCTCCTCCCATTCTCTCAGTGAGCCAGAGGTCAAAATCCTTGACTATCAAACTCAGCAACAGAAGCTGTTTTCCCAGCTGGCCAAGGCTTACGCCTTCCATTTCATATATAAAAGCTTCAACGAGTTCTTCCAAAAATCCTACCAAGAAATAATCAAAGGAAATTCCACCAGCCTGCCAGAGGTAACTGGTGGGGGGGGGGAGAAGTGGGGGACCATGACATTGGGAATATTCTTGATTCTTGTAGGATATACCATTCTTCCACAAAGGCCTAGCCCCAGAAGAACTCTCCTTTCCATTTCCAGTTTGTACCATCTCCTGGGAAAGCAAGGCATGGTCATTGCAGACCACATGCTTCCTAGAAGAGGCTCTGGGCTCCCTCTCAGCTCTCCCCCTTTCATTCCCTGTTCTCTGGGGCTCCAGCCCTCCTTTTACTGAAGTCACAGAGGAAGACAAAACATCATCCCTACCCACCCTCAAGGAGCTCACAGCTTTAGAATAAAATGGTCCTTGGTCAGCCCAATTGGGAGATTCCTACAAGTGTGCAGACAAGAGGCAGTGAGACCTTGGACCACAGTGGTCATCTGTGAGCAGAGGAGAATAGAGAAGAGGACACAGGAAACAGGGAATGACAGTGGCAGCTGGCTGATCTCATAGGATCTTGGGTCTAGACATGGAAAGGATGTGGGAGTGAAGGAAAGTTAGTAAGAAGCATAAGAAGCAAGATTTGAACCCAGGGCTCTTCCACCCTATTATCCTGCTGGATGGCAGTGGGGACAGAGCTCTGAATCAGACATCATCTGTTGCCTTGGCAAGGTGATCAAACCTCTCCAGGTGGCAGCTCCATCCATGAATTGGCAAGACTTGGAGGGGTTAGTCCTTCCCTAATCACCCCTGCCAGGATGCTAGGGAAGAGGAAGTAATAAGTGCATCATGGCTTGTGGATCCCCCCAGGTGCCTAAGGAATCTCCAACATTCTTCTAACCCCATAGATGATGCCCAGTGTCTCAGTGATGGCCATTGCCACCTAGTAAACCAGAGAATCACCCTCACAGAGAACAGCAAGAACAACTCATTCACCAATTGGCTTGGGGGGTCCCCCATTATTCATGTCTTTGACAAGAATTAAGTTACTGATTATAATGGATTTCAACCAATGCAGGGTTACTCCTTATTTTCATCTAGAAATACCAAGTTCTCTTTCACATGGATGAGCTATGCTTACCTTTATTTCATAGAAAAGAATCAAATTGTATTTGTAAAAACTTGTAAAATTGGGATCAAACCTCTTTCAAATCAGCGTGAATTTGTGAGTTCAAATTCCACGTCTGAAGTAATTTTTTTCCCCTAAATATTAAAAGTGATTATATTTGGCAAACCCTGAAGGAGCAGTGTTTGGACAGAAAAAGTTGAATGTAAGTTTTCCCTCACCCTTATTCTCCCTCTCCCTGTGCACCCCACCCCACCCCCAGCTCACTGCACCCCTACTAAATTTGGTCTGTTTATCTTCACAGCTTCATGCACTCAGCGCAGGAATGAAGGCCATGGTGTCAGACCACTGTGTCCAGGGAGCTGAGATCTGTCGAAGGGCCTGTGGTGGGCACGGCTACTCCCTGCTGAGTGGACTGCCTTCCCTGGTTACGAAAGTAACAGGCTCCTGTACCTATGAAGGGGAAAACACCGTGCTGTACCTGCAGACAGCCAGGTATGACTGAAATCTAGGAACTAGAAATCTCTGATCACCTTCCCAGGAAGGTCACCAGGCTTATTTGGAGAATCTTTGAAGAATCTCCCTTAAAAGGGACCCCCCCCACACACACACACACCACCAGGGAATAGTTGTGACTGCAGTTCCAGAGAATCATAGATTTCAGAGCTGGAAGGGGCCTTGGAGGCAATTTACTCCAATTTACTTTCATTCATGTAAAAAATAAGACACCCCCCCCCAAGAGAATGAAAAGTGACTTTCTGAAGCTTCCATAGAGTTCAGTGATTTAGAGCAGGAAGAAATCTTAGTCACCTTATCTCTTTTGACATATGAGAAAATTGTGGCCCAGAGAGGGTAAAGTACCACAGTCACCCAAGTGAGAAGGTGCTCAGAGTCTAAATTTGAACCCAAGTCTCTTCAGGGCACTGTCCTGCTGATGGATGATGCCCAGAGGGCACAAAGTTCCTCTATAGTCATTGTTCTGATGCTAGTTGGGGGGCAACAGCATGAATCTCTACTGACATTGGCGCCATATTGATTCCTATCTTTGGTGGTCACTGAGGGACCTGGAGACAGATTCAGCATCACAGACCTCAGTAACAGTAAGTAGAGATTCTTGGGCAAACTCATAATTTGAGCCCACAAATTCACACTGATTTGAGAGAAGTTTGATCCCACCTTCACATGTTTTTAAAAGTGAAATTTTATTTTTTCAATTATGAGATGAAGGTAGTATCCATGTGAAAAAGATCTTGGGACCTTAAGACACAACAGCCAGAAGATCTCAGCTGAGGGGTCTTAGACTACAGCATCAGAAGACAACAGTCAATCTTAGTGGGCTTTGCTCAAGTCAGAGCACATCTGGACCCAACATTTTAGGAAAGACATGGACAAAATGAATCACATGCAGAGAAAGATGACCAGGACAGCCAAAAGTGGCACAATCATTGTCTCCAAGAATTGCATGGGTTGTCACGTGGTAGAGGAATTAGGCTTCATCTGCTTGGCAGGATGGGCCAGAATGAGAAACAATGAACAGAAGTTGCAGAGGCAGATTTCAGCTTAATGTAAAGAAAATATTCCTAAACAAATTAAGCAGACCCAGAATAGAACAGTGTCTCAGGATGGAGAGTTCCGGGTCACCAGCAGATCTTTAAGCAGCGAGTCTCAGAATCTGGGTGCTCACACTGCATTTAATATGGGGGAATAAGCAATGGCAACTCGCCCACATCAGGTGGGAAGCTGGGAAGAAATCCAAGGCTCTCTCTTTGGCACTCAGCCTCCATTTGTATTTCTAGAAAATCTTAAGAGGTCCATCCAAAGGGACACTTCTAAATAGGATCCAGATGGTTGCTGAGTGACTAAGGAGGACCGAGGCCACCTACTCACTTGACATTTCCTTCAGGTATCTGGTAAAGAGCTACCTACAGATTCAATCTTCCCAAGGCTCTCTGAAGCAGAGGACCCTTCCTCAATCTATCCAGTATCTCACTTCAGCTTGGACAGGCAAGTGTCCGGCACAGACGACAGCAGACTTCCTCAGCCCAGCCCTCTACATTGAAGCCTATGCACACGTAGCAGAAAGGTCAGTGAGATGCACACGACTCCCCACATGGAAGAGGACAGGTGGTCTTTCCTTCTCCTTTCATCGTTCAGATTTTCCTTCAAGATGACCAAGGCTCCCTTTGGGTTGGATTAGTCTAGAGAAGTCTATCCATGAAGAGAGAAGGGAAAGGGAAAGAGATGGAGAAAGAAAAGGAGAGAGAGAGAGAGAGATGGGGGAAAGGGAGGCAGAGAAAGATAGGGAGGGAGAGGGGAAGGAAGAGAAAGGGAAAGGGAGAGAGGGAAGAGAGAGAAACAAATGAAGGAGCAAGGGGGGGAGGAGAGCTGGAGAGAGGGGGAGGGAGAGAATTGCCATACAAAAACCAAAGAGCCTTAAGTAACCAGGTTGTGGATCATATCCTGTGTAGGCTAGGCCAGCATATGTTAGTGATTACACAAAGATTAAGCCAGAAAGGTCAGACCCTGCTGGGAGGACGGAGATTCTAAGTTTGGAAGAGAGCAAACAGGAGCCAAAAAGCCAGGCCAGGATGATGCCAGAGTCTGCAAAGTGCTGAGCTCCAGGTGCTGAAAGGAAAAAGAAAAGCATCCAGTAGAGAGGAGGCTGAGGGAGTGGAGGCAGGTCCCAACCAGGTCAGGGGAGGCTGGGAAGTTGCCAACCTTGGCTGGCCAAGTGCATTGCTACCCTGGCAGTCAGGCCCCAGGGCACTGGTGTTACCCCCTACCTACATCCTAAGTCAGGTGAACTTGTTCACTGAGTGAAAGGTCAAGGCCAAATACCCTTCCGACTGTAGAGGGCTGGGGGGTGTGGGGGACAGTACAGAAGGGCTTGAAAAAATTCACCCTAGAACTTTCTTATGTGGCTGATTTTCTTTCAGTAAGAAGAGTCAAGTCAAACAGTATTTATTAAATTCCAACTGTGTGCTAAGCACTATGAATATAAAAAAGGGTAAAAACCGAGTCCTGCCCTCAAGGAGCTTACGATCTAATGGGGGGGACAGCAAGCAGACAACTCTGAACATACCATACAATATAAATTAAAGATACTTTGTAAAGATAAGAGAGGATTAAACTGTAATAATGAATAGTTTTGGGGAGTCATCTTCTCTATTTCCTTGGCTCCCACCATGGTCAGGGGCATGAACTAGAACCAAACCTAAGCGGATTGGTCTGCCCATGTTAAACCAATGGTATTGAGGCAGGAGCCTGGATAGAAAAGTGACTTAGCTCAGAAAAGGAAGGGTTTCACCACCAAGCAGAGGATTTGCCATCAGATCCTGCAGGTCACAGATAACAGAGCAGAAGGTCAGTCCCTTGAGGTAGAGCCTGTCTTGGTTTTGATTCTTGTAGACCTGATATTTGGTATGAATGAAGTGCTTCACAAACACCTGTTGTGTGAAACCTGTGTCCTCAAAAGTGAGTTGGCCTGGATAAAGGCAGCCTACCACAGAGAGAAGCCAAGGATAAAGTTGGACATATCCCAAGTGCCAGACAACAGAGCTCTGTCATAGACCAGATATCCAGAGGCAGATGGCCCAGTAGAAAAAGGATAGATGAATGGACACTGCCATACATTCTTTGTTTTTACCTTCCTCAGGCTTATAAGGAACTCAGTTCATAAACTACATGATTTGACCAGTTCTGGGATTGACCAGTATGTTGCATGGAACCAGACCGCAATCCTGCATGTCCAGGCAGCCAAGGTGAGTCTTTTACTGACTATAATGAATGAATATATGACAGCTCACTCTACCTCTCTCTCTCTCTCTCTCTCTCTCTCTCTCTCTCTCTCTCTCTCTCTCCCCCTCTCTCCCTCTCTCCCCCTCTCTCCCTCTCTCCCCCATGCCTCTCCCTCTATCTCTCCCCCTCACTTTCTCCCTGTGTCTCCCTCTCTCTCTCTCTCTCTTCCCTCCCTCTCTCCTCTCTTCTCTCTGTCTCTCTTTGTCCTACAGCTACATACCTCTCATAATCATTCAAATCTGCCCTCATTTTATTACCAAGGTTTCAGTATTCAATATTTTCACTAAATAACTTAAATCCCATCCATAAGATTGCTTTGGAGTTATGAGACCACCTAATAACCCAGCTTTTATTGGATTCTGGTTATTTAAAGACTTCACTTCAAAGAGAACAGAAGAAAAAGGAGCTAGAGTCCAGATTCCTTTCCCTTCCTGCCTCCTCTTGTGCTGTGCTGGTGTTTCATTTCATTTCGTGGATATATTACTTAAGCCTTCTATGTTTTTGGGAAAGGGTCTCCTTCTTCCCCCTTGCCAGTGTCTGAAAGAGGAAGGTGTCTCCACTCAGTCAATAAGCAATTTATCAATCACCTACTATGTGTATAAAGAAAAGATAAAGACAAGTCCCTGCCTTCATGGAGCTTATGATGTACACAGGTCTGGATGAGTAAGCTATGGCCAGTGTCCTCTCTGAGGAGAGGCAGAAACATGAGAGATCCAACAGGCTTCTTTCACTGAGATAGGGAGGAAGCCAGGAAAGCTAAGAGCCAGAGCAGAGAAGTGGGAATAGGGGAGGAAGAAGAGCGCTCTATACATGAAAGCCAGCCAGAGAAAATGCCTCAACTGGGAGATGAAGTACCATGCACAAAGAGGCTAATGTCACTGAATCACAGGGGACAGGGAAGGGAGACAGTGGAAGACTAGAAGGGGAGAAGGGCTAGGATAGGGTCTTAAGAGTCAGACCAAGGGTTTTCTGTTTCATTCTGGAAGTCATAGGCAGATGCTGGAGTTTACTGAGTTGGGAGGGAGGTGATGTGGTCAGATGTGTTGGAGGAGGATCACTTTGGTGAAGCTCAGGGGAGGAGGGTCTGCAGCACTGCAGTAGCCCACAGGTGATGAAGGCAGAATCGACAGCAACAGCTCAGATCTGGGGAGAAGGCAGAGTTGACAATGACCCCCCGTTACTATGGGGCTGGGGAAGATTTAGCAACCAAAAAAATCTGAGAATCTAATATAGGTCCTGCTGACAGTAGGCTTGACCAAGGAACCCTGGTAAGGCCATCCAGGAAGGCTTGGAATGGCCCTTGGCAAGATGAGACATGGCAGACTTGAGTAGACAGTGCCACCTGGTGGCACTTCAACACCATTGGCTGCCATTGGGAGCCTGGGTACAGAATTATATTGTCTTTGGTAGGCAGGAGCAGAGAGAACAGGACCAGGCAGAATAAATCCAGGACCCCCCAGATGGGCAAGTGATTATCACGAGATGAGCTGGAGATCCTGCACATGGAAGGATCTTGGAAAGTGAAGTGAAAATTTGTGTTCCGAAGTAAGGACTCTGAGTGACAGAGACAGAGAGAGACTAAATGGAGGAACCAATGAAGCACCTCTTTAGTTCTCAAGTCTTCTTAAAGCTGGGACCACCAAGTAAAACAAAGACGATCTGGGACTCTCGTATTGAAGATCTATTTGATGATGACCCTGTCCTGAGAGATTTCTTTCCAGGACCATTCCTTTCCCAGAGTGGCGCATTCAGTGACCCCACCCCCATTTTGGCTATAACTTTATGGCATAGTTTCAGGAAGTAGCACTCAAGTTAAAATAATGGGAAGGGAGAATAAATGAAAAGGTTTCGCAGGAGCAAGATTTTTGAGTTAATTTGAAAAGTCACAGAATCAGAGAAAGAAAGTTTCAAACTCCTACCAGAGTAGAATTTTTGCTTCCTTTGCAAATCAGAGAGGATTGGTCTAATATTGTCAAAATTTTCCTGGATAATGTTGGGGGAGAGGGGTACTACAGGAAAGATAGAACATGGCAGCACTTGATCCTCTAATCTCCCCACCTCACAATGGGGTGGTAAAGACAGCAGCAGGGTCCCTCTAGTCAGAAGACTGGGGTTCACTTAACATCTGGAGGCCTCAGTTTCCTCATCTACAAAAGAAGGGATTAAACTAAATGACTTCTAAGGTCCCTTTCAGCTCTCAATCAGTGATCTTCTCATTCAGTTCTATTCTCTGGGGTCCAGACCAGGCAGTGTGGCACATCCCTTCTGTGGTGAACAAAGGGCTGGGGTGTGAAGTCAGGAAGACCCCGAATCCCAGCTCAGACATGTACTCACTTCAGGACCCTAGGCAAGTGACTCAGTTTCTCCATCTGCAAACCTTGAAGTTTAGCTGGATTGGGAGACAGAAAACCAATGGAATCACAGATCTTTGATGGACCCAGCCCACACCACCTCACCCAATACTACAGAGTATCTGAAAGAGAAGCAAAGCAGACAGAAAAAAGAAACAAGAATGACAAACTCAAAGTGATATATTTGAAAAAAGTGGGTGAAAATGAACACTGGTTTGAAAAGCAAAGACCAAACTGGGGTAGGAAGATCATCCACAGGCCCCCAAGAAGAAAGGGAAGACATTAATCATGAAGGAGCATCTGACCAGTTCCAGCCAATTCAATAAATGTTTAGTCAATGCCTTCTATGGGCCAGGCACTGTGCTGGACATTGAAAATTCAAATTCTATCACACCTTCAAAAAGCTTACATTCTACTGGGGGGGGGGTATAATATGGTTAAAAAAAATAAAGTAGTGGGGGCCAGGGGCACTGACAACTGGATCAGAAAAGGCTCAGTGCAGGAAGCAGCACTCAAACTCAACCTCAAAGCCAGGGATTCCACCAGCGAGGTCAAGGAGAGTGTTCCAGATACGGGGGGACAGACCATGCACAAGGGATTGGAGATGGTACATCAAGGCAGGAAGTCGCAGTTTGGCAGAACAGATCATTTAGCTGGAATGTAAAGCGTAGGAATGTGAGAAATGTAGAAGTCTAGAAACACTGTCTGGAGCCAGATTGTAAAAGGCTTTAAACAAGCTGAGAAGTTTGTATTTTATCCCAAGGGATAGAGAGGACCACTAGAGATGCATAGGCAGATGCTTACAGACATGGCTTAGGTAGCTAAATCTTACAGGAGGGAGAGGCTAGAAGAGAGGAGGGGCTAGGATTAGAGACTAAGGTCCTGAAGATAGAATGAACCAGACTCAGTGATTGACTGCACACAGGAAATGAAGCAGAGCTAAAAGTCAAAGATGGCTCTGAGGTCACAACCTGGCGGACCACAAGGATGGGTCATGTCCTTAGCAGAAGTAGGAAAAATTTGGAGGACTAAGTCTAGGAGGAAAAATGACAATTTTGCCGATGGGACATGCAGAGATTTCTCATGAGCAATTATTGAAATAGGCCAAGAGAGAGATGAAAGTTGGATCTCATACCTGTAGAGATAATTGGGCCCATGGCAGTGGGTGAGATTATTGAAATGCTGTATCATACTGTTGACTTGTATTGCCCTTACAATCCTCTAAGACCTCCAGGTCATTTTCCCATGTTCCTCCCCATCTTGTACTTGTCATTTTTTAAACTCAAGTTTAGAGTTTTCCATAGATTTCTATCAGGTTACTATTACTGGATTTGGTTCACTGTTTGAGATCTTTGGGGATCTGTAAATTTGGTAAACCAAGGCATTGATAAAAATGTTAAGCAGTACAGAATCAAAGAGAGATCCCAGGAACACTCTTAGACCTCCTTTCAAATGGACACCGATCAATTAAAGCAACTCTGAGGTCCCACCTCACACTCATCAGATAGGCAAAGATGAATGGAAAAAGAAAACTATTGGAGTGGCTGTGGGAAAAGAGGTACATTACTGCACTATTGGTGGAGCTCTGAAGTGGTCTGGCCATTTTGGCCCCCCAAAATCACTCAACTGTGCAACTTTTGACCCACTAAGCTTAAACACTAAAGTAATCAAAGAAAGAAGAAAAGAGACTTGTTCTACAAAAACACTTATAGCAGCTCTTTTGTAGTTGCCAAGAACCAGAAACTAAGAGGGCAGTGATCAGTTGGAAAGTAGTTGAACAGCTAATGGTATTTGCTATATTGGAATGCTACTATGATCAAAGAAATGACAAAAGGGTTAGGTTCAGAGAAACCTGAGAAGACATGAATGAACTAAAGAATTATTAATTAAACTGAACCAGGAACAATTTTATACAACATTTTAAAGACAAACTATTTTGAATGACTTAGGAAATCTAATCAACACAATGACCACCTAAGACTCCAGAAGTGATGCTACTCATTTCCATAACAGGCTCAAGATAAAAAATAAGGTATCCATTTTTTTTAACAGAGTCAATTCAGGATTTTGCTTAACTATGCATATTTCTATCAGGCTTTTATTTTTCTTTTTGTGTTGTTGATGTTCATTAAATTCAAGGGAATTAGGGGCAGCTAGGTGGTGTAGTGGATAAAGCACTGCCTTGGAGTCAGGAGTACCTGGGTTCAAATTTGGCCTCAGACACTTAATAATTACCTAGCCGTGTGGCCTTGGGCAAGCCACTTAAGCCCATTTGCCTTGCAAAAACCTAAAAAAAAAATTCAAGGGAATTAGAGAGTGGAGAGAAGAGAAAGAGAAAATAGAAGTTTATTCATTGAAAGTAAAACAAAAGAGGGAAAAAAACTGACATTGACCAATTAACATGATTTTGGATTGTATTAAGAGATGTATGTAAAGAAACAAGAAACTGATAGATTGATAAGCCAGAGAAGGACAACCAGAAGGGGGTTCCATTTAAGAAATTGGGGATATTTGGCCTGAAGTAGAAAAGGGTACATGTGTTGAAATATTTGAAAAATTGAAGAGGGATAGTTTCTGTTTTCCTTAGTTCCAAGGGAACAGAATAAGGAGTGGAAGCCGCAAAGATGTATATTCAGGCTTGAGTTCCCTTATAATCAGAGCTGTCCAGAAGGGGTTCCTTCCCTCAGGAAGCCTTTGGGCAAAGGCTAGGTGACCATTTGTCAGGTATGTTATAGTGACTTGGCCACTGAGTTGAACTGGATAGATCCAGAGGTCTCTTCCAACAATAAAATTCTTTAGTTCTGTAATAACCCTGTTATATTCTGGGGTGTTTTAGGGTATTTTGTTTACTTCTGGGCACCATAATTTAGAGAAGACACTGGGAAGCTGAAATGCATCCAGTGGAGTATGAGCAGGATGGGGAAGGGTCTAAAGACCATATCACATGAGGATCAGTGGAAGGAACTTGCAATGTTTACATTAAGTGGCAAAATAACTATTTTCTTCAAGTATTGAAAGATTATCATGGGGAAGATGATTAGACTGGCTTGGTTCTGCCCAACCATAGAAAGAAAATTAAGAACAGTATGTGGAGGTTACAAGAATACAGCTTTCTCCTTATATTTGCAAAACAAACAGAAAATAATTGCCTAATAATGAGAGTGTCCAAAAGGACACAGGTGCCTCAGGGGTCTCCCAACAAGGCCACCTGGTGTAGATCTTGCAAGGGAGGTCTAGGTTGGCCTAGATCAGAACTTCTTCATCCTCTTTTTGTCATGGGTCCTTGGGCAGTTGAAGCCTACAAATGAATGCCTTCTGAGAATAATGCTTTTCCATGCAGAGAATAAACTATGTAAAATTACAAAGGAAACCAGTCATAGTGAAATACAGTTACCAAAATAATTTCAAAGACAGCTCAGAGATGGCAGCTTCTACCTGCTGGCCCAGATGGTCCCAAAGTCCCCTTCTAACTCGGACCACTGTGCAAGTCTGAACAGAAAATGCTTATTCCCCACTCTCCCACCCCTAGTTTGGGGGCAGCTTGAATTGAGAAGCGAAGCTTTTACCCCACTACATCTTTTCTAGGCTCACTGTTACTACTTTACTGTAAAAGCTTTTGTGGACTCTCTAAGAAAACTTGAAAATGAACCAGAGATCTACCAAGTCATTAAACGACTCTGTGACCTGTATGCCTTAGACGGACTTCTCTCTAATCTGGGCGACTTCCTCCATGACGGCTACATGTCGGGGGCCCAAGCCGACCTGGCCACAGTGGCCTATTTCGACCTCCTTTCTCTTATCCGGTGAGTGAGTGATCATGGGAGCCCCCCCCCCAGGAGGATGAAGTTGGTGGGGGGGGCGTCAGAACCCCTCCCTTATGGCATCTTGTCATCATTCCTACTGCCAATACCCAGCACTGAGATGCCGCTTAATGGTTTGTAAAGCATTTTATGTGTTATCCCATATGTATGTATCTATATAAATTTGGAGGAGGACTAAGTCTAGGAGGAAAAATTTAAATTCCAGCTTGCTTCCCAAGCAGGATTAGTAGGAGGATATTTTACTTTGGTTTGGGTTTTGCCAAATTTTAGAGAAAGGGAAGAAGGGCTGCTTCAGTGTGCACATGTTAGCTGGGGGAGGTGGAGGAAGGCAGACTGGGTCCAGGAAACCGAAAATCCACTGAAGTCCAAAGTCAGGTTCCTGGGGAAAAAACTGAGAAAGACCCAAGCTATTCTAGACTTGAAAAGAGAGTTTAAACTGTAACAGGAAAACAGCATCGCCCTGAAGGCACGTGCTGCTCTGAGCAGCTGAGACTAAAAGCTGCTGAGAAGTCATCCTCTGTGTGTGTGTGTGTGTGTGTGTGTGTGCGTGTGTGTGTGTGTGTGTGTGCAGTGTGTGTGTGAGAGTATGTATTTGAGAGACAGTATGTGTATGTGTGAGTGTATGAGAGTGTATGTGTCTTGTGTGTTATGTGACAGTATGTGTGAGTGAAGGAGTATGAGAGTGTGTGTATGTGTGGGAGAGACTGTATGTGTGTGTGAGAATATGAGAATGTGTGTGTATGAGGGGGTGTGTGTGTGTGTAAGAGGGTGTATGTGAGAGTGAGTGTGAGCAAGTGAGACAGAGACAGAGCCAGATTTAGAGGGAGGGAGGGAGGACAAACGGAGAGAGCTGGCCTCTCTGGGATTATGAAGGACTATGGCTTGGCCTCTGCCCAGATGCCTCAGCTAGACATCCCGATTCACTTACAATAGATCCAGGTCTTTTGTGCCAGCAATGCCATGCTCAGGAGGGGATGCTTTGTCCAAGGACAAAGCTCAGCCCGACTGGCCAAGGTCTCGAGTCACTGCTCCGGGTTCGAGGAGGTGGCTTCCAAGTTGGCCAGGGTTCTTTGTCAATGTGAAGGATTTTTCAATGCCTGTCACTCTTGACAATTTTTCTCCAAGTCACAGGCGAATGCTGAGCCATCTGATGAAGTCCCTGATCCCCAAGTCACTGGGAACGCCCATTCTACCAAATTCAATGATGCGTCTGAAAGAGTCTAAACTATTTTTACAGGGTCTGCTGCCTAGGACACAACTCTGGTCAGAGTCAAGCAGGACCCCCAGGGGACATTTTGCTTGTTGGGGTGGGGGGAGCCTCAGGGGAAGTGAGGGTCTGAAGACAGAGGGGACCCAGATTCAGGGGCCAGCTCTGCTTCTTGCTCACTGCAACCCTCACACCTCTGTTCAGAGGGGCTGTATTGGGTGTCCCCTGAGGGTCCTATGATCCAGACTCAAAGTGGGCCGTTGCTCAGGGGGTGTGGGGAATCAGGATAGCCTGTTGAACTTTCTACAAACTCCACAGAATCAGGTTGTTCTTTTTCACTTATTCGTGGTCCCATAGTCCTCTGTCCCTTATCTCCCAGCTTTAAAATTTTCCACAAAATTTTCAACGTGGGTGAGAACAGTTCACACTTGTTCTCAGCTTGGTGAGCTCTGTTGGCCTATCACCCATGTACAAAGGTGCTTCAAGGTTTAATGAGCACCCAAGCCCTGGCTCCTATTTACTTCTGGAGGTGGGGTCCGGAGAGAAGGCAGGTCTTGGCCCAATGATGTAATCTGGACTTGAACTCCTGGTGTGAAATCTCCCTCCACTGATGCTCCCTCTGTAACTCAATCTTTGAGAGTTTCCTGGGGGACCGGGAGGTTAAGTGACTTGTACAGGGTCCCATAAAGTTAAGTGATTTTCTCAAGGTCACCCAACTTGAAATAATAAGGTGCAGGATTTGAATCAGAGGCCTGAGATGTCAGTGATTTGCCCAGAGTCCCTCAGCTACTAAATGAAAAGCAGGACTTGTGCCTCCATCAACTAATACCTCCTAGCTGTTCAAGGTGCCCAGAAAGACTCTGAATTGTGTAAAAATTGCAATGAGATAAATTGGACTAGTATTTGGCATTATAGAGACCCAAGGGCTGGCGGTGGTCTTCTATGAGCACTTGAACGTCAGCAGGGGGGCTCATAACCCAAGAGGAGCCGTACTGGGGCCAAAACAGAGAAGCCCCTGCTCTGAGTTATTCACTGGGTACCAGATTGCTTAGGGATCATGGACCCAGTGGATACAACCCCACCATCTTGATCACTGCATGTCTGTAATCTGAAAGATATTCATCAACTCCTATGTTTCTCTCTTAGGAAAGATGCCATTTTATTAACTGATGCCTTTGACTTTTCCGACGAGTCCTTAAATTCTGCACTTGGCTGTTATGATGGAAATGCCTATGAACGGCTGTTTGAGTGGGCCCAACTATCACCAACCAATACTGAGGTAGGGAGCACCACCAGCTCCTTGTTTTCTAGTCTGGTAGGAGGCAGAGGAGACAAACCACCCCGGGTGATTTCCAACTCAATGGAAATCAATTAAAAGTATTTTAAGCACATGGGTGAGGGGGGGCAAGGGGTCTGAGGCCAGGAGAGGTACTGCTTGGAATGGGGGGGGGGGGCAAAGCAGTGGTTTTTGAGTAACAAATTCAGTTGACATATATTGCTGCAAAGATTAAGACAGTGTTCCACCACTGGAGGTGTCATTTGAGCAGACACCATGGCGGTGACCAAAAGGCTGGACCTTCTGCTCAAGGAGCCGCCTCTTGGGACCACCACCAAAGTCAGGATGACCATCTGTAGACAATCAGCTCATCCTCGAAGGAAGACATGGGCTTTGTATAGTTAGCAGTCAGGCTGGCCAGGGACATATTCATTCTTTTCATGTTATTAGGTTTGGCTTCCAATCTCAGCTGTGTCCCTTACTACCTTTCTGGACTAGCTTCCTCACCCATTATGTAATTGGGTTCCACGGCCCCTCTAGCTCTAAACCGATGCTTAGACAATCTGCCATCCCCCAAAATACATGAGGAAGTGATCCAAGGATCACTTGGACAAGAATGGACAAGAATCATACAGGTTAAGAGGTGGTGGTGTTGCCATCTGAGTCCCTGGAGAGAGTGCCCCCAGCAATTAAATAATGGACTTTCCAAGTTAAAAAAAATCCATAATTTGCATCAAGCATCCTATGACCTATAATCTAAATACTGTATCAGCAGATTTAACCTAGATTTGTTGGTAACATGGGCCCTCTTGAGCAATCTAATAAAGGAAATATTCCTTCTCAGGATAATTTTCCATTTTTTAAAAAATTTGCATTTTAATGTTCTTAAATGCATAAAATAAATTCAAGGAATTTGAGGGAATTCAAGGAAAACCAATCATAGTAATATGACAGTGAAATTTCATATACATATATGTGTATATTTAAGTATATGTATGGATAAACTATTTTGAGTTCACAGGCCCCAGGCTTAGAATACTTGATTTAGACAGGACTTGCTAGTCATCGCCCATAGAAATTTAAACATGTTTCACCATGTTCTATAGCATAAATGTGTTACTGGGATGATGAATGTGAATAAACCTAACTTTTTTTTTCCCTCTTGAAATTTCAAAAAGGTGTCTTGCCACATCCTTGCATTGATGACTCTAAGACTTTAATTCACACTTAATTTGCATTTCGCCATGTCTAGATCAAGTCTAATTTTAGATTCCATTTTAAATAGTCACACTCCTCCCTTGCCCCTTCCCTCTCCCAAGGTCACCAGTGGAAGGGGTAAGTCCAGAGTTGCCTCTGCCAATGGCAAGGACAGGGCAGTTTCTCCTGGGCAGGTCATGAGTTGGCCATGTCTTGGTGGTCCAGGAAGGGTCAGAACCCTAGCTTGGAAACCTGGTCCAGGCATTGTTGGGGCAAGCCCCTTCCTAGGGGTGGGGGAAATAGGAAGAGTTTTCAGGAAAAAGAGGAATTGGGAGGAGGATGGGGCTGGCTCTGGAATCATGACAAAGGCCAGCAGTGAGCTTTGGAGAAGGGAAAAGGGAAAAGAGAAGATCACATCTGGAAAGACGTGATCAGAGCTGCAAGAAGACAATGAACTGAGCTGAGAAAAGAAGTGAGCGGATGGAAGACTCGAGGAGGAGGAGGAGGAGGAAGAGAAGGGGGATGGGAACCCTAGAAGGGCCTGAGGAAGAGGAGAAATATGAGAAGGAAAAGGAAAAAGTCTCTAGAAAGCCCGACTCCAGAGCCAGCTCCTTCCCCTGAGCCTCACAGCAGCCTTGGGGGCTAATTGCTAGAGGCATTACCTCCATATCACAGACAAGGAAACTGAGGCTCATCCATTATGTAATTGGGTTCCACAGCCCCTCTAGCTCTAAACTGATGCTAAGTATCAGAGGCAGGATCTGAACCCACATCTTTCCTCCTGCTCCAACCTCTATCCGCTACTGCCTCTCAAGGGTAGAATTTGCTTGTCTTTCCCAGCACATACATTCAAGATGCTGCCCAGAAGGTCTGACCAAACCCAATGCCACTCCCATATGGAGAGTTCCTGAGACAGAGGACTCTGCTAGGGTGCAAAATTTGAAACAAGAGGCAGTCAACCTCAGATGCATGGGGAGCATTTTCATCAAAAGCAAGAGTTTCACAAATAGTCATATGAGGAAGTGAAAATAATATCAGAAAATTGGATTTGAAGTTTTAGACCATACCTTAAAATATAAAATAACATATATAGTTTGTGTGTCCAGATACACATATGCTCACAAACATATCTGTGTATGTATAGGTAGGTGTATATTCAAAGGAAACAGGAGGAAGACAAGGAGAGAAAGGAGGTAGCAAAGGCAACTTCATGTACAGAAAACCAAGGAGGAGAGGGAGGAAGCATTCCATTTTATATAATTCAACAAATAGTTACTAAATACCTACCAAGTGCCAGACACTATGAAAAGTACTAAAGATAGAATGCAAAAGAAAAAAACTGTCCCCCCATGTGGACAGATCATACAAAACAGGTTCAGAATAAATACAAAGATACCTGGCGAGTAGGAAGGTGGACAACAGAGGAAATCAGAGGACACTTCTCAGAGGAGAAAGCTCTTGAATGGAACTGGAAAGGAGATCCCAAGAGTTGGGCAGAGAGGTGGCATGGAATGTCAGGCTGGGAAACATGGCAGAGTTTCAATGCAGAAATAGACTGGACATGGCCATCACAGCATTCCCCGGACCCTCTGGGCCAAAGAGGAGGCCCACAAGTCCAGGAAACAGAAGATAAGTCTGATCCAAAGGAATAATACATGAGTGATGGGAGATTTCAATCATTTGGACATCAGCTAGAGCACTCCCACACTATCCAAAAGTAGGGCAGCTAACAATTCCATGCTTGGCGTCAATGATAACATCAATTTTAAAATGGTGGATGGGAAAATTCTATTAAAGATCTGATTCTTAGCAATGGGAAGAAGCTGGCTGCTGGGGTGGAAATGATGGGAAAATTGAAGGGAAACAAAGACCCTTCTGTCAATGTCATAAGGAATACCAGGAATAGTCAGACATATATCCTAGATCTGGAGGTCAAGAGAATTCAAAAGGTTCAAAGGAAAAATAGGATCCCATGGACGAAAATCCTAAAGAGGAAATAAACCCACAAGGCATGGGATATTCTCAAAAATAACTCTGGTTATTCCTATGATGCATTCCAATCCAATATGATGGATAAGGAAAATGAGCTGTCTAAAGA
This sequence comes from Macrotis lagotis, assembly GCF_037893015.1. Taxonomy (NCBI): domain Eukaryota; kingdom Metazoa; phylum Chordata; class Mammalia; order Peramelemorphia; family Peramelidae; genus Macrotis; species Macrotis lagotis. Next base: position 176,322,846 of record NC_133665.1, read on the forward strand.
GACTAAGAAGGATGTACAAGGAATTCACCACCCAATTTAGATTTTTTTAAACCATATACAGAAGATAAAAGTAAGGGCGGGCAACAAAAGGTGAAGCATAAGCATAAACCCAGGCCTCTAACAAAAAAGTGGAGAAAGCTAAAGATAACAAAAACCTTTGGGTGGGATGTTTAGCCCAAGGAAAGAAGAAATAAGACCATTGCTTGGGGTGGACAGGATTCAAGTAACTAGCAGTACATCTGTACTTGCTTCTGTTCAAGCCAAGAATGATCTTTGGATACAAAAGGAAAGAAATAAAAATAGTAAAGAAACAAATGAAACCTCAAATAATTAAGCACCTAGCTAACCTTGATGAGTTCAAATCATCAAAGTCAAATTAACTACACACCAAGGTACTCAAAAAATGATCAGAAATGGTTGCCAAGACACTGACAGTGATGTCCGAAACACTATGGAGATTGCATGTAATTGGAAAAATAAAATAAAATTTCAATTTCAAAAAAAAGAAAGATAGAAAGACTATGGAAAATAAAAGAGGTCCTTGCAGGACTAAGGGAGAGTGTTTTACTTTTCAGAAGAGACTAAGCTAGAGGTCAATAGGCTTGAGTTTGATTCCTGGCAAAATTCTAGAATTTATTTTTTACCTTAAATTTTCTTTTTGTGAACTTATTCATCAACAATGCAAACATTTCAATGTACACATAAGACTAGGAAAGTGGCTTGTATAAGAAACTGTGAATATGTAAAAGATGGCAAGAGATTGTCCGAAAAGGAAATTATGATTCTGGAGAACAGCCTAGATCCATCAAGAACAAGTTGTGCCAGACTAACTTCATTTCCTTTTTTTTTTACAAGGATACTTAATTAGTAGAACAGAAGAAGGCTATAGAGATGGTTTATCCAGATTTTAGCAAAGCATGTAATAAAATTTCTCACTCTATTCTTGGAGGAGATGGCAAGATGAGAGCTAAGTAAGATAAGGGCATTCACAAATGATAGAAAGGCCAGACCCAGTAAGTTCAATGTCAGCTTTGAAAGGTTTCCAGTAAACAGCCAGGCTTTCATTTCAAGATTTTTATCAGCAATCTGGCTAGAAACAGAGAAAGCATGCCTGGCAAAACTATAAATGACTCAAAGCTGGGAAGAGGAGTGAACATACAGGATGACAAGATTAAAAAATATCTTAACACTAGAATATTAAACTATATCTAATAAGATGAAATTTAATAGGGATAAATGTAAAGTGTCACACTTGGATGCAAAAAATCAACTATGTAAGGACAAGATGGGGGCAGAAAACAGCTCACCTGAAAAAAAAAAAAGATGAGGCTTTCCAAGCTAAATATGTCAACAGAGTATTCACCAAGAAAGTTTAAATAACTTGGGGCTACAGGAGCCCATGTCCATTTGGCAGGAGGGGATGTATCAAAAGGAGGAAAACCAGGTCCAGAGTCTTGAAATTGTTACAGGAGCATGGGCTCAAGGACCTGAGGACTGGAGACAGGAAAACTTAGTGGGAATGTGACCATTGTCCTCCAGTATTGGAAGGGCTGTCACTAAAAAGAATAGATTTGCTTTCCCACCAGAGTGGGAATTAGGAGTTGCCTAAGAGATTTTGTTCACAGTCAGGTGAAGCTAAATGAACATATTCCTGTAGATATCTTCAAGGGGATTCCTTTACATCTATGGGATAGATTAAACGGCCTCCCTTCCAACCCAGATTTTAGTTCTGGGATTATGAGTCAGTTCTAATTCCATCACTAATGTTCTGCGATATTAGGGTACAAATCCTAAAAGAGAAAAAATACCCAGAAATACCCAGATTTGCAGATCTAATCTGAAAAGTAAACTCACAACATATATGTATATATTTATATATACATGTGTATAGGTTTATATGTATGTAAAATAAGTAACTTTTACATGGCTAAGTGGTAATACATATTTTCCCCCTTTGAGGAAAGAGAGGAAAAGTCCACTCACCCCTCTTATACCCAAAATAATTGGAATGTTATGGGTAAAACCAGGTTTACTAACAGATAAAGAAATCAGGTCCTTCTTCTCCAAGTTACCATGAAAAAAATATAGCTTTTTATGGTTTGTAACTCCCAAAAGCACTTGAGTCTTTAATTAGTTGATTTTTGTATTCCTGCCATAAGGATGTCAGTGTACAGCACACCCTTGTAGTGCTATCATCATATATCACACTAAAAAAGATCTCTAAAGTAGCTTTTAAAAACACCTATTTCTATGTAAACAGGGAACCGCATGGGTGAATTTTTGAATTTTAAAGCCAATGGGGTGTCACCCTATTTAACAACAATGTAACATACAAAGTGAGGCGTTAAAATGTGGAGCCTGTTTGTTCTAGCAATGGCAGACTCTCAACTCTACACATAATTGACATTATTACATGGATTTTCAAAATATACTGACTGATTAAAAAATGTGTAATTTTAAATGACTTGAGGGCCCAAAAAATTTCAGTGGTAAAAGGTTCAAATGGAACCTGGTTGACCTCCAGAATTTTCAGAAACAGTTGAATTAGTTGTCATAAAATATATTTTAACCTAATTACATAGGTAGAAAAATGCACAGTGCATAATTTTTTTAAATATCTATAACAGGTTTGAGTTAATATAACAGCTGCTATACTGCATTTTTTTTACTGAGTTAGGGAGAGAGGAGAAAGAGAGGACTTCACACAGTGAAACACAATTATATTTTTGGATATAGTGTAAGGTGTTTAAAAAAAAGTCAGCAGTACTCAGGGTTGAAAGGGATCCCTAAAGTCATTTAGTTTGACCCCTAATTGATCAGGAATGCCAACTGCGATATCCCTAGGTATCCATCCAGCTTCTACCTAAAGACTTTCAGGAACAAGGAACCCACTTTCCCAAGGCAGCCCAAGTTATTAGGGAAAATTTTATTTCATAGATTCAAATCTGCCTTTCTTTGATTCACTATTCCCAGTTCTACCATCCTGAATATATGTATATGCCTCTGTGTGTGTGTGTGTGTGTATGTGTGTAAATTTTCAATGAGGAGAATCCAAACTATTTTATTTAAATACAGCTTTTACCCCAAGGCTATCAGCTTGTTAGGTCTAACTTTCCAAACTGGTTTTGTTCTATTTGAGCACTAACTGTGGAATGTGACTTAACAAAGCCTATCAATATTTTTCATGCCAATTTATTTTTTAAGTATCTTATTAGAAACATTTGAAGCCTAAGTCACCAACAGACACACACTCCTTCCACTACCCCATTCTCTTGCATTAGGAAGGAGGGAACAGGGTGAATAGGACAAAGCAGAGATTTGGCTTCTGAACTGAAGAGCAGGTCCTTCCCATTCTGCCACACACATACAGCATCTTTACCCTTCACTGCTACAAAAGCAGGTAGCTCCAGTGACTAGGTAAACAGAATATTTTTCCCCTCCGTTTCAAAGAACGTTATGCAGAAAGAGAAACCTATTCATGAGGCCCAAGAATGTGTGTCCTCATCCTTAACATCCTCTGCTCTAGCAAAGGGCCCCCACTTGATAAATGCTTACTGAGCTGAAACTTTAGATCAAAGGCTCAGTTGTACTTTGCAACTGGCCTTGTACACTGAAAAGGGGGGGGCTGTCCTTTGAAAAATGAAATCTTAAAAAACTAAAAATTAAGAATCTTATGTAATCTTTCCAATGTGTTAAAGAGTTGACTGTGAATAAGAAATTAACAATAATCCTGGTTGAAATGATCATTTTAATATTTATTTCTTTCTCCAAACAGGGGAATCCTGCCTATGAGAAATATCTAAGGCCATTCTTAAAAAGTAACCGATCCAAATTATGAGATCTGCCAACTATGGACTGCATTTTACATTCAAGAAGTGAAACAAAATCACCCACTAAACTTATATTGTGATAAAAGGAAATCCATGAGGAAAAGCCAGGCAAATCATGTGCCTTCAGTCTTATTGTTCTATGTCTTCTATGAAAAATTAACCTTTCACCTCATCCAGTGCCTAGGTCTTGACAAAAAACTATGGATACAAACAGGAGCTAATAATCAAATCAGCCTGATCCTCTGAAGGACGACAATTACGTCTGATTTTTTAATACAGATCTAAAATCATTTTTCACAATTAAAGTACTAGGATGTATGTTTAACACAATTTTCTTATGGAATATCCTACCATGAATATATTACCAATTTACCTTTGTAACTAATCCATTTAAATATTTAGAAGTTACATGATTAAATGGGAATATGTACTAATCATTTGAAAATCTGAAAGAAAATGACTGGTTTCAAGTCACACTCAACCATGTGACTATAAATGAAGGATTAAAAAAAAGGTGTTGAGACTGTTTCAATGTGAGTTTAAAATGTTTCTTAAACTGGATTCAATTGGTCTTCTGCCTCTTTCCATAATCCAAAAGTTTCTCTCACACAGGCACAAACCTCCCTAAACTGGTGGGCTTTCCATAACTTAACAAGGCAACAAGAATTTTATTGAAAGGAAACACAAGCTGAATTTACCACCGTTTTCCCCCAATTTACAGCCACCCAAATCAGTGTAATTGACAGCTTGGCAAGGTTTTGTTAAAGTTCCATTTATAATTCAGGAACTGCCATTAACTCAACTGGATAAAGAGGTTTCCCAGGAGGATTCTGCCATTTTGCCCTGGGGTTGGAGTTCCAGACCTCCATCCAAGGGTCCTTTCCCACTCGGTCACAAGCCCTGGCCTGGAGGTTCATTCCCTCAGAAGGAGCCAGCCTCAGCTAGACTGCCCTTGAGAGCCAGAGGTGAAGTGACTGAGCCTTAGGACCCTGCCCCAGAATCTGTCGCTTTGAAGCAATCTTTCCAGACTAATAGTCTGGCCATCAGCAAATTCTAATCATCGCACCTTTTTGCTGCAAGAAACTGAACCAAATAAAAGAAATATAAAATAAAACATGACAAGGGAAAAGAAATTATTTTGATTGTCGCAGGGCTGTTTGCATTCATCAAAAGAATTAATTTTTTTTAAGATAATCTCAAGCATGAAATAGAAATGTTTGTTTTATTCCATAAATTAAAAATAAAATAAATAAATATGAAAAAATCTCTACAGAGGCTTTTTGGTTTAGCTGAGTTTGGTCTGGTTTTGAGCAGATTCCTCTGCCTAGCACATGCAGGCAGCAAAAATAAATTAAGGAATTAAAACCCGGACTTTAGGAACGTATTTAGCACTTGTAACAATTAGGGTTAAAAAAGGGCTGGATATTTAGTCAACAAAACTATTCAAACAGATTCATTTTAGATATCCAGAAAGATTCCATGTCTTCCAAAACTCACCATTTTAATGCTGTGATCATTACACAGCAATCAGAAGTTCTACCAATAACTTCTCCCAAATATCAGACTGAAATTATTCTAAGAAAAAAAAAGTATATACTCTCCCCTAGGCATGTTACCAATAATAATCAAGGAAGCCAATCCTAATTTCCATAGTTCACTTTTTTTTTATTAGCTTCTTTTGGGCAGGCAGTACACTTGGGAATAATATTGCACCAGGCATAAAAAGTCAGACTTCTACCGTGGGGACATTTTGTGTTCAAAATCCAAAATAAATATTTCAAGTCCAACATTTCCATGGCTACAGATATTTGGTTGCTTGATTTATATGCATAGAAAGAAAGGTCGTCCTAGCTAGAAAAAGCAGGACTTCACAAGAACTTCAAACCAGGTGGAGCAGGGCTTCCTTTCATAACCCAACACAACATGTTTAGTGGCCTGGAAACTAGGTCCCTCATCAAATATGGAGTTTCTCAAAGGTATCATCGGAAGTACCCTGCTAATTCTCCAATTTCCAGTGTTTTTAGCCTTGTAGTTGCATTAGGAACCATTTAAACAGTAATAATTTTAGCACTGTAATAGAAAAAGTTCTGTTAACAGGTAGATTATAGACCATAATGATTTTTAGAATTCTTTTTATAAAAAAGGTATCTTGAGAATTTGAACAGGCACATGCATACTCAATGTGAATGGGACAAGGTGGGGGGGGAATAAGAGAGTTTTGATAAGCACAAATTTCTTTTTCAGTCCTCATATCCCTTAAATAAATACAGATTTTTCCTAAGCTCATAGAGGAGGGTTTTTTTTAACCTTTCATCTGTGAGCCAGCGTTCACCAGTTTCTCCTGGGGTCCTGGTCAGTCATCTGTCTTGCGGGCCAGGCGACAGAAAGTCCAATTGTGCTCCACAGTGTTTTCGTTGGCTCGCTCGCTCATGTGGTGCACACGGGTGTTGCGGATCGTGAAGCCTTGCTTGGTGATGTACTCCATAAGGTGGACCCGGAGGGAAACTTCTTGGTGGTAATCGCAGGGACCAAAAGTGAAGGACACTTGGCAGTCTCTGGTGTCCATCATGTGCTTGTTCCACTTGGTGAAGTAGTTGGAGATGCCCTCCAGCAGAGGGTGGACCTTGGTGGTGATGGTCAACTGCGTGATGATCACTGCCACCGGGTTGGAGTACTTGGAGAGCTTCCGCGTGCTGGACAGCTCGACGACTTCCTCAAAAGTATCCATGGGATACAGGGGCTTGGGGTCATTGAGACACTGAATCAAGGGCTCGATCTGGTAGAAGTCCGCTTCTTTCCGAAGCAGATCAAACTCCTTAAAGTCCAGAGGCAAGGTCAGTTCTGAAGTCCTTAAGAAGTTGAGGACATATCGGAAAAGGGGTCCATCCCGATCTATGAAATAGTTGCCCTGAGAGTCTCTGGCCGTGGGGAAGTCTCCCCCAAACATGGCTCCCAGCATGGAGTCGGGGTACCTCGTGAGAGTGGTGAGGGAGGTCGTATACAAATGGCCCCCTACATTTAATGTGACTGGATCAGTCATCTGAAAACCAAACAGATAGCATGACTCAGGCAGGGAGAGAGATCCGGGTTTTATTAGTCAAACACATGGGAAATTAGGTGTACCCTATTAATTTCTTTTTTTTTGAAGGTTTTTGCAAGGCAAATGGGGTTAAGTGGCTTGCCCAAGGCCACACAGCTAGGTAATTATTAAGTGTCTGAGGCCGGATTTGAACCCAGGTACTCCTGACTCCAGGGCCGGTGCTTTATCCACTGCGCCACCTAGCCACCCCAGCCTATTAATTTCAATGGCAAATAATGACCTTAAGGGATCAAATGGTCCGGGTATAAAATTACTGCTAAATTTAAGGATCTTCCTCAAGAGAATAAAAAAGAAAACACTAAAATTAGAAGGGACTATTTTCCAAAGCCTTACTCTGATAAGAAGGAATTATTATTATACTGCTTCCAGATGTGAACATTTTTTGTCATAATCAAAGGGAATAGTTTTACAAAGAAAGTATGTCACCAAAAAAGGTAGTTTAAAATATAGTATATTTGAAATTCAATCTTATAAATGTCCATTTTTATTAAAAGCAACAAAAAATGAAATAATAATATTACTAACATTAGCTATCATTTACCATAACCAGGTCCTATGCTAAGTGTTTTACAAATGTGATCTCTCATTGGATCCTCCCAACAACCTTGAGTTTAGTTTTATTATTAATCTCCATTTTATAGTTGAGAAACTGGGGCAAATAGGTGAAGAGACTTGCCCAAGTGTCTGAATAAGTGTCTGAAGTTGGACTTGAACTCAGATCTTTCTAATTGCAGGAGCATTGCTCTATCCATTGCATCACCAGCTCTCTCTCAAAGATGCCAAAATTAGCAAGGTAACTATTGCAGACCAGAAAAACAGATATTTGCTAAAATTATATTCTTATCTTTAAAAAACATCCAAACCAGAGGCAGCTAGGTGGCACAGTGGATAGAGCACAGGCCCTGGAGTCAGGAGTACCTGGGTTCAAATCCGGCCTCAGACACTTAATAATTACCTAGCTGTGTGGCCTTGGGCAAGCCACTTAACCCTATTGCCTTGTTAAAAAAAAAAAAAAAAAAAAAGAAGTCCAAACTAGAGAGGCTAAAAACCAAAACTTTGACCTCTTCAGACAAAGACACTCTGCATTTTAAATGATTATTTGGACCCCATGAGACCTGTGCCTCTATGAGCAGATTCAGCACCAGGACTGAAGGTGAAGGAGTTAGCATCAGGCTTACAGGTTATTCAATGAGCCACCTATGTAGTCTTTACTCAATGATGGAGAAGTGTGAGAAACTCTAGCTAACAACCAAGTTAGCCTCCATGGCAAAGGAACTGAAAAAGAACAACCCTAAATCAATGGAATCATTTTACTAAACAAAAAGAAAAGTGAGTTGAGGACCAAAAAATTCTTGATACTTCCGCTGTTTACATTCCCCCACCACCACCAAAGGAAAAAAAAACCTAAAATTGTTGTGCTAAGATCAAAATATGGGCAAAATGTACCTTGGATGTCTTCTATGGAACAAATCATTTGTATTACTAAGTAAGCTAAAAGCTATGGCCTAATCCCTACATCCTAACCACAAAGGATAAATGCAGGGCAGACAATACTATTTTTTAAGTTTCCATTATCCTGATAGTTTGCTTATATTTGTAATGTTAATGTCGTAATCTTGTCATTAATTTTGAGAAGAAACATCTCTCTAGACTATCACGAACCTTCCACCTTACTATCCTGTACCAATAAAGAGACCAGAATTTAATGAGAAAAGTATATCCTATCCAAAGACAGGAAAAAAAAATAATCTTGCATTTGCTGTGATTCTTTTGGGGGGAAAGGATAACATTAATGGTAGTGGCACTTATCTATCAAATTGCATAATAAAATTAATATAAATCTCATAAAATAAATCTCATAAATCTCATTAAATTTCATAACTGTAAAACAAATGAATAAATGTTTTCCATCAGCATCACTTCAATACAGTTAGAGCTCAGTGAAGAAAACAAGATTTTACGAGCAAAACTTTAAATTTCATAATCTGATTTCGAAACATGAATTGCCCAGTATTCAACTTTAGCTTTTAAGAGACGCTTGTACTGGAATGTGAATAGATAAATATACTATTAAATGTATTACAGCCCCCCAAAACAGTAGAATGTAATAAATGTCAGGGGGTCCAGATTACTTTAATTCACAGGCCACATCCATGAATTTCTATCTTATTTATGTTTTTCAAATTCCTGTTAAAGGACCTGTGCAGACATGTAAGAAAGCTAAAATCCTCCAGCTATATTTTGGCAACCTACACACAGAGAGCTGCAACACTGTACTCACCATATAGGCCCAGTCTCCATTATCCATCTGCTCTGATGTGTGGTCTCTGCGCTTCCAAGTTTCACTGAGGGTGCAGTACTACTATCACCTAACCCCCAGAGGAAAAAACAGAATGTTAAAAACAATCTTCCAAGAGCAGGCCAAACTTCCCAACTCCTGGTTTGTATTTATCCCCCACCCTGCCACCAAACAAAGGTCTGTACTGTATCCTATTTTCAAAGACCTTCCAGCGTCCTCTCCTTACCTCAAGGACCAGAGTCTCTGGGGACAACAAATAATTAATTCTTAGACTGTCCTATGTATTCCACTTTGGCTAAATAAAAAGTGATTTATCTGCATGGCTGACATGTTCACAAAGAAAAAGAATTATTTCTATGAGGAAAGAAGGAAAACCTTAGCAAGTAAATCCAAGAGTTCAAATGCTATGTGCTAATCAATAAACACTGCCGACTTTCTGTGAAATACAGTTTTCAGAATTTTTACAAAGAAATTATTGTGTAACTTCATCCTGATTCGAATCTATAATGACTCTGTATCAGGAAGGTCATTTATGAAATGGGAAAAATAAAATCTTCCTTCCCCATCAACATAAACAGTAAAAACAACAAAAAGACAATGAAAATTAGGAATCGCTCTTTTATTGACTTTTTAAGTGATCTACTTTAAAACCATTCACTAAAAAATCAGAGCAAATATTAAAGATTCTAAAATAATAAATTTTTCTATGAATTTTAATACTATAGAAAAAAAATTTTAAACTAACTCACTCCTGTATAACAGAGGCAAAGTGCATCTCGGACCCTTGAGTAGACAATCAACCCCCCCAACTCTGAACCGGAGCTGAGGCCAGTGCTACCCATTTGGGCTGCACTCAGATCACCTCTTGTGCCAGCTCTCCTAGGGCATCTAAGCCAGCAGGGTCCCAGCTCCGAAGGTGGCATTTGCCACACCAAGTGCCCCTTTGCTCCAGCCAACAGGCAGAGTGGAATGTTGGCTCTTCCCCCTGGGCCTCCCCCAGACCCACTTTCCAACTCCGGTGGGAGCTGGCCCCGGCTCCAGGGGACCACAAAGGCTCTTGTTCCAGAGGTCACTGGGGCATGTGGAGGACATCTGCATAACCCAGCAGGGACTGAAATCAGAGCCTCAAACGTCCACCTCCCCACCTGCAACTTCTTCAAAGCCAACCACCAACTGAACTGTGGGCCGGTCATTCTTTGTGGGAGCTCTGCCCTCAGCAGTTGATCCAGAGAGGGGCCGCCTGGGCTCTCACGGGAGGGCCAGACCAGGCGTCCAGCTCCAGTGCCGCTGACAGCTCGCCTGTCCTGGGATGCTGGGTCCCTGTGCTTCAGATGTGATTAGTAATATCCCTTCACCCACCCCCTTCCCAAAGGGGGAAACTTCTGGAGAAACAAAACTCCAAGCCCTTCCCACAGGAGTTAACATCCACCCCATAGTTTTGTCATCAGTGCTTCTACTAACAGTAAGCTGAAGCAAATGGGTCTGAGAAACACACAGCCAATTTTTCTTAGAAAAACAACAATCACTTCAGTCCCTACCCACAAGAGAGATTATAAAAATAATTCCACAAAGAATTACCAGGCACCTGGCACCTTTGTGCCTTTCTACCTCCAAAGGGGTCCTTGGTGATCTCCCCAAGCCAGGCTGGGACAGTCCATAGGATGCCCCACGCTGGGAATCCGCGGCAGTTGGAATAATTTATCTTCTCCCTGCCACGACTTGCGAGGCAGGCAAGCACTGCCACCCTGCTGCTCGTGGCGACCCTGGCGCCTGACCTTCGGACAGGGCCCTGCCGCTCCAATCTTTCTGGCACCCTGCTGTCTGAGGCTTGCCCTGGAGGACCGGCACAGAGACTTAAAAGCAACTATGCCATTCAAACACAAAACCAGGCTAGGGAGTCAGTCCTATTCTTCGATAAGACTCCTACCGACCATTTGCAACCCCCTCTCCTTCCTTTGTGGGGCATCAAGCAGGTCCCTGGCAAGACTGATAGACACAGTTCTGTCAGTGAAGAACAGCCCGTGGTTATCAAATTCACAATGTGAAACAGGAAGTGACAATGAAGAAGGCTCAGAGACTATCAATGTTCCATCTGATGTGGAAGGGCTGGGCTCTAGGAACCACTCCTCGCAAAATCTAAACAAGATAAACTCTTGGGTGGTCTGACAGTACCCTACTCAGCAGCATTCAGTGGTAGGGCCACTAGGACCCCCTACCTTTATAATGGAGAGCCTCACCCGCTCCAACTGACCTTCAGCACTTGGGATCCAGAGCTCTTTGACAATTTTATTTCTGAATATGCAAATTATATGCTAATGCATCATGAGAACTCCAAAGGACTGGGTGGGGGTGGGTGGGTGGAGAGGCCCTCAGGGACCTCTCCCAGTGTCCCCAGAGACCCAAGGGGCTGGAGGGGATGCATATGTCCATCAGACAGTCTGAGCCTCAGAACACCAAAAGGACTGATGAGAGAAAAATAAAAATAATAATGCACTCTCTTGGGGTTGTTTAGAGTTTGCCCTTTACAGACATTATCTCATTTGAGTCCCATAACTCTGGGAAGTTGGTTCTATTGTTACTTATTTTAGGGAAGAAATAAGCAAAACCTCAAGTCCAAAGAGGTTAAGTATAACATAATAAACATTTATTAAACACCCAATCAGTGATGATATGCTAAATGCTAGGGATGCAAAGAAGGCCAGTCCCTGCCTTCCAGAAACTTACCATCTGATGGGGAAGATAATAAAAAAAGGAAGCTGTAAGGTGGGCAGAGGCAGCAGCTTGCCAGCCATGGAGCCCTCTCTAAAGGGAAGCGAGAGATGGCGTTTTTGCTCTGTCCTCCAGGTCTCCAGTGAGAGCGGCAGAAGCCAAGCCCAAGTTGACAGGTGTGTCCTGGGATGTGCGTGATGAGGATGGGGATGGAGGTGAAGATTAGCTGACAGCAAATCATTGTGAAGGGGCACTCCCAGATCACACGACTGTGAGCATAAACCCAGCTGGTCCCAACTCTGAGTCTGGGGTCCTAACCACTGGGATCTGGGGCACTCTAATCCACTCCTCTAGGAGCCTCAGAGCTCAGAAATGGTGAAGCTTCCTCCATGCACAACAGAGGAGGAGAGTCTTCTGGCTGTGCTTGGAATGAGTTCAGTCTGACCTGGGGGACTCACCCTCCAATGGATTGAGGAGTCAGGAGAACTTGAGTTCAAATTCAGCCTCAGCTGTGTGACCTTGGGCAAGTCACTTAATCCTGACTGCCTCACATCCAGGGCCGTCTCCAGTCATCCTGATTCCTATCTGGCCACTGGATCCAAATGACTCTGGAGAAGAAAGTGAGGCTGGTGACTTAGCCCAGGCCCCCCTCACTCAAATCCAATTCATGTGCTTGTCATGGCATCACCTCCCCTGGTGCCACGATCATCTTCGAAAATGGAAGGACAAACGTCATCATCATCATCATCATCATTTACTGATCTTCTACACATCTGCCCACTCCCCAGTGCCTGGAGTGATAACTAAAATTTTCTCAACAACCTCACACAAGAGAGGTGGAAATCATCATGGGACCCTAGAAAATGGTCCCAGAAAAATTTATAAATTGACAATATCATAAAGGCAAATAATGTTTAAAGACTTAACTTTAACAATAACCAACCATGATGGGGGGGCAGCTAGGTGGCCCAGTGGATACAGCACTGGCCCTGGAGTCAGAAAGACCTGAGTTCAAATCCAGCCTCAGACACCTAAAAATTGCCCAACAGTGTGAGCTTGGGCAAGTTACTAAACCCCATTGCCTTAAATAAATATATATGTATGTGTGTGTATATATACATATATATATATATATATTTTTAAATCCAGGAAAAAAAATAAGCAATCATGATTCCAAGGGCCCAATGATGGAGCATACTGTCCATCTACCTTCTGACAGAGAGGTGATGGATTCAGTTAGCTGCCGATGTGAAAATCCTCTCCCCCAGCTCCCACTCCCTATAGTGTCCTTCCTGCCCACTCCACATCTAGATCCTCTGCTCTTCCCTTTATTACCTCAAGCCCTTTGGGATCCCAACTATCTTGTTTACAAACTCTTCTTCCTCCTAGGACTCATCATCTTTTATAGCCATCATCTGGGGCTCATGAAAACGTGGCTTCAGCCTCCCTGCATTCTGAGGAGCTCCTTTTCTCCTGATTCCCTCATGGTCTGGGAGAAGAGGAAGAGGCAGCACACATTCTTCCATTGAAGAGCCCAGCTCCTTGGGACAGTCATCTACCAAGCATCTACCTCTGTCCTTTATTTCACCAGGAGCTCAGAACCCAGCCACCAATTCTCCTAGGCCCCCCCCCCCATACCTGACTAAGACTCAGCTTCTCATTTTTTCACTCCACTTCAGTCATCCACAAAGGGCAGTAAAACTCTCAGGAGGCCTGACTCCATGACCCTAACAATTCTAACCTTCTCCCCCCATCTACCTCTCCTGCCACATCCCTCCTCCACCTCTTCTTCACCCACACTATGTAGGACTTCTAGTCCTTCCAGCTCTGCTAGTTTCCCCACTCCATCACCTACTGTCTGTCCTTTCTTTCTTTCCTCCACAATTCTCACCCTCTGGTTGACCAGTTCAACTCTGAGTCCCTTGTCTCATCTTGACAAACTCCAACCCTGGATTTACTCACAACAGCCACAGTCTTAGCTGCTGAGGAAACACTGCAAGATTAAATTAAAACAACTGGGTTGAATGGATGCTCTATGAACAAATTTTAGCTAAGTGGACAAGGGCCCTCCTTTCGGCACAGGACCCCTTTCTGAATTGCCTTCACCAGGTTTCCTGCAGGGCATATTATAGACCGGCTCATCTTTTTCAATTTCCCTATACCACCCTCAAGGATTTGAACTGCTACATTAAAAAACAGAGCCACCTCCCACAAATTCTCTCTTTTCCCCTGCTCTATCTACTACACCTCTCCAAACTCCTCTTTCTCATCCCCCATTCTCTCCTCTTGGGCTCCAGTCTCTGAGTAGGGATGGTCATTTCTGCCCAAGTCAACCCCTCTGCTTGAACTCTTGAGTCCATCCTCTCTCTGGCTAGTCCCAGTCATTCTGCCTTCAGTCTTTCCTAATCCACCAGCTTGTTCCCAGGTTTCTCTATTCAAAACAATAACAACCACAATCTCTATCTGGGAGGCAGTGTACTAAAATACACTCAGGATTGTATAAATAAGACTGCAAAATACTTTTTTAAAAGGAGAAAGATAGCTTAAATAAATGAGGGAATAGTCACTGTAGTCAGGCTCCATGAAAATAATAAAATGACTATGCTACCTAAATTAATTTATAGATTTAATGCTATATCAAATCACCAATACATTACACTATAAAGCTAGATAAAATATAAGCTTAAAATGCATTTAGAGAAACAAGGCCTACAATTTCAAAGAAAATAATGAAAAAAGAATGCTCTCAAACCATACAGGTGAAACTACCTGGTAATGTTTAGAAATAGAAAAGTTAGAATAAAATTGAACTCTGTAGCCTACCCTAAGAACATAAACACAAACATAAATTCATGACAAGATTCTCTATGCAACAAAAGCTGCTGGGAAAAAGAGAAAGCAGTTTGGCCATAAATAAGTTTAGGCCAGCATCTTAGACAAAATAACACTAAGTTCCAAATGGATATTCAACCTAAACATTTAAAAAAAAAAAGGAAAGGAAAAACCAACAGGCACTGCCTTTTACAGCTATAGTTGAAGAGAGAATGTTAACCCAGACAAGGAACAGAAGTAATCACAAGCAATAAACTAGATAATTTCAATTATATAACTGAAAAGCTTTTGCCCCAGAATTTATGATATGAAAGGAAACTGCAAATTAAAAACACTTACATTGCATCTCAGAAAAGGAAATGGTACTAAGCTGACACAAAAGGGAAATGTCAAATGCCAGGGATGCCCAAGGACATGAGGTGTCACTGGAGATGAAACCATATTTCAGTCACTTGGGAAACAACCTGCAACAACACAGTCTTTAATTCAGTTTATAACTCTATCAGAATCAGAATCTACTCCTAAGATATCAAAGGTAGAGGAAAAGGATCTATAGGGACAAAAGTGCCTACAACTCTTTTTGTGGCAGGCTTCAGCCTTCAGGGTATCCATCGAGTGGGGAAAGGCTGCACAAATTATGATATAGAAACCAAACGGACGCTGTAGTACTTTAAGAAATAACAAAGGGGATGGTTGAGAGAAAACTGAAAAGGTTTCTATGAACTGAAACAGAATGAAGTGAGTACAACCAGGAAAACAAGTGTGCAATTACAACATCATTGTGAAGACCAACGGAAAGAGACTTGAGAATTCTGTTCAATGCACTGATCAGTGATGAAGAAAACTAGCCACCTGGCCGCAAGAGGCAATGAGACACATATTAAACATGCTCAATACAGGAATTTGTGTGTGACCTCACAAAATGAATGTTTTGGTCTTTTCTTCCCAGTGAGGTGGGAAAGGGTGCAAAGAGGGTAGAAAGGGGGAGGGAGAATGTGTTAGTTGAAAAATATTAAGGGTAATCAAAAAAGATTAGAAGAAAGATAGGGGACTAATGGGCAGAATGGTATACACAATGCCAGACAAAGTTTTTGTAGCAGATGCTTTAAGTGTTCTTTGTTACAAGAGGATGGGGAATGACTATGATACAAAAATAAAAAGTCATTTTTTATACAAACTATGTATGTGTGTATATATATATATCTTTATTTTTATTTTTTATATAAAGAAATTTTATATTTATAAATCTACATATTACGTGGACCTGTGAGGTTTTACTGGTGTAAAAAACTGGCAAGTAGGCATTTTTTCTGTGAAGGCCCTGAGCTGTGAGTGACTTGCCCACAGTCACTGGGCCAGTAGGTGTCAGAAGCAGAACTTGAACCCAGGTCTCCCGGAGGCCAGCTCATTCACTATACACCATGCCGACTGCCTTACAAATATAAATAGAGCCTACCAAATATTAGGGGAGTTAAACTGGCTTCATTTCTCAATTCATGGAGAAACAATGTAAATACCTCTTGAATTCACTCAAGAATGGCAGACAATATTACATTATTCACGATGATGGAAGTTCTAACACAGATAACCCCAAAACGTGATTTCTGTCACTCCGGAGACTACCTACCAGCTAGAAACACAAAGGCTACAAGGAGGGGGAGGCCTCCTGAGGGAAACAACCCCAGAAGCTCCAGGGAGACCCCCTTGAAGGGGTAGACCCCTAAAGCTCCAGAAGTCCAGAGGCTCCTGAGGAGTGGCCCAGGGGCCGGGGTGCCCAGGGCTCCCTCAGAGCTAGTTCTCTCCATCCAGAAGGCAGGCGAGGCAAGGGAGAGGCGGGAGCTGGCTCTAATTACCCCGAATGCCAGACTGTTCCCAGGGTAAAAAGACACCACCTGTCTTTGGGGAAGGCAGAACCCAAAGGAGAGGGAGGCTGGGGGGCTGGGACCCTTCACTGAGCTCAGCTATGGGTCCTTTGCATTATTTATCAAGTTATAGAAAACCTGCCCACACTTCTCTGCCTTGAGTGCTGGTACTTGCATGGGAAATCCTTTTAGAGGAGAACCAAAGGGCGATGTTATCAGGGCAGATGCACAGCCAAAGGCTCCTGCTACAGAGACCCTTTGTAGGACAAAGAAATGCCACGGAGACCAATAACTATCGGCGGACCTTTAGCATTCAAACTAAGGCTGCCCGGAATCAACATGTTGAGTGCCGGCCACAGGTTACCAATCACCTGGATAATCTGCCTCTCAATTTTGTTTATAGTTAGCTGGTTACTTCTGGGAAGGCAGGAAGGCAGAAAACTCCACAGGTCACATCAACAAGTGCTCATTTATTTACAGTGTGCAGTCCCTGGGCTAAGCAGGCGATGGGTAGGGATATGTAGAGTCAAAGGACAGGCCCTTCTCTCAGGGAGCTCCCATCAAATGGGGGAGACAACAATTTAAATCGGAGATAATGGGGAATTAGGAATTACCTAGTTTAAGGGGAAAGTGGGTAAAGATTCCTGTAGAAGAAGAAATTTTGGCTGGGACCTACAAATAAAGCCAGGGAAGGCAGGAGGCAGAGAAGAGCCAAGTGAAAAGCATGGATGAATGAAATGCACAGCTAGGGACAACAGAGCGCTCCAGGCCTGCACCCAGAAGCCTTCAAATCCACCTCAGATACATCCTAGCTGGGTGACCCTGCGCAAGTCCCCTCACCCTGCTTGCCTCCGTTTCCTCATCTATACTATGAGATGGAGAAGAAAATGGAGACCCTTGCTAAGAAAATCCCCAATGGGGTCCCAAAGAGTCAGAGGAGACTGAACATCTACAACAGTTATCTCCCTTCATCCAGTCTGATCATCTCCTTCTCCTAAGGCAGTGACAATGGTCTTTAAAAGAGAGGACAGACAGAAAATGAAGCTGTGACCAACTGACCAGACCAATGAACAGATCACTGATTTTAGTTTCCTCTTCTTTCTCTTTTCTTGGTCCCTATGAGAGGGCCTAATGCAGAATGATAGGACCATAGGATAGGGAGAATTCTCTAGAAATGAGAATTAAGAGGCTGTTTTACTAAGATAATGACAAAAAAAAATCTAATTGTTCAGAGAAATTGCTTATAATAGGGAATAAGAGCTTCATGATAAAAAAGCAAATAAAGTTTCCATTAAAGTAATCTTTTCTAATAAAGAAACGTCTCCAAAGAAAAAAAAATTATGAATGCTCCAAAAACCAGAGGAGCCTTATGCTAAGACACACAGACAGAATGACTGCTCTCATCCTATTGAATCAGTTCACCTGAAAAGATATTTGTTCCAAAGTCCTACTGAGAGCTGAATCCAAATTTTAGCAGCAAAAACCAGTTAATCCATCCTGAAGTACTGAAAAAAAAATCCACTTGTGGGCTTCCAAGTTTAATTAAGAGTAAGGCATCCATTCTGACAAGATAACTTTACTAGGTAATTCATTCAGAGATGCCTCAGTTAAGGATTTATGGGAGCTTTATAAGCAAACCATTAAAAAAATCTATAGTATCTCCACTGTGTTCACACAACTGCACAAGTCATATAAGAGCATTTAAACAACTCAAGAACCAGTCTGAAAATGAATCTCCTTTCCGTAGCTGCAGAAACCTCATTCTAGGCTCTGATTCTGAAGAGCTGATTTAAGTTTATTTATCCTGGTTTATCTCTCTGCCATGACCTCAGATTCGGGGGGGGGGGGGGGGGGGGGAAGCCCTGTTACTTTACAATCTACAAATTTCTATAAGGCAGCCCAGAACTTGAATAAATAATACTAAAGATCCCTAACTACCGCCTTCAGAGTTTCCAGACAGACACTTCAAATGTCATTCTACTCAAGTCCTTGCTTCTGGCATCTGCAGGCAAGAATAAATTTCCTACATCTGCACATCCCTTCAAAATTACCTTTGTACTCAGTTTCTCTGTTACGGAACCATGTGGGAGTTTAAAAGTGGAATACTTTTTATAGCAACTTGTTCAGAGAAATCTGAAGTCCTTCAGGTGAACATACAAGCTAGCACAGGTTGCCACTGCATCTTGGGGGAATATTTTTTTTTAATATATATTTATAGTAATAGGGACTGTCTGGTGATTTCCCTGAATAAGGAACTTGCAGGTGTGGAAATTCCCTCCCCCTTCAAAAAGAAAAGCTGGGGGGGGGGGGCAAGGGCTAGATTTTGCCCTCTGGGAGACAACAATGATGTTGCCTCACAGACTTGGAGTCTGCACGTCCAAATTTACAGAGCACTTGGCCAACATGATCTGGTGGTCTTGGGCAGGTGGGCAGGGGAGCATTCCTGGTGGCATCATCTCTGTTCTGAGGCTCAGGAGTCCTACACCAGCAGTGGGTCTCCCAGGCCCACTGGTATAGAGGAGCAGGTATTCTTCTCACACTCATCTTTTTTTCTAGAGTTGGTCATCAGCATAAGGTGGTCTCACAGAACAGGCATTCGTGAGAGAAGGAGAATTGAGTTCTAGTGTCACTAGCTCACATCTCACCAGCACTGGGGCAGCTCCATTTCTCTGATGATCATGTGGGAATACAATCTTTCTTTCCTGCTACACAGATATTCTGGGGGAGTCAATTCTGTAAACAGGTCTATTTCCTCCCTTTTCAGCTCTGAGAGTCTATGAAAATAAGACTAAATGGTTCTGCTGGTCCTGGGGGCTGGGTGAGTGAGAAGATTGTTTTTAAGTATCATCTCATCTTTATCAGCTTTCCATGTAGTACATAATTTACTATGTGCAATTTGTATAATTCACTAAAGGACAGGGACAAGGAGCTGCAGTGGGCAGAGGACCCCTCATGGTCTCTGATGGAAAAGACTTGAATTCACAAGGCTTCCAGATCTTACATAGCTTGATCCAGAACTGGGGTCCCCCACTAGCCTGAAGTATGGCTCAGGAGGATTCCTATGGCCAAAGTGACTCCACAGAAGAAGTCCCAAGCTAAATGAACCCTGAATGTGAAAAAAGGTGATGACTCTCTTTTTAAGAGAATGGCAGCAGATTCCTTTAAATTGCAGTTTCTCTCATACAATTGAAGTTATTATATTTACACCAAACCTCACAGAAACAGAACCAGGGATGCAGTAAGTGCCCAATACTTGATGTACTGGTCTTATTGCATAATATGAAGAATACCTGTATGGTTTATCACCTAGCCCAAGAACAATTTTCTTAATTGTATTCAAAGGAATAGGCCTTCTCTCTACCCCCAAATAAGAGATAACTTTCCTTTAGCTATATATCATTCAATTAAAAACATTCAACCTTTGCTTCTGGAATTATTCATTTAAAAAAATTAAACTTTTACTTCTGGATTCATTCATTTGAAAAATTTAACCTTTATACTTCTTGTAACTTTTTTCTATCTTTGTCTTGGTGATGGAAAATTAATATCTCTGAAAAAGGGAAGAAAGGGAAGCCCTTCATGGTAGGTATTTAATAAAATGTTTATTGTCTAACTGAGTGAGAGTATCCTGACACCATCAAGCCTTTTTTGCCATAGATGGTCCAGACTGATTAGTGACTATACAGAATGTTGGGCAAAGTTAATCAGAAGGTAATATTATCAACCCCAGCAATTACATCCAACTCAGGTTGTCTATACTGTCACCCAAACTTTATGAAGAAAAAAAATCTTAGATAATGTGCAATCTTGTCCAAGGCCACACAGTTCGATAACTGTTAAGTATCTGAGGCTGGATTTGAACTCAGAGACTCCTGACTCCAGGGCTGGTGCTCTCACCTAGCTGCCCCTATAAAGTGCAATCTTAAAAATAACTATTATTTTTTTCAGAACTTGTACCAATGTTGTGTTCCATGGGCATTCCCTCCAACAGCAGAGCTTGCAACCCCAGTCCCCCCAACAACAGGACTTGCAACCCCAGTCCCCCCAACAACAGGACTTGCAACCCCAGTCCCCCATCAGCAGAGCTTGCAGCCCCAGTGCCCCCAATATAAGTTTGCAACCCCAGTCTCCCCAACAGCAGAGCTTGCAGCCCCAGTCCCCCATCAGCACAGCTTGCAACCCCCAGTCCCCTATCAACAGGGCTTGCAGCCCCAGTCACCCAAAAGCAGAGCTTGCAACCCCTGTCCCCCATCAACAGAGCTTGCAACTCCAGTCCCCCCTCAGCAGAGCTTGCAGCCCCAGTCCCCCCTCAGCAGAGCTTGCAGCCCCAGTCCCCCAACAGCAGAGCTTGCAACCCCAGTCCCCCAACAGCAGAGCTTGCAGCCCCAGTGCCCCAACAGCAGAGCTTGCAACCCCAGTCCCCCAACAGCAGAGCTTGCAACCCCAGTCCCCCAACAGCAGAGCTTGCAACCCCAGTCCCCCAACAACAGGACTTGCAACCCCAGTCCCCCAACAACAGGACTTGCAGCCCCAGTCCCCCAACAGCAGAGCTTGCAGCCCCAGTCCCCCAACAGCAGAGCTTGCAGCCCCAGTCCCCCAACAGCAGAGCTTGCAGCCCCAGTGCCCCAACAGCAGAGCTTGCAGCCCCAGTCCCCCAACAGCAGAGCTTGCAACCCCAGTCCCCCAACAGCAGAGCTTGCAACCCCAGTCCCCCAACAACAGGACTTGCAACCCCAGTCCCCCAACAACAGGACTTGCAGCCCCAGTCCCCCAACAGCAGAGCTTGCAGCCCCAGTCCCCCAACAGCAGAGCTTGCAGCCCCAGTCCCCCAACAGCAGAGCTTGCAACCCCAGTCCCCCAACAACAGGACTTGCAACCCCAGTCTCCCAACAACAGGACTGTCCCCCAACAACAGGACTTGCAGCCCCAGTCCCCCAACAGCAGAGCTTGCAGCCTCAGTGCCCCCTCAGCAGGACGGGGGTCTTTTCCACCTGGGAGACTCTTGGCCCAGCTTCACCCACAGATCCTCCAGCAGGATCTCCCGCCATGCTGAGCCCTTCTTTGGGGGCGCCCACTGCCCTCACCCCAAGCTCTAGCCAAAAGAAGGCAGGACCAGCTGGCCGGGCCACCAGGTGCCCGGGGCCACCACCAGCTGCCCAGTGAGGGCCCCGCGATGGGCCGAGGCCCCCGGGGTGGGCCAGGCTGGGGGCTTCCTGGGCACAGCTCGTGGCTTCTGGGGGGCCCCGCCTCTCCGGGGCTCCCCTCTACTCCCGCTGCTCAAGTTCTGCGGACTCGGGGGCTCGGCAACGGGGGTCCGGGCAGGGCCGCGGGGGGGGCCCCGGGCCCTAGGGGGGGCCGTGGGGGTCCTCGGGTCCACTTCTTGGGGGGCTGGGCCCAGTTAGCGGGGGGGAGGAGTGGGGAGCCCCGGCCTAACCGTCCCCGGGGTCCCCTCGCCCCTTCCCCTGGGGGCGCCCCGGCTCCCTGCCCCCCCGGGGTCGCGCCCTCCCCCCGGCCCCTCCCTCCCCGCCGCCCCTCCAACTTTCCTGGGGGGAGGGGCCGGGGTCCCCGGACTCACCGCGCAGCCGGGCCGGGCCGGGCCGGGGCGGGAGGCGGGCCGGGGCCGGGGCCGGGGCCGGGCCGGGCCGGGGACACAGCGCCGCCGCCGCCGCCGCCGCCGCCGCCGCCGCTCCCGCCGCCTCCGGAGCCGCCGCCGCCGCCGCCGCCGAGACAGCGAGCGCGCCCGCGCGGGCACGGCGGCCGCGGGGGCGCGCGGGGCGCGGGGGCGCGGGCCGGGAGCGAGCGCCGCGGGCCGGGAGCGAGCCGACGAGCCGCCAGCGCCAGAGGCCGCGGCCGCCCCCGGAGGCCCCGCCCCCCGCAGGCCCCGCCCCCCGCAGGCCCCGCCCCCCGCAGGGCCGCTCTTCCCGGTCGCCGTCCGTCTGGGGCCGCCCCGCCCCGCCCCGCAGGCCCCGCCCCCGCGCAGGCCCCGCCCCGCTCCTGCCGCCGCGGGCCCCGCCCTTATAACGGAATTGAGAAGGGAGCAGAGCCGGGCCGGGCCGGGGCCCCGGGGCCGGGCCGGGCCGGGGCCCCAGGGCCGGGCCAGCCCTTCGGCTCACGCGGACTCAGTTTCCTCGTGGGCAGCAGGCCCGGCCCGGGGGCCAGTGCAGGGCGGCCTGGGCCCTGGGGAAGGCCGGGCGCGGCGAGAGGCGCAGAACCAGGGCACTGGGGCGATGCCCAACCTGGCTGGGCCGCTCATGCCACCCTGCAGCAACGGAGGCTCCCGTCTGCACCCAGAGGGAGAACGGCCGAGTTGGAACAAAGACCAAGGACTATGCCCTTCCACTGAGAAAACCCTGATATCTTGTTGTATAAGTTGGCAATCTCTTATACTTTAAGGATCGGAGTTCTCTCTGGCGCATCCCATGCAAACAGTGAAGACTGGCAGAACGCCTTCTGTGGGGGGTGGGGGGAAGCAAGAATGGGGGGGATTGTAAAATTCAAAATAAATTTTTTAAAAAGAGAAGATGCCCACAGGATCAAATGCTCACGGCGCCTAAGACACAAGAGTGCGAGATCTTCTCTAAGAAACATCCACAATGCGGGAGACAAGCTGGGCCCGGCCTCCTCTGGAAGTCATCAATGTTTCACATATTCCACACCATTCCATCTACTTGGCTTTAACACTCTCCCCCGCCCCCATCCAAGAATATTTCTTGGAGTCAAGAAATAAGGAGAAATGATCAATTGGATAGAAACCAGAGTATGCCCACCCTCTACTACACCTAGCCTGACCCCAGACTGCTCCACAGCCCACCCAGTCAGGCCCCAGCGGCCCTGCCTCAACCTGCTTTTCTCCCCTGGAAAGGACCCATTAGTCAGGTCCCCCTCAACTCGGACCATCATCCCTGCCATTTGGACCCTCGGCCCTGGTCACGAGGCTTGGTGGGCCATGAGGAGAGATAGGGAATGGCCTTGTGATGTCATTGATGGCCAACACCCAGATGAGGCTCCCAGGATCACGGCAGGTGGAGGCAAGTCAACAAGCGTATATATATCATCTGCCATGGGCCAGGCACTGTGTAACCACCGGGGATACAGATGAAGGCCAAGAGATAGACCTCAACCTCCAAGAGCTCACAATCTAAGGGTAGAAATGAGATGAGGATAAATGTGTGTAAACTATATAAAGATGTATGTATATATGCATGCACACAAATACAGAGAGATTTGTTGAGTAAAGAACCAATTGTTTTTTTCCTTTTCCCTATTTCAAAGTTCCATCTTTTTTTAAATTTATTTTTATTAAAGATATTATTTGAGTTTTACAATTTTCCCTCCAATCTTGCTTCCCTCCCCCCCCCCCCATGGAAAGCACTCTGTCAGTCTTTACTTTGTTTCCATGTTGTACCTTGATCCAAATTGGGTGTGATGAGAGAGAATCATAGCCTTAAAGAAGAGAAGTCTAAGATCAGACAATAAGATAGTTGTTTTTTTCCCTAAATTAAAGGGAATGGTCCTTGAACTTTGTTCAAACTCCACATCTCCTTATCTGGATGCAGATGGCACTCTCCTTTGCAGACAGCCAAAAATTGTTCCTGATTGTTGCACTGATGGAATGAGCAAGTCCTTCAAGGTTGCTCATCACCCCCATGTTGCTGTTAGGGTGTACAGTGTTTTTCTGGTTCTGCTCATCTCACTCAGCATCAATTCATACAAATCCTTCCAGGCTTCCCTGAATTCCCATCCCTCCTGGTTTCCAATAGAACAATAGTGTTCCATGACATACATATACTACAGTTTGCTAAGCCAGTCCCCAATTGAAGGACATTTACTTGATTTCCAATTCTTTGCCACCACAAACAGGGCTGCTATAAATATTTTTGTACAAGTAATGTTTTTACCCTTTTTCATCATCTCTTCAAGATATAGACCCAGTAGTGGTATTGCTGGGTCAAAGGGTATGCACATTTTTGTTGCCCTTTGGGTATAGTTCCAAATAGCTCTCCAGAAGGGTTGGATGAGTTCACAGCTCCACCAACAGTGTAATAGTGTCCCAGATTTCCCACAACTCTTCTAACAATGATCATTATCCTTCCTGGTCATATTGGCCAATCTGAGAGGTGTGAGGTGGTACCTCAGAGAAGCTTTAATTTGCATTTCTCTAATAATGATTTAGAGCATTTTTTCATATGGCTATGGATTGCTTTGATCTCCTCATCTGTAAATTGCCTTTGCATATCCTTTGACCATTTGTCAATTGGGGAATGGCTTTTTGTTTTAAAAATATGACTCAGTTCTCTGTATATCTTAGAAATGAGTCCTTTGTCAGAATCATTAGTTGTAAAGATTGTTTCCCAATTTACTACATTTCTTTTGATCTTGGTTACATTGGTTTTATCTGTGTAAAAGCTTTTTAATTTAATGTAATCGAAATCATCTAATTCGTTTTTGGTGATGTTCTCCAACTCTTCCTTAGTCATAAACTGCTCCCCTTTCCATAGACCTGACAGGTAGACTAGTCCTTGGTCTCCTAATTTGCTTATAGTATTGTTTTTTATGTCTATGTCCTGTAACCATTTGGATCTTATCTTGGTAAAGGGTGTGCTGTGTTGGTCTAATCCAAGTTTCTTCCATACTAATCAAAGTTCCATCTTTCAAGGAGATGTCTGATCTTGCCCAAAAATTTCTACCACCTCCTCCATCTTATCTAGTGAAGGTGTTGCCCCACCCATTTAGAAAATCTAATCTGGGTGAAATCCAGACCTTTGTATCCTAGTCAGTGACTGATCCATCCCCCAGCCCCTCTCTGGAATAGGTCCACCTCTCCTAATATTCATTTTCTTATTGTTAATCAGAGTTGATTGCTGCCTATCAACACCCACTCTTCAAGGGCATTTAAGCCTCAAGAAGTCACCATGATGGATCTCTGGCAGTTGAGAGTGCCACTGACCCCTTTTATTATTTATCCACCTAGCAATAATTAATACAATGATTAATTATTCATAAACTGTCTCTTGAATTTTCTCAAAATCACAATGCATATGCATGCACATAAAAATACATAGATAAAAAAGCATGTAAATATACATGGTGTGCATGTGTGCATGTATACAAATGTATTTGCAGGTATGCAAATGTGCATTGTGTGCATGTCTGGGTGTATGTTTTGTGTGTATCCATATGCACACATTGACATGGAACCATTCATGGCATGATATCATGAAGCCCACTGGCTGCCTAGGAGCTCTTCCTCATGGCGACTGGCCCAACCTTCACAAATGTCACCTATTTCACTGATGATGTCCTTTATGGGAGTCTTTCTTTCCTAGTTATACTATACAGCCACCTGCTCACTCCCATCCTAGGGCTTTCTATCACCCTCTGGGTGAGCCTTGACTACATTACTCCAGAGACTTGACTATTCTCATCTTGAAGCCCAACATCAGTCATCTCTTGGTGCTGAGAGAAACTTGAGCCATGAAAGAACCACAATTCAGCCTACTGTCCTCCTTTTCAATCCAGGACCCAGCTCATTACCTGTGCATAGTTTCTGATCAAGACATAGTGACAAAATTTCTATTGGCAACTAGAGGGCACTGAAAAAAAGAAGGCTGAGCCTTGAGTTCAAATACAACCTCAGATAGTTTCTAGGTGTATGACCCTGGGTAAGTCACTTAACCTTGCCTGCCTCAGTTTCCTCAATGTTAAATAAAGATAATAGCACCTACCTCTCAGGTTATTGTAAGGATCAAATGCAATCATGGAAACTTTAAAAGCATTCTATAAAAGATATAAAAGCATTCTATATGAATATTATTAAAATGCAGTATGCACAAAACAAAGTAATATGTGCTTATTATGGTGAAATGACACATGTTTCTAAGAGCTTATCTCAACTGCTATTCACCCTGATTAAATCAGGTCTCCTAAACCTCAAGGGTTTAGGGATACTGTTAAGGATGGGGTGTCGCTATGTTAGCTACAAGCCCCCACCAGTGTAGTGCCACTCAAGATTACAGGTTGATTTTCATTTCAACTAATCAGCCTTAAGTGATTTTTTAAAAAGGCATCTTTACCAAGACAATACAGCAGAATGGTAGGCTTAAAACTATTCCCTCTATAAGCTGAGATATATTCTCACACCAGCACAAAAAGAGTTCTAGGAAAGATGGGTTCCAACTTATAGAGAAAATGTGGCAAAAGGAAACTCACAGTTCTTGGTGGCTGAAAATCTTACTCTTCCCTTTCAGGGGTTCTCAAGATGCCCCCCCCCTTAGATTTGCTATAGTTTCTTCCTAACAGGTTTTGTTGGGTGATGCAGCCCAAAAGAGCTAAAAGGTTGGACACTCCTGTTTTAAAGGATGCTCCTGGCAAAGAAGAAGTAGGTAATAAGTCAAGGCAATTCAATAGGCATTTATAAAGTGCTTGTATGTGCCAGATGTTAGAAAAGTAAAATAAAAACATAACAGCTGCTGCCTTCATGGAGTTTACACTCTACTGGCTTCCTGAGGGTTCTACTCTCCCAGGCTGAAGAACAGAGAAAAGGTGACTCATCAAAACTCAGAGATCAGTTCTATTGAAATAGAAATGAGCATGTTTAATATTAGAATGGCCCCACCAAAAGATGCCCTTTGAGTTGTTTTTCCAGCAGGAATGGACTTGTGTTGATCCACTGACACTCTCTTGGCTCCCTGGCAACCAAGCGCACAGATTTGGAAAAGGGTTGACCAGGCTAACAGGGGTCAGCCCATGTGTCTGCTCAAAGACATCAAGTATGACTCATTCACAGACTAGGACCTCAGAATCTCAAGGTCAGGAAGGACCCAAGAGACCATGCATCTTGGTGCACTTAAACAACATCACCCAATTGATCACCTAGGCTTTGCTTCAAGACCTTCAGGGAGGGAAGACTCACTCTCCACCAGGAAAACCCATTTTGCTTTGCTATTGAATTAGAAGGAAGTTTACTTCTTCTGATCATGAAACCAAATTGTTTTCTTTGATTCTTCTGCTCACTGCTTTCTAGGGTCAAAAGAAACAAGTCCAGGGTACCTGAAGTCAGCAACCCTATCCCCTCTATTTCTTCTCTTCTCCAGACTAAATATCCCTCGTTTTTTTCAACCCATTCTCATGTGACAAGGACTCAAAG
Source organism: Macrotis lagotis (assembly GCF_037893015.1). Lineage (NCBI taxonomy): Eukaryota > Metazoa > Chordata > Mammalia > Peramelemorphia > Peramelidae > Macrotis > Macrotis lagotis. Next base: position 176,350,624 of record NC_133665.1, read on the forward strand.
TCTGTCACAATCCAAATTTGGATACTCTCTGGTATCAATATCAACATCCTTCCTAAAGTGTGGTGTGAAGATCTGTAGTCTGACCAGGGCAAAGGACAGCGGGACTAGGTTGTTATTCCTGGAAGCCCTAGCACAGATCCAAGGTTCTCACAGAGTGGTTCAGGGACTTCTACCCTTTCAGGAGACTAGAGCTTCTACTTCTGGGAGAGTAATGATGATGTATAGTAGAAGGACCATGGATAGTAGAAGAGACACGAACATGCTTAGTCACTCTGTGACTGGTTCTGGTCTGCTACCCACATGGTTAGGAGAACCGTTTTTTGATTGGCTTCATAGGGGCATCTTCAAAAAGGCCAGAGTCAGCTTTGGTTCAACCTCTTCACCCCATCCCTTTAGGTTGGGCCCATTGCATTACAGCATCTACTGAGAGACATGTTCTGACGTAAACTGGGAAGACACCTTGGTCTTCTTCCAGTCAAGACCATGTGGCCCTGAGGATCAGATTTCAGTCCTTAGCTTTTGCACTTCTTCCGTTCCTCCTTCCTTAGATGAAGGGATCAGAGTCCAGAACTTTTGGAGCATTATATGATCTAGACTAGAGAATGAGCATCTGAGCTTCCCAGAATCTGAATTTTGTAGTCAACTCAGCATCCAAACTCAGAGGACTGAGCAGTCATCTTGGGAAGTGACTTTTAGGACCTAGCCCTAAATTATCTCAAAGGCAGATTTATCTGACAGTCATGCTGTACTTGGATGAGGAATGTCATTTGCTGTATATCATTATATATTATATAACATGTGTGTATGACCTCATTTGGTCCTCTCAACATCCCTATGAGATAGATGAGAAGTTATGTGACTTAGCCATTGTCACAAAGCTAATAGATGTCTGAGGCAGAATTTGAATCTGGTCCTCTTAATCTTCATTTCTGTGTTCATGTTATATCACAGTGCCCTCAGAATTCTTTATAAAGGGATCAACCTGACTGTATCTTGCCCATCCAAATTTCATGGACTAGATATAAGAAGGAACCCTTTATTCTCACAGTAGATAGATCTTTTCAGTCTTTCAGCGGGGTTGCTGTGGGGAGAAATGAGAAACTAGTTATTGAAAATATTTAGAGTTCTTGGGAGTGGAGGTGGCGGGGAGGGAGACATGATTAGTCCCAGGAATTCCTAGCCTCAGAAGAGAGCCTGCAATAGTACTAACAATTTTGCCCTGAAGTGATGATCACAGACAAACTCAAGGTCTGGGCAAGTTTCTCTCCCTCACCTCTGGCTCCTACTAATTAAACCAGGGTTTAACCAGTCCCAACCACAATTTGGCACTTCTAAAGCCAAGCCAACTCACCCCCAGGGGACTTTGCTTGCTTCAGATTTTCTTGCTTGTGTACCTTGGCCTTCATACTGCTCTGGCTACAACTATAGGGACTGTTGTCTTGGACTAATGGACCTTATCTCCTCATGAACCTTGACCCTCTATATCAGACCAGTGTCCAGCCTGGCAGACAAAGTTGCAGAGTCCTTTAGGACTGAATTTGGTTGTAGGGCTTTTTTTTTGGTTTTTGTTTTTATTTAATATTGGTTCATGTTTTCTTTTACATGGAGTCTCTAATTACCTGTTTTTTCTGAAGGTCATCCTTTAATGAGCTTCCAGAATAAAGATTGCCAATTAGATTAAGGTCTCTACTACTGGGGGAATGAAACTGGTTTTACATGACTGCTCGGGGCTTCTGGAGAAAGAAAAAGGCAGCCTATAAATCCAAGGGTTTATCATCATCATCAAAATGATTCTACCCATAATTATATATAATGGGCACCACGTTGGACCAGGAGCACTCTCTTTGTTGTCTACAAAACCTTGCTGGAATTTTCTCACCTGTGCAATAGGAAGGTTACTCATGGAAGGAGATTTCTTGTGTAAGAGTTCCCTGTGCAAATGCATTTCAATCAGAGCATTTGGAAGGCTAGCTAACCCTCTGGAGGACAGTCAGGATCCCCAAAGATTCTGATAGCCCAGAATCTTTGCATTGAATAAAATGAAAATTAACAGGGAGAATTGTGATGCTTTAAACAATGGATTTGAGGAAAGGCCATATAAGAAATATGAGATGGAGAGAAGTGGTGAGATAGCAAGTTGTCTGACAAAGATCTTAAGAGTTTTATTGGTATGGTCTAAGGGCAGTATCAGCATAGGAAGAGGCAAGGAAACAACCATTTATTAGAGTAACTACTGTGCTCTAGGCTCTGTGCTAAATGCTTTAGAAATATGATTTCATTTGATCCTCAGAACAACCCTTGATTTTTATTTAGTTACTGTTTTTATCTTCATTTTATAATTGGGGAAACTAAGGCAGACAGAGTTTAATTGACTTGCCCAGGATCTTAGTAAGTGTCCAAGGCAGGAATTTTACTCAGTTCTTCCTAATTCTAGGTTCAAAGTTCTATGTAATGAGTCAACTAGAAAGCTCAATAGCAGTCAACAATGACATATATGGCATTCAAAAGGGGGAAATTTAATCTTGGGCTGCATTAAAAGGAGAACAATGCCTAGCTCTAGAGGAGTGACAGTCATGATGTGTTCAACTCAAATCTGTGCTCAAATGCTAACTGCATTTGGAGTACTGTTCTCAGGTCTAGACAGGTCTCCTTTTAGGAAGAATGTTGATCAGGTGGGGCGGCTAGGTAGCTCAGTGGATAGAGCACAGGTCCTGGAGTCAGGAGTACCTGAGTTCAAATCTGACCTCAGACATTTAATAATTACCTAGCTGTGTGACCTTGGGCAAGCCACTTAACCCCATTTGCCTTGCAAAAACCTAAAAACAAAAAAAACAACAAAAAAAACCCAAGAATGTTGATCAGGACAGAGAAGGACAACCAGTGATGTAAAGGGCCTTGAATCCATGCCATTTGCGAATGGTTAACCTGAAAAAAAGAAGGTTCAGGAGGAATATGACACTGTTATCAAGTATCTGGAGTAGTGCAAGACTAATTAGACTTGTCTTGTTTGGTCCTCAAGGGTAGAACAAATTGTTAATAGGTGGAAGTCTCAAAGATACCAATTTAGGCTTGACATCAGGAAAGCCTTCTGGGAATTCAAGCTCTCCCAGGCAGAGTGAGGTGCTTTAGAAAGTAGGAACGTCTTGTGGAAAGTCTTCAAGTAAAGACTGGGTGACCCCTTGTTGGATGAGTTGTAGAGAGAAACCTTTTTTTTGTTCAGACAGGACCAGAGGGTAACAAAGGCCAGATCTGAGACTCTGTGGGCCACCATAACATTAAGTGAAATTTCCTATTATATTGATAGCAGGAAAAATGATGGGATCATTTGGGGCAAACAGATTCAATATCATTATGGAAATAACTTGTAGACACACACAAAGATGAATTCTTGAATGGAGCTTGAATGGAAGGCCAGGGCTAGAGACAACCTGGGAACTTGTTGGCTTGGTTGGTGCTGAAGGTTGGGGCATTGACAGTAGATATACCAATGTTTAGGTCTTTTTAATCTTCTATGTAATCTGACAAAGTACCTACCTTTTCTAGTGATATATTATGGAAAGGGTTTGAATTTTTTAAATTTTTTTAAAATTTATTTAAGGTAATGGGGTTAAGTGACTTGCCCAAGGTCACAGAGCTAGACAATTTTTAAGTGTCTGAGGCCTCATTTGAACTCAGATCCTCAGGTGCTCTATGCACTGCTCCACCTAGCTGCCCCAACAGTTTGAATTTTAAACTGGGAGTTACTAACCTGGAGTCTGTGACCTTGTTTTTTTTTTAATATTTTCATAATTATATTTAAAAATAATTGATTTTCTTTGTAATACTATGCATTTAAAAACATTATTCTTTTTTTAATCTTTTTTTTTAGGTAAAAACATTATTCTTAAAGGAAATCCATAGGCTTCACCAGAATACCAAGGGGCTCCAAGTCAAACAAAGGTTAAAAAAATCATGCTTTAAGACACTCTGGAGATGGGAAGTATAATAATATTAGCAGAAGTTATAATAGATATCATTTACATGGAACTTTATAAGGTTTGCTGAGCATTTTATACGCATGTATTTTCTCATTTCACCTTCACAGCATACTTGTGAGGGTAAATACTGCTATTATTCCCATTTTACAAACGAGGAGGCCGAGACTGAGCAAGATTGAGTAACTTGAGCAGGTTCACAAAACTAGTAACTCTAAAGAAAGATTTAAAAACCAGATCTTCTTGAAGCTAAGGCCAGGATTACTGAAGGTGATGCTGATGAAATACAAAGCTGGCATCTGCTACTATGTTTGAAAAACATATGGATAATCTTGGGAGCAGAGGGAATTAGATACAAGAAATGATTATTAGGGGCAGCTAGGTGGTGCAGTAGATAGAGCACCGGCCCTGGAGTCAGGAGTACCTGGGTTCAAATCCACCTCAGACACTTAATAATTGCCTAGCTCTGTGGCCTTGGGCAAGTCACTTAACCCTATTGCCTTCCAAAAAAACTAAAACAAAAAATGATTATTAATAACTAATGACTTGGGGAGATTCAGAGTTCCCCTTTTCCTTTATCCTCATTTTAAGACCTTAGTCTCAGACTATCCACTCAATCTTACAAAGAATCTCTCTAGTCAAAGGCAAATTCCATTCAACCAAACTTGGGTGGAGACAGATCCTTGTATCTAAATAGTCCAAGGCTGGCACAGAAGTCTTCCTTCTGTCCTGGGGACTTGGTGTCACTTTCAACCCTTCCCTGGAGGAAGCCTACTTCTCATTAATTGTTAGTCAATCAGAATTGATGGCCAGCCTGGGAAACACATACCCTTAGACAGGCATAGAAAACTGAGGTCTTTGATCTAAGAGAGAGAGAGAGAGAGAGAGAGAAACACTAAATGACCATACTTTTATTAAAACTTGGCATTATTAATAAAATAATTACATTACTCAGAAATTCTGTCTCTCATACCTTTGTAATCGCTAGACTGGGGCCCAATCTAGCTAAAGATGGTTTATTGTCCATGAATTGACCACCAAGTAAGTATGTTTCAGATCTTGAACATCCATGAAACAGAAGAAAAATGTAACTTGTTTTCTGTCTGGGACCAGTAAAGGAAGAGAGAATATTAAGAATCTCCCAGTTGGGGCGGCTAGGTGGTGCAGTGGATAGAACACTGGCCCTGGAGTCGGAGTACCTGAGTGCAAATCTGTCCTCAGACACTTAATAATGACCTAGCTATGTGGCCTTGGGCAAGCCGCTTAACCCCATGGCCTTGCAAAAACTAAAAAAAAAAAATATCTTCCAGTTGCTTCAGTTGGGGAATGGCTTAGCAAACTGTGGTATATGTATGTCATGGAACACTATGGTTCTATTAGAAACCAGGAGGGATGGGATTTCAGGGAAGCCTGGAGGTATTTGTATGATTTGATGCTGAGTGAGATGAGCAGAACCAGATAAACACTGTACACCCTAACAGCAGCGTGGGGGTGATGATCAACCTTGATGGACTTGCTCATTCCATCAGTGCAACAATCAGGGACAATTTGGGGCTGTCTGCAATGGAGAATACCATCTGCATCCAGAGAAAGAATTGTGGAGTTTGAACACAGACCAGGGACTATTCCCTTTAACTTAGGGGACTGATATCTTATTGTCTGATCTTGCTATCTCTAATACTTTATGTTTCTTCCTTAAGGATAGGATTTCTCTCTCATCACACCCAATTTGGATCAATGTATACCATGGAAACAATGTAAAGATTGGCAAATTCCCTTTTTTTTGGGGGGGGGGAGTAAGAGTAGGGGAAAAATTGTAAAACTCAAAATACATAAAATCTTTTAAAAGAAAGAATCTCCCAGCTTCTAGACTCTATTAATATTTTGTTTATTCTGGACAAAAGAATAACTGTCTTCAAGCATATAAAGGATGTCACAGGAAAGAGAGCCTGAACCTGTTTTCTTGAACCCTATGTGCAATCTCAGTAGGAATAGCAAAGAGACCAATTTGGGGAAAATTTCCTACCAATTTGAGACGTCCCAAAGTGGAATGGCTAGTCTCGGGAGACATGATTATATAAATTGTTCAAGAGGCATTTGGTTCCAGCTCCTTGGGGGTCTCATTAAGTCTGTCACTGAAAGAATTGCAACTTGGGTATTTAGGCAAAGCCACTGAAGTGCTTCTATCTGTGAAATTCTGATTCTGAAATGTCCAAAGATCAAAAAAATGTATATTCAAATAAGCAGTGCACTGGTTCAATTGCAGTCAGGAAAATTTGAGTTCAAATCCTACTACACGCTGATTTAGCTATGTAACCTTGTACAATGAATATCTTAGAAGTCCTGAGTTCAAATCCGGCCCAAGACACCTATTAAATATGTGACCCTGGGCAAGTCATTTAGGCAGCCAGGTGACATTATGGTTAGAGTACTTGGCTTGGACTCAGGAAGGGTTCTTCCTGAGTTCAAATCCAGCCTCAGACACTTACTTAGCTGTGTGACCCTGGGCAAGTCACTTAGCCTGTTTGAATTAGTTTCCTCAGCTGTAAAATGAGCTAGAGAAGGGAATAGTGAACTACTCCTGTATCTTTGCCAGGAAAATCCCAACTGGGGTCATGAAGAGTTGGACACAACATAAGTGACAACAACAACAACCCTGAGCAATAGTCATATAATTTCTCTGAGCCTCAGTTTCCTCATCTGCAAAATGGAGACAATAATAGCAGTGAGTTCCCAGGTCACTGAATCAACTGAGACCATATTTGATAAGCCTTCAAGCCCTACACAAATGCTAGTTATTATTAAGTAGAGAACAGCACAATATTGAGATTCGCAAGATAAATGAAACAAAGCCTTCCACAAAGGGAGGTGGCTATTTACATTCTGCTTTTAAAGGATGCTTCCTTCATTCCCTGCCCTCTGGAACCAAGCTTGGTCTTGCAAAAACCTGTTTAGAATGCAAATGCAATTGTCCAACAAGGATGCCAAACACTTATGAGCAGTAATAACTCACCAAAGAGCAAAGGGGAAAAATGAATCCCTGGAAAGATTGGTGGGAGACCCAACTATGCTCCATCAAGAACGAATGAATAGGGACAGCTAGGTGGTGCAGTGGATAGAGCACCAGCCCTGGAGTCAGGAGTACCTGAGTTCAAATCTGACCTCAGACACTTAATAAAGACCTAGCTGTGTGGCCTTAGGCAAGCCACTTAACCCCACTGCCTTTCAAAAACCTTTAAAAAAAAAAAAGAATGAACAGATGAATGAATGAAAGAATGAATAAGCATTTCAGTCTTTACTATGTACCAATACAAAAAAAAAAGAAAGTCTGCTTTCAAGGAACATGCTTTCTATAGAAGGAATACCACATCTAGGAGGTTTCAGCTCCAAGTCAGAGGGAAGATGCAAAAACAAAACAGGGGGCAATATCTTGTTTTTAATGTCATTCTCATTAAGAAAGAAGTCAAATCTATTGCAGACATTCTTCCTCTCCACTCTGCATCAGTTCATATAAATCTTTGAAACTATGGCACAAGAACATTCCATTCCATTCTTATACTATAATTTACTCAGTCATTCCTTAGTTTCGTGAACTTTAAACAAAGATCAGTTTTGTGACAAGCACATAATCCCTCTGAGCCTCAGTTTCTTTATCTATAAAGTGAGTATAAGAACACCAACCTCACAGAGTTCTTGTGAGGATCAAGTGATATAACAGAGCCAAAGTACTTTGCAAACCTTAAAACACTGTTTAAATGTCAGCTACTATTATTATCATATTCTACTATTGGACTGGAGCTGTAATGTTTTGGCTCAGCTAATGCAAATATTAAAAGTCACATTGCTATGGCCAGAGAATTGCAGAGGTTCCTAACCTTTGTCAGTCCCTATAGTGCCTGGGATACAGTAAGTCTTCCTAAATTCCCTATTCAACATGAAAAGAAATCATTTCTAGAGTTTATTAAGCATATACCCAAGAGATAAAATTAAGAGATGAATTAATTTTTCAGAAAGAAAATAATTTGGTATATGGAAACTTTTTTCACAAATACAATGAGGAAACTATTTGGGGAACACTCCCCAAAAGTGATATTTTAGTTTTAAGGAAGAACAAAAGCTGAATTAGGTTACAGCACATTTACTGATATTTCCACTAACAGTCCTTGGCAAGGTGGGGGGGAAGGTGGGGGTCCAAGGCCAAGATCAGGCCACTCCTTCACCCCCCACAATGGACAGATGGACATCTACCCTTGATTTAAATTATACTATGCATTGGGAAACTCCACTCAAAACATCAAGTCTGCTTTGTCCACCAAAGAAAGGTACAATCCCTAATGTGGGATGGGATAAGGACAAGGAGCTGAAGAGGTGGATGGAACCCAGGACAACTGTAGGGGGAGAACCTGGGGAAGGGAGGAAGGGAAGCAGGGGAGGCACATTCCAACAGAAGGAGAATCTAGAAGACCTTCAAGAAAAGTATATACTTAGAGGGACTTCTGATGAGATTAAAAGGTGAGCTCTTTATTTTGCTAAGAAGGGAATCATCTCTCAAAATGGTTTTCAAATGCTAATTAGCTTAATTACCAGGAAATGCTTTGGTATTTGACTGGACCTTAACCACTACTCTCTCTTCCCTAATTTGTTCAAAAGGAGGCTTTATGATATAGGGGAATTTTCAGTCACTTGTTACAGAAATATAAGTTTAAAGTTTATTCACTTTTGCCAATGACTATTTTTGGAATATTTTAATAGAATAATTCAGTTACTTGCTCTTTATTTGCCATTCCTTTTTAGGATTTGTTTTAGGTTTTTTTTTGCAAGGCAATGGGGTTAAGTGGTTTACCCAAGGCCACACAGATAGGTAATTATTAGGTGTCTGAGGCTGGATTTGAACCCAAATGCTCCTGACTCCAGGACCAGTGCTGTATCCACTGTGTCACCTAGCCACCCCTGCCATTCCTTTTAAAAAAAATTTCTCATGGGGGGCAGTGGGGAGGGGAAGAAACACATCTCTGACTGAAAACCCTTGGTGTAGTAGCCAACTGACTAGTATAGAGGGTTTTTGTGTTGTTAATTTTCAGAAGCCTACTCCCTCAGTAGTATTTGTGAAACCCAGAGAATACTTGGGGAAGGGGCTTGCAAGGATTGATGGGGGATCTTTTATCAGTGAAGCAATCATCAGACTCTCTGACTCAAGAATGTAAGAAAAAAACAAATTTTAATTCACAGCTCAATGCAGAAAGTTCACAGATTACTTTAAGGAAACAGCAAGACAAAAGAAAGTGAATTTCAGTAGACTTGATGATGATGTTTGTCCTTCATTCTTAAAGAAGACCGCGACTTCAGGTAGGTGAATTAGATTTGAGTGAGGGGGACTATGCTAAGTAATGAGCCTCACTTTCTCCTCCAGAGTACAATGGTCAGGTATAAATCAGGATGACTGGAGATTGCCCTGGATGAGAAGCAATTAGGGTTGAGCGATTTATCCAAGGTCACACAGCTAGTAAATGTCAAGTATCTAAGGTTAGATTTGAACTCCTGTCTTCCTGACTCCAAGACAATGTTCTAGACTGCATCACCTAGCTGCCCCTTCAGTAGAAGTAATGAAATTAAGCAAAGAAGAAATACCTATCAGCTGGCTTGGTGAGAACATCAAGGACAACTAAGAAAGAAGAAAGAGGAAAGGAAACAGTCATGAAATAGGGGGCAGGACTGGGATCAACATGGATCCAGCAGCCTGGAGAAGAGGGTGGGCAAAATCTTTTTAGGGAACATAGCCCACTTCCTGTGCAAAAAGGAGTCAAGGGGAGGAACCAAAGACTGATCCTCCTGGACATGACTGGAATCAGGTATATACCTTGGCAGGCTCAGGTGCAGGAGGGGTAAGGGGAAGGGGCTGAGGTATCTTACTATTTTTTTTTTAATGAATTTACACTAGAGAAGAGGGTTAGACTGAACAATGGGGAGGAAGTCAGAGGGCCACAGAAAATTCCAGATAAGCATAGATAATAGTTCCTTAATATTTCAGAAAGGGCTAGACAAATATTTCTCTAATATTTCTCCATCACTTGGACATGAAGCCTTCCAACTTGGTTGAACCTGTCAAAGTGTATAAATTCTACTGGAATGGCCTTTGTGTCCCTAAAAGTCACCTATACTGTATCCCAAGGCATTGAAATTGAATTATACATATTACAGATAAGGGAAAACAGATGGCCAGTTATGAGTATTGTGGGACTCAAAAAATGTGAGAAGTGATAAGGAAGGGTCTCCAGTTTAGTGGATGGATATTCTGGGGAGGAGTCTTGGCTAAATATGTTTGAGGATCATGTAGGAGATGAAGGCAGTCATGAGTGGGCCACAATAATCACCCATGTAGGAAAATGGAGATCTACTGGTGCATGGTGAGACTATAAACCAGTTCCATAAACATTCTCCATTCTTTTCTGGGTTCCACTCCTGTTTCTACAGACTTTCTTTACCATGTCACTGCAGCCTTCTCAGTCTGAAAGTTCATTCTGCCCCTGTGATTTCTTCACCCAATTCCTGTGGCCCTTTCTGCTCTAATCAATTCTTTCCATTTAAAGCAAAGAACCGTGCCAACCATTCTGACTCTTGGAACCTTCTGAAGCATACATTTTCTTCCTTTCCTCAGCCCCAGATTTACAGCTTCCTTTTAAGATCTTTTCTCATTCCAATGTAAATTTCCTGAAGGCAGGAACTGTTTAAGATTTGCTTGTATTTGCATTCCCAGAATTAGCAGATTTGAGGAGGGCCCTGGGGAGAGAATGAGTTCAGGGACCTGTGATGTCCAGAGGTAGACTTCAGTCAATCAACAAATATTTATGAATAGCCTAATACTTGCAAAGGGTGAACTATACAAAGAAAAATTTAAAAAAATAGACCAGCTCTTACCTTCAAAAGCATATATTCTAAGGGGAGAATGATGCAAATAAATAGGTGCTTTCAAGATACATCCAAAAAGATGGGTCCAGGTCTCCAATAATGAGGGAGTAAAAATCTTGATAGAAGAAAAAGTCAGTAGTTATGTCAATAACAAGGACTGCACAAGCAAGAAATCACTAATAAAGGGGGGGAATGCCAAATTCTTATTATAAAAGAAAAGGGGGAATTGTGAAGAATATGTGGGTATTTGGGTTCCCCTAGAATGTGAATGGAGGATTGTTAGTTTACATTACAAAGACTAGGGTCTGCCTAGATTGGTGCCTATGGGCAAGGTACAGAGTTAAAGTCTAAAGACTTAACCTCAATCTGATAAAAAATTGAGATTAGGTGGGTGTGCCCCCATCTATTTTTAAATTAATTTAGGGACTTGACCTCCTTTGCACATGCTCAAAGAGATAGCTGTTCTTGCTCATTAGTATAATGAGCAGGGAGGGGAAAATGTATGGGGACCAATGTGTCAATTAGATTGTGACCTCAGCCTATGATTGGCACGAAGGGGGCATGAATAAAGTCTTTCAAATTGCATAAAAGACCTTCCATTTTGGGGATTCCTCTCCTTTCTTCCCCCCTTGAGGGAGGTGTGTCATTTAGCTAAGATAGTTCCCGACTAAAAGAACAAGATCCATCCAAAGTAGACAGAAAGTCTTGAGGACAAAACTGTTGTTTGTCCTTCATTCTTTTTTTTTTTTGCAAGGCATTGGCCTTAAGTGATTTGCCCAAGGTCACCCAGCTAGGGAATTATTACTTGTTCGAGGCTAAATTTGAACTCAGATCCTCCTGATCCCAGAGTCAGTACTCTATCTGCTGCACCACCTAGCCCCTGTCCTTCATTCTTTTTTTTTTAAGGTTTTTGCAAGGCAAACGGGGTTAAGTGGTTTGCCCAAGGCCACACAGCTAGGTAATTAGTAAGTGTCTGAGACCTGATTTGAACCCAGGTATTCCTGACTCCAGGGCCGGTGCTTTATCCACTATGCCACCTAGCAGGCCCCCTGTCCTTCATTCTTGAAGAGAACCATGAAAGAGGAGGTGATGTCGAGACTTGGAAGTGAATTGGATTTAAGTGTGGGAGGGTCTGCAAAGTCACCAGCTTCACTTTCTCCTCTGGAACCATCTGGCTCTAGTGACAAGATAAAGATCAGGATGACTCAAGATGGCCCTGGAGAGACCTTAGTCTTTCCAAGCTCTTTCCCAGATGTCAGTTTGGCTGAGACAAGATCCATTCAGTGATTAAGACTAGGTAAGAAATGAGACAAAGAAGGACCTCTTTACCTAGTCAAAGAAAAGATCAATCAGAAAAAGAAGACTCTTAGGGTTTTTGGTCAAAATAGAAACAATTGCTATTTAAACTCACTTTGAGCCATCAAAGTCCAACTGAGGCTTGGACTAGTAATGAAGTTTATAATCAAGTCAAGATAAGATTTTTTTTGGCAAGGCAATAGGGTTAAGTGACTCACCCAAGGTGACACTGTGAGGTAATTATTAAGTGACTAAGACCAGATTTGGACTCAGTCCTCCTGACTCCAAAGGCTGGTACCCTATCCACTGTGCCACCTAGCTGTCCCTAAAATGAAGTTTAAAAATGTTTTGGGGTATGGTCTGGTTTTGGTTTGAATGTGTGATGAATTCATAAAAGGACCAGTTCTGCCCCTTGTTGGGAAACCAAAAATGTTGCTAGAAAATGTGTGGCCAGTTAAAGTCTTCAAGGGTTCAAGTAGAATATGAAATAATTAATTTGAAAGATGAATTGACTCAGAAGAATATAGGGACAAAAATAGATTTAAGTATTACTGTCCTTAGCAGAAGCTAAAGGAGAAAGAAATTAGCAGCAATAGCAGCACCAACAGCAGTCACCATGAAGAAACATGTAGTAAGGAAGGGTATAAGGGCAGTAGTTTATTTGGGGAATCACTCCCCAAAAGTAGAGACTGCTCAATTCAAAGGAGAAGAAAATAAGTTTTTAAAAGGGCAAGATGAGTTTAATCAGGTATAAGTTGATGGAGCCAGTAATTCAGTGAGCAGAGATGAGGTAATAAGGGGTGTAACACAAAGATAGGTATTAAGGACTAAGGGGAGGGCAGTAACTCTAAGACCCAATCTTTTCAGGTTAGAGCAAGTCTTCATTGTTTTGCTGATAGGGGCTTATCTTGTTCCTGGGAACAGGGATTTACTTGTATACTTTACTAAAACTTTCATTAACTTCATCTCTCTGGTTTGGACTATGGGATAGGGATCAATGTAAAGCCAGCTCAGTGGTTAACTATTTGACAAGGTCTGCACAGAGAGAACAGAACAGAAATAAAACATTTCTCTATCCAATGTTTCTTTTACTATATGGGAACCTAGTAGTGATCAATCAATGAGAGTCAGAATGATTTGGGTTAAAGGCAAGAACCTTAAAAAAAAAAGAAATCTAACCCATAAATCCCAAGATATCTTGCAAGGTTTCAGCAATTTAAATTTATATTCCTTTGGGCAGAGCACCTGTAGGTAAAGGTATGATTCATTATATGTATAAGAGGGAAAGGAGGGAGAGATAGGAAGAAGGGAAGGAATTATATTGTTCAACTGGAACTAGCTAGTTGGATCCCCAATGGGGCAGCTACTAGTACTCTCTAGATGTGGTGGGTGATACTGAGAAATGCTTCCTGCCTTAGGTGGTATTTAAAAGGATTAAGAAGGAAATCAAGGATTCTGAGAGTTGGGAAGAGGGAGAGAATTTCAAGCAATCAATGAAAATCAACCCAGAAATTTTTATCTAGCACCAACTATGTTTCCAAACTTTGAGCTTAATGAAGGCATTCTTGGCAGGGGGGTGGGGGGAAGATATAGCCACAGAGATGGGAGATGGAGTATTCATTCTGTATGAGGACTGACAAAGAGATCAGTATAATTGGACCAAAGATCCAGCTGAGAGAAGTAAAGGGTAAAGATATTTAAAAGTGGAGGAGTATCAGAGGATTATCTTTTTGAATTTTATAATTTTCCCCAGTCTTGCTTCCCTCCCCCACCCCACAGAAGGCATTCTGATAGTCTTTACATTGTTTCTATGCTATACATTATCAAAATTGAATGTGTTGAGAGAAAAATCATATCCTTAAGGAAAAAATAAAATATAAGAGATAGCAAGCATATAATATATATCAGAGGACTATCTATCCAATCCTAGAGGCAATAGGAAGCCACTGAAGAAAGGTCAAGACTAGAGATAGACTTTTAAGGGTCATTTGCGTAAAAGATAAAAACCTTGGGAGTGACTGAGATGGTCCCCAGAGAAAGAATTAAAAGAAGGAAGGGGCAAAAACAAACCTTTGTCCAGTATTCTTAAGGAGGAGTGTGTAAGAAGTGAAGATCTGTGTGATACTGTGGGACTGAGGGAACAACTTTGCCTCTGGAGACTGAGGACCTGATTTCACATCTTGCCTCACTTGCCTCTTGGTTAACTCTGTCATTCAACCCCTGGATCTCTATTTCCTCATTTGTAAAATGAAGAGGTTGAACTAGATAGTTTCTGCAGTCCCTTTCAGCCCCTAGAACTATAAACTTGTTAGCTTATTAGTCAGTGAAGAAGACAAAAAAGGGTTAGGTAGGAAGAGATTCAGGAGAGAATAACTCTCAGAAAACTAGGGAAGAGAAAAAACATCCACAAAGAAGGGGGTGATCAATAATGTCAAAAGTTGTAGAGAGATTAAGGATGAAGATTTAGAGAAGGCCATTGGATTTGCCAATCAGATGGTCATGGATGACCTTAGAGAATTCATCAAAAGACTGATATGGCTAGAAATTCAGTCCCAAGGGGTTGAGGAAAGGTAGAGGCACCAAGCTTTTCAAATAGTTGAGCAATGAAGAGGAAGAGAGATGGGACAATGGTTGGATGGGATAGATGAATCACGGGAAGATTTAAGGAAGGTAAAATCGGGGAGACTTCAACATGTTTATAACTAGATAAAAAAAGGCAGTAGAGAAATTAAAGATTTATGAGGAGAGGGTGGGGGGGTACCAAGTGCTACTAGTAGAGACAAAAGGGTCCAAGATTCAGGTAGTAGTATTAGCCTTAGTGAACAGAATCACTTTTGCTAAAATGATAAAGGAAAAGGAGCCAGAATTCTACAAGGAAGGAAGAGAGGGAGCTGAAGGAATTCACAAAGGATAACCTCAATCTTCCCCAAGAAGTGGGAGGTTAGGGCCATCTGCATGATGGAGGGGGGCTGAGGTGCAGCTGGTGACAAGGAGGAAAGAAGAACAGCTTTGGGAACCTTCCATATGGGGAATGAGATAAGGACTCTCTAAGTGCAGAGTAGTGGGATTGTCCAGATGCCTCCGTGATTCAGCTGACATTATTTATCATGGTATCCTTTCCTTGCCAGCAATGATCAGCTGCTCCAGGCAGAAAATTCCATGGAGAGAGTTACCCAAGGATAAGGATTACAGGTTAGGAATTGAGAAAAGCCAGTCATACAAGAGACTAGAATGGTAGCTAGTGAAATATCTAAGCAGCATGACTGCTAATGGAAGTGAACTTAACTCATGTGCCTAGGTCTTCAGTGTTTAAAAGTTAGTTACATGCTATAGGGCTCTAGGACTTTTAATTATGTGTGTACATCATATATGAATTTTTTTAGTTAACACTGCCTGCCTCTCCTGATTGGTCCTCTCTTCTCCAACCTTGTCTATTTTATCCATGGTACCACACCATCTTTCCTAAGGTGGACTCTAATGTCTCTACCACCTTGAGAAACCTAGATGGGACACCCTCTCTCCTTTAGGAGCCCTCTAAGCATGAAATTCACTGTTTTTTGCAAGTGTGTCTCCTGAATCTTGCATTTAAAATTTAGTCCCTTGATACAAATCTTGAGAATAATTTAACATGCAAAGTATCAATTAGATTGTGACCCCAGCCAATGATTGGTATGAAGGGACAGGAACAAAGCCTTTCAAAGTGTATAAAAAGACCTAGCATTTTGGGATTTCCTCATTCCTCTCCCACCCTGGAGAGATGTGCCATTAAGGTATCTTAATAAAAAACCATTCTAATCACTCATTCATGAGCTATTTATTACATAAAGTTATCACTGTCAGGTGATAGCCTCATGGACAAAGGCTTCTGCTCACACCTGGAGACAAAAGTTCAAGGACAGAACAAAGCCCAGAGGAGTTTCAGAACCCAATGACTAACATGAGCAATTTTTGATCAGAAAAGCTAAAAAGAGGGCATAGCATAGGATGTGTATTCTCACCATCTCCCTGTAAATATTGCATAAAGCACCTGGGTCTATAGGGCTTCCTGGGCTCCTTCAGAGCATACTGCAGTAGCTACAGAGAAGACAATATTTCTACAAGTCCTCAGGTATTGTTCCAAGGTCGAGCTGCTCTAGTTCACGTGCCAAGTCAGCAAGGGTGTCTCAAGTGTCAGAATTGTGTCAAGTTGTAAGCAACACTGCCCTGGCCACCTGAAGGACTTATGATAAAGAATGCTATCCATCCCCAGAGAAAGAGCTAATGGTGTCTCAATACCATATTTTTTAAAAACTTTATTTTTCTTAAGACTTTTTTTTGGGGGGGGTGTCAATGTTCTTTCATAATGTGACTATTATGGAAATGCTTTGCATGACTACACATTCATAATCTATATCAAACTGCTTGCTTTCTCAATGGAGGGCAGAAGAGGGGAGAATTTGGAACTCAAAGTTTTAAAAACAAATGTTAAAATTTGTTTTTACATGTAACCAGGAAAAAATAAAATACTAAATAAAAAATTTTTAAACTACCCTATCCTCAAGAAAATCACAATCTAATAAAGGAGACAGCATGCAAACAACTATACACAAACAAAATCTAGACAATCTGCATCATTCACCTTTAGAGAAAGGGCATTTTCAATAAGGCAGATCAGAAATTTACTTATTTTTCTCACTTTAAAATTTTGCATTCCAAATTCTCTCCTTCCATTAAGGCAAGAAATGTGATATCAATTATACATGTGAAATCATGCCATGTTGCCAAAAAAAAGGCAAGGGGATTTTAAAAAATATGCTTCAATGTCCCCTCAGAGTTCATCAGTTCTTTATTTGGAGATAAATAGCATCTTTCATCATAAGTCCTTTGAAATTGTCTTGGGTCATTATATTGATCAGGATAGCTATGTCATTCACAGGTGATCATACAATGCTCTCCTGGTTCTGGTCATTTCACTTTGCATCTGTTCATATAAGTCCTCCCAGATCAGAAATGACTTCTTGCTGAAGAAGGTGGAGTTTTATCTGGTATTTAGATGGCAGCCAGGTAGGTCAGGAGACAGATGAGAAGGGAAAGAATTCTAAGCATAGAGGACAGCCAGGACAGACAATTAGGAATGTGTGAGGTTAGGAACAACAAAGAGGACAGTGTCCTAGATAAGTGAGAAGGGGAGTAAAGTGGAAGAAGACTGGAAACTTCAGACAGGGTCACTTTATGAAGGGCTTTCTTGGTTCCAGTTTTGAGCAGTTTGCTCCCTGTCAATGAATGTCCTCAGTCCCCAGCCCTTTTGGTTGTTTTTCCCAGACACCCTATCTAGTAATTTGAAAAACTGTAATAACTTATAAATTTATCATGGCTCAGCCACCATCCCATTGAGACTCTCAACTTGGATCAACCAGAAGAATTACTCATTTACATGTAGATTAAATGGACTCTTCATTATAATGAAAACAAAAATAGGAATATCACAACATTTGAACTCTTGGGCAACCCACTCTCCTCTTAAGGTCTGTAATGTGGATTTCCTACCCTTTTTTTTGAGCTTTCACAGGGAAAGGAAAAAAGATTGATAGTCCGTCTCCCCAAGCCTTTGTAATAAGCATGCTTAGTCTAAAAATCCGGCCTGAGGAGGATCAGGTTCACCTCCCCTTCATTCCCCAGTTCACTGCAGGACTGGAGACAGCTGTCCACTCCCATACCTATATCCAAGGAGGGTGTTCCCTTGTCACCCAACACACAAAATCTGAGGCTTTGATACTTCAATAAGTTTGAGGTCTGAGGTAGAGGGCGGTCATCACACTCCTCTTCCCAGGAGTCTCTATCCTCAGACCTATACCATTCATCATACTACTTCATCCTTCTTTTCTCCTGAGCCTCTGGCATCATTGATGTTTTCTAGTCTCATTTCTGGACCTGGAAAGGTGGAGGGTGGAGGAAGGAACTTGGAAGAGGGGAGGTTAGAGATGGTCCCAGTCAAACTGAAAGAGCCTCATTACCTTGTTCATCTTTGGCATTTTTTCCATAAAATATCATAATTCTCCCCCTAATACTGGGATATGAGGATGTTCATGCCCTGAAGCTCTTCCAGTCTGCATCTTCTGTTCTTTCTGGCACTTAAATAAGTTAGGAAATTGCAAGATAGAAATCCAAGCTGTTGCAGGCATAGGTCACAATGCAGAGAAATGACAAGAAATTTAACTTGGGGGGTACTTCCCTTTGACACCAAAAACAGATGGATGGAGGGAAGGAAGGAGAAAATGAAAGAAATAAGGAGCGAAGGAGAAGGGGAAGAAGAGGAAAAGGAGGCAAGGAGGGAAAGAGAAAAGACAAAGAAAGATAAGGGAAAGGAAAGAGGAAAAGAGACAGATACACATACAGAGAAATTATTTCAGCTCTTGAGAAAGGACCTGAATGGTAACATATGCCCCATCCCATATTATCACAATAAAACCAACATTTCTAAAATTGTGTTAGATATCTATTAATTTCTCCAAGTCTCTGAGATAAAAGATATAATTAGAAGGCAAAAATGGCACCTTAACCTATTAAAATATACATTGATAATCTGAGATTTGCTTGCCTATTAAACAGGCTACTACTGTTTTTTATTGACTCGGTTCTTAAATCAGCTGTTACTACAGTCCTACTCACAAGTAACTAGAGACCAATGAACATCCACAATTCTGTGGTCCTTATTGTGTTCTCTAAGCCATTTGTTTCTCATCGTTTAAATCACTTCATTCAAGTTTCATGGCTAATTGCTGTAATACTGATTTGATAGGATGCATATCGATGGCTAACTCCTCTATTTGGGAGGAAATAGGAGGCCTGGGGCTTAGAAAAAGTAGGCTTTTGAGGTAAGCTAATGACTTGATAATTCTGACATCACCCCATTTATTTGTGTTGCATCTTACTTTTGTCCGCAATGATCATTGCTATGAATGATTTATGAAGAGTGGTTTCCACTGACTTTCTTCTTATAGCACAGTTGTGCTAAGCTGAAGTGTAAATCTCTGTAGCCTGGACAAACTCACTGGTACCTGCAGCCTTCCACAATCTGACTCCAACCCCCTTTCCAGGGTCTTTGTTTTGTTTTTGTTTTTCACATTTCTTTCTTCCTTAACTCTATATTCCAGGCTCTGTTTGATATTCACTATACACAATGTTCTTTCATCTATTCCCTTCTTTTACCTTTTCCTATGCCCAAATGCATATCTTCTTCACCTCATAGATCAGAGACATTAAACTAGAAGATGTCTTAGAGACAACTATAAACCAATTTTCTTATTTTACAGAAGAGTCTCAGGGAATTTGTAATTTGTAATTTGACCCAGGATCACAGGGCTCCCTTCTTAGAACTCCAAACTTTTTTTCTTTTTTAAAGTTTATTTATTTTTTCATCCATTTACACATGTATATTTTTAAGTTAAAAAAATTTCCTTCCATCCCCCTCCCTTCCCACCCCACTCCTCTCAGTGGCAACAGGTTAACATTATTCTAAATATTTTTGATAAGCATGTTTATAGATTAGTCCTTTTTGATATGAGGAATTAGGATTAAGGGAAAGAGATAATTTTTATAAAGTATTCATCAGATTCTGAAGGGTTGCTTTTGGGGATTTTTTGTTTGTTTGTTTTTCTTCCTCTAGATGGGGATAACTTTGTCCAGAGCTGGTCTAATATGATTGTCTTACTCTCTGAAGCACTGAGAGGAGCTGTTTCCATCAAAGTTGATCATCTCACAATGTTGTTAATGTGTACATTCTTCTCTTGGTTCTGCTCCCTTCGCTCAGCATCAGATCCTGTAATTCAATCCATGCTTCTCTAGAGTCCGACCATTTATAGTTTCTTATAGAACAATAATATTCCATAGTATTGAAGGACCACAACTTGCTTAGCCATTCCACAATTAATGGGCATCCCCTCAGTTTCCAATTCTTTGCCACTACAAAAAGAGCTGCTATGAGTATTTTGGGACATGTGGTACTTTTCCCATTTTTTTTATGATTTCTTCTGGATATAGGTTTAGAATTACAATTGCTGGGTCAAAAGGAATGAACATTTTTATTGCTCTTTGGGCAGAGTTCCATACTTTTCAGAATGGTTTGATCCATTCACAACTCCACTAGCAATGCATTAAGGTCCCAATCCTCCTACAACCTCTCCAACATTGGTCATTTTCCCTTTTTCTCATCTTGGCCAATCTGATAGGTATGAGGTGATACCTCATTGTTGTTTTATTTTGCATCCTCTAATCAATAATGATTTGGAGCATTTTTTATATGATTATATATAGCTTTAATTTCTTCATTTGAAAACTGTCTAGTCATATCCTTTGACCATTTATCAATTGGGGAATGACTTGTGACCTTATAAATTTGATGTAATTCTCTCTATATTTTAAAAATAAGACCTTTATCAGAACTCCTAATTGTGAAGATTATTTCTCAGCTTTCTGCTTTCCTTCTTATTTTGACAGCATTGATTTTATTAGTGTTAAAAACCTTTTTAATTGTTTGGTCATAAGTTTATCCCCTTTCCATAGATTTGTTAGAATATTTCTTAGTCTGTTTATTTATCTATGGTGTTGCCCTTTTATGTCTAAATCCTGTACCCATTTTGACCTTATTTTGGTATAGGGTGAGAGATGTGGATCTGTGCCTAGTTTCTGCCATACTATTTTCCAGTTTTCCCAACAATTTTTGTCAAATAGTGAGTTCTTACCCCAGAGGCTGATGTCTCTGAGTTTGTCAAACAGCAGATTGCTGTAGTCATTTGCTGCAGTTTCTTTTGAACCTGTCCTAATTCACTAATCCATTACTCTGTTTCTTAACCAGTACTGGGCAGTTTTGATGACGGCTGCTTTATAGTATAATTTTACATCTGGTACATCGAGGCCACCTTCCTTTACATTTTTTTCATCAGTTCTCTTGCTATTCTTGACCTTTTGTTGCCCCAGATGAATTTTTTTTTTTTAGGTTTTTGCAAGGCAAATGGGGTTAAGTGGCTTGCCCAAGGCCACACAGCTAGGTAATTATTAAGTGTCTGAGACCAGATCTGAACCCAGGTACTCCTAACTCCAGGGCCGGTGCTTTATCCACTGCGCCACCTAGCTGCCCCCCAGATGAATTTTCTTACTATTTTTTCCTAGCTCGGTAAAGTAATTATTTGATAGTTTGATTGATATAATTCAGTTGCCAAATCATAGATTGACTTATATGTGTCCTTAATTTTACCTACATTAGGATGTAAACCCCTTAGGAGGAGAGAGTCTATCATTTTGGGTTTTTGCACATGACTATTTAGCACATAATAGGCACCTACTAAATGCTTTTTGATTAATTTTATGAAGCAATTTCTCTTACTTGTAAGTGCCCTTGTGCTGCTAAAATATTTTGAATTTAGTTATCTGTATATATATTGTACCCTCCAATGGGATATAAATTCCATGAGGGCAAGGAACTGTTTTGTTTTTATTTCTATTTTCTAACAGTAGGCATTCAATAACTATTTATTGAATTACTGAATTAAATACTCTGATATTCTATTTTGGAGAGCATTTCAATGCTAAGACACTACATTCCTAAAATACTCATACTGAGCTAGTGTTTTTTTAATGTGTTAAATATGAAGAAAAAGAAAAGAAATTTCTTTCTATCTCAAAAGTGATAGCAACCCTTTTTTGTTTTTTTAAAAGCTGCCATAATTACAGGAATTGATGCTGAATAAAGGGAGTAGAACCAAGAGAACATTATACACTTTAACAACAATATTGTGAGTTGATCAGCTATGATGGATGCAGCTCCTCTTAGCAGTTCAGAGATCCAGGACAACCCTGGGAGAACTGTTATGGAAAAAGCCATCCACATCCAAAGGAAAAATTAAAAAACGAAACAAAACACAGAATCTGAATGTACACTATGTTCACCTTTTTAAAGCTTCTCTTAGGTTTTTTCTTCCTATCTCATGGTTTGCTTCCCCCCCCCTTCAGTACTAATTTCTCTTACACAAAATGACTAAAAATATGTTAAACACAAATATACATGTACAACTTTTATTAGACTGTCTGCCACCAAGGGGAGAGGGGAGGGAAGGGAGGGTGGTAGAAAAATGGGTAACTTATAAATTTGCAAATGGATGAATGTTGAAAACTTAAAAAAAAAAGAAAAAAGAAATAAAAAAAAGAATGTCATAAATGATGCCATAAAACATTAAACATAAAACTCATATTCAGAGTAGGTGAGGCAAATAGCCTGCCAGGGTGCAAAAAGCAATGGAGTACACAAAAACAGACACATTAAAAACTACTTTTTTAGAAAAGTGTATTTTAATGCCTCCAAATTCTGCTTCCCCATGACTCAGGGGTGTTCAATTGTAGTGTTATAATGAGACAAAAAGGCTCCCGTGGTCAATAGCCCTGGAGGATACAATTTTCTTACCTTGCCTACCAGGCACTGATGCTAAGCATTTATGACAATTACTACAAGATTTCTGAGGAGAGAACACTTCTCTTTGCTACAGTCAGGGATGATTTTGTGGAGCAAAAATAATTTAAGCTAGGTTTTGAAAGAGCAGGTAGATCTAAAGGAGAGCACAATTCATTGTTGGAATGGCCTGGGTGGGGGGGGAACACCAAGGTGGCAGGGAGCACAAGGTAAACTTTAGATGAAGTAAATATGCTGGTAGTAGAATATAAGCCACTTGAAGACAGAGTCTGTCTCCATTTTCTATTTGTAGCCCAGCATCTAGCACCATACCTGGTACATATTAGTAGTTTAATAAATGTTTATTGATTCATTGATTGATTGACTGATGGCAGGAAAGCAATGACTGGAAGGAAGCCTGGGAGGGTAAGCTCATTTGTTGATTACCAGAAACCATGAACTAAATTTTGAGTAAAACTGAAGAAGAGAAGATCTTATTTTTGGAATGCATTAGTCCATTGGATTTGGAGTCGAAAACCTGAGGTTCAATGAATTAATTACCATCCGCATTCTAGAAATTGTACTAAGGGCTGGGGATATAAATAAGAAAAAGAAAGACTGTCCCCAGGAAGCTTACAATCTAATGAGGAAGGGAAAAGGAAGCTGAAAAAGAGTGGAGAGGGAAGGGACCTGATGGATGAAGCCTGAGGAGTCTCTAGATAATGCAGCCAGGTGAGTTTTGAAGAGATGTCTTAGTTGAGCTTTCTCTTTAAATGCAGTTTTGGAACTCATGGCCCCACCCTTGAGGCAGAGAGACGGAGGGTACTGATGAGATTCAGTCCCAAGGCTGATGAGATCTTATAGGATGATCAGGTTATTCCAATTATGGGCTTCCTGGAGCATAGTGGAGAAATCAATCAGAGAAATCTCAGAGTAGTACAGCCAGATGAAAGATGAGGAAAAACCTGCCTCTGACACATAATCCGTAGATGACCTTTGGACTGTATGTTCAGGAAGGACTAGCACCTCTTGTGTGAGGGCCTGTAGAGCCATTTTCAGGGCTGTCCATCCACTTTTGATGTCCACTTGCCATTCAACTTTCACCTGTGCCTCCAAGAAGCTATATAGAATGCACAGTAGCCACACCCCAGTAAACTATCTTGGCAGGCAGACTAAGTGGGATTGAGGATAACCTATGGTCCTCACACCCATCAGTGAGTTGGGATGTGTCCTATCCAAGCATGTGAACACTTTCCTTGGCATATTGGGCAGATGAGAACAATTTGTTCCAACTACCATGAAATGAAATCAGCGGGCAGAATATACAGACATTAAAGACACCAAGGTCATCCACTACATTCTGGGCCATTTCACATGCAAAGTAAGAAATCACCCTATGATGTCCCTGGTCCTCTTTGAACAAAGGACAAACAACATATGAAATGTGGTAAGACACTGAACCTCTCAGTCTTAGTTTCCTTATCTAAATGTAGTATAGATGGCTTCTGGGGCTTTTGTCCCAAACCCTATTCAATTAAATGCCCTGGCAGAAAAAAAAAACACTCTAATAGGCTTGGAAGTAAAAAAAAAAACCCTCACGGGGTTCTAGTGGTGATCTCCAAAGACTAAAGCTATGGTTCCCTAGCACCCCCCCCATCATTAGGCTCCCTAACATGATTATCAGCTTGAAACAATGAGTCAGCTAGACAATTAGCTTTGAAATAGGGGTAATTCACAGCTCCTGGAAGTTCTTTCGTAGGAATCCCCAGAACTATCCCTCAAATGTGATGCCGGTCATCTTCTGGACTACTTGTAGCATAGGCTGGAGCTAGTCTCTCAGCCTTACCAGCTGCTTTATAGAAAATCCAAGAACTAGGACTGAGAGGGGTGAGAGATTCTTTCCCTAGTACAGTCATGATTCCCAACTAGTATTCTCTCATTGATTGATAGTGATTAGTAAATTAAACATTAGCTTTTAGAAGAGAATATTTCCTAGGGAGGAATGGAACAGTTAGCATAAAATATTCCTTCAGAAGTGTATGACCCAATCTCCTACCAATACCCATAGATTCCTGGGGAAAGTGGGTTCACAGCTCTTGGTTAATTTGCTAAATTTCCTTCTCTCTTCTTTCTCCTAGACTCGGCCAGCAGCTTACATCACTAAGCTGCCAAATTGCAAATTGGGTTTTACACAAAGCCTAAAAAATGTGACCAAATCTCTCAACCAATCTGAATCAAACTTGCAGTATGGCCTCATTTCAATTCATCTAATAGCTTCCAAACACTCCTAAATTCATCAAGGAATTTTTATACTTTAGTCTAAAACCTATGATTGATTGATTGATTCACCAAAATGCTCAGACTTCATTCCCACACCTATTTCATACCTCTGATTGTTTATTCTCAACTGACAAAGCTATCAGAATATAACATCTTGTCACTTTAAATAGGATCAAATCATTGTTTGACTCAATTGACCCTTATCCTTACATGAGATAGACTGTGTTTCTGAGGTTCAATCCAGTTTTAAATCTATGATCTTATGTATATAATCTTATAAATATTAAATTAGAAGTTAATTCAAAAAGCCTCTTATACTTAAGGGGAACTTATGGCAAATAATTTTATTTGTGTTCTTTAGTGGTGCCACCCTGGCTATAGTTAGAATCCAGACTAACAGGAACTATGATGTTTTATTTATTTCTAAAGTGGCCTTGAGTGAGTCCACTGAAATGATAGGCAGGGAGAAAAATAAGTAAGAGCTGAAGAAATCTGAGGAATATAAGTTTTATCTTTATCTCCCCAGTGCTTAGCCCATTTGCTTTACAAAGGAACATCTCATCCTGGAAAGGAGTACAGACACCATCCAGCGCATCAGGGAACTAATCAAACATCACATAGACATCAGATCTGACAAATGGTGGTCTGGAATCTTTAACTTGCCTGTGTATCAAAGGCAAAGTCAAACTCAAGTCTTCCTTGCTCCAAGATCAGCCCTCTACCTTCCTAAAATCTGCTCCAAGCACCATTCACAGTACTGCAGTTGTTTCCTGAACAAGGCAGAATATAGTAGGATTATCATCCAGTGAGCAGTAGTATTATATTTTGGGGAAAAGTCCTGGATGTGGATGCAAAGAGATCAGGTTCAAATCCTGCCTGTATTACTTATGCCTCATGTGAGCTTGGGCAAGGCACTTATGCCCATTCTGTGGATTCCATCTACAAAAGGAGGATGTTGGGTTAGAGGACCTCTAAAAGTTCTTTCAGTTCAGCTTCTGTGATTCAGATAGCTCCACATTCAGGGGAACTCTTGCCTCTTTTGATGAAGGATCAGCCTATATTAGTTGACTCCCATTGGGTAAACAATCCCCAAACTCCCCCAGATCTCTTTCAAATGAACTTGTATCTCATTCTGCGTTCCTCCATCTTATACTTGTGAAATTGATTTTTTAAGTCAAGCATGCATTTATCCATTATTGGATTTCATCTTATTAGCTATGGCTGTCAAGATCTTTTGGGACCTTAACATCCAGGACATTAGTCCTTTCCTCCCTACCCGCCTTGGTATCATCTACAAATCTGACTACTGTTCTACCTCAACCTTTATCCAAGTCCTTGATAAAAATGTTCAGCAGTACAAGGTACTGCCCAGAAAGACCTGTTGAATAAATGCTTGAATTAAATTGAATTAATCTAGTCTTGACTAAGTGGTCTTATTGTAATAAGGCAATGCTAGTCTATTTTCCCAGCTACACTGGAAAGTGTCTGAAAATGTATACTTACCTGAATTTCTTTAGTTTTATTAATTTTTTTAAATTGACAATATCAATTTTCTCTTCCTCCTATTTCACACCAAACCAATGGGAAAAGAAAAAGAAACTCTTGTAACAAATATACATGAACAAACAAAATAAAATGTCCCTATTTGCCAAGTTCCAAAACTACATGTCTCTTGTACTCTGTCTGAGTCCATTATCTCCACAGAGGTCCACATGAATGTTCATCAAATCAACAAAAAAATGATACAAGATCACTGAATCTGCAGGCATTCCTTAAGGACTTAAGTGCCCAAACTATCCCTGCCAATGTTTTCTGCCCATTTATACAAAGTGGATATATTATGAAAACTCAACAGCATACAAAAAATAAGAAAAAGCAACATAAATAAACTTTGAGCCATATCCTTGAGTAGCACCTTGGACTAAGTAAGAAGTATGTCACTCTAGAAGAGGTGGTGCTGAACTTGTCTGCCAGAAAGCTTAGAGAATGTCTTCACAGGAGACTGATACAAGAAATAAGGAGAGGAGCAGGGGAGGAAAGAATTAGAACTGGATGAAGCCCTCCACTAGCTGGTTCTCGCTTCCCTTTCCAGTCATTTCCCATTCCCTCTCTGTTCCAGTTAGACCTGCCTGCTAGTCATACCCCTTATACAACATACAATTTCCCACTACAGTGCCTTTGCATAGCAGATTTTGTGAGCTTAGAAAGGTCAGAAGAACCATTGGAAACCTAGCAACTGGAGTTGTGCACAGTCTTTTGGTAGTTTCAGCACTGGTGTTGCTGTTGTTACTGAGTTGTGTCTGATTCTTTGTCATCCCATGGACCATAGGGTTCCAGCCTCTTCTGTCTTCCATGAACTCTAAAAGTCTATCTGAACTCCTATTTGTTGCTTTCTTGACTCTCTCTATCTATCTCATCCTCTATTTTCTCCTTTTCCATTTGCCTTCAATCTTTCCCACCATCAGGGTCTTTTCAATGAATCCTGTCTTTTTATTACATGGTCAAAAATATTTAAACTTCAGATTCAGTATTTGTCTTTCCAATAGGTATTTAGAATTAATTTCTTTAAGTACTGATTGATTTGATTTCCTGACTGTCCAAGGGACTCTCAAGTCTTCACCAGTACCAGAACTCGAAAGCATCGATTCTGCAGTTCTGCTTTCCTTATACTCCATTTCTTATAGACATATATTGCTGCTGAAAAAACCATAGCTTTGACTATACAAATCTCTGTCAACAAGGTGGTGTCTCTGCTTTTTAGTATGCTGTCCAGATTTGCCATATTTTTTCTTCCGAGGAGCAAGCATCTTTTAATTTCCTGGATGCAATCACTTTGTTCAATGATCTTTGTGCCCAAGAATAGAAAACCCGACACTGTTTCCATTTCTTCTCCCTCTATTTGCCAGGAAGTGATGAGATTAGTTGCCAAGATCTTAGGTTTTTTTTTTCAATGTTAAACTTCAAGCCAACTTTCACCTCCTTTTTCATCCTCATCAAGAGACTTCTTAATTCTTTTTTTCACTTTCTGCTATCAGAGGGATATCATCTGCATGTTCAAGATTGTTGATATTTCTCTCAGCATCTTTAATTCTGGCTTTCACATTTTAGCATTTCACATGAAATGAATAAAAGTTAAATAAAGGACAACCAACCTGCTCTTCTGATAGTTCCCAGTTTACATATTTCTAAATTCTAGCCAGCAGAATTTTAAATAAACATGTCATATACCTTGCGGGCATATGCCATGAGTGCAACTGTTTGGTCATTTGAATATCCTTTGACATTGCTTTTCTTTAGGATTGGGATGTAAACAGTTCTTTTCCAATCTAGTGACCACTGTTGAGTTTTCCAAATTTGCTAACATATTGAGTACTTCCCTTCATAGTATCATCTTTTAGGAATTTAAATAGCCCAAATGGAATTCCAACATCTCAGTCAGACTTATACTTAAGCAAAGCTTCATAAGGCCCACTTGATTTCATTACATCTAGCTCTATTCTCCCTTTATTAAACAGGAAGTGAGATTAGTTGCCTAATTAGAGCGCTATCTAGATCAGTAATCCCACCATTGTGGTTATCTGTGATGTTAAAATCTTTCTTGTATAGTTCTTGTATATATGATTGCCACCTCTTCATACCATCTTTTTGTTTTTATCATGCTCATTTTTGAATGAATCTTCCTTTGATATTGCTAATTTTCTTAAAGAGATCTCTTGTTTGCCTCATTCTGTTGGTTTTTTCTATTTTTTTGCATTGTTCATTTAAGAAAAACAACTCTCCTTTCTATTCTGAGGAATTCTACATTTACTTGAGTGTATCTTTTCCTTTCTCCCATCTTCCTCTTCTTTTCCTTTGGAATATTTTTTGTTGCTGCCTCCTATTGCAAACCTCTGTCCATAGTTCTTCAGGTTTTCTAGCCACCAGATCTAATCCCTTAAATATATTCATCACTTCATAAGGGATATTATTTGAGTCATACATCTACAGTCTGATGATTTTCCCTACTTCTTTCAATTTACGTCTGAATTTTGCAGTAAGATCTGAGTCAGCTCCAGGTCCTGTTTTAGCTGACTGTCTAGAGCTCCTCCACCTTTTTACCTTTCAGCAGTCAAGTTCAATGAGGAGTGACCTTTTTGATCCAGTCCAGCCAGGAGCTGTTTCAGCTGAGTAAGGGAATGACTCATCCAGTGGGGAAGCTAAAGTAAAAGTGAACTTAGTGGGGACTTGAAGAATGGAAGAAAGGACTCTCAGAACCAAGAAGCAGTTCCTCAGACTGCTGGGGATTGTTTTATGCCAACCATTTGAAATTGGAACCCATTTCTTCACAGGGACAGAATATGTGTAGGAATGAGAATATGGTCTCAAGTTAGGGGGTATTTTTAATTCTATCTTATTCTCAGTCAATATTCATTTATAAAAGCTAATTGATTTTCAACTAGTTAACTGGTATTAGGAAATAATCATTGATTAACCAGTGTTCAGCTGTCTGACTCTTCATGACCCAATTTTGGGTTTTCTTGACAAAGATGCCATTTCCTTCTCCAACTCATTTTTTTTTAGGTTTTTTTGTAAGGCAAACAGGGTTAAGTGGCTTGCCTAAGGCCACACAGCTAGGTAAGTATTAAGTGTCTGAGACCGGATTTGAACCCAGGTATTCCTGACTCCAGGGCCAGTGCTTTATCCACTACACCACCTAGCTGCCCCTCTCCAGCTCATTTTTACAGATGAGGAAAGTGAGGCAATAAGTCTATAGGACAGATTGGAGTCAGAGAGCCTTGAGTCAGGAGATAACTGCAGTAATCTGGATATAAGATGATATGGATTTGAATTAAGGAAGTAACAGTATAATTAGAGACCAGAGATTTGATAAGAGCAATTTTTGAAGATAGGGATGATATGTCCCCTCAAAATTCTAGGAATAACCCTAAGAGGTTGTGACTTTTTACAATATTACTTGCAAAATCTAATTTGTGTGTTATTCCCCAATATTGATCGAGGCGGCTAGGTGACTTAGTGGATGCTGGGCCTGAAGTTAGGAAGACCTGAGTTCAAATTTGGCCTCAGACATTTATGAATTGTGGGATCCTGGGCAAGTCATTTAACCCTGTTTGTCTCAGATTCCTCATCTGTAAAATGAGTTGGAGAAGGAAATGGCAAATCACTACATTATCTCTGCCAAGAATAGGTTATAAGGAGTTGAACACAACTAAAAAAGGATACAGAATTAATATCTTTTAATTGTTTAGTCTTTTTTTTTTATCCTGCACATCTATGTCACCTGGGGACATCTTCAGTCATTCTGATTCAGATCTGGCCACTGGCTTTAGATGGCTCCAGAGGGGAAAGTGAGGCTGGTAACTTAGCACAGTCCCCTCCTCATTCAAATCCAATTCATTTGCTTGTCATGGCATCACCTCCCTGATGTCAGTCTTCTTCGAGAATGAAGAACAAACAACATGGCATCAATCCTGATATTATGGTACTTTTTGAAGGACAAACAACACATGGATGCACAAGCTTCTCCCCCATTCAAATGTTACCTTGAAGGGATGTAGGGGTGTTTTCACTCACTGCAATTTTATCCCTGGTGCCTACTACAATGTTTAGCACATAGTAGGCACTTAATGGGTACTGGTTGCTTTGTTCTTCAGCATTTTGCTAAATGCTGGGAATACAAAAGGGAGATGGCTCCTTCCCTCATCCTAAAGGGAGGAGACAACCTACAAAGCATTTTACCAGCCCAAGAGCTCTATATAACTGCCAACTATTATGATCATTAACAAATTATTGTCATTGTAACTTATATAATAAGACCAAATAGAGTATCTAGAGATATGATTCTCTGAAACAGACTAAACAAACATGATAGAAAATTGCTAAACAAAAATCCTTCTTTTGCAGTTAATTGTCACTGAACTTAAACATTTGAACGGAAGCTTTGGTTTCTAGGCAATTAAAGGTGTTGACTTGCAACCCCCTTTCCCAACTGTCTTATCAGGTTTAATGTGGCACAGACAGAAGATGCATTAATTTGTGGAGTTAGCACTGCTGACTTCTGTTAAAGCATCTGACCCACTTTGCTACCCTCCAGGGATAAAAAGAAGCCAGATCAGGTTTCACAAATACTGAAAAGAAAAAAAACAACCTTGTAAGCGGGTGTTGGATTCTTCTGTAAAAGCAAACTGTGGGATAAAATTGCTATAATAAAAAAGTTTATCAATACTGAAAGCCTAAATCCAATTTCTGAAGGCAGAGCAAGACCTGTCTTTCTCTGTAGTTATCCTCGTGTTGGTTAACAGCTTGGATGTGAATGAGCTCATGCTCAGGTCCTCATTTTATCCTGAGTGCTTGGCTCACCTTCATCTTGCATCCAGAAGCCCTTGGGGAATGGTCCATTTTCATACAACAATAAAAATTAGCCCTTGCAATAGGCACATTGCTGAATCATTCCTTTTCTAAAGGAAAATATTGTTGCTGAATCTCCATTTTTAACCCCCAGCTCTGAAAATATCTAATTTGAAAGAGCAGGATCTGAGAAGAGGTTAAAATGATGTAAATTCTACCCTGTGACAGGCAAATAAATATCTTTGAAGTTTAAATAAATATTATGACTTCTTCTTCAGTATATGATAAATTCAACATTGCAACATTAATAATAATAGCTTATGTAGCATATGGGTTAGCTCCCCATTTCACAGTAAGTTCTCTAGTTAAGATTACCCCAGGGCAGTAAGGTGGTAGATGTAACATTAGGTCTGGAGTCAGGAGGACAAGTCACTTAACACTGATTGCCTCAAGAAAAAGAAATAACCCCAAAAAACTACCTCAGATTCAGGGCAGCAAAGTAACATAGCTGAAAAGGGGCTAGACATGAAATAAGGAGAAAAAAAACCTGAATTCCAATACTGCCTCAGTCATTTATTATCTGAGTGACATTGGACAAGTTAATTCACCTCTGTCTGCCTCAGTTTCCTCATCTGTAAAATGAGGATAAAATAGCACTTACTGCTCTAGGTTGTTGTTGGGAGCAAATGAAATATTTGTAAAGCACTTGGTAAGTCCTAAGGAGTCTTATAAATGATGGTGGTAGTGATGCTGGCGATGGTGCTGGTGGTGCTAGTGGCGGCTGTTCATGGCACTCTATGGGTCTTGTCAACAGTGAGTTTTGCCCTTCTGATAAAGATTTTTTCTGGGTTTCTAAGAATAGAGTTTGGTGGGTAAAGACAAAACTTACTTAGCTACCAAAGATGGCTTCCTGTTAATCAAGTCAATTTAGCAATTGAAAAGGGTTGCTTAGCAATTTATGATCAAGGAAGAGATGGAGAACATCACTAAAAACAAATTAGATGATTTTGATTACATTAAATTAAATCACTTTTGCACAAACAAAACCATTGTAACCATAATCAAAAGAAAGATAGTAAATTGGGAAGCAATTTTAACAAGTAGTATTTCTGACAAAGGACTCATTTCTAAAATATATGAGAACTTAGTCAAATTTATAAGAAAACAAGTCATTCCCCAATTGGTCAAAGGATATGTAAAGGCAATTTGCAGATGAGGAAATCAAAGCTA
This sequence comes from Macrotis lagotis, assembly GCF_037893015.1. Taxonomy (NCBI): domain Eukaryota; kingdom Metazoa; phylum Chordata; class Mammalia; order Peramelemorphia; family Peramelidae; genus Macrotis; species Macrotis lagotis. The sequence continues at coordinate 176,383,075 of NC_133665.1, forward strand.
TCTATAGTCATATGAAAAATTGATTAGTCTTAATTACTGATTAGAGAAATGCAAATTTAAGCATCTCTGAGATACCAACACCTATCAGATTGGACAATATGACCAGAAAGGACAATGCTCAATGTTGGAAGGGATGTAGGAAATCTGGGACACTAATAAGTTGTTGGTAGATCTGTGAACTCATCCAACATTTCTGGAGAACAATCTGGACTTATGCCCAAAAGGCAATAAAAATGTGCAATCCTTTGATCCAGCAATACCACTACTGGGGCTAACCCTGAAGAGATCATGAAAAAGGGTAAAAACATCACTTGTACAAAAGTATTCATAGCAGCTGTATTTGTGTAGCAAAGACTTGTAAATTGAGTGAATGTCTATCAATTGGGGAATGGCTTAGCAAACTGTGGTATATATATATCATGGAACACTATTGTTCTATTAGAAACCAGGAGTGATGGGATTTCAAAGAAGTCTGGAAAGACTTGCATGAACTGATGCTGAGTGAGATGAATAGAACCAGAAGAACATTGTGAACCCTAAGAGCAATATAAGGGTGATGATCAACCTTAATGGACTTGTTCATTCCATCAATGCAATAATAATTTTAGAGCACCTGTGACAGAGAATACCACCTATGTCCAGAGAAAGAACTGTGGAGTTTAAACAAAGGTCAAAATATATTACCTTCAATTTTTTTTAAAAGTGTCTTATGTACTATGCAATTTTGCTATCTCTAATATTTTATTTTCTCCTCAAGGATATGATTTCTTTCTCATCACATTCAATTTTGATCAATGTATAGCATGGAAACAATGTAAAGATTATCAGACTGCCTTCTGTGGAGGAGTGGGGAAGTGAAGGGAGGGTAGGGGAAAAATTGTAAAATTCAAAACCTTAGAAAAATGATAGGAAGAAACTACTCATATAATTGGAATATATATATATATATTTAATATTGGAATGTATATAATTGGAAAACAAATAAAATATTTATTAAAAAACAAAATAAAGAAAGAATTCCAGTTAAAAAATAAAAAGAAAAGGGTGCTTAGAGAAGAAGCTTTCAACAGTAAATTGAACTAAGGCTGGCCTTCTTAATCCCTTTCAGAGTCCCTCCAGCTATTTTAGATTTTTTTATTTTTTTATTTAATATTTATTTATTCTCATTTTGTACAATGTTTTTTTTATACATTAATAAAATATTCTTGTTTAAGAGTAAACAAAATAGGGCGGCTAGGTGGCATAGTGGATAAAGCACTGGCCTTGGAGTCAGGAGTACCTGGGTTCAAATCTGGTCTCAGACACTTAATAATTACCTAGCTGTGTGGCCTTGGGCAAACCACTTAACCCCATTTGCCTTACAAAAACCTAAAAAAATAAAAGTAAACAAAATACCCCCTCCCCCCCAAAAAAATAGACTCATTTGAGCAATAAAGTAAAAGGGGAGAGAAAAAAAATTAAAATTAAAATAAAAAAATTATAGTAATAATTGTAGGTATGGCCAGGTGGCACAGTGGAGGGAACACCAGCCCTGGAGCCAGGAGCACCTGAGCCCATATCCAGCCCCATACACCCAACAGTCACCCAGCCGTGTGAAAATGAAAGCCACCCCAACTCCACTGCCCTGCATAAACCAAAAAAAGAAAAAAAAAACAAAATAAAATAGTAGTAATAATAGTAGGGGCAGCTGGGTGGCGGACAGAGCACTGGCCCTTGAGCCAGGAGCACCGGGGTCCGAATCCGGCCTCAGACACCCAATGATCACCCTGTACTTTAGATGTTTTAAAGGTCTTTTAGAATAGCATTCTAGGGGCGGCTAGGTGATGCAGTGGATAGAGCACCGGCCCTGGGATCAGGAGTACCTGAGTTCAAATCCAGACTCTGACACTTAATAATTACCTAGCTGTGTGGCTTTGGGCAAGCCATTTAACCCCCATTGCCTTGTTAAAAACCTAAAAAAAAAATAGCATTCTGTTTTCTGGAAAGTCTAATGTAAACTCCCCCCCCACACACACACTTTCTTACCTCCTTGCCTCCACCCTATCTTAGGTTTGGGGGGTGGTCTTTGATTGGACAAGCCAAAGATGACATTTCAGATCCTGGCTCTGATAGGCAAAGTTAAAGCCCAGTGTAGACCTCCATTGCGGGGGGGGCATGGTCTGGCTTACTAGCTAGTGACACTTCACACACACACACACACACACACACACACACACACACAAGCAAAGTACACAACATTTTTTTATCAAGAAAATTGTTTTTTAACCTAATCCTGCTTTGCTCTTTCTTAAGGTCAAAATCTCTGGTAACATTTGCCCCTGATTAGGAAAAATTCTGGGAAAGTTAAAATATATTATTTCTAACTAGTCAGAACTCAGTGAAGATCCCTTCTCATTTTGGTGAGAATCCCTCATATAAACATCTGCTCATAATCAGCTTGCCTACCCTTTTTTCTAGCCCAATCTCTGGTCTCACATAACTGTCTATTGGACATCTAGAATTGAATGTCCCATATAACTTATTTAAGTTATTTATTTGTTTGTTTATCTATTTACTTATTTGTTTATGGCAATGGGGTTAAGTGGCTTGCCCAAGGCCACACAGCTAGGTAATTATTAAGTGTCTGAGGCCGGATTTGAACTCAGGTCCACCTGACTCCAGGGCTGGTGCTCTCTCCACTGTGCCACCTAGCTGCCCCTGTCCCATATAGCTTAAACTCAACTTGTACAAAACAAAATTTCTTCCCCTACCCTCAACCTTTTCCTCTTCCCAATTTTCCAACTTCCTCCCAGTCACCGAATCTCACAATCCTAAGGCATCAACTTCCCCACTCTCCATACCCCATTTTCAATCAATGGTCAAGTCCTTCATTTTGACTTTAATACCCTGGACTAGGCCCTCACCCCCTTACCTGTAGCCAATTGTAGTAGTTTGCCTGGCTCCAGTCTCTCCCCACTCCAGTCCATTCCCTACTCAGCTATCAGACTGAGCTTTCTAAAGCATGGGTCTGACCATGTAAACCCTCTATTCAATAAGCTTCAATGACTCCCAGCACCTCCAGGATCAAACAGAAAATCCTTTAGCATCCCTTCCTCCTTTCTGGTCCTCTTATACCTTTCTCACACCAAGTACTTTTCCACAAACTCTAGGGCCAATTGACTTCTCCTTCATCTCTTGATTGACCATTTTCCCAGCTGTCTCCATCCCTGGAACTCTCTCCCTCCTCATCTCTGTCTCTTGGCTAAAATTCCACCTTATACAAGAAGCCTTTCCCAACTTCCCTTAATGCTAATGTCTTTCATTATTATCTACAGTTTATCTTTTATTGTACCATATCCCATACAGAGTTGATTCCATGTAATCTCCCCATTAGACAGGGAGCCCCTGAGGACAGGGACTGGCTTTTCTTTTTCTTTGTCTCCCAGTGACAGAAGATAGTAGATGCTTAATAAATACTATCTCACTGTGGACACAATTAGCTACAAGGTTATTTAATTGAAATTGCATGGCAATTAAAGTAGATCTAGAACATTCCCATCTAAAATCTAAGCATATTCTCTAAAGAAATACAAAAGCCACCAGAGGAAAACATTAGACACTTGTAGGGAACATGTGTAGAGTGGTAGACAGTGAACGTGTGGGGCTGGGGCAATTCTGTGGCTAATGCTGCGGAGCCCCAGTCACTTCTGGCCATATCCTCTCTGCTCCTGCCAGTCTCACCTTGTTTTCCTTCTCTCTCTCTCTGATAAGCTCTGTTATCCTTTGGGTTTTCAGGGCTACGTGTTCTACATTCTACACTGCTCCACCAGTTTCATGATTGTAGCTGGTCACTGCCAGCTGGACACCCCAAGTTAGGGAGTTTCTTGCTCTTTCCAGATGCTGTTTAGCAGAGGGGTTATGCCTTCTTCATAAGAGGAGTTGTGGAGTCTGACAGTGACCTTGACTTTTTCGGCTGTGGCTTCTTTGGAAAAGTCAAAGCTTTAATAGACCTTCAGATGAAGGGTAAAACCCCTTTCAGTGGTGTGATTTTTTTTCTTTGAACTTTGACTAAAACTGTAGAAGAGATTTCTTACTTCAGGTTCTTTAGAACACAGAACCAGAGCCACTGCTGCTAACCAACTCTCAGACCTGAATTTGTCTTTTTAATTTCATTTTCTTGTTACCAAGTTACCAAGTTACCAAGATCTCATTCTCTGCCATGGGCCTCCCTCTGACTTAGGGTCAGATATTCAATACTTACAGCTAAATTGCAGCATGGTAAACTACCCTCAGTCAGAATCTGTTTATAGACTATTCTTCTGGTTTATCACCCTCAGGATTCAGAAACCTTGAGTTACTCAAAAGTTACTCAAGTCCTTTTGTTCTCCCTCATAAAAAAGTGAGGGGGAATGCCCAAGGTCCTAGGACATTGTCTTTCTCCTGCCTGAGTCCCTAAACTTTCATATAGTATATGATGGGTTCGTCACAATATCTCTGAACCCTGCTTTGCTTCCCAAACAGCCATTCACCAACAAACTACAGTCAACTGGGGGACTTTTGTCAGCAATGATGCCACCACCATATCCTCACCTACATGAATGACCCTAAGGTCCCAGACCTCACAAACCAGGCCTCCCACACAGCCACCTTTCCTGCCTCTTGCATTTGCTCTGGGAGCACTAAGCAAATCTCTGTCATCATTACCCTTGACATGATGGTCAACTGGTGGTGCTGGGTGGTGCAGTGAATAGAGCACCAGCCCTGCAATCAGAAGAACCTGACTTCAAATCTGGCCTCAGATACTGGATAACTAATCACTTAAACCCCATTGCCCCACAAAAATAAAAAAAAAGTCAAACAACATGAGGGTCAAACTGCCCTGTGGCTACAACCACAATCTCTGGGAATTCCTAAATTGTATGACAATCCTCCCCAACTCCATTAGAATATAAGGTCCTTGTGGTCAGGAGCTAACTTACTTACAAAGTGGTTTGTCCAATGCCTAGAAAAGTATTTGACAACACATAGTAGTGACATAGTCACTTAGATAGAAATACATAGGATATAAAATCAAATGAAAAACTTGCCCTTATCTTATCAAAGAAAGCATATATATATATATATATATATATATATATATAGAGAGAGAGAGAGAGAGAGAGAGAGAGAGAAGAAAGATTCTTATATTCTAAATAAGGTAACAAGTGTCTCATTTTTTTCTATATGTGCATATTGAATATGTCAGCTATAAATAATCAAAGTTTGTGGTTTCATGCACAAATATACATTTTCTAGTTTAGACATATGAATATTTGTTTTGGTTGATAATTAAAGTTTAAAATAAACTTTAAAATAAATATCTACTCTGTTCAGAGCCTAGTGCTCGATTAAAGTCCTAAACTTAGATGAGATGTGATGTTGGCCCTCATGGGATTTACAGTCTAGTGGGGAGGGATGGAGAGAGGACCCTCCTTGCTCTATGGACAATTAGTCTATCTTTGAAGACACCAGACCAGAAATCTACCACTTCCTAAGGCTGCCTATCCCTCTCAATGGTAGGAAATTTTCTCCTGCCATCAGTCTAAATCTTCCTCAATTTGGATCCTTTGTTCCTACATCTGCTCTTAGGAGCCAGATGTCTATGGGACATCTCTTTCAACACAGGGAGCCAGCTATCATGTTTGCCCTGAGGCTTCTCCTCTCCAAGATCAACATTCCTAGGTCTTTGAAGGGATCCTGAACACTGACATTACCAGAAATGAACATATTCTTATTGATTTGATCTGACTTGGTCAAAGGATTCCAGGAATATCACCTGATTTCCTGGCCATGATTCATCTTCTCTCAATATCATTGTTCATCCTTTCTGGGGAACAGGTCTGGGCTGGGTTCCCATTTGATGCCACATACCCTATCCCTGGTTATGGCCCTATTTTTGCCACAGATCTGCCCTGCTTCTTCTGGTGGGTCCCCATATCAAAGATTGCACAATTAGAGGTTTCAGACTCGTCCTCAGTTGCTGTCTCACCACCCCCTTGATGGGGGCAGGACAGGGTAGACTTAAAGATGACTAGACCCAGAGCAGCAAGATCTGCCTACCCCAGGATGCACCTTCTTTTGCTTCTCACCTCAGTTTCTCAATGACTCCAGACCAAAATCTAGGAGGAAGCTTCCTCATGTGCATCAGAGAAATATGATTCTATGATGTCTCATTCAACATACCTTGTGTCTGATTTTGGGAACAAATTGCACAAGACAATATGGCAATTTAAACGCCCAAATAAAAAAATGGAGAGGAAAAAAGATTCTATGAGGTGGAGCCAGGGTTACATGGGGAAATCTCCTACCGTATAAGTAGAACAATACTAGTTAATATTTATATAGTGTTTTTAGGGTTTGTGAGTTCTTTACATGGATTATCTCATTTGATCCTCAAGATGATGTTTGTTCTTCATTCTCGAAGAAGACCATGATTTCAGGAAGGTAATGGTCATGATAAGGGAGCAAACTGGATTTGAGTGAGCTCTGTGCTAAGTCACCAACCTCACTTGCTTCTCTGAAACCATCTGGGTCCAGTGGTCAAATATGAATCAAGATGATTGGAGATGGCTCTGGGTGTGAGACAATCAGGGTTAAGTGATTTGCCCTAGGTCACACAGCTAGTAAGTAACTAAGGCTGAATTTGAACTCGGGTCCTCCTGACTTCAGGGCCGGTGTTTTATCCACTGTGCCATCTAGTTACCCTGATCCTCATAAGAACCTGGTGAAATAAGTGCTATTATTATTTCTATTTTACAGGTGGGGAAATCGAGCCTGAGAGAGGCTCATGACCTGCCTTAGAGTCACACAGTTATTAAGTGTCTGAAGCAGTATTGGAATTCAGGTCTTCTTGAATTCCACTGCAACCATCAGAAAAAAAGAGAGTTTGGAGTTAGGGAAAGTATTTTAAAATGCTGAAAGCACTTCCAGCGTAGCTAGGTAGTATAGTGGATGGAGCATTGTTTCTGGAGTCGTGAGGACCTAAGTGAAGTCCAACATTAGATACATACTAGCTGTATGACCCTGGGCAAGTCACTTAATCCTGATTGCCTCAAAAAAAAGGTACTTCAGAGAAAAAAATAAACTTCTAGGAAAGGCATAAGCAGCTGGCAAACTGTAGTTGTCCACATGCTATGGATTGGTTCATATTATGACTGTTTACATGTTTTTATTATGGGTAGAGTTCTGGATAAGGATTTTTTGCCTATGAAAATTCCTCTCCAACAATATAATGGTAATCAGTGGGAAAAGAGTATCGTGTGTATTGTCTCATTCATATACATATGTCTTCACGAAATTATAAACTCTTGTGAGCAGACTTATTGACAGTCTTGTTATTTTTTGGACATGAGCATTACAATCAACTAGGCTTAAAGAAAACATTCATTTATAAGGCATTTTCTACCCTCAAGGAGCTTTCCCTTGCTAATAGACATAGAAAATAGCCATGTTACAAAGGAAGAGAAGTCCATTGGTTTCCAGCTTGTAGTATCTTGTAGTTTTTCCAGTCTACTTAATGCAAATATCATTACATTACTAAGATTGATGCCCTCCATGATTCATCTCGCGAAGCCAGAAAACTACGCTGTACCATTATTATTATGTTAGAGTCTTTGCATTTATTTCCATTAGGGCTTAAGCTTTGCCTGGTTCCAGAGTACAAGACTGGGCTGGTCATGATTGATTTGTGCCTCATGAGATGTTTGCAGGCTTTCTAATAAACAGTTAATCTGATTAGAGGAAAGCAAGATCTTCTGTGAACAGGAAAACATCCATAAGACTGTCTCCTGGCACTGACATCATCCTCAACCCCCAGTGCAAAGTGTGTCAACTCCCTCTTTCCCAAAATTCCCAGCTACCTTTGATCAACTGCTATCCTGCAAGCCAGTCCTTACTTGATATATTTTGAACAAACAGAAAATTGGGGTTTAAATTGTTTTATGATTTTTCATATTCCTATCTCACTTCTTTTTGGAAAAACCCGTTTGTTATTTTAAAACAATTTATTGTTAATCCTGAACAGGACACACTCCACAGGGATACCTAGGGGTTGCCCACATTAAGTCATAATTATCTTTCCCAATAAAATGAAATTAGAGGATGCTATAATACAAAAATGATCAATGGGAGATTTGGAGCCCAAAGACCTGAGTTCAAATCACAGCTTTTTTACTATGCAGCTGTGGACAAATCACTCCATCTCTCTCTCTGAAATTCAGTATCTTTATGTGTAATGGGAAAGGGATACACTAGAATCTCTCAAGTCCTTCCTGGAGCTAAATCTCTTAGCATTTTGATCTGTCTAGTCAACTATTGATCTGTGCTTCTTGGTCAGGATGTGGAGGTGCACCCATAGGGTCACAATTTGTCTGGATTAGTGAGCTTGAGATGTGGTGATATTTTTTCCATTTAAAGAATTTTGAACTTAACAAGCCAACTAAAATGAGCACTTCCACACATGTAGTCAAACATAAAGTGAGGGCCATACAAGAAACTATTCATCTCTGGTACGTACAGCAAATTTTTCTTCTTACTACTTAATAAGAAGCAAATTGGATGTTTAACAACCTGGCAAAAGGAAGTTAAATGGTGTAGTGGTTAGAACAATGGATCTGATATCAGGAAGACCCAATTCAAATTCTATCTCTAGCTGTGTGACCCTGGGCAAGTCACTTAACTCAGCTTCATCAACTCTAAAATGTGGATAATAATGGTGTCTATCTTGTAGGGCTGTTGTGAGGATCAAATAAGATATTTGTAAAGAGCTAGGCACCACATAAATGCCTATTCTTCTCCCTTTTCTTTCCCTCTAAAATCATCATATTATTGTCAAAGCTATCCTGCTTATGTGCTATTTTTTTTCTACTGATCTCCCCACCGCCATGTATCTAACTGTCTGTCTGTCTAGCTATCCATCCATACCAACACACATCACACAAGATCATTTCAATGATCTCCTTTTAGTTCCCTTTTTTGGAGGGGGGGGCACTTAACTCCAGCTTCCCTCTCCCTCTCCCCCTCTTCAACAAGTGAAAAGAGAGAAAAATGAAACATTCTGGCCCCTTTGTAATGCCTATGCAGTCAAACCTACATAAAGATACCATGCAACAGTTTGTCCAGTTAATGGCAGAACTGAGAATGGATTCATGATAGGATAGCTGTTAGACAACAGCTTTGAACTCATGGTGTTGGTGGGAAGCCTTGGGCCATATCCAAGATAATGGAACCTCTAATATCTTTCTGGTATATTTTCCTCTTTCCCTTGATCTGGATTTGGTCAAGAATTATGTACACTCTGGTCATATAATAGTGAGATTGTTTGCCCGTAGGAGGAAGAGGCAAGCTTCTGTAAAAACCATTGTCAGGTACCTGAAAAGGGCCTCAGTCACCACAAATACTGATAACAATCAAGGAGTCAAATCAAGCAATTTGACCTAAACAGGCCCTTTCCCCAGAGTGAAGAGGGGGTGAAAGACAACAGAAATATCTAGAATGACTGATGAAACTGTGAATGAAGTCCTTGATACCTAAGGTTGTCTATGCCCTTGATTGGATCATTTGAAAGATGATTGGGATCCCTTTGCCTGAGGAAGGTGCATTTAGAAAGGGTCCCATTCCCTTTTTCCTCTAAATAAAACTATGCTTTGAACTGAGGGTGAGCAGGATTACTCCGGAGGGGAAATATACAGCTTTTATATCTGGGCAAGGCTGGTTTTCTGAGAACTACTGTCCAATTCCATGCCTCTTTGGGACCAAAACTGATTTGATTGGCATCTGTCTCTTTGTATCCTTTTTGTACTTCTGTACCATCACAGACTTGTTACAGGCATTTATTAAGGGCCTATTATAGACCAGGCAAATTGCTAAGTGCTGGAAATAAAAAGACAATCTCTACCCTCAAGGAGCTCACAGTCCAAAGAGAGAACATGAAGATAACTGTACAAACAAGCTATAGACAGTTAAAAACAAAGATACCCTTTATAGCACAGGCCATGATTATTTATTTGGGTTCAACCAAGTAATCCAACTAGGATATATACAGCATGAGCCTCTCATGACATAAGTCTAAAAAATCTAAACAGTCAATCCATCCTCTGTAACTTCTATCACTCTGTGATGTCGTTGATGTAATAACTCCCCCAAACTCTGCAAATCCGTATTTATCTGTCCTTTTTTTTTTTTTTTTTTTTTTTTTTTTTTAGATTTTACAAGGCAATGGGGTTAAGTGGCTTGCCCAAGGCCACACGGCTAAGTAATTATTAAGTGGCTGAGGCCACATTTGAACTCAGGTCCTCCTGACTCCAAGGCCAGTGCTCTATCCACTGAGCCACCTAGCCGCCCCTATCTGTCCTTTCTAATCAAAGAGCATTTATTTGTGTCCTGCAAATCTTCCATGATATTAATGGCAGACATTTACATAATATTTTAAAGAATTCAGAGAATGAGGGTTCAAATTCTGCCTCTGACAGTTATTAACTATATGGCTTAATTATACAGTCCCTTCTTCCCTGGACCTCAATTTTCTCATCAGTAAAATGAGAAGGTTGGATTTCATGATTTCTGAAGTCCCTTCCAACCCCAGAGTTGTGATATATGAAAGTAGGCAAAACACTTGCCATACTTGATTTCATTTGGATGGCACCAATCCTGAAGATTCACTTTCACTATGCTAAAGATGAAATAGCTGAGACTAAAGAGGTGAAGTGATTTGTCTGTGGTCATGATGATGTTTGTCCTTCATCCTCAAAGAAGACCAGGACATCAGGGAAGTGATGCCATGACAAGCTCATGACCTAGAACTGAATGAAGGGGGCCGTGCTAAGTCACCAGCCTCACTTTCTCCTCCAGAGACATCTGGGTCCTGAGGCCGGATATGGATCAGCATGACTGGAGATGCTCTAGATGCAAGGCAATCAAGATGAAGTGACTTGCCCAAGGTCACACAGCTAGTAAGTGGCAAGTGTCTGAGGCTGGATTTGAACCCCCAGCCTCCTGTCTTCAAGGCCAGTACTGCATCCACTGCACCACCAAGCTGCCCTAGGCCATATGGCTGGTGCTGGTCTAGAGTAAGACTTAGATCTAGATTTTCCTGATTTCAAGTTGTCAACAAATGTTCCATGACTGTGGCAAGAGCTGATGCTATAAAGAGGAAAACAGCCTCTGCTCTCAAGGAGCTCCCACTGTCATGGGGGGAACCATGGGTAAATAACTCAGTAGGTAGAGTGTGGAGGGAAGGCTATCTGAAAGGGAACGGTACTAGAAACTGGAGGGGGAAGGGACTGGGGAGGGCTCCTGCAGAAAGCGATCTTTGACCTGAGAGAAGCCAAGAGGTAGAACATTGCAAACATGGCAGACCGCCAGTGTGAAGGCAAGGAAATGGAACATCTTGTGCCAAGAACTGCAAAGAGGAAGATGCCAGGAAAGACAGGGGACACAGTGGAGAGTTGGATATAATGGTAGGAAGGGGGTCAGATTGTGGAGTTTTAAATGCCAAAGCTCAAGGAACAGGGGTTCAAGTTGGACCCTATGATTGTGGTCCCATGCTGTTAGGTGATAGAGTGAATAGAATGCTATGCCTACAGTCAGGAAGGCCTAAGTTCAAATCCTCCTTCAAACAGTATGACCCTGAACAAGTCACTTAATCTCTGTCTGCCTCAGTTTTCTCAGTTGAGAAACGGAGATAATAATAGCACCTGCCTCCTTTTGTGAGGATCAAATGAGATAATCTTTGCAAAAGACTTAGTACAGAGTCTGACATGCAATCAATAAAAACTTACTCCCTTCCCTTTTTTGTACAGGCACTGGTGGTTTTTCTCCATCTTTTTTAACATTCCATGGGTACCATTTTGGGACTGGGACTGTGTTATCTGTTACTGCTCATTCTTGCTCCATTACAGATTCATTTCCATTTTCAGAACAGCAAGGCAGATTGCATTTACCAAGTTTAAGTCAAAATTGTCAATATGCCACACAGATCACCAGCCCTTGCTGCATCTCTATGTGATCCTCCTTGGGCCATCCACAATTTTGACTGTTTGGAGAGCATGGCAGTCTTGGCTTAGCAGCCACCTAGAGAAATGGAAGTCCTTTAGAATGATTATTAGAGGACATGTTGCCATTCTTTGCTCATCCGGATAGAAGACTGGGTAGCCCATCTCCCAATACCAAAATTCAAGGGACCTAACCAATCAATCAATCAACAATGCATTTATTAAGCCCCTAATATATACCAGCCTGTGCTAAGTACTCATTATACCCAAAAAAAAGTGAACTAGTCCTTGCCCTTGAGGAGCTTACCTTCTATTGAAGGAGACAAACACATATGAGATAGTCATGTGTGAAAACATATATATGAACTTTATATAGGCTTAAGAAAACAGAGACAAAATAAATACAATGTTGGGGAAATATGATTTTCTTTATTATGAAATCTTCAAAATAGACATTAAAGTGTGCTTGGGATGGCAAATGTTTTCAAAGTCATTCCTTTATGTCTTAATCCTTGTATTCTAAAATTCATAGTTCAAGTGGAATACCAATCTTTCTCTTTTAAAAGCTTCACCACTGAAATGCCAAGATTTATGCTTTCGAGTCTGATTTTGCAACCCACAAAAAATGTGGCAAAGGCCAGAGAACATAAGTCTGAAACATTTGGAAAGTTCCAACAGGCATGAATCGTTTCCTTACATCACTGAAACAGTTGTTTCTCCACTTGATGCTGCTATTGACAGGAAAAGAGAGCCCCCTAGTCTTCAAGCTTGGTTATAATCTAATTTATTGCTTGCTTTTTTTTTTTTAATTAATTAAGAGATTATTTCAAAGACATTTACCAAACATCTCCATCCTTAATCATTGAAAAATTGAATCCTGGCCATGCAGCAGTGGAAAAACCCAGTGGCTGGATAGTCCCTCCCAAAACAAAAGACAAACTAAGAAAAGATTTGAGAGATGATTAAGAGCTCAAGAGAATAAAAGCATCCTTTTAGCTTTTGGATGCTGCTAATCTATAAATAGCTTGGCAAAATGAGCATCATCATCACTGTCATCTTTGAAGGTTTTACTCCCCTGACAAAATATGATTTCTTTGTTTGACCATCTGATATGATCACTACACATAACTTTCCATAAAAAAAATAAACAATTTTTACAATGTAATTTGTGTCCTGGATTTTCTTCAGACTTTCCTTAGTTTTATACTGTTTTTATCTTTTTAAAATATTTTTAAAATTGTTGCCTCTTGTTTTTAAACACATGCATCTTCAAATATTTACTTCCCTTCGTACCCTGAAAGTTATCCTTTGAAACAAAGATTTTAAGAGAAAAAAAAACTGGGCAACAGACCATAACATCCACTGTATCTGATTACATATGCAGCATTCAGAAAATCTGCAAATATTTATTAAGGGTTTACTATGAACTAGGCCCTGAATAAAAAGAGGCAAAAAATACCCCTCCCCAAAAGAGTTCACAGTCCAATCATCTTCAGCACTCATACCTCCCCCCTACCATGTGAAAGTATGGAGGTACAGTCTCTCAGCTCTTTTCTGGGGTCAAGTTTTAGTCATATAATTAGGCGCAACTTACAATTTCTTTTTCTTGTCCTATTTCCATTATAAAAATGTATATTGTCTACCTGGTTCCATAAGAGTTTATTTAATTCTTAGGATGTTCTGGGTATTGTGCTTTTTGCATCAGTTCATGAAGCTCTTCTCATTTTTCTCTGTAATCTTCATATTGATGATTATTTACAATGAAGTAATCAAACATCTCATTCATGTACTACAATTTGTTTAGCAATTCTCCAACCGATAGACATCTGCTTTTCTAGTTCCTTGCTGTCACAAAAAGTGCTGCTCTGAATAGTTAATATTCTATGGGACTTTTTGTTCTTTGGCCTTCTTAGGCTATTTGCCTAACAGTGGGATTTCCAGGTCAAAGGGTAAAGACACAGTGGACACTTTTTTTTTTTTGGCAAGGCAGTGGGGTTAAATGACTTGCCCAAGGCCACACAGCTAGGCAATTATTAAGTGTCTGAGGCTGGATTTGAACTCAGGTCCTCCTGACTCCAGGGCCAGTGCTCTATCCACTGCGCCACCTAGCCACTCCAGTGGGCACTTTTTAAAAACATATAATTCAAAATTATTTTGCAGTATGGTTGGAACAATTTACAGCTCCACTAACAGTATATGAGTAGACCCTGCCTTCCCAAGTCTCTGAAGAATTATTTCTATCTTATTATCTTTACCAGTTTCCTAAGAATGGGAGTTGTCTTGGGAATAGGAATTCAGACTTGTTTTAAACATAAACAATAGCTCCTATTTATGTAACACTTTACATTTATTATCTCATTTTATCCTCCCTTCCTCAGGCATTTCATTTCACACTGCATTCATTTTGGACTTCTTTGACACCTCCAAGCCCCAGTAAACTCATCATTGGAAAACCCATCATTTTGCAAGATGCAATCAACTCTGCTATTCTTATACCTCATACATCTTACACCTTCTGCTCTTTTGATTGAAAAATGGAACCTTTAAGGGGATGGGATAGGATTCACAATTCCTTAGATATTTCTTCATTTCCCAGATTTGTCTACCCTTTGCCCAATGTCATCCCAGGCCATGGCCAGTTGTCCTGAAATTTCGGTTGCCCCTGAACATTGGTGACTCTGGAAGTGAAAATGAGGCTAATGACCATGTGCAGTTCTGCCTCACCTAAATCCTATTCACACTGGAATCTATATACCACCCCTTTATGTTGCTGGTTCACTACAAAAACAAAGAACAAACCATAACAACCACAATCTTCCCATCTTAAGATTGTAAGCTCCTAGAGAGCAGAGACTACCTTTCTTTTTCACATTTGTATCCCCAGGATGTAATATTGGAGCTGGCATAGTGGTGCTTCATATATGTTTATTAACTATTATTAATTATCTTCACAACAACTCTGGGAAGTAGAAACCATTATTATCCCCATTTGACAGATGCCAATTTTTCAATTGACTTGAATCCTTTATTTAAAAATATATATTATTTTTCCCAAATAACATGCAAAGACGATTTTTTTTTTAGATTTTTTTCAAGGCAATGGGGTTAAGTGGCTTGCCCAAGGCCACATGGCTAGGTAATTATTAAGTATCTTAGGTCAGATTTGAACCCAGGTACTCCTGACTCCCAGGCCGGTGCTCTATCCACTGTGCCACCTAGCCACCCCCCAAAGACTATTTTTAACATGCATTTGATAGAGGATACGTATGGGCAATAATGTAAAATATTTCCATATTAGTCATCTTGTGAAAATAGAGACCCAAATAAAAACCATGAAAACAATAAAGTAAAAAATAGTATGCTTTGATCTACGTTTAAACTCTATCAATTTTTTTTTCTCTGGAGATGAATAGGTAGCTTTTTTTAATCATAAATCCTTCAGAATTATCTTGGATTTTACCAAGAATTATCTTGGTATGCCCAAGAATAGTGAAGTCATTCATAGTTGATCATTGTACAATATTGCTATTACTATGTAAATTCTTCCATCTCCACTCAGTTTAGTTTGTATCAGTTCATGTAACTTTTATTTTAAGGCAATCAGGATTAAGTGATTGCCTATAGTCACACAGCCGGTAAGGATCTAAGACCATATATGAACTTGGGTCCTCCTGACTTCAGAAGTGGTTGCTCCATCCACAGCACCACCTAGCTGCCCCTCATGAAACAGTTGCTAAGTATTCCTGAAATCTGCCTGCTCCTCATTTCTTATGGCACAATAGTATTCCATCACAACCAGGTAACACAATTTATTCAGCCACTCCCAGTGGATGGGCAGCAATTCAACTTCAAATTTTTTGTTACCCCAAAAAGAGCAGCTATAAATATTTTTTGTAGAAATAGGTCCCTTTCCCCTTTTTTTAGTTTTTTTTTTTTTTTGCAAGGCAAATGGGGTTGTCTTGTCCAAGGCCACACAGCTAGGCAATTATTAAGTGTCTGAGACCGGATTTGAACCCAGGTACTCCTGACTCCAGGGCTGGTGCTTTATCCACTATGCCACCTAGCCACCCCCCCCCTTTACCTTTTTAAAAAAAATTGAGATAAGACTGAGTTGTGGTATTGCTGGATCAAAGGGTATGCACTATTTTACAGCCCTTTGGGCATAGTTCTAAACTACTCTCAGAATGGTTGGATCAGTTCACAATTTACAGTGTATTAGTGTTGAAATTTTCTCACATCCTTTCCAACATTTATCATTTTCCTTTTCTTTCATATTAGCCAATCTGATGTGTTTGAGTAGTACTTCAGAGTTGTTTCAATTTGCATTTCTCTAATCCATATTGATTTAGAGCATTTTTCATATGACTATTGATAGCTTTGATTTCGTTATCTGAAAAGTGACTCCTTTGACCATTTATCAATTTGGTAAATGACTTATATTTTATAAATTTGACTCAGTTCTCTATATATTTGAAAATCCTGTTAAAAATTGTTTTCCAGTCTTCTGCTTTCCTTCTAATAGTGGTTGCATTGGTTTTGTTTCTTCAAAGTTTTCTTAATTTAATAAAAACAAAATTATCCATTTTATATTCAGATAGCCAAAATTGAGGCATACAGAGGTTGTCTTGCCCCAGGTCACAAAGATAGCAAGTGCTAAAGTTGGAGGGAAGCTGGGTGTGGCAGGGGATAGAGCACTGGCTTCAAAGTAAGGATGAGAGTTCGAATCCAGTCTCAGACACTGACTAGCTATGTGGCCCCAACTAAACCACTTTTAACCCTGACTGCCTTACATCCAGGGTCACCTCTAGTCATCCTGATTCATATCTGGCCACTGGATTCAGATGGCTCTGGAGGAGAAAGTGAGGCTGGTGTCTTAGTACAGCCTCCCCTCACTCAAATCTAATCATGCGTTTGTCATGGCATCACCTCCCTGAGGTCATGGCCTTCTTCAAGAACAAAACATCTTCATAAAGCTGGATTTGAATTCAGGTCTTCCTGACTCTCGGTTCAGTGCTAAAATTCACCAGGCTAGCTCACAGTTTTGATTCTGATTTTTCTTTTAAATAGCAACTTAGTGCATCTTTTCCCAAAATTTTCAAGAACTTTGTTCCAATACTATGCCTATTTATTCATTAGGGAATGATCTTTGGTTTCATACATTTGTGTGAATTCTCTATATGGCTTTGATATGAAACACATAGTAGAGATGTTTGCTGTCAAGATTTTCTCCCAATCAATAATTTCCATTCTTATTCTACTTCAACTGAATGAGGTATTGCAAAAGCCTTAGCATTTCATGGAAATTATCTCCCTTATTTTTTTTTTATCTCTATCATTTGTTTGTTTAGAATTCTTCCCTGAATCATAGTTGAGAAAGATATCTTCAACTATTTTCCTCCAGGTAGTTTTTTTTTTTAATGATATGAAGTATAAGATGCTAATATTAACTTAGTTTTATAAGCCAAACTGCTTTCCAGTGTTTTCCATCATTTTTGTTGAATGGGATACTTTTAACCAAACAGTCAGCTTCTGGTTCTTATCTAGTCTACTGATCTATTTTTCTATTTAAATTCTTTAACTAGTATCAAATAGTTTTTGGTAATTGCTGCTTTAGAACATGATGCCAAAAACTGCTTTTAAATTTCTTCCATATCCTGCTTTCAGGGTTTTAAAAACTCCTGTTTGGAGTATCAATGGCAGATACATTCTTAGGCCTTGTGGAAAAACCATAAAAGAGTTCTATTAACTTCTCAGACACTTGATATATGAAAGCAATGAAAAAAAAAAGCCCCACTAAATATAGATTGTAAATGTGATATTTAACTCTTTTGGGATGCTGCTTTAAAATAATTGTTTAAAGTGCTAGAAAAATCTGCCACTTTCCATAGAATATTCCATAAAAAGTTTGGCAATGACAGCATAGATGGGAAAAAAGGCTTAGCATCTGTAACAGTTTGATGAAAGCATTCAGTGGAATATATTTCTGGATGTTATACTGAGCTTATAAAAGTTATGTTTTGTTATCCATTAGAATGTGGAAATTCATGTTTTTAGCTTTCTACATAAATTCCAATATGTTCGGGGACCTAAACTGAAATTGCTAGGCTCTTCTTTTTATGAAGAATAAATATACTTCTCATAGAAGTCAATGTTTTATTTTAAAATAATTTCCTCAAAGCAAACTCTGGAATGAACTGTGCACTAAATACCAATTCTATACTATAAAAAGCAAATGCCTGGAAAGGTTCATTCCTAATACATGTCCCCTTTATGGTCTCTTATTAATGGGGCACAATCAAACATCATCTTTCTCCCAATCACTCAAATTCATAGCCTTGGAATCAACCTAGACCTTTCCCTCTCTTTCATTCCCAATATTCATCATTTGGCAAATCCTGTTAATCCTCCTTTCACAACAGCTTTTGCACTTCTCTTTTCTCTGGGTATGTGTCCACCATTTTGATTCAGGCCTTTCTTAATTCTTACCTGGTCTATTTTAAGTCTCCTAATTGGTCTTTTTTCCTTTCACCCACTCTCCACACCCCTTCTCAATTGATGTTCCTGAAATACAGGTCTGATCTTGTCATTGCTAAAAAATCTTCAATGACTCTTTATTATAGTCTTTTCAGATAAACTATAAACTTGCTAACATCCATTTCCACCCACAATCAGTCTTATCATGTCCTGTATTTTTAGTTTTATTTCATCCTATTACCTTTCAGATCCTTCATGTTCCAGCCAAACTGGACTGTCCAGTATTCCAGAATTTAATATATGGCCTCCCACCTCTATGTGCTAGTCACAGAAGAATGTACAGTTTTTCACCCCCACTTTTCAAAAATCCTTATTTTCCTGCAGGAGTCAGCTCAAGCTGACTTGATTTCTTTGTACTCTGCTCCTCAAATAATTATGCATTTGCTTACCTGCATTCATTTAGTGTCCTCCTTTCCCCCTATTAAAATATAAACTCTTTGAAGAGAGGGAGTATTCAATTTCCACTATTATTTCTCCATTGTGTCTAGTAAAGTACTTTATACTTATTTTTTTTTAGATTTTTTGTAAGGCAAATGGGGTTAAGTGGCTTGCCCAAGGCCACACAGCTAGGTCATTATTAAGTGTCTGAGACCAGATTTGAACTCAGGCAGTGCTGACTCCAGGGCCAGTGCTCTAGCCACCACACCAACTAGCCACCCCTTTATACTTATATTTAGACTTCATGGCAATCTAAAGGTCATCTAAGTCACCTCCCCTCCCCTCATTTTATTTAGTAGATACTTAAATTTGTTGAATTGAATTGAATCCTTATTTTGTGATTTTTCTGGGGGGTTTAGGGGAAAATGTGCACAGAGGTGGACTATCCTGAAGAACTTTCTAAATTCTTGTAAATATTCCAGAGGTATTTTGCAGGCAATGTCAAAAGTTGCTTTTAAATTTTAGTAGCTAGGGGCAGCCAGGTGGCACAGTGGATGGAGTGCTGGCCCTGGAGTTAGGAGGACCTGAGTTCAAATCTGGGCTCAGACACTTAATAATGACCTAGCTGTGTGGCCTTGGGCAAGTCACTTAACCCCATTTCCTTGCAAAAACCTAAAACAATAATAATAACAAATAAAATAAAATAAATTCTAGTAGCTGCCTGGTTGACTAGATTACATTTTTGCATTTTAATTTTTTCAGGGGAATTTCATATCATTTTATTTTCATCTCTATATCCTCTAATCTATAAAAGGCAAATATTCCACTTTTTCAGGATAAACATTCCAACTATCAAAAGGCAAGTACTTGTAACAGCCAAACAAAATTTAAGGCATATGAAAATACCCATGCTTATTATTTCAAAATAAGATTCATTAATGAGTAGGTGCACTACCCATCAAACTGCTATACACATTTCACAAATGAGCATCTCTAGTGCTTTTTCTATTATGATATATAAACATTTACCATATAGGGAGAAAATTAGGTCCTGGTAATAATACAATACAAAAATCAGGGTTTGTGTTTGGTTTTGCTGTTGACAAATACACACACACACACACACACACACACACACACACACACATACACGGAATAATGCTTTGGCTGCATCCCACAAATGTCGACATCTTACTGTTGTCATTATTTTTTATAAAATTATTGGTTCTATGATTTGTTTTTTGGTTCGTTTATTCTTTAGGATTATACATTATTCCTAATTAATTTCTAAACTATCCTACTATGCATGGCCTTATATTGAATATAATTTTTATTGTATTATGATCTGGAATTTAATATTTAATATTTCTATCTTAAAGTTTGTATGGGTGCTATATGCCACTGAACAAAATATATATTCCTTTCTGTTCCCAGATAGATAGATCCAGAGATCTATCATATCTAAATTTTCTAAAACTCAATTCATCTCCTTAACTTCTTTCTTATTTATTTTTTGGTTAGATTTCTCTAGTCCTGAGAGGGGAAATTTGAGGTAACCCCACTATTTCCTCTTATAACTCATTTGGCTGAGGTGAGTGTCTATTGGACTCTCTTTTTCTGTTGGGTCTCCTCAGGGGAATAAGTGAGTGTAATAAATTGTTTATAATAGTTAGCAACTATCTAGTGTTCTGAGGTTGGTAAAACATTTACATGTGTTAGCCCATTTTTGAGTCTCACAATAACCCTTCTAATTAGTTGTGGATATTAACCCCATTTTATAGAAGAGGAAAGAGGCATAGAGATGTTAAAGGACTCACTCATGGTTACACAAGGAAGTATTTGATGCAGGATTTGAACTCAGAGCTTCCTAATTTCAAGTATGGTTCTACACTTAGTCACTTAACTACTTAACCTTGTTTAGTACAGCTCCATCTCCTTCCTCCTGTCCTACCATTATTTGTTTCTGTAAGTATTCTTCTGAAAGGTAGTTAAATAAAGTACATCAGCCAAAAAATGTACTAGCTGTAAATATCTGTAGTCTCTCAATTCTCAGAGACCATAGAACCAAAAGTCCAATCCAATCCAATAAGCACTTATTAAATACCTACTGTTGTCTGGATACAATCAGTAAAAAAGAAAGATAATCCTTTTCTCGAGTTAACCATCTAAGGCAGTGGGGAGAGAACATACTGAAGAAGGCAGAAAGAGGAGTAAACAGCACCATGGAGCTGAAATTAGGGCAGCAGATGCTGGAAGGAGTTAGCTAGGAGTTCAGTTTCTGCTCTACATTAATGAAGGCATTGAAGAAGGTGGGTACTCCAACTTCCAGTCCTGCAGTCAGAGGAAAGAAGAGGTTAAGGGAGGAGATTTCAGTCAAGGCTTGATAGAATAGAGGTCAGAGAGGTGATGTGGCTGTTGCCCAATCCTTGTGAGGTATGATGTAAAGCCTAGGACACCCTCCCTGATCAGGTTGTACCTATGTTCTGGGAATGCCACATGCTCAGCTGTGTGGGACTTGAAATGCTGAAATTATGTGTGGTAACGTGTAATTCTATCCTTCTGGAAGCCAGCCAAAGCTAACATTTGTTTAAGCAGAACCCTTTCAAAGTCTTTGTTTAGGTCCAAATGGATCCTGGCTAGAAACTCATTTGCTTAGAAATGCTTTCCCTACATTTTGGTTGCGGATTGGATAGAACTGTGCTTACTTTTTGAAACTGACAGTTACACAGAAGATGGCTTATATTCTTCTTATCTCCTTCCAGAGACAGAAAGTCAATACAGACAAAGACGAAAGGTTGGCTAGTATTTGTTTTTTCTATGAACTGGGGCCCAAGTTGGCAATACTTCTCTTTGCAAACAGTGAATCATATCTCTTTACTTCTTAGCAAGTCCTGCGGACATTTGGGGAAGGTCAAATCTGTTCATTACTGTCTCAAAGTTATTTCTTGACTGTTGTGTCCCAAGATATCATGCTAAGCTTTCGAGTGGAATGGGATTTGGATAGTACCAACTGCATCATGGTAGTCTGTCTGGTACAGCTTTGGTCATCATCTTGACAACAGGGGACTGGAATCATTTGGCATCATTTCTTTACTTCCTGGTTTGTATTTCTTTTCAGAGTTCTTCATCAGCCATCTGGTCTCACCACCCATTGCCTATAGACAATAGAAGTAGAGAAGGGTGGTTCCATAAGACCAAGCTCACCTTTCTGGTGGGAGTGGCCAACTCCTCTGGAACACTATCTGCTTGTGGCCCAACTCCCAAGGGATCCTACATAGATAACCTTTGCATCTTCCTTAACTTTTTCAACTTGATATATGCAGAAAACATGTCAGTCTCTAACAAGCTGCATTTCACTTAGCATTGCTCAAAAAATGTCAGTGGACTGGTCATTCACTTTTGTCCTTGAATTCTGTGTGTAAAGTCTGTGATCTTGTGATCAAAGTCAAGAGTTCTAGCTTGTAGAATGGATGAAAAGTTTTGATATCAATCAGGTCTCTGATACTAAAGGTAACTGGTTTCTGGTGGTCATCCCTTGCTTGGTACAATGTTGCTCTCAGGCTCTCCAAGATAGAACCAGTACCTAGGACAACATGCTTGTTGGGTTTTTTTTTTTTTAATTACAAGCAAAGATGGTTTTCAACATTCATCTTTTATGCAAGCTTTTGAGTTCCACATTTTCCTACCATCCTTCCTTCCCTCTCCCCTCCTCATGAAAGTGAGCAGTATGATGCTATAGACTATATATGTATAGCATATTTTGATTTTAGGCATATTGTGAAAGGAGGATTAGAACTAAGGAGGAAAAAAGCATAAAAGAAGGTTGAAAAAGAGAACATTATATGCTTTGCTTTGCATTCAGGTGCCATAGCTTTTTCCCCTCTAGATGTAGCTAAGGCTTGAATTTTTTTGGTCTGCATTAGCCAGTAGTGGTGGCATGTATGAGGCAGTTGGCCTAGACTTTGAAAGTCAGTTCACATTAGTCTAGCCGTTGGTCTCCAAAAGGTTTTGTAATTTTAATTTTTGTAAGGCAATGGCATTAGGTGACTTGCCCAAGGTCACTCAGCTAGGTAATTATTAAATGTCTGAAGTCAAATTTGAACTCAGGTCCTCCTGACTCCAGGGCCACTGCTCTATCCACTACACCACCTAGCTACCCCAGGTTTTGTAATTTTTAAGAAGAATTGGTTTTAATTTTTTGTCCTGCTACCTTTGGTTTTCTTCAATAATGTAAATACTAGTTAGGTCATTCAGTAGTTTAGTAGTAGAGGTATGGTTCTTAACAAACCTGTGATGATAATTGTCAAATTCAAGAATATACTTAAATCCTAAGACTTCTGTAGATGTGATCAAATCAGGAAGGTACTCACACCTTGTTGAGATACAAAATAACCCACACCCTTGATAAGAGTTCTGCAAAACTGGCCTTTATCCATTTTCTTTTAGCTGATGTTATACTTTTGTGTTCCTAGAGTATTCACAAAGACAATAACATCAGTAAAGAGAACTGGTATTATTTCTCCATTTCTGACTCTCATAGCTGTGAATTTTACTCTGATTTCCCTCCTGAATTCCAACTGTTCCATCTTCACCTTGGATTTGGTGAAGCATCTTGAAAACAGAACCCATCATTCTCCCCCACTAAGCTCAGTTCTACAAATTTTGCATTTCACAGATTGAAATGACTTATTCAGGGCCATACTGAGGGGAAAAAGGAAGAATAACATGTGGCCCGGTCTGAGGAGCATGTGCAGAAAGAAGGGAAGGGCTTGACCTTAGTGAATGACTGACCATTGTGTGAGCACATGAGTCTTTCTTAGCGAGCACCAGTTCAATCAACCCTCCCTATGAGTAATAGTCAAGTCATATCTTGTTAGATGTTTTAGTCACCAAAGCCTTTGACCCTGCACAACCTGGAGTCACTGCTCTGACTTGCCTCAATGACATGTTGTAAAAGAGAGAAAATGAGAAAATCTGAAGAATGAGGAGAAGCAGAGGTTGGGGGCATTTGGACCCCTAATTCATTTGTCCATGAGTAAATAAGCATTGATAACTGCTCAAAGGTCTTAAGTGACTCCCTACGGATTCAAGAGTGAAATACCCACAATTCAGCTTGGTGTATAAAACCCTTCCGCCCGCCTGTCCAGATTATCTCAGATTACTTCCTTTCACCCACTCTGTGTTCTGGTCAAGCAGGCACTAGTCCATCTTCCATTTCAAATCTTCCCTCCTCACCTCAGCCTCAGGGAATTTGAACTCAGGTCTTCCCGACTGCAGGCCCAGCCCCAGTCCCCCTCTATTCCTATTGAATAGGGATTGCTTTGTTCTCCTCTTTGTATTTCTGGTATGTAATACAAGGCAAATATTTAATGAAAGCTTGTTCAATTGAACGGCCAAGAGTCCAGAGGACAGCAACCAATCCAAATCAATAATCCAAAAAAACAGTAAGTGCATATGATGATGCTCTGGCACTTATGCCAGTGCTGGGATACAGTTAATAAAAAGATAGCCCTTGCCCTCCAGGAACTTAAAGTCTAAACTTACAAGAGAAGCTAGAAAAGTAGGTAGAACAGGGAGAGAGAGCGAGAGAGCAAAGGGTACCTGGAGGCTGGACACCTGTTCCTTGGACTTGAAACCAGCAGGGTGGCAGGTGCAGGGCAGAGAGAGCCACCGGAGCCATGGGTTCATGGATCTGGTCGCCTCAGGCCTGGCGCTGTTTAGCCAGGAGAAGGTTGCCCCCTAACCATCCTCAGGTGTGGAGTCTGAAGTGCTCCCGCATTTGAGGACTGTCTTCCTGAGGGGAGACCCGGGGTGGGAGCCACGGGGAAGGCTAGTTGAGGCAGGGCTTAGGACAACTGGTGGTCAGAGGCTGTAGCGGGGCCCTGCGGGCATCCCTGGGCAGGGCCCTCGCACCCTCCTCTCCTGTGGTGGAGGGAGAAGCCTCCTCTGAAGCCATGCCACCAGCCGCACCGAGAGGCTGATGAGCCCAAGGCTTGAGGCCTCACCGGGCACAGGCGGGAGGAGGGCACCCCATGCCCACAGAGCACCCCTGTGTGGGGCGGGCGGGCTAGCTGCCCCGCTTCTGGCTTGTTCTTATATTCCTGGGGATGCCATTAGTTTCGTGTGACGTGTCTTTGTAGCGAGGCTGGTTTCCTTCCTCTCTCCCTGAACCGGAGGGCAAACTGAGGAATGGAGAACTGCGAACCCTGCAATGCTGAGCCCCTGAACGCTTAGGGTTAACCTGACCTAATCCCCCCAAGATGGCTTGGCGCTGAAGCCTGGGCTCTGGGGTCTGCCCTGCGTGTGGGCCAGGCCCTGCCTCCCAGGCTGAGCAGGGAGAGGAGCCCCAGGAGATGTTCCAGAACCTTCCCCTCCTGGGGCCGGGGCACTGTCTGCACTCGGGCACCTTCAGGGGCACCGTCCGCGCGTGTGTGGGAATATGCTGCCACGCACAGACGCGGCCCGAGGCAGGAGGCAGGAACGCGAACTGGAGCCCCGGGGGGGAGGGGAGGCGGCTCCGGAAACTGAAGGTCACGCGGGGCCCCGCCCCGCCCCGCCCCGCCCCGCCCGCCGCGTGTCAGCCCCTCAGGCTGTCAATAAAGTTGACTCGAGTTGAAATCAGGTGACGCCTCGGGGGGCAGGCGGGCCCCGGCGGCGCCAATCCCGGCCGCGCGCTGGACCTGGCCCCGCCCCCAGGGCGGAGTCTGGGAAGCGCGCAGGCGCCGCGGCCTCTGACTGGCCGAGACCGGGGCGGGGGGCGGAGCCGGCTCCCCCCCGCTCCATGGCCCGCCGTTTGTCATTAGGCCAATCCCGCTCCCGGTAGAGGACACGGGCAAGATGGCGGCGGGGCTGGTACGGAGCGGGCTCGCCGGCTGCGGCCAGCAGGTAGGTGCGGCGCCGCGGCCCCGGCCCGGCCCGGCTCCCCCGCCCCGCTGACCCTCTCTCTCTCTCTCCCCCCCGCCAGGTGTGCCGGCTGCTGAGGAGGCGCTTTCACCGCTCGGCGCCCGCCGCGCTGCAGGTAAGGGAGGCGCGCCTGCGCACTGCGCGCGGGGGGGAGGGGAGGGGGGCTGCCGGCTGCCCGGCCCACGTGGGGGGCTCCGCTGGAAATCAGGAGGCGCGGGGGTCCCGGCCCCGCCGCCGCCAACTCGGGCCCCCGCACCCTGGGGCTCTGGCTGTCAGATATGTGTCATCTGTGTGTACCTCATCTATCATATCCATCTGTGGATCTATCATGTGTCATCTGTGTGTCTACCTCATCTGTCTGTCATATCCATCTGTGGATCATCTATCATGTGTCATCTATGTACATATCAATCTATCAATCATCTGTCATGTGTCATCTATGTATCTACTTCATCTATCTATCATATCCATCTGTGGGTCATCTATCATGTGTCATCTATGTACATGTCAATCTATCAATCATCTGTCATGTGTCATCCATGTATCTACCTCATCTATCTATCATATCCATCTGTGGGTCATCTATCATGTGTCATCTATGTACATATCAATCTATCAATCATCTGTCATGTGTCATCCATGTATCTACCTCATCTATCTATCATATTGATCTATCGACCATCTGCCATGTGTCATCTATGTATCTACCTATCTATCTATCATATCGATCTATCGACCATCTGTCATGTGTCATCTATGTATCTACCTCATCTGTCTATCATATCGATCTATCAGTAATCTGTCATGTGTCATCTGTGTATCTACCTATCTGTCATCTATCAGTCATATTGATCTATCAATCATCTATCATGTATCTACCTATCATCTGTCTATCAACCATATGGATCATCTATCATGTGTCATCTGTCCATCTGTCATCCATCTATCTTCAAGCTCCATCCAAGGGCAATTTTTTTCAATCACAGCCCCCCCCCCCCAGCCAAATGTATAACTGCTAAACATGGATCCATGTGAATCATGGGTTTTTGAAAAATTTTATTAATTTAAGGCAGTGGGGTTAAGTGACTTGCCCAAGGCCACACAGCTAGGTAATTACCAAATACCTGAGGCCGGATTTGAACTCAGGTCCTCCTGACTCCAGGGCCAGTGCTCTGTCCACTGCGCCAACTAGCCGCCTTGTGAATCATGCTATGAAAGAGAATCAAATCCAAATGGAGAGATAAAACACAATATCCAAGACAACTTTTAAAAATGGTGGTCCGCCTCAGTCTGCATTTAAACTCCACAGTTCCTTCTAGATATGGACAATTTTCTCCTTCATCAGTCTTTTAGAATTGTCCTCAATTGTTGTGCTGCAAAGATGAAGGAGTGCACCCGGGTGGCTCATCATCCATTGTTAGTGTGGATAGTGTTCCTTCACTCAGCTTCAGCTCATGCCAGGCTTTCCAGGCTTTTCTGAAGTCTCTTGGGGTTATTAGCTTTGTAAGGTCAGCAGGAGAGGTGGATTTTAACACTTTCCCCCTTTTTCTGTTGCTTTGTGTTCCACCACCCTTCCTAAGAAAGTTAAGCAGCTGCCCCCTTGTCATTACACGAGTTCATGCCAAGTCTTAACCAGTGGAGAAGTTGCTGATGAGTCAGATGGTCCCGATGGCTCTGGGTGTAGCCTGGCTGTTGTTTGTAGAGCTGATGTCCAGGTGTCTTTGGCTCCTTCGGGCTTAGTGGACAGTCTTGGGAGGGGGCCCTGAGCTTCATCCCCCTGATATAACCAGGTGACAGTTCGAGATGCTTTGAATCAAGCGATGGACGAAGAATTGGAGCGGGATGAGAAGGTCTTTCTGCTTGGAGAAGAAGTTGCTCAGTATGATGGTGCCTATAAGGTAATGACTGAGAACTGGGAGAGACTTGGTAGAAAGTCACCCAGATCTCACTGGATCTGACATTTTTTTTTTTTATCACCCACAGGTCAGCAGAGGTCTGTGGAAGAAGTATGGGGACAAGAGGATAATCGACACTCCGATATCAGAGGTAAGGGGAGCCGTGACTGAGCTGAGGCAGAAGGGAGGGCTTTGCCTCTGCTGGCCTTCTCCACTCCAGTCTGTGCTTTTCCTTTTTCAGATGGGTTTTGCTGGGATTGCTGTAGGCGCTGCCATGGTATGTAATACACATTTCTGAAAATCTTGTGATTTTTGAAAATTGTTTTAATGAAGCACAACTATGGTGGTTGATAATTTTTTCTTTTATAACAGGCTGGATTGAGGCCTATTTGTGAATTCATGACCTTCAATTTCTCCATGCAAGCAATTGATCAGGTTATCAATTCCGCCGCCAAGACCTACTATATGTCGGGTGGGCTTCAGCCTGTGCCCATTGTCTTCAGGGGTCCTAACGGGGCTTCAGCCGGTGTGGCTGCCCAGCATTCCCAGTGTTTTGCAGCTTGGTATGGGCACTGTCCTGGACTAAAGGTGGTCAGTCCTTGGAATTCAGAGGATGCAAAAGGACTTATGAAAGCAGCAATCCGGGATGATAATCCAGGTGGGTGCTTTGTCGGACTGATATACAAAGAATGTCAAATAGAAACCTTAGAAATTTTACTTGCCCTGAGTAACTTTAGTTTTAGTCAGTTGAAGAAACTAAAACTAAAACTGTTTGATTTCTTCCTGTTATGATGTGAAGAATATCCATTAAACAAAGAAAATGTCTGTTCACACCTGCCCTGGTTTGTGATTAGGTTAATCCATAGCTTTTCTGGATTCCTGGACATGCTTTCTTTTAATAAGCAGAAGAGCCAGGGATTAGCTGAGATGAATGTAAACAAGACATTAAGCTTAGTGGTCTTTTAAAAATGCAAATAATTGAGGTTTCTCACAAAACACAACTTTTTATCTTTTATTTAAACTACTTAGTTATGTTGGTTTTTCCCTCAGTTTAAACTTTGTCTAAAAATTAATTACTGATTTAAAAAAAATAGATCATGAGTAGTCAGTCAATCTTCAAATTGTTTTAGGGTTTTGTTTTTTTTTTTTTGCAAGGCAAATGGGGTTAAGTGGCTTGCCCAAGGCCACACAGCTAGGTAAATGTCTGAGACCAGATTTGAACCCAGGTACTCTTGACTCCAAGGCCGGTGCTTTCTCCACTACGCCACCTAGCCGCCCCTTCAAATTGTTTTAAGAACTAGCCTGTAGATCACTGGCATTTTTCCTCAGAAAGGGGGAAAGGATTTGGTTTTGAGTCTCTACTGCAAAGCAGCTCCTAAGAAAACTGGAAGGCAATTAGCATTTGTGATTCTCATCTACTGTATACTTCGCCCTAGGATTACAAAGGCATAATTAAAACTACTCCCAATATTCTCTGGGAGGCAGGCTGGTAGAAATGATGCATGTGCAGATCAATTGAGAGCAAAGCAATTAAAAAATAACTTACTCGTTGAGGAGTGGGGAGATCCACGGCTTGTGGGCATCAGGATAAAACAGTGGATTTCACCAGGCTCATCCTAGATGTGGTGACATAACTCTACTTAGACACACTCCATCTAAACACTGTAAATCTTTAACAATAGAGGGTTAAAATAAAATGTTAGAAAATAAAGGTTAGACATGAAGTTTTATTCTCTGGGATGAAACCTGTAGGTGGAGGCCTAGAGCTGAGGGAAGTTGGGATATTTATACTTGAGCAAGATAAATAAAACATCTGATCTCCCTGAAGGCACACATCTCTTCAAAGAGTATCATCCTTATACAATGCTTTCTTTCTAAGGGAGGGCACAGTCTTTCCTGGATTAAAGTATGAAGAGGGCAGGACAAGTATTCTTTTTGAGGCTAAAGGAGGACACTTTCCAATCCTCATAATTGCTAAAAAACATCAACTTCTGACCAGGAATATTTTTGAAAAAATTGTACTTTGACAACATAAATTTGACAATGGGAGAAGATGCCTTTCACATATGATTGGAAGACTAGACTAGAGAATTTTTTTTAGAGTTTTTTTAAGAAAGATTTATTTTGAGTTTTACAGTTTCTTCCCTAACCTTGCTTCCCTACCCCCACTCCCCACAGAAGGCAGTTTGCTAGTCTTTACATTGTTTCCATGATATATATTGATCTCAGTTGAATGTGATGAGAGAAAAATCATATCCTTAAGGAAGAAAAAATATAAGAGAGAGAAATTACAAAACAGTTTTTTTTTCTAAGTTAAATGTATAATAGTCTTTGGGTCTGTGTTCAAACTCCACAGTTCTTTCTCTAGATACAGATGGTATTCTCTATTGCAGACAGCCCAAAACTGTCCCTGGTTGTTGCACTGATGGAATGAGCGAGTCCATCAAGGTTGATCATCGCCCCCATGTTGCTGTTAGAGTGTACAGTGTTTTTCTGGTTCTGCTCATCTCACTCAGCATCAGTTCATGCAAATCCTTCTAGGCTTCCCTGAATTCCTATCCCTCCTGGTTTCTAATAGAACAATAGTGTTCCATGACATACATATACCACAGTTTGCTAAGCCATTCCCCAATTGAAGGAAATTCACTTAATTTCCAATTCTTTGCCACCACAAACAGGGCTGCTATGAATATTTTTGTACAAGTGATGTTTTTACCCTTTTTCATCATCTCTTCAGGGTATAGACCCAGTAGTGGTATTGCTGGGTCAGAGGGTATGCACATTTTTGTTGTCCTTTAGGCATAATTCCAAATTGCTCTCCAGAAAGGTTGGATGAGTTCACAGTTCTAACAATGTATTAATGTCCCAGATTTCCCATATCCCTTCCAACATTGATTATTGAGCTTCCTGGTCATATTGGCCAGTCTGAGAGGTATGAAGTGGTATCTCAGAGATGCTTTAATTTGCATTTCTTTAATAAGTAGTGATTTAGAGCAATTTTCCATGGATCACTTTGTAAGTCATCTTTGTAAATTGCCTTTGCATATCCTTTGATCATTTGTCCCTTGGGGAATGGCTTAATGGCTTTTTTTTTTTGAAACTTTGACTCAGTTCTACGTATATTTTAGAAGACTAGAGAATTTTTAAAAAGTATAATTTAAAAAATAATTTGCAGATTTCATTAAATTATTTTACAAATAAACTGCAATTTGTTTGTAGAAACAGATCAATGCAGCCAAGATAAGAAGAGATATTTAACATCTCTTCAAGATGATTTTTAAAAATGCAAAAAATTCCAATAAATACCTGGCAAATATCCCAGATATTTGGAGAACTGATGCAAATATATACATCATTCCTTTATAAATTAACAGTTTGAGTGCCACTTGGGCAATAGTTGAATAAATTGGAGAAGAAAATGATTTCTTAAAGACTAATCTGGATTTCAGAATGATGTGAAGATTTCTAGGAAAATTGCAGACTAGGAAGCCAAACCAAGAGAATGAGCTGCCTGTGGGGTTTGCACTGAGAGTGGGGTGGGGCAGGGTTGGTTCCAGAGTAGGGTCTGATACTGAAACAGACCCCTGTGGACCTCATAGGGACATTTACTGGGCTTGAGAGTCTCTCCAGGCCCCTGAGTTGGACCTCTCTGCTCTACCTTATCCCTTATCCCATCAGTTCACTAGGAAATGGGGGTGGGGAGAGACAAACATCTGGTAGTAAGAAGACCCAGGTGACTTCTGTCCCGCTCTGGGCTAGAATTGTAGGCATCATTCTTACCTTGGTTTAATCTCGTTTGTTTTGTAGTTGTGGTCCTGGAAAACGAACTGATGTATGGAGTTCCTTTTGAATTTCCAGAAGAAAGTCAGTCAAAAGATTTCGTGATTCCTATTGGAAAAGCTAAAATAGAAAGAGAAGGTAAACTCCTATACCATACCCTCTCTCCTAATTGCATGTGGACAAAAGAAGTGAAACAGTCATATATTTACTACAATCACTGATTTGGTGATTTCCTTTGGTACAGTAGAAAGAGCCCTGAAAGTAAAACCAGAAAGACCTGAATTCAAATTCACCCCCTGTCACAACTCTGCCTACCTCAGTTTCCTTGACTGTAAAATGAAGATTTAAATAATACCTTCCTCCCTGGGTTGCTCTGTGATCAAATGAAATAATATTTGTAAAGTGCAGTATGGTAGTTAGTATTTCTTTTTTTTTTTTGCAAGGCAAATGGGGTTAAGTGGCTTGCCCAAGGCCACACAGCTAGGCAATTATGAAGTGTCTGAGGCAGGATTTGAACTCAGGTACTCCTGACTCCAGGGCTGGTGCTTTATCCACTACGCCACCTAGCCACCCCATGTAGTTAGTATTTCTTGAACTCCTCAACTGTTTTTAATTCTTTGGATTAGTAGATTTGAAAGAACTTTTATCCCAGGAACATTTCCATTTTCAGGAAGCACAATTGTCCACATTGCACTGGACTAAATAACCCACTTCTTACCTATTGCTGCTTGATTCCAGGAACCCACATTACATTGGTTTCACACTCCCGTCCCGTTGGCCACTGTCTGGAAGCAGCTGCTGTCTTGTCTAAAGAAGGGGTGGAATGCGAGGTAGGCTGATAGCTGGCCTTGATTGTTGTTGAATTTTATGTCGTTTTACTGTCTTAATCATTTGCAGATGTGTTTTCCCCTCATTTTCCTTACCCAGCAAGCCATCTTTTGTAACAGTGATTTTAAGGTTTTTACCTGCAGTGCCTGGTGTTTCTCCTTGTCCCATGCTGTGGTTCTTCCCTCTACAGAGAGGGTGATGTCTGGTCACCATATGCTTGATCACTGCCAGTATGCAGCCAACTTTGTGTCACCCCTCAGTGATTGTTGGGGTCACCCATCCTGTGGGCAGTTTTCTGATTGTTTGGGCTTCTCTGCTTCAGTTCATATGATTCTTTGCTTCTCTGAATTTATCATTGTTTTTTTACAGCCAGCACTCATTCATTATTAGGTGCTCCTGCATTCTTGGGACCTTGGTTGGTTTTATTTTTTTAAAGACTTAGTAAACGGAGGCTTACAGTTTGAAGCCCACACAGGACGAGTGCCAAGATCACTGGTGGCATGGCTCAGGTCTTCAGGGAGTAGGGGACCTCCAGATGTCTTCTGGCCCAGTCTCTCAGCAGAAATCCCTCCCCCCACCCATCTGGCTGGAAACTGTCCTTTCATTCCCAGGATCCTTCCAGGAGCAACCTCCATTTCTTCTAGTCTGATTGTCCATGACACTAGTGGGCTGTCTTTTCCACCCTTTCCACCGAGCTCCTTTTCAGCTCTGGATGGCCTGGCATCCCTCCTACCCAAGATTAGCATGGCAGTTGCTGTCACAGAGATGTACCCCCAAATGACCTCACTGAGTCCTACCTGTTCTCTTGGGCTTAGCAGGAGAGGCCTCTGGTGTGCTTCCCTGGGGAACAGATCCTCCTGGCCCCTCTGATCCCTTGGAACCCCTTTTTTCTTTTTTGCAAGGCAGTGGGGTTAAGTGACTTGCCCAAGGCCACACAGCTAGGTAATTAAGTTTCTGAGGTCAGATTTGAACTCAGGTCCTCCTGACTCCAGGGCCGGTGCTCTATCCACTATGCCACCTAGCCACCCCTGGGAACCCTTTTCTACAGATCCTCTGCTGCTCTAGGCATCTTCACTCCCACTGCTGGGTGCTTGGGGGGAGGGTGTCTGGGTTCCATCCTTCTTTCTTACTGTAGGGATCTTAGAATAGGGGGTGGCAGCCCTCCCCCTGCAGTCTGCAGGCTTAGGTTTCTGGTTAATGGAGCATGCATTAATGGTGTGGGGGCCCCCTTCTGAACTGGGACATAATGGAATTGGAATGAGGCTGCTTTGTCAGACTCCCTCTTCCCTGTAGAGTGGGTGTGGTCCTCTCGGAACCCATCTTGGAGAGGCGTGAGGACCCCATGTGAACGATGCGCTTCCATCTTTCTTTGACTGTGAGGGTAGCTCAGGGATCTTAGGTACTTTAGGGAAGCAGATGTCAATTTTGAATTTGTGTTTTAGGTGATCAACCTGCGCAGCATCAGACCTCTGGATATAGAGACCATAGAGACAAGTGTGATGAAGACCACTCACCTCGTGACTGTCGAAGGAGGCTGGCCCCAGTTTGGGGTAGGGGCCGAGATCTGTGCGAGGATCATGGAAGGTACTTCAGAGACCTGGTCAGGAGCCCAGTATCCATCCATCCATCCTAGCCCACCACAGATGAGCGAGCAGCCTACTCCCCGCCCCCCCCAAGCTGAGCATGTTCACACGGTCTGTCCTGGAAACTCCTTGGGGAAAGGGAGTATGTTGGGTTCTCCCCCAGGGCCCTGAATACATTAGGTCTTTCCTAAATGACTGTTGCTGCCACTCAGAAAATAGGCTACAGTGAGACAAATAGAAATGTTTCAAGCTTCTAGTTGAGCAGAAAAATGAGGCAGCAGAATCTGTCCTATAATTTCTCTGAACTCAGTTTAATGAACCCCAGTTCACTTTATCTGGTCCTTCCTTTCAGGGCCCGCATTTAACTTCCTCGATGCACCTGCTGTCCGCGTCACGGGGGCTGATGTTCCTATGCCTTATGCTAAGATTCTGGAAGAGCACTGCATCCCTCAAGTCAAGGACATCATCTTTGCAGTCAAGAAAACACTAAATATCTAATTTGTTACCGACATTGAAGTCCCTGGGATTTCTTGCGTGTAATTATTGCTTCGGAGGCTAGGATGCAGCGTCGGTCCACATGCGTATTGTATGGTCTGGAGCCACCAGGCCTCTGGGCACCATTTTGTGTGGGGGGAATTGTCAAAGCAGAGGGGGTAGAAGCGCTCCCCGCCATCTCAGCTCTGAGACCTTCACCTTGTTGTGTCTGTTACAGTTAAGCTATTTTTACTCCAAAGAAAACTAATTGCATAGAATGTTTCTGCCTCCATTACCAGTGTGGCGTGGACCCCAAAGGAATCCTGGCCAAGGGTCCACCTGACAAGTTAAACGTGTCTGTACAGTGGGAGAGCATGATCTGACAGTTGGGTTGGTTTTGATAAGGAATAAATAATTGCCTTCTGGTTCCAGTCATTTGTGATGTGTCTTTGTGATTAACCTAAAATAACATTGCTTTTGTTGGAAGACTGGATGACTTCTGAGGCTCTTAAAGCCTAGGAGCCTATATAAATTGAAAATGGGTGATGGTGTTAGTGAGAGAAGACCCCAATGTCCCCCAACACAGAGACAGTTTCCAAAATGGCTCCACCTGAAAAGCAGAGAATTTGTTTGTCCACCATCTCACCAGAAGCAAGGCAATGTTAGAGTATTTCTAACAAACACAATGGTGCTTCTCAGAAATAAGATAAGCATGTATGTTGAATGTGAAAAAGGAAGATCTTGCTTCCAGTAGGAGTTAGCTTTTATTAATAAAGAAATGACAAGAAAATAGGACATGAAAAAGGAAAACTAAAATTTAGGGGAAAAATTACTGTACAAATCTCCACCCTCAAAGGTGTCTCCAAGAATCCTTAAGGTATAGTCTCGAGACAGCTAGTTCATCCATATAGACAAGTTCTCTTGACATGGTTTAATATTTTTAATAAAAAATACAACTGAATATATATCACAGGTTACATGAAACTATACACAATGACATTCTCTGCATAGTAACAAACACTGATGGATACTTGAATTCAAAACTGGATTATCTATAATCCTTTAAAGTGCAATTTGTTTAAAGGTTTAAGCAAATCATAAAATAAAGGATCTTTTTCAAATAAATCAATAACATTAAGAATATGTAAGATGTATTTATGTTCAGTTTTTCCAAGATGGTCGTTTCTTAAAGATGTTATATTTGTGTTGTAAGAAACCAACTGATTCAATAGAAAATGTTAGAAGCAATCCTTATCTGATGAATCCCATCCATATTCTCTCTTGTCCCTTCTCCGGAAGATTCCAATTAGAAAGTGGACAATCCCAAATCCTCACAGAAGACCTCCATTTTCCAAGTGATTTTTCAGGCCAATCAAAGCTGGGATATTTTCTGGCCTGGTGGGCCAGGCTTCCCGGGCCCACCCACCGCTCTGAGCAGAGATGAGGCTGAACTGACAAGGATGGAAGGCGCCTCTAGGAACTTGGAGAGTACTTTGGGACCGATGATCTTGGCTGCACAGTTCTTGCACTTGCTGCCATGATGGGAGGCCTGTCACTGATGCCCTGCTTTCTGATTCAGTTGGTGAAAGATGCCCAGAGATGCTCAAAACTGGCCACGTCATTGCCCTCTTGGAAAGACCCTTGGGTGGGCATTTGCACAGTGCCACCCTGCTGGCTCATCGATCATTCAGTGGGAAAGTGGGGGGGGTCAAAGGGGAAAATCTTAAATATGGCAGCCGACAGGGAAGAGTCGACTTCAGCAGATCCTCGGGGCACTGTGATCACAGGTTTTGGCTTTCTTCAAAGTACCTTTCTGAAAATTTTGAATGGAGCTGAGTAAGGCTCCTCGGCTGGTACCATTCACAGATGAAGGCATGAAGAGCGGCGGTGGAGGTGCATCCATGGGGGGAGGCGGCGGAGCCCCCGGTGGGGGGGGAGGTGCAGGCGGTGGCGGCAATGTCGACACACCTGAGGGGGTAAAGAAGGTCCAGTCAGTAACAGCGCAGGCAGATGGAGTCAGAGCTCAGAATGGCATGAAGGAGGTGAACATGATGGAAGGGTGGTGGGGAGGGAGCTGGTCTCAGTCTAGTCCTGCCTCCGCTCCATCCTGGCCAGCTGTGTGACCCTGGACAAGACTAAGGAGTGCAGAGCAGGTCATATCTGCCCCGCAGAAGGGGTTCCAACGTCACCCAGTCACATCTGGTGAATACACCCACACCCACATACAAGTGTGCACACGTACACACCTAGGGAATTCACAGGCCCAGAGGGGGGCTTCAGTGGTCTTCGAGTCCAACCCTGTCATTTTATGGATGAAGAAACTGAGGCCCAGGAAGGTTAAAGGCAGAGGTGAATGAGTCGGTGCCAAGACTGGGGGGCCAAGGTGAGCCACCTGCTTCCCAAAGGCCTCCCCCTTTTACAAGGTTCAATGCCTCTGCTAACCAGAATCCAGGCTACAGAGGCCGTCTCTCTGCTATGGAGATGGGCCCCGAAGGATGCCACCGTGGCACAGTGCATCCCTGTGGGCAAGCTTGCCTGCCTCAGTTTCCTCACATGTAAGATGGGGATGATAACATCAGCACCCATCCTCCAGGGCTGTAAGGATCCAAAGAGAACACTTTCGTAAACCTTCAAGCCCTGTTACATAAATGCCAGCCGTGATGGGGTTTGTGATCTCCAGTTTTATTGTTGGCATCAGGGCACGGTCTGGAGCCAGTGATCAGGGTCTAAAAAGGTCCTTGGATGGCTTGGCTGGGGAGCTTCCAGCATGGAAAGCTCTTTCTATTGGTCACCGGGCACCTTTCCTGCGACTCCTAAAAAAGGGCCCAGCCTGCCCTAGAACATGAAGCCCCAACCCACTCAGCATTGTTTTTTCAATAATGGAGCATTTATTCTCTTCTCCCTCCAAAGCTTTGCAAGTCATTCCTATAACTGCCTGGGACGGAGCTTCCCTGGTCTTGGGGGAGGGGGGGAATCTGTTGGAAACCAGACAGCCACCTGTGCTTGGCTGGAGGACCCAACCCTAGATGAACAGTGGAGGAATGAGAGGGTTCTGGGCTCAGTGGTCCAAACGGTCTCAGTGGGTCTGCAGTTTCTTGAAGTGTGGAGGGGCTCCCTCAGAGCAAATGCAGGCCAACCCTTCGACAAAGCCCAAGGCTGCACCCCAGATTATTCAGTGGTGTCCTCGGGGCATACCTCTATAAGGTCAGCGTGAATCTCTTTCCCCGGCCCGGGGAGGGCAGTGAAAGAAGGGGATGGAGGACTTTTCTGATTCCTGCCAGACCGCCACTGAGACTCATGCAGGACCAAGGAGGTAACAAGGCAGACAGAAGGCCCCCCAAGGGAAGAAGGGAGGCGAAGACCAGCAAGCAGGAGGGCATGGGATGAGCAAGACCGAATGGACATCTCCCACCTGGGAAGACTCACCTTCTGTAGCCTCAGTTACCCACAACACAGCTGAAATGAAAGAATCACACGTGAAGGCACCCTCCAACTTCCTTTGGGCTCTATCTGTATCCCCAGCTCTACCTATGATCTGCCAGGTCTCCATCTATCAGTCCATCTACCAGCTGGCTCTGGGCCTTCTCTGACTGTCCCTCAGGCCTGGACACCCTCCCTCCTCATTGCCCCCCGACTTCTCTGGCTTCTTTTTAAGTTCCAACTAAAATCCCACCTCCCTTCCCCAGGAAGCCTTTGTTTCAGGACCTCCTCTCTTTTAATCATTTCCATTTTATCCTGAACAAAGCTTGTTTGTATAGCTCTGCTTGCTGCCTTCCTCATTAAGACAATGAGTTCCCAGGAGACTCTGTGTTCCTGGGGTTAGCCCATTTCTGATGGAGCTCTGTCATTTGTCTGTCTCTATCTATGTGATGATAATACTTTGAGACAAAGACAAAATCAATGCAAACTCACTGTTTCTGGACAACAGATAGTGATGAATGAGGAATGAAATGCTGCCATGTTGGATGGGAAGTGGGTCATGGAAAAAGCTTCCCTGCTTCCAGAAGGGGTTGAAGCTAGGAACCCTTCCAGCTGCACTCCAACTTTTGGGACATCCTGGATGTCCAATAGTTACTATTGAAAAGGTATTTTTTAACCAGGTGAGAATGTCCAGTAGGCCTGGCCTGGAAGCTAGGAAGCATGGGCTCTAACATGCACATTCCCTAAACTTCTGAGTACTCCAAGCGACCTTCCTGCACAAAGAAGCTACTCATCTGTTCCCCTAACCCGGAGAAAACATGAGTCCGCTAGGTATCCCCTCCACTGCCCCATTCCCAGGGGCCTTCAGGTCTTTACAGAGACTCAGCAGGTACCAGTTTGATGGAGCCAAAGCCACCCTTCATGTCTCCCGTCCTGCCCAGCCTGTCCAGGTGTGTGTTTCCAGTAGGACCACCAGCCTGCCAGGCCCCTGGGAGACCACTCTGCCCCTCTTCCCAAAGAGCCACCAGGGGAGAGAGATTGGCCCAAGCTCTCTAAGTCAGTACCAGATGCTCAGAGCTCTGACTCCTAGTGGTTCTGGCTAATGTTCCCACACTACTGGAGGCCCCCAATTATCAGGGCTCAAAGTAGGGGGAAATGCCTGGGCTCAGGACACATGGAAGAGTTACTTCTCTGCACTTATGCAACCAAATAAACAGAGGAGCATATTATCAAGAGGTTGGTGGGACCCAAAAGGCCATCAAGACCAAGGAAATGAAGACCAAGAGAGCCTAAGCAACTTGCCCAAGGTCACCCAGTTAGGAAATGAACTAGGTCACCCAACTCAGGAGCCGGGGTCTTTTCCAGTCAACCACATACACACCCACTTGCTCAATGCTAGATGGCGACAGATCAAGGCTCCAGGAGGACATGAGTGAGAGGAGAATGTCAGGGAGAACAGGAGCAAAGTAAAAGGTCTCAGGTTTCTAAGAAGGAGCTAGTTCACTGTACCTGGAGGGAATGGGGAGAACCCCAAAGGAAGGGATTGTGGGCCAGATTAGTGAGTGGCTTAAACAAACTCATAGCCCGTTGGGCCAGCAAAAGGCTTCCTGAGAACCCAAGGAAATCAGCCTGGGCCCCTGGCTAACACTGGTCCTGGTGGATGTCCCACCTACAGACAGGGACAGTGGCCAGGTGACCTGCATGGGATCATAGGAGGAAAGGCTGGAGCCAATCTTCTATACTGGGAAAGATGGAAAGAAGCAGAGCCCAAATAGAAAGGAAAAAATGACCACTCTCTTTCACTGAGCCCCTGAGGAACTGGAGGGAAAAGAAACAAAGGTGGGATCCTCACTCAAGTGATTTCTGACTTCTCTTTGGCTTTTGGACTCTCCCATCAACTTCTACCTAAAACTGATTGTGTCTAACTCAACAGGGAACTGGATTCAAAGTGAGTATGAAATGATGGGGGAATGTTGACCAGATCACAGAATGGAATAGTAATATATGACGGACAGGTAGGAAGGATTTGGAGAAGCTTAAGAAGATGGATGAGGTGATTCAGAATGAAGAAAGCATGAATAAATAAAGCCAACAACCAAGCTGCCAAAGCTGCCCTACAAGGTCAATAGTGGGTCCACCTGGTTAGAGTCTTTCCTTTCTTTTAGCCACCAATAAACTGATGCTTACAGGGACCAGATTCTGGGAGCATATTTGTCCTGCTGTTTGTTGGGAAGTGTTGTTTTGTCATTCAAAATATAACGGTAAATTTTTAAAATGAAAACTCATCCTGTCAAACTAGAGAGTCTACCAGGATAAATGCCATGAACCTATAATAAACAATGGCAAGTGTTATTTCATTTTTTTTCAGGGGGAAGGTGGTTTTTCTTACATAGCACTTTTTCATCTATTGGGTGTCTCTCTCTCTCTCTCTCTCTCTATATATATATATATATATATATATATATATATATATATACATATATATATATATTTATATATACACACACATATATATGTATATATAAATGATACTACCTAATAGTAATATCATTGATCAAAGGGTAGAGTTATTTTAGTGACTTTAATATAACCCCACAATTTTGTTTTAGTTTTTGCAAGGCAGTGGGATAAAGTGACTTGCCCAAGGTCACACAGCTAAGTAACTATGACGTGTCTGAGTCTGGATTTGAACTTAGGTCCAATTGATTCCAGATCAGTGCTCTATT
The DNA here is from genome assembly GCF_037893015.1 of Macrotis lagotis. Taxonomy (NCBI): domain Eukaryota; kingdom Metazoa; phylum Chordata; class Mammalia; order Peramelemorphia; family Peramelidae; genus Macrotis; species Macrotis lagotis. Next base: position 176,423,604 of record NC_133665.1, read on the forward strand.
CACTGCACCACCCAGTTGCCCTGGGAAGGTGGTTTTTAAATAAAAGTCACACTCAGATATGGCTTTTCACTCTGTCAGTTTTGGAAATGTTAGATTCACTGAATTCATTAAAAACTGTCCCAGTCCTATACTGATACATCCACCTTAGAGGTGGCAGTACTAAGGAAAGCATTCATTGAGGGACAGCTCCCTGGCAAACTTATTTGGGGGACCCTTCTTGTCATTCATTTTTAGTTCAGCCACATAGTATGGGCATTCACTTTTTTCTTTTTCATTTTTTTTGCTGGGCAATGGGGTTAAGTGACTTGGCCAAGGTCACACAGTTAGGTAATTAGTAAGTGACTGAGGCTGCATTTGAACTCAGGTCCTCCTGACTCCTGACTCACTGCACTACCTAGTTGCCCCTTGCATTCACTTTACTAAACAGATGCTCATCAAGGCTTCTGATTTAAGCATAAATATTTTTAAAAAATGAAAGGATGACTGATGAAAAAGAATGACCAACAACTCTCCATTTTCACCAAGGCCTAGCGCCAGGTATCCCCCGTTGGAGAAGATTGCCCTGGATTCTAATATTCTATTCTCATATTTCAGAAAAATGTGTTGAGTAGGGAAGCAAGACCTCCTCTATGTGACTCACTTTGTATCCCTAAAATCACAGGGCTCTTCATTTGTTTCTCAAAATTCCTCCCCCTTGCTCAGTCCACTCCTCTACCATCACCACCAACTTTCAGAAGGGATCAGATGAGAATTCATCCAGCAGCCCAGTTGACACCAGAGCAGGAGGGAAGAAGGTAGACTAAAGGAGGATGGACTTTTTTTTAATAAGAAATCTGGAAGATACTGTGGATCCACTTGTGCAGGATATCTTTTCGTTTTTGTTTTTGTTTTTGTTTTTGCAAGGCAATAGGGTTAAGTGACCTGCCCACAGTCACACAGCTAGGTAATTTTTAAGTGTTTGAGGCTAGATTTGAACTCAGGTCCTCCTGATTTCAGGGCCAGTGCTCTATCCACTGCACCACCTAGCTGCCCCCAGGATAGCTCTTCAAATAAGGAAAGTTGTCTCAGTGAGTTTCCTCAGGCCCATTAATCCATGGTCATTTATTTAGCTGAGGCCTTCGGAACCAGTGAACTCACTGGTCTGACAATTAGCCACTGACATTAGGATTGAACAACTTCTTTTAAAGCTAGTCAGAGTGAAAATGGAAACTTTGTAAAGTCTGTGAAGACAATGGGACGAATACAAATGAAGTCCATTATTATTATTATTATTATTATCATTTAAAGATGCTGTATTTCAATGAACTGTCCCAGACAAGGAACCGGCTTCTAATTCACTTTTCCTTCTGTTCCCCTTTCTCAGTGTTGAAGCAATTCAGGAAAATGAGGTTACATTTCCCAAACAGAAACGGAGCATCTTTAAAGTTAGAAAAATCATGATCACCTTACTTTACCGAAAATTCACCTTCAAAATGGCGCATGCTCTACTGAAAACAGCAAAGAGAAAGAAAAAGAGAGAAAAAGGGGACACAAGTCATTATTCAAATGTTAGCATCATTCAGTTAAACAGAGGCCACAAGAAGAGACAGAGGGACACATCAGTGCCGGTCCAATAAAACAAAATCATTCATTGGTTGGTAAGCATTCAAGGGGTCCTTTTCATATTTGGGAAAATGACTCATAAATCATTCTCACACCCCTCCCAAGCATTCCTTCTTTTTTGAACCAGCAAAATCTTAAAAAATAAATGCTTAGAACAAAAAGCACTCCCCAAGGCTTGGGCATCTGAAGAGCTGTTTATTTGGTTAAGTATGACTCTGCAGTAAATAAAATTATATCCATATAAAACCCCCAGAGATCTGAAAATTCAGTGTAGTTTTGTTTATTTTTTCTTGTATTGGACTAAAGATTCTGGCATGAAAACTTGCCTTAAAAAAAATAGGAGGGATGAAGCTATTAAAATACAGCTTGTAACCATATTTAAAACAGGGGGAACACTGGGTTTTGTTTTTGTTTGGCAATCAAGAGGCTCCTTAGTCACACGGAAGGAATAATAACTTCCTTAAAGCTGACTCATCTTGTCCTCAAGTGATTTAAATCCATGACTTAGCACAAAAGGAGGGAAAAAGCCCATTCCCTGACTGTCCCCAAAGAAGGGAGCCAACACAACTGTGGCCACACACCTGAGATCCTCTAGGAGGTTGGCAGCAGGCCTTAAGGAGGGCAGAGGGTCAAATCTCAGCTCTGTGACATACCATGAGACCCAGTTTAAATCACTTTTCCTCTCAAAGACCCTTTTCTCATTTGTAAAAATGAATGAGTTTTATTAGATCAGGGTTTTTTTTTTCAACTGGGAGCTGTTGAACTTGGGATTTTAAAAAGTATTTTGATCTCTGGATCCCAACGTATTCAATATATTTTCTGTGTATAAAACCACGAGCCTGAGAAGGTTCCATGGCTTTATCCACTAGTCAAGAAACAAGTCAGGAACCCCCGGATAAGGGGATCTCTTGAGGTCCCTAAGCTAGGTGCTGATTTCAAAGAAATAGGTCCTTCAAGTGAAATAAGAGAACAATTATACTAGTCAAGGCTCCTGTCTCAGGGACACTCCAAGGCACATATGAAACCATTTAAGGGGGTCGAGGTAACCCTGTGGGAAATGTGTAAGAACCGGACATAGATTTTAATTCTTTTAGACTCTTAGCTATGTGACCCTGGGCTTAACTCAGCTTTGGCCTCTGTTAAAAAGGATGATGATATTACTTATTCCATCAGATTTGTTGACTTCAGAGCACGACAAATGGGATTATTCTAAGTCAAATGATTAAAGGAGCCTTATAAACCAGAAAGCCCTATGGCAACAATCAAGATGGTTATTTATCCTTTACTTTGCCCATCCTGGTCTTTGGGTCATTGACTTTCCTTTGGATTCCATTTGCAGATTTTTCTATTTTTGACAATTTTTCCTTCTGGAACCCCAAACCCTGACCATGGAGGAAAGGTTCGGTACTCTCTCACTTAGGCTGGTGAAGGGTGGCCCCAAGAGGATCAAGTGAAGGGCCTGGGTACTCTCTAGGAAGGAGAAAAAAAGCCTCCATCTTCTGGGATCTGAGGGTCATAAAAGAGAAGTTGACCCCAGAAGGCAGAACCAACAGCAATGGGGGAAGGGACAGAAGAAGATTTAGACTCAGAGGAACCACACCAATAACAACCGTGTTTGAGAAAGAGTTGCCTCAAAGTGGAGGGGATGGCCCTAGGAGGTGGTGGGCTCAGAAGCAGAGAAGGACCCCTGGTGTGGTTTGGTGTAGGAAGATAGTGTTCCTCTGCGTAAGAGGCAGGATTCGGTGAGGTGGACACTGACCAGCTGTATCCCCCGGAGCAAGCCCTCCCCTCTGCCTCATTTTCCTCATTTGTGTAAAATGGGCTACAAGAGTGCCACCTCTCAGGGTGGTTGTGAGGCTTAAATGAGACATTCATCAAGCCTTTGGCAACCCTCACATGGCAAACCCAGGAGTGCTAATTGATACTATTATCGTTGTTACTACACCCCAGAGAGACCTTCCAACCCAAATTCTGTGACTTAATAGACCTGGTTTTAAGAACTAAGGAATCACAAAGCAGTAGCTCTGCCACAAGAGAATGAGTCGGATGCTAAGGCCTCTATACACATAAATTAGGGGATTCTTCGGGGCAATGTGCTGAGATTAGCCCACAAACAGAAAGTCTAAGAAGTAGGGGGAGGTTTATTACAAGCCACAAGGAAAAGGCCAAGAGAAAGCACAATGCCAACCATTGCTTGAACTCTCCACGCTCCTGCCCCACACTAGCAGAGACCACCAGCACGGTGGCCATCAAGGCTGTTATCCGGTACAGTTTGTATGTTGACCACGGTGGCTTCCACACCTGAGAAGGCAGTTAGGTGCGTTCCCAAAAGGGCAATGCTGTTTTTATTGGCACTGGAAAGCTGCCCATGAGCGAGCGTAAGACTTCTTTTGGCTAGGACTATCAGGGAAACCGCAACAGTCTTTGTACTACTGCCAGAAATAATTCACAAGCTTAGGGCTATCTTTAACTGAAAATATATGCAAAATATGCACTTGCGAAAGTTTAGCTATTTCTTGTGGCTCCCACGGGCTGTGAATTGGTCCAAAGTCCCCGAAAGTTTCCTAAGGCCTCGAAGTGACTGATGAATGGTTCCAGAGCTGGAATGTGAACCCAGGTCTTGATGACTCCAACCCCCACTTTCTGGCTTGTTCTCCTAACTGGTAATACAACAGAGACTAATGAGCTAAGAAAGGAAGATACAGCTCGTTGGCCCGATTATTATGGCAACGAAGTTATAACACAGTGACAACCCAAAGGGAGAAGCCTAGGAATGTTTTCCAAGTCCTGCGTGAAGTGCTCTCATTGGCCAGGGGCCCTGCTAGGTGCTGGGGCTACCAAAACAGAGACAATCCCAGACCTTGTCCTTAATTAAGGAGCTGATAGTTTACTAAGGAGAAACAAGATAAACACAGAAAATCAAACAAAAAATGTAAAAGGGACTTTCTCTGGGGAGGGTGCCAGTAACCAGGGGCAGCTGGGGGGCATGGTGGGTTTGGCATCAGGAAGACCTTGAGTTTAAATCCCTTCTCAGACATTGGTGAGCCGGGTGACCCTAAGTCGCTTCACTTCTGTCTCAGGTTCCCCCACTAATCAGTGTGGGGAGGGGTGTAAAAACAACCCCTCAGGTTGTTGTGAGGCTCCAATGAGAAAAACCTATGAAACAGCTTTGCAACGCCATGCACTATCTAAAAGCAGGCTATTGTGTTGAGATTTGAAGGAAACTAGAAATTCCACAAGGTGGAGGTGAGAAAGTGAGAACATGGAGAAAGTGAAAGAAAAGAGTGGCTAACCTGGGAGAGCAGGGTCGGGAGCCAGGAATCCCAGGGTGCAGGAGGTGGGAAAGGAATACTAGGAATTATATCCTGGGGCAAGAGGGAGCCAAAGGAGTTTTTGAGCAAAGGAGTCACAACCAACCTCTGCTCCAGGGAGAACAATCAGGTCACCTGTGCAGATGATCAGAGATGGAAAAATAAAGCTCCTTTTCCTTTAATGAAAAAAAAAGGTTGCATTTTATTTTATTTGGTTTTGCTAGGCAATGGGGTTAAGTGACTTGTCCAAGGTCACACAGGTAGGTAATTATTAAGTCTGATGCTGGATTTGAACTCAGGTCTTCCTGACTCCAGGGCCGGTGCTCTATCCATTGCACCACCTAGCTGCCCCTTGCATTTCATTTTAAAGAAAAAAAAATAAGCCATCCCTTGTTTATTATTTTATGAATTTTCATAGATGCGAACCCCTTCTGGCTCAGTTGACTTGGAATAAAAATAAATTCCTTTCAGGCAAGAAATAGGTCCCTGACAATGACTTGTGGAGCATCTTGTGGATTTTGGGAAATCATTTTAGTGTTATGGTTCTCTTTTAAATATTCCATTACTATTTTTTAATGTTTCTTCTTTAGCATAATTATTTGATAGCTTACTGGTTTCCAGGTGGTCTTAAATCATTAATTCATGTTATTATTTTGAGTGACACTGCCTTAGAGTCTGAAAGTATTCTGAGGCATAAGCGTATTTTTGTCTGTTACTCATTTTCTCACAATTATGTGACTGATTTCCAGTTTTGGGCATAAATTCAACTTCACCTAACGATATAACCTGACAGTCCTACTTTAAAAAAACTTGCAAATTATATTTAGACCCATCTCATAAACTAATGTTTATATTATCAATTTACTATGACCACCCTAAAATCCTCCTCCCAAACTACACCATTGACAGACAAAAGCAGTCTCAAGGAGCTGGAGAAGAGAAATCTTTAAAAGGGGCAGGGGGTGTTTCTTCAAGTCCCTGAAGGGCCAGTAGGTAGACAAAGGTTGGATTTGCTATGTTTAGTTGCAGAGGAGAGCCTGGAGGGGTCAGGGTGAGAGAAGAGCCAACAGAAACCTGATGTAGGAACAAGTCTGCTAGGGTAATAATGAAGGCTCCCCAGGGACAGTCGGAATCCCTTCAGGATCAGAAGAGAACTGGAAGGGACAGCAGTGGCCATCTGGTCTAATCAATCCCTCTATTTTCAGAGGAGGAGGTGGAGATCTAGGTGGGTGACAAGGTCCAAGGACACCTAGGTTGCAAACAGGAGGGCTGGGATAGGTGAGTGGTGAGTCTCCTCTTATCAGAGGTCTTCAAACAAAAATGGGATAGTTTTGGGAGGGTAAGGCAGGGTTGAGTTATATAGTAATGAAAGTCTAGAAAAGAGGAGATAGAAAAAGGAGATTTTAACCAGGTAGTCAACAAATTCTGAATCACAGGGATTAGAAGGAGGGAGATCCAAAATTGCTAGCCTCGGGGCTGGGAAAGAAAGCAAGAAAGACTAGTAAAGGCCCATCCTTTAACCTCCCTAATCAGCTCCTGTCCCAACCTCTTCATCCTTCCTCACCCCTCTTTCCTGACCCCCCCCCCACTTGACTGCCCTACTACCCTTCCCTCTGCTCATAAACAGGCCCGGGTCTCCTCCATCCTTGTCGCTGCCATCCCTGATCATTACCATCCCCTGTCTTTCCTCCCCTTTGAGGCTCAACTCCTTGGGAAGGCCTCCCCCAATGGGGTTCCCATCTCCTCTCCAATCTCTCTCCCTGATCCTGCTTTTGATCCTCTCATTCCACACAGATTACCCTCTCCAGAGTCAGCAAGGCTCTCTTAGCTGCCGAGTCCACTGGCCTTTTCTCAATCCTCATCCTCCCTCTTGGCAGTCTTGGGCACTGCTGACCCCTGTAGCCCTCCTCTGTCTCATTGCTGGATCTCCTTCCAGGTCACTGGTACCAATTGAGGGCATGCCTAAAGGTTCTGCCCTGGGGCTTCTCCCTCTAATCATTTCACTCCATAAGGTCTCAGCTCTGAAAGATCCAATAACCATCTGCAATGCCGAGGTGGCTCAGCAGATAGAGCCCTGGGTCTGGAGTCAGGAAGGCCTGAATTTGAATCTCTGACCCTTGGTGAGTCACCTAATCCTCAATTTCTTCATCTGTAAAATGAGCTGGAGAAGGAAATGGCAAAGCATTCCAGTATCTCTACCCAGAAAGGGTTCTGAAGAGTCTGATGTGCCCGAAAGGACTGAATAGCAATAACACTTGCTATGATTTTCTCTAACCTGCTTCTCCAGCCCTAAGCTCTGCTCATCTCTGACCTGGAATCTCCAGTTGCCTATAGGGAATCTCCACCTAGACGTTCATAACTGAGATAATCCTCTTTCTATCCATACCCTTCTCCTTTCCAGACTTCCTGATCACTCTCATGCTCCCAGTCCCTCAGGCCCACAACTTAGGAGTCCTCTTGGACTCCCCATTATCTTTTGCTCCCCAACATGCAATATGTTGTCAAAGCCTATTGATTTCACCCCTGCAACATCTCTCCCATATAGCATCCTCTTCTCTCCTCGAACACTGCCTTCTGGGGCTGACTCATTTAAATGGACTACTGCAATAACCTGGTGGGGAAGAGTGGGAGGAGAGGGGGGGTCTGACTCCCTAGAGTCTCTCCTCACTCCAGTCCATCCTCCAGTCAGTCTCCAAAGGGACTTTCCTGTGTCTGGAGGTGAACTCAGGCTCTCCTGACTCCAGGACCAGTACACTATCCACTACGGTACCTAGCTGCTCCCCTTTCATTATTATTATTATTATTAATATTAATATTATTATTTTATTATTATTATTATTAGTTTTTGCAAGGCTTAAATGGGTTAAGTGACTTGCCCAAGGTCACAAAGCTAAGTAAATATTAAGTGTCTGAGGCAGGATCTGAACCCAGGTCCTTCTGGCTCCAGGGGCAGGTGCTCTATTCACTGTGCTACCCACCTGCCCCCAAAGGGATTTTCCTAAAGCAGATCTGACTGTGTCACCCCCCAACTCATTAAACTCCAAAGTCTTCCCTCAGCCTCTCCTTCCTTTTCTGTAAAATGAGAGGGGTGGTCTTTGTGGCTTTGAGGGTCCCTGCTGGCTCTAAATCTATGCTCCCTATCTCTAGAGTACAGAGTAAGGAGCAGACTAGATAAGGCTGAAGAGATGGAGAGTTTAATAAAGACTCAAACTCGAACCCCAGAGATGAGGAATGAGGATGGGAACCCAGCTGAGTGGGGAGGGGGATCTGGAACGAGTAACCAACCACCATCAACATATTAACAGACCGAGGGAGAATTATTAAATTGGGTGGAGGGGAGGAGGTGGAAGAAGAACCCCCTGCCTCAGGCCAGCCAAATCAATAGAACTTCTAGAAAGAAAGGGACAGGTAACAGAGACACAGAGGTATTTTAGGTTGAAGACCCCACCTTGCCCTGTGAACTCTGCTCTTTATGAATCAAGACTCTCCACAGCTATGGTGGCCATGGAGGAAGAAGCCAGACCCCAAGAGGGAAGTGTTCCTGGATTCTTGGGGGTTGGCCATGGCAGCTTTCAGCAATTACCGACCTGGAAAGGAGCAAGCCAGGTCCGTCACTACCAGTTCTGTGGGCCCACAGGGAGCCGGCCCTGGCCACCAAGAACTGAGCTGTGAAGTAGAACGAGCCCGGGGAGGCTAGTTGTGGGATACCTAGAAGAGACGTTGGACCCAGGAGTACAAGGCCGCTGAGGGCTGGGATCCCTAGAGGCACCCTCTCTTTGAGGATCTTCTAGACTCCCTGCATGGGTTCAGTCTCTCATTGGCCACATACTGGGTATAGCTGGGAAGGGGTCTGCTGTACCCCAGGTTGAGGAGGGGGGGATGTTATCATAATTCTAATAATGCCATCCCAACTTTTGCTGTGATATCTACTTGACTGTGGATTAACTGTGTCCAGTGACTATTAAAGATAAGCCCCCCAGAGAGAGCTTGGAAGCCCTTGTATTAAGAGGGCAGAACCCAGAGGGCCTAGCACCTGGGGTTGTGGTCATGGTCCCTGAAGGAACCCAACCTGTGGGGATGACTACAGGTATCACATATACCATAAAGTTTTAAAGATAATGACATGCTAAATATCAGTCTCTCATATTTTAATACAATATATATATTTATATATGTATTCATATAGGTACAATCTATTTGATTTCATTCAGACGGGGGGAGGGGACAGTGGGAGAAAGATTCTATTCAGGGAGTGAGTTAAGATACCTTATAATATAATCAGAAATCTCTCACATGAGAATTCTCTGACCTCTCCACCATGCTCATCCTCTCTAAGATAACATCAGCTTTGGGGCTCTTCCCTCCACCTCTCCGATTGGTGGATGGGGCCACAAACTCCTCTAAGGAGAAAGCTCAGGTTATCATCTTGGTAGCCAGCTTTTGTGGGAACTCTTTTCCTGATAGATGGTAAGCTCCCTGAGGGCAAGGTGACAGACCACTTTTTTGTATCTATCTCCAGCTAGCACATAACACATACTTAAAAATAAGTTTTATTAACTGATTTGATGGTTCAGCTGGTCGTTCATAAGAACATATTAGAAGATGGTAGCTGTCATTCTCAGCAGAACAAAACTAAGCATACGATTTTGCTTTTTCCTTGAGAAATTGAGATTCGTAAAGCTGACCTAAGGAAACCCTAGATTAGAGGGAGCCGGCTAGACCACATTGGCTGAAAACTGAAAAACTACCAAATCAGTTTGGAGATATTGTTACTATAAATTTTGGGGCCAGGAGCAGAATTGGAAAATTTATTTCAAATGAAAAATTTCCCACACCAAGTGTGAGCAATGAGCACTTGACCAGTTGTGAATAGTTAATGGTTGGTAGAAAAACTTTACATGTTTACACTTAAAAATGGTGGAACATATTCAGAAGAGGCACAGGGAGGATCAAGTCCTTGGGTAACCACAATGAGCTAGAGTTCATGTGAGGACATAGGGTACCTCAAAACCTATAAATGGAACTCATCACCAAGGCAATAAGTTGAAGACCACCGAATGTCCCCAAAACATTTGCAGAACATATCTCCATTATCCACAGGAGAAAAATAATTGGGTCAGTCAAGCTCATATGACACAGAAGGCAAACTGGTCAATGCAAGCTTGACCTTCCAAGGAGAACCACATGTATATTCAAATACTCAAGAGTCAAACCTTCTGCTTCCCAAATCACAATGCTATCTTGCTCAGAAACATCCTTCTCCGAAGGATGCTGGAGCCCACAGAATATTACACAACTGGTTGTGAAGAAGCAGTTAAACTTAGACTTGACAACTACTCACTCACCTGCTGTTGAGGGTGGTGTTGGAGATGAAGGGGATGTCAGTGGGGAACTTGCCCCAGATCCTGCTAAGACAAAAAAAAGAGAGAGCCTCATATTAACTAAAGAATTTGGAAAATTCAGCATTAGCCAGGAACATGAATGAGGAACATATATCCTTCCTGCTCAATGGTACTAGAATTCAGAAAATTCAGAGAACACACTCATCGCCAGACTTCACTTCTCCCTACCTTTCATTGCTCCTTCAGGTCTGGTCTCTTTTAAACTCCGTCTCCACGATCGACCTGATTCTGCCATGATTCCTTCTCTGGAGCCCCACTCCCCGGCCCTAGCATTTCCTTTATTGTCCCAAGTACCCCTTCTTGACTTGGGTTGCTTCCCTCATTAGAATATAAGCTTCTTAAGGGCAGGGGTTTGTCCTTGCTTTTGTATTTGTATGCTTAATTCTTAGTATGGCAGCTACCATATAGAAAGCACTTAAATGATTTTTCTTTCACTGACTCATTGATTCATTCAATCAATTAGCCATCTGTCCATCCATCTATCTATCTGTCCATCCATTCAATTTTGGGCAAGTTTCAGAAGCCTGTGCACCTGAGGGTGCCATTTCTTCCTGAACCAATGATCACTCCTGAGGCAGTACCAATAGAGAGAAGAGCAATCATGGAGCCTGTTCAGGATGCAATCACAGGGGAAAAAAAATTCTTCCCCAGAGCCCTGTGGGTGACACAGGCAGTGCCAGGAGGGTTTCCATTTTGTTTTTAACAGGGAGGTGCTTTTTTTCTGACATTTGATACGATAATAAGTCCACAGTTACTCAGAGGATGATGACCCAGCTTGGAGATCACCCAGGCCCTTGTTTATTATCTTTTGGTTGCCCATCTTTTCATATTTTCAGTTCTCTTTTAAGATAAGCAATGATTCTCCTTGTTCACACTGACAAAATTCTCATTTTCTGTATATTTTTTATACCTCCCTGACAAGCCCCCTTTCTTCCCAGATTCCACATACCAATCCCAGCTGGGCTATGGCCTTACACTTGGCAAAGTTCTGTTTTTGGCAGACCAATGCTTCAGCTCAGTTTAAGTGGATTTTTTTAAAATTTTTTTTCAGCTCAGTTTAGACGTTGAGAGTCATCTGGTCACCTCCTCCTTCAGAAATGAGAGAACCAGAGAGGCCTCGTCTGCCTAGGTATTTCCCTTCCTCCATGGGGTTCAAGACCACTACCAGCGAGGCCCGTGTCCAAGACTATTTGAAGAAGTTACCTGAATTATTGGAGTTGCTGTACTTGGTTGACTGTTCTTCACTATTTTCAAATGCAGAGCGCTTTGATTTCTTAAAAAAAAAATAACAGGGAAGGAATAAGTCAACAGGCTGAAGCTGTGGGTGGATTTAAAACAGATGGGACCTCTGTGGCCTTACACATCTGAGAAGACTATAATATAACAGGCTGTCGGACTTGGGAGTCAACACCAGAAGTTCCAAAAGTTAAGAATATCTTGGAAGATTCAATTGCATCAATGGATGCACTTTTTAGAAGTCAGAACCAAAGAAAGCAGATAATAGGAAAAAATATTATTTCAAAGGAAAATTCTAATTTTTTTGCATTAATTGAGGTATCAGGTCCTTATGGTAGTGGAGATCATCTAATTCAGGGGTTCCTAACATGGGACCTGTTAGGGTGTTTTTTCAACATGGTTATTTGTGTGTGTGTGTGTTTTGATAGCACATATGATACCACCATGTGTGTATTTCTTTTTCTTTCTTTCTTTCTCCCCCCCCCTTTTTTTTTGGTTTTTACAAGGCAATGGGAGGGGGTAAGGGATTTGCCCAAAGTCAAACAGCTAGGTAATCATTTAGTGTCTAAATCTGGATTTGAACTGAAGTCCTCCTGACTCCAGAGTCAGTGCTCTATCCTTTTCACTACCTAGCTGCCCCTGGAGTCAGTTTTAAGTACACAAAATAAAATACACAAAGAAAAACCAATTATATTGAAATACACACAAGGGGAGGCAGTTAGGTGGCGAAGTGGATACAGCACTGGCCCTTGGTTCAAATCTGACCTCAGACACTTAATGATTACTTAGTTGTGTGACTTTGGGCAAGTCACTTAACCCCCACTGCCTTGCCAAAACCAGAAAACAAAACAAAATAAAAAACTGACTTTGAAGTGGGGGCCACAGGCTTTACCAGATTGCACAATGGGTCAGTCTCTGTCTGTCTGTCTGTCTCTCTCTCTCATACACACACACACACACACACACACACACACACACACACCCTAAAGGGGGGAAGAGAGAGGAATGAGCTCAGGAGCAATACAGTTGAGGTTGGGGGCCAGAACCTTGGAGGCAGACTTGCCCAGAACGCTGCCATCACCAAGGAGAGACCCTTTCATTCTCCATCCTTCCCAGACATGGCGACAAGACCCCCCACATCTTTCTCACCTTCCGGGCTAAAATCTTTCGTTTCCTCCTCTCTTCCTCGGAGCCATGGTGGGACTTGGCTCTTGTCAATCTGCGATGCTGGTGAATCTTTAAGAAACAACAACCACAGGCATCAGGCCTCTCAGGCTTTGGTTCTGTCCCCCAGATATCTGCCCCCTCCCGTGATCCTGGAGGACATCTCAGTCAGAACATTTATCATGCTCCAGCTGGGAACCAGGCTCTGTGCTAGGGGCCAGGGAGAAGGAGGCGAGGACAAGGTCTGGGGTTTCCCTGCATCAGGAACCCCTGGAAAAGGAAGCATCATCTCCTGATTGGGCCTGCTGTCTCTCTCTGCTGCTTACAGCCTTAAGTCATGGAGACTCTTGGGTCCACGTCTGACTACTCTGGCCCAGAGCAACAAGAGGATCAGGGCTGGGGCCTGACTCCAGGGCTCTCTATTGGCAACTTGTATTTGCGACTTCTGAGGGGTTGAGGAATCGGACAAAAAAGGAAACAGGTCCAGCCTCAAACCTTCCTTCTACTGAGGGGGAATGAGAGCTGCCAACAGTTACAGAATGTATACAGACACTGGGTGAGTGTGAGGGTGTGTCTGTATGCGTGTGTAAGTGCATGCATGTGACGTGTGTGTGCATCTGTGAGTACAAATGCGAGTGTGAAGGCAGGTGGATGTGTGCATGGGTGAGTGTCTATGGTGTGCGTGAGAGCATGTGCGTGTGCAAATTGTGTGTCTGTGTGTGTGTGAGAGAGAGAGAGAGAAGCACCAACCCTGCTCCTGAGGGGATCAGCAAGGGACAGGTGAAGAGGAGGGAGCCCTGGTGCTAGGTGCCAACCTGGAAGGGCAGGGCAAGCCCTTCAGCTGTTTGGTTGGAATGTAGTATACGTGGGTCAGTCTAGAAAGACAGGCTGAAGCCAGACGGGGAAGGACTTTGTCCCCTTGAGGTCACCTGGACAAAACGGGCAAACAAGGAGGGTCCCACCATCATGCCTCCCACGCTCAGCTGCTTCTGGTTCCACCCTGGCCCTCCAAAGCCCTCAGCCATCCAGCTGTCCTCAGTATGTGGGGGCAGGAGGCACAAGGAGCATGCCAGCTCAATGGGGTCCTCACAGCCTTTGGTGACTGATAGCCGCTGAAATGGCTACTGTTCGTGCCCAGGAAGCAGACACCCAAACCTCTCCAGTTTCAACTTCTCCCCCAGGATCTACCTCCATGTTGTTAACTATCTGACAGACACTTGGATCAGATGTCTCTTCACCTGGGGGGGCACAGATCCCCCAAAGGAGTCAGAGAAAATATGTCAGCAGCTGTATTTCAATGTAATTGGTTTCTTCTCAAGTCCTCCATATTTTATTTTATACATTTTAAAACAGGCCCTTGAGAAGGTTTGAAGGCTTCCCAAGACATAACAAACTTTTTTTTTATGTCTTTGCAAGGCAAATGGGGTTAAGTGGCTTGCCCAAGGCCACACAGCTACGTAATTATTAAGTGTCTGAGACCGGATTTGAACCCAGGTCCTCCTGACTCCAGGGCCGGTGCTCTATCCACGACGCCACCTAGCCGCCCCAGAACAGGACTTGTTTGTTATGTCCAGGGGCGGCTAGGTGGCGCAGTGGATAAAGCACCGGCCCTGGAGTCAGGAGGACCTGGGTTCAAATCCGGTCTCAGACACTTAATAATTACGTAGCCGTGTGGCCTTGGGCAAGCCACTCAACCCCGTTTGTCTTGCAAAAAAAAAAAAAAAGTCCTGTTCTAGGTGTCCTGTTGGTCAAATGGGCCAACCTGTTCAGCCTGAAGGTGTCAGTTAATGGCAGCCCCGGCTCCTAGTCCCCCGGGCACAGGACCAGCGGGGATCCTTGGACTCCTGGGAATCCTCAGAACATCGGGTCTGACTCTATCCTCCAACATTTCTCTCACTCTTGTTTGTGTCAAAGTTATCTGTGGCCAAGAAGCTTCACCCTATTGGACTAGAAGCTACTTGAGAACAGCGTGTATGACAGAGGCTCCAGCTGCCTCCTGGCAGAAGACCTTGCCCAGAGGCTTGAATATGTGAATGAAGGAACAGACTGGATCTCCTCATCTCCAAATCCGCCTCTTTTCCCCTCTTCTTCAAGAGGGATATGTTGTCGTCCTTCTCTAGGGCATCTCCCCCCTTGGCAGCACCCTCTACTCCCTGGACATGGCTCTGCCTTGAGGCCCACTCCTTTGACTGGTGAATCCCAAGTCTAGATCAACATTTTCAGGAGCCCAGATCCTGTTCACCTCACTGCCAACTCTTCTCCTTCTCCACCTCCCTCAGCAGCAGCCCTGCCTTTCCTCCTCTCTGCTTTCCCCTTTTTGTGTAGTTTTTCTGCCATTCAAGAGTCATCTTGAAGGCTGGAGAGCTGTCTATTTGTTTTTATGTCCCCAGATCACAGAGAAGTGACCAGGCTAGAGAAGCACTTAATAAATGTTCCACGTAAAGACTGGGGGTGGGGGGGGTTGGGGGAAGGAAAGCAAGATTGGGAGGGGAAATTGTAAAATTAAAAAAAAATAAAGTAAAATAAAAAAGAAATAAATGTTCCACCCATCTATCTATCCATTCATCCATCCAACCATTCTAATCTTGGGTAGGTTCAGACAGACAGCTGACCATTCAGTCTAACCATCCCCATTGGCTACATCTTCCCTAAAAGGGGAAAGAAAAAGGATTAAGGGCACAGTGGAAAACATGAACAACCAAGAGAAAATTTACCAGTTTTTGCTCTTCAATTAGCCTCTTCTCCATGCATTCTTTGGCGATTTTCAATGCCTCTTTTAACTTTGTGGGGATCTGGAAGGAAAAGGAAAGAGAGGGAGAGAGAGGAGGTTCATATCCATGATGAGGATGAAGTAAGAACCAAGGCCATTTTCCCATGCCCATTTTTCCTTCCAGGAGTACTTGTTGGCAAGAAACAAAGAGCCACCCGAAATATGATAAGGAAGAAGTTGCCAACACAGCAGCCCTGGCACCAACAATGAGCTCAACCCTTTCATAGAACGCAGGTAAAGGGAAACAATTCAGAATCAGAACTGGCATGTAGGAAGGGACGTGAGAGGCCATCTGGTCTGGCCTGCTCATTGTATGATATGCCCAGCATCACCCATGAGTAAGTGGTCCAGGGAAGACCTGAACGTGGGTCCTGACCCTGTGTCAATGCTCTTTCCACTGAGCCATGATCAAGAAATCACATTCTTATCAACTTCCATGATTTTTCTGCCCAGGGCTCCTATAAGCTCCTCCTAGTGGCTCAACCAGAATCCATTTTGAAGAGCAAAGCAAAGCACAATCTGAGGGATTGAGAGTTCCTCGAGCCCAGGCTCCAAAATAGAGACTGTCTCCAAGAATCAGACTCTGAGTCTGGCTAACTCAATTCGATGTATATAGCCTAGAAAATGGGCACATGCTGACTCTGGTCAGAAAAGTGAGGTCCACTTGATCATCTGTGCAACCTTAAGTACAAAGACTGGGGGGAGGGGGGAGAGAACCCAGGGTGAAAGTCAGAAGGCTAAGAAACAATGGGGTGCCTGAGGGTTCCTGGGGTACTAACTTCCTAGTCAGGGATTTCTCTCTTCTTAAAAGCTAAAATTCTTTTCCTTTGCACTCCTAACTTAGAAGACTTTTTTGGTAAGGCAATGGGGTCAAGTGACTTGCCCAAGGTCACACAGCTAGGCAATTACTAAATGGCTGAGGCCAGATTTGAACTCAGCCCCTCCTGACTCTAGGGCCAGTGATCTATACACTGTGCCACCTAGCTGCCCCTAGAGTACTTTTTAAAGAGACCCCCCCCAACCCCTTCCAGCCCTAGCAGCACTCCAACTTTCTCTTTTTTGGCCTCAAACAGGCACCAAACCTGCAACAAGCTCCAAATTCCATGGGGTCAACTTTACCTTAAACTGCGGCTTCTCCGAACTGGTTAAGAAAACGTCACTGAATAATCTGCAGAAACAAAACAAGCCTGTTTAAAACCAATGATTCATTCACAATCAGACAAGGACCCTTACTCATAGGAACTCTCAGATCTTTGCTCCTTTGGGTTGCACTGGTGATTAAGTTGGTGTTGAGAACTCCTGAGAGCAAAGGCCCTCCATCAATGCAAGTCAACACCTCCCTTGTGACTTGGAGTCTGGGCAGAGAGAGCTCCAGCCCCTTGTCCTGGTGTCCAGCTAGCACATCCCGTGGGTCCAGGCCTGACCCGCTATCCACCAGGGCTTGCTGCTTCCTTTTCTCTGCATGGCAAAAATAATTCTGACCTTTGTGACCTGAGAACTAAAGACCACACAGCCTATGGCCCAGGAGATCCACCCCACTGTGTTCTCACACCCTCTCCTAAAGCTCAGCTCCTCCAAGTGCTCCTGCTGATTTCTTGATTATTTTGTATTTATCTCTTTGTCCATGGTGTTCTCCCCATTAGAATAAGGCTCATGAGGGCAAGGGGGGCTTTCATTTTTGTCTTGGTAGCCAGGGCACTTACAAAAGGCCTGTGGGATGACTGACCCTTTCTGAAGTGTGTCCAAGGACACACTCCTGGACTGGCGATCATATCAGGGGAAACCACCCATTCCCACCTCCTAGTACCCCTGGCACTCTTGTCTTTCCATGCATCCAGCCCCATCTGGCCCAAGGCCCTCTCCAGATCCCGGTGAGCAGGCTCCTCTGCACACTCCTCAAGCACCAGGGGTGCCCTCACTACAAACACAGTCACCCATTTTCTAATGAAGACTAAAGAAGAGCCATAAAGGTGCAGGGCCTGGCCAGTGCAGGCTTGGAGACATGGAAAGGGAATGGCCCTGGCTGGGATCTGGTGCTCGAAGCAGCACTCAAGTGTGAGCCTTGGAATTCTACTGTCAGTGGGCGCAAGCTACTGAAAATAACACCAGGAATTCTGCATTGCCCAGAGGACAGGTCATGGAAAAGGTGGCATTTCCTGTGTGTGTGTGTGTGTGCATATGACTGTGAGTACCTGAGAATTCCCTTTGCCTAATTTCCCATGTTTCTGGGAAGCCGAGGGTCTCTAGCCAGCACGGCACCAACCACTACTCTGGCCAAACATGGCTTAATGAAATGTAGGTTGTAGCTTTTCACTGACCCTTAAAAACAAGCTGGACCAGAAGTGGGTCAGAATTATGTGAAAGAAAATACCAGCCTTTATCTTTCAAATTGGCTGGCGCCAAGAAAACCACCTGGCTTTGGAGGGAGGATGTGTCTCCTTCCAATCAGTGTGGGCATTTCCCCATGGAGGCGATGTCATACCCAGTGGTTCTATCCCTGGGTGAGCCCCAGAAACCTAGTGAAGCTCCAAGTGTCTCTCCATGCCCCCTGAGGTGGGCTCTGATCAAGCGAGCCCCCACTCCCCGGGGTGCAGGCCCATCCACCTCTCTGTCAACAATCATCTACTAGATCCCATCAGCCAGGACAGTTTTCAAGAACAGTCGCCATCCCAGGTGTTGGTGATACAAAGGAAGGCAACAACCACCCTCAAGGAGCTCACACTCCAGTGGAGAAGACAACCCATGAATAGCCAGATACAGACAGAGGAGACAGCGGGGGACCCTTTGGAGGTGGGGGTGAGGAGGTGGACAGACCAGGAAGGGTCTGCTGTCAAAACACACTTCTAGTTCTAAGGATGGACACCAGCAAAGCAGCAGAGAGGTCAGGGGCTCCCCCGAATCAGCCAGAATGGGGGTCAAGAGAGTAAAGGATCAAGGGAGGGAGCAATATTCCTGGTCCTGGTACTTGTCAGCCACATTTGCCTGCAAGGACAGGCCGCTCCCTTAGGGTCATTCATAAGCAGGTGTTTAGACCTGGAGATCAAGGCGGGTGGGAAGAGGGCAGGGCTCTTGGGAAACAAGCCCTTGTGACCTTCATCCTTGCCCTCCCGCTCCAGGTTATCATGCTGAAAGCTCTTTGTAAACCAGAGAGCAGAGGAGAAACAAGGCTGCTCTCTCTTTCTCTCTCTCTCTCTCTCTCTCTCTCTCTCTCTCTCTCTCTCTCTCACACACACACACACCCTGTGACTTTGTTCAGAGCAGAGAAACAAGGCCTAAGAATACAGAGAAGCATCGGGGGGAAGAGCTGATATAGATGGAAAATGGTCTACAAGTGGCCGCCACCCAGGCCACCAATCAAAGCTGATTATTAGAAGACAGAATGTCGGGGGATGCAGGGGGAGGTGCTCTCATCTCCCTCCCTTCTTGCACGGCCAATCTGCCTCTAATCTCAGCCTGGACAGACGTGCACCAGTTATCCTGGCCTGGTTTTCTTTATTTTAATTCTGTTATGACAGAGATTGGGGCCTATTGGAGGGTGAGGAAAGAAAAGATATTGATAAAAGAAGGGAGGGGAGGATAGGAAGAATCCAAGAGGCTACCACTGTGTGAGCATTCATTCATGGGGACACATCATCAAAGAAAGGGTAGGGGCAGCTAGGTGGCGCAGTGGATGGAGCACCTGCCCTGGATTCAGGAGGACCTGAGTTCAAATCCGACCTCAGACACTTAATAATTACCTAGCTGTGTGGCCTTGGGCAAGCCACTTAACCCCACTGCCTTAAATAAATAAAAATTTTAAAAAAAGAAAGAAAGAAGGTGGCAACCATTGACCAGCTCAGGAGGGCAGGGCTAATAGGACCCCTGGCTTATGGACCAGGGGGTTCTCCCTCCAGCCCCAACCCCCACAGGTACCCTCTGGACTTACGGCATCTGTAAGAGGCGGGAGACAGTAGGCACACCATTCTTACAGGCTTCCTGAGACAGCAGGGCTTCCAACACAGTCACTGGAAAGGAAAAGACACCCCGGTGAGTTACCCAGAACGCACTGGCTGGCAAACCACCCGCCACCCCATCTGACAAGTCTCTGCTGGCTGATCAATACTGTGTCAAAACTCTTCGCACACACACAGATGGTGCCAACTGAGGAGAGCAGCTTTGGCAGCCTCAGCATCATCGCTGGGTGATGTATAACGTGGTGCTTGGAGACCACGTGCCGAGATGAGGCGATGGTTTAATGTCAAAAACAAGTTTGAGAAGCGTAAGAGGGGAGAGGAATTCAAGCACCATTCATAAAAAAACATTTGTTCTTTTCAAAGCAGAAGTAAATCTGATGGTGTTCTGTGCCTCCCAAGCTTCTGAGAAGTCAGGCGCCTCCATACCAGATGCTAAAGTGAAGACTAATCCTATCAAAGAGGAGCTTCCCTTCCAGGTAACACCTGCCCTACAGGGCCAAAGGGGAAACCAGTGGCCAGCTTAGGATCCAAAAGTCTTTGCAAGACTTGGGGATGAGACTTGACACTGACAGATGATGGAAGGCTCACAAAGCTCTTTTTCCGACTGATCTTGGCAACAGCTTGGGGAAGGGGGCATGACAGGCATGGTTCCCTGCCCCCATTCCCAGAATGTACTCCTCCCTCACAATGCCCGGCCTCCTTCAACGGTCAGCTCAAGCCCCACCTTCTTGGATGCCCCCTCCCTGGCCATGTTACATGTTCTCTTGGACTGCAAGCAGCATAGTGGGCATGAGAAGCCAGGTCATTGGTCTCTTCTCAACTACACTGCCAGTCTCAATGGTGCCAGATCTCTGACCCAGGCCTGCATTCATACCCTGCCATCCCCCCCTGCCCAGGCACGACCTGGGAATGTAGCAGCTTTCTCCCCACTCTCTGGCACTATTTAGAATATGGCACAGATATGTTAGCGGTGAGCAAAGCATCTGGCTACACCCTTCCACCCCCACCCCTACCTCCTGCTAAATTCAAGACAGAGAAAGATTGTAAAAGTTTAAGGTGACTCAGTTGTGGGGCAACATGACCCCAACTAGTTTCTTTATTTGAACTGTGAGCAGGAAAGACAGGTCTGAGAACATACTGACCAACAGCCTCGGACGGGGCAGGAGGGAACGTGTCCACTGGTACCGAGTCCGGGGGCCGGCCGTAGGTCATTTCGTAAAGTAAGTGTCCGAAGCAGTGGACATCCACGCTTTCTAACGTCTGTAGGAAACAAGACAGAGCACATGGGGTCATGCCTGGAGAAGCGTGAAGCCATTGCCACTCTTCCCTCAGTCCATGCTCAGGTTTCACCACCCATTCTGTATTGTGAACAAGTTGCCCAATGGGCGGGTGCCGATGGCCAAGGAAGCATGGAGCAGATTAAAGGGCTTGCTCTGAACCTTTGCCTTTCCCCACCAGTCTCCCTTGCAGCCCTCCCCTGCTAGCTTATCCGGCCCAGGAATCTCACCCAGACTCCCAGAGGAAGAAGGAACAACCCTGGAATCAGATGATGTCAGCCCTGGGATGGCCCTTTGGGGGTCTCATTGGGCTCATGAGGAAAGCTAGACTCAAAGCCCCCCAGTGAGGAAAGGGAAGTGCCCAAGCACAGCCCACATCTCCAGACTGAGGCCAGCCAGGCCTCTTCCTCCCCATCCCACTGCCCTGGGGTAGTCTGCCGCCACACCGTCTCATGGGCCCCACCCAATCCTGGGTCCTGACATTTCTCCTTTAAGCCATCGCAACTTACATTAATTTTTCTAAATTGTGAGAAATAGGATCGATAGAAGGAAGGGAGCCCCAACAAAGAATTCTCCAGATCCAACAGCTGGCACGTGTCTCCCTCCAACATCACATTGGAAGAATGAAGATGTCCGTAAGGAAATCCCTTTTCATGGAGGAACTTTAATGCCTAAATAATCCAAGACAAAAAGCAGGACTATATCGTCTGACTTGGAGAAAGCAGCTGTGTTTTATTTATGTCGCTAAAATTATTTTTACATGCGTTTATAATCTGTCCGTCCACTGCCCCTCCCCCTAAGTGAATCCCCTCCCTGCATAAACATATAAAACCCTCGGATGTTTAACATTAAAAAAACAAATCCTTCTAGGTCACCCTGAGGGAGCTCAGAGACTATCTAAGCCAGTGGTGTCAAACTCAAATCATAACAGGCCACAAACTACAGAGAGATCTCTGCAGGCCACATGCTGACTTAGAAAAATCACATATTAATCTTACCCATGTCCTATTGCATTATTTGGTCATCTTGTTAAATACTTCCCAACTACATTTCAGTCTGGTTCAGTGCTCCAAGGGCTGCCCCTATTGGACATCTCTGGTCTAAGCCCTATCTGACAGAGAACTCCTTTTGCAACATCTCCACAAAATGGTGCCAGTTGGGTAGGAAGACCTCCTACCTTCCAAGGAACATTAGTAGGTTTTTTTAATATCTTGGGTCAAAAGCTGGCTCCAAACTCCCTATCCCCCTTGCTCCTGGGCCTGCCTTCAGAGGCCAAGCTCTCATCTCTCTGCCCTGGAATAATTCTTAGATACTTGAAGACAACTCAAGAGATTCCCTGGGCCTTCTCATCCTCACACTTTCCACTGACCCTGGAAAGGTATGGTCTTTTGGACCCTAGAGAGCTTGTGATTTGCCAGACATTAGTAAGGTTTTATTTAAAGTCCACTTAAATATTTTGTTGTTGATGTTACAAGGAAAAATTTGTTGAAGGTGAGAAAAATAATTATAATGGAACTAATGTAAAATAAGAGGTATAAATAAAACTAAAAAAGTTGCTAAAAGTCAATACATTTTGAAACAAAAATCAAACAGGCACCGAGGAAGAAGATGATACCAGCACCATCTTTGTCAATACCTCTGAAGAGAAATGACAAAAAATTCTTCCATGAAAAAAGGGGCAAAGTACTCTAAGCCTAGGACTGAAAAGATGTCTTTATGGGATGAATAGCATCAAGCATAGACACAAGATACTGCTGCTCTTCAGGGTTTCTTTTGTGCCTCTTATGAAAGTTCAAGACAAGTTAAAAAATCTCAGTGTTCTTAAATGGATGGTCTTCTAGCCAGTTTGCACATGAAGAGCCACATTCCAATATCAAAACAGATTTCCATTGGGATACACATTTATGAAAAATTCAATAGCCTTCTCATTTTCTATCTATTTGTAAAATTTCACACAAGGGAGCAGAGCAAGTCTAACTAGTTCAAGCTTGGCCAGGCCCCGGAGGCCCCTGAGATGAACCGATGAGCCCTGGTTTAGCAGAAGGAAGCAAGTTAATATTTTTTGCAACTTCCTTAAACTAAAGTATGAGTGCCTTAAGATGATGAGGAATGAAGAATCTTGGTTCAGGGATTAAAAAGTTCATTAGGTACATTGTTGGTGGAGCTGTGAACTCATCCAACCCTTCTGGAGAGCAATTTGGAATTGCATCCAAAGGGCAATAAAAATGTGTATACCCTTTGATCCAGCAATACCACTACTGGGTCTATACCCTGAAGAGATGATGGAAAAAAGGATAAAAACATCACTTGTGCAAAAATATTCATAGCAGCCCTGTTTGTGGTGCCAAAGAATTGGAAATCAAGTAAATGTCCTTCAATTGGGGAATGGCTTAGCAAACTGTGGTATATGTATGTCATGGAACACTATTGTTCTATTAGAAACCAGGAGGGATGGGAATTCAGGGAAGCTTGGAGGGATTTGCATGAACTAATGCTGAGGGAGACGAGAAGAAACAGAACACCCTACACACTAACAGCAACATAGGGGTGATGGTCAACCTTGATGGACTTGCTCATTCCATCAGTGCAACAATCAGGGATAATTTTGGGCTGTCTGCAAGGGAGAATACCACCTGTATCCAGAGAAAGAACCATGGAGTTTGAACAAAGACCAAAGGCTATTACTTTCAATTTAGAAAAAACAAACCCCGTTATCTTATTATGTCATTTTGCTATCTCTTATATTTTATGTTTCTTCCTTAAGGATATGATTTCTCTCTTATCACATTCAACTTACATCAATATATACCATGGAAACAATGTAAAGACTAACAGAATGCCTTCTGTGAGGGGGTGGGGGAGGGAAGCAAGATCAGGGGAAAAATTGTAAAACTCAAAATAAATAAAATCTTTCTAAAAAAATTTTTAAAAAAGTATTCCTCAAAACAAACAAACAAAAAAGTTCATTAGGGAAAAGTCAGAAATCGTGGACATTAAACATTGAGTTTCTGAAAAGTCAGCTACCATAATCCAACATCCACAAATTACCCACAAATATGCAATGAAACTAGTAAGCAAGTTAATAAAAATTTAAATTGCTATCTGTCTCAAACATCTGCTCTTGTAGAGTCTGTGATAGCATACGGAACACACACACACACACACACACACACACACAGAAGTTGTCTTGAAAAGTTCTAGTACAAGTTTTCTGTTATTTAAAGTTTAAAACTACATGAAGGGGGGAGCAAGGTGGTGCAGTGGATAGAGTCAAGAGGATCTGAGTTCAAATCCAGCCTTAGACACTTAATAGCTGGGTGACCCTGGGCAAGCTACTTCACCCAGATTGCTTCCCCAAACTAGCAAACCAAAAAAAACTGCCAAGAAGGTATTTGGGACACCCTATATATAGGGGTTCACACTCAAAAATATATGCTTGCAGAGGAATATACATAAATGTGCATGCAATATGTATAAATTTATTATTTATAGCATGTGTATAATGTTTGTATAAATTTACTGTGATTTCTGGCATATGTGTATAAATCATCATCATCATCATTCACAAATCTGTATCTCTACACTTAAAAATGGTGGTGATTTTAATATTGAATTACACTTGGAAGAGAGGGACTTTGGGAGTCATTTTACAGATAAGGAAATTTGGACACAGATGTTCAATGACTTAGCCAGTCATATGGTTACGAAGTAGCAGAGACGAAATTTGGATCTTTTAACCCCTCTCTCAGGGCTCTTCGCATTATAGTTTAAACTAACTTATGCTGCTCCTCCTGGATCACTTCCACTTGGAATGAGGCAACCTCTGGAGAATGAAGGGGCAGAGGTGGTGGGGTGGGGGCTGGGGGGGGAGAGAATTCCAGTTCTGTTTAAGTAAAATTTAAACACCCCTCACCTCTAATATTTGTCGTCCGAATGTTTTTATTTGCTGGAGTTCAAGACCCTGAATCTTCTTAGGGTTGCAGTATTTCTTCAGGAATGGGTCTTTTGGCTTTGCCTTTGAAAAAGAGCAAACAAAAGATACCACCTTACCACTGAATTGACAAAGAGCAAAAAAAGGAACCAAGTTTAATGTCAGAAGACCTGTGAGGAAACAGGTACTTTATATTATCAATAGAAATTGCAAACTTTTCAGTGAGCAAAGACTAGAGAATGTCACAATCCCAGAAGGGTGAGAGCAACAACCCTAGCCTTAAAATGGCATGGAAAAGAAGCATGGATTCTGAAAACATTCATTTCTTTGTAATATCGGTCAAGGCTGGGATGTCTAGTGGTCCAAGGGCAGCTGAATAAATCTTGATCTGTCTGTGGCAATTAATAGGCCAGTGCTACACATGGCAAAAAGGAAGTCTACAGGGGCTAGGTGGTGCAGTAGATAGAGCACTGGACCTGGAGTCAGAAGGA
Source organism: Macrotis lagotis (assembly GCF_037893015.1). Taxonomy (NCBI): domain Eukaryota; kingdom Metazoa; phylum Chordata; class Mammalia; order Peramelemorphia; family Peramelidae; genus Macrotis; species Macrotis lagotis. The sequence continues at coordinate 176,448,741 of NC_133665.1, forward strand.
CCTGAATTCAAATCTGGTCTCAGACACTTAATAATTACCTAGCTGTGTGCCCTTGGGCAAGCCACTTAACCCCCCATTGTCTTACCCCCCCCCAAAAAAAGGAAGACTATAAGGCCATATTTGGACTCTGGGAATATAAGAAGTGATAAAAATCAAATCCACAGACACTGGTTGGCAATTATTTAACATCTGAAAGTGGATGCTAAACAGACTTTTTGGGGGAGATTGTTCTGTTTACTAGACTTTATTTTTTTTTAAATATGAAGCACAGTATTTATTTTCCTCCTCTTTGCCAATTAAGATGAACCTAGCTCCAAGAAGGGGGCTGGGCTGAAGAGTTATCCCCCATGTTTGGCTCCACTATTGGTGTAACGTTGCATTTGTCAGGATAACTGTCATTTGATTATTCATTTGAAACCTCAGGACTCCAAAGCTGGAGAGCAAAGGAAATAGCGACTCTTGGTCATTTGGCTTTTAGAATCAGAATCACATGATGCAATTAGGAAAAAGAGGCAGGTTTTCATTGCCTTCTGAAGTTCAGCTGAGGAGGCATCATGCTCTTTGGCAGCCAGCTAGTCCAAAGGGGAGGATCTGGGCCAGTTTGGAGCTTCACGTCCAAACACATCTGGCTGTAGCCTGGGACTGGTGCTCTGCTACCTAAAGCCTGCCCCCCCCCCCCATCTCATGTCATGGGAAGGGGGAGCAGAGGAGAGCAGTGGGCCAAAGGGGGAAGGAAGTAAACTTGAAACAACTGTCGTTTTCTCTGGTGAAATCAAGAGTTCTGGGCCCCCCAGTCTCCAACTGCCAGTCCAAAGGCTCTGCCCTATAAGCAAAGGTCAGATGGACAAATCAGATTCTCAATGATTTGTTAAGTAACAGCAATAACAACTCATCTTCGGAGGCTGCTTTAAAGTTTACAAAAGGGGGCAGCATAATGGATAGAGCACCAGCCCTGGAGGACCTGAGTTCAAATGTGACCTCAGACACTTAATAATTACCTAGCTGTGTGACCTTGGGCAAGTCACTTAACCCCATTGCCATACAAAAACAAAAATATTAATAAAAAAATAAAGTTTACAAAAGGCACTCTCTACACTATCTCATTGGATTCTCATGAGATCCTTGCAAAGCAGCCAGCATCACCCCCATTTTACAGCTGAGAAGACTGAGTCTCAGAGAGGTTGCCCCAGTACCACCACCACCACACAAGCAGCACTTTAATCCAGGCTGGTTCAAGTACCTTGTAGATGAGGTCCTTCAGGGTTCCTTTTTCATTAAACGTCCTAATGACCAAGGCAGAGGATTCGCTGGCTGTGGCGAAGGTGACTCGGTAGATGTGCGGGTGCTGTGAAGACAAAGGGCACAGTCACCCCAAGACCCCTGCAAAGCAGGACAAGTGTAATCTGCTCCCTTCTATTCCCACAAGGACAGGGACAGCTGAGCCAAGCCTTCAAGGCCAGCTCCATGCTGATGTTCCCACACCACACACCTGCCTGCTCCAGTCCCAAACTGGTAGGAAATTGTTTGGGTTTTGTCCCCTTGACGTCACCTGGCTGACAGAAGAACATTATCAACTAATCAATCTCATCCTTTCATGATTTATAACAAAAATAAAATTCTTCCATTTGATTTCTCCCCAAAACTGGTGAACTGTGGACCTCTGATTGTGACAGGGTCAAGTAGTTTGCTAACCAGTGTCAAAACTGCCAGGAGATACTGTAAACATCTAATTGTAAATGATGCTATTTTTAGACAGCTCCTCGATTTATCTTCCCTTATATCACAGAATTCGTGAAGGATGTAGGAGTCTACTCAACCCAATGCAATCCAGTCCAACAAGCACCAAGATGGGGCAAGTCCAATGGGCTCCTGGCCAGGGAGACAGAGGCAACAACAGATGATGCTGCCCTCCATGAGCTCATCTCCCACTGGGGGAAAACTATGTCTACACATTTAGAAAGTAATCCTGGGAGGGCCGGCAGCCCTGGTCTCTTCTTCCTTAAAGTGAGAAAGGGGAAAGGAGGGAGAGCATTCTGGGCATGGGAGTCAACCCATTCAGAGATGAGACAGGAGATGGAATGTAAGGCGACTAGTGATTACGTGAGTATATGGATTGTATGGGGGTATGAAGTCTGTGAAAGTGGGCTGGGTGGAAACTGTGAGGGGTTTTCAATAGTAAAGAGAAGAAACTAATGTAACTTAGAGACCCAAAGGAGTTCCTGGTCCTCCTAGAACAGGGGTGATCCAGTCAGGCAGCAAAACAGACGAAGGAAGCCCCCGTTAATCAACTCTTACACTGGGGAAAAAGTCATGTTTTGGGGGTTTAGTACCACACCTACTTAAGAAATCTGACTGTTGAGACAACCTTTGGGAAATAACCAATCCAAGGAGAGACACCACTCTACATTGCTTATTCACCCACCAAGATCATTAAAAATTTGGTTTTCCTGCCTCATCAAAACCACTTTTTTGCATTCAAATAGCAGCCAGGCCACAGCGATGGAAAAGTTGACAGTAACTTCTAAAGGTCACCTTATTCCCTGCCTCATTTTAAAATTAGAGCATATGAGCCACAGATTGGGAAGGCCAGGAGGGCTAACTAGGGAACATGGATCAGTAGGTTTCTAGCTTATTTAAAAAAAAAAAAATCACTGAAGAGTAATTGGTAACAGGTTCTTAAGAGCCTGGCTTACTAATGGTTGTCTCCAAAAATCACCTACCAATTTCACTCCAGGATCTCATGCCCATCTCCATCACTGCAAAATGTTCTCTACCCAGAGAACCTCTGTCCTTGGCAAGGACCCAGAAGTGGGTCTTTGGCCCCCTTCCTCTGCTTGTCCCCATCAGATACCATGGAAAGGGGAGTCTGGCTTTGTAATCAGGTTACTCAGTGGCTTGCCAGTGTTTGTTTAAAATAAAACTAGAGCTAGAATGGGTTCCATCTGGTTGGCATTTGGGCAGAGAGGCCTAGATAATTGAATCTTCCCTAGATTTTTTCTTTTCTTTTTCTTTTTTTTTTTTTTTAAATTAACTGAAAGACTACCAGATCTCTTCTTCTAATAACCTGGAGGCTATCTGCAGTCTTGCTCTCCAAGATCAGCTGAAAGAAAAGGGCAGGAGGTTTCTGAGATTCCCACTGGGCTTGGCTGGGAATTTGATATCACCAGTTTAGGGAGTCAGAGAGGAACTGTTACTCACCGAGCAAGAAGGAAGAAGTTTGATTATCCACTGAAAATCCTTATCTGACAGGTATTTGTCAGGACCAAGGTCGGCCTGGAAGGACAGAGAATAGGGAGACATGTGAGCCCTTCCAGGGGCAACGAGAGAAGAAAGGGTCCCACTGTTAGGACATGTATCCAAATATGTTCCTAGAACCCAGGGGATAAAAAATACAGTGGTTGTGAAATTTTGGAGAGTTTTTTTTTAATGAACCAAACCTCAAAGTGGCAATTCTGAAAAAAGCCACCTGGAGAAACCACTTCCCTCTTTCAGATCCCCAAGGAGCTGGCCAAAGAAATTCCTCTGGTACTTTTCCTCCTCCTCTGGCCACCACCTACCCAACAGTGATGTAGCACTTTGAGGCACTAAGACTATAGGGACCCCCTGGATTATCTCATGAGATCCACACAACAACCTGAGGAGACAAGTGACCTGCCCCAAGTCACACAGCTAATAAGCACAGAAAGAAGTGTGGCCCAGTGGGAAGAGCTCAGGGCTCCAGCTTCCAAACCTGGCTCAAGCCCTTTACATAACAGTGTGATCTTGGATACGGTCACTTCCACCCTTGGGGCCTCTGTATCCTCACTGGTAAAAGGAGGAAGTTGGGTGAGATGACGGCTAAGGTCCCTTCTGGCTAGATCCCATTCTGTCTGCCCAGAGACCTGGGTTCTTAAAGATTTTCAAAATTTTACTTTTCATAGAAAACATGTTTTGCTTTGCAAATAAAATAAGAATGACTTGGAATTTAGTAAATAAACTAACTTGTAGGGGCTGAAAAGACCCAAAGAAATAGATGGCATCATTTGCAAGGACAACACAGCATTCTTGTTGAGCCTCAAAAAACCCCATTATTCTTGAAGCCCCCAAAAGAGCCATGACCAACCAAACTCTGGCATACCCAACTTAACACGAGGCGCTCTTTTGGCTGGTTCTTAATCTTCATTAAGAAATACCTCTTCCGGATCCTCCAACCTGGCACAAGAGCAGAGGGACCATCAACAAGGCATTTAAAGGAAAAAAGAGAAAGAAGCATAGACATGATCAAAACAATAACATTCCAGTATTTTTGGGGGGGGGGTATGAAGGCTGATTCTATTATCTCATTAATTTATTACTTTAAAAAAAAATAAGGCCTTCCGTGTTTGCTAGAAAGACCAGGCCACCTAATAAAGCAGTTACTCCACATTGTTAGCATTCCTGGGCCCAATTAAGGGGACCCAAAAAAGAAAGAACTTTGCCTGGAAGTCTCTGGGAGTGTCCCCTTGATTGACAGTCCCATTCTAGAGCAGAGGCTTGGAATTCTAATGTGTGAACTTATTTTTAAGAATTATTTGGATATTTGAAAGTATTTGGATAAATTCTAATGTTAATGGAACTGGTTTCCTTTGTAATGCTCTGGATCTTGTACCCTTAATAGCACTTTTGGGGGGGGGAACAGGTTTTTCCCAGCTTGCCCCAGGAGTCCTGGACACACATCCAGGTCAAGAAGCTCCAAGAAGGTGGAATTGTTAACACCCACACGCTTCCTGCCCCAACATACATGTATGCTTGCTCCATGGGACTTAGACAACAGGTGGATATCTTTCAAACATGAACCATTAGGGCTGAAGGAGTCTCCCCAGGGATTGCCCAAGACCAGGATGACTCTTCATTTAACTTAGGGGGTCAGATCAGTGATGTCATTGGTTTAGGAAATCTTTCCAACTAGTCCAGATGGGACCTGTTCTGCAGTTCATAGGCTGCCTAAGACAACAGGAGGCTAGGTTGAGAGCTACACCGGGAGTCTGGAAGTCTCGAGTTCAAATCCAACCTCAGACATTCACTCGCTGTGTGACCCTGTGAAGTCACTTCACCTCTGTCTGCCTAGGGATAATTGATGGCACCTCCCTTGCAAGGTTGTTGTGAGGATCAAATGAGATAATATTTATAAAGGGTCTAGGCCAGCATCTGGCCTACAGTAAATGCACAATAAATGCGTATTCCCTTCCTCCTGTGGTCCTGACAACATAAATGACTTGTTCAGGGTCACACAGTCTATCTGTATCAGAGGCAGGGCTGGAACCCAGGGCTTCTACCCATTCATCAAGGGGCCAGAGCAGCCAAAAGTCAAAGAGGCCTCCACAGCTTGGAAGGCCAGTCTTTACAACCAACCAACCCCCAGAATCAGGCTCATTTAAAACATTCTTTTTCGATGCCAGAAGTTCTGGCATTTTGTTAGCATGGGGAAATCCCTTTGTCAGAACAGTCCTGAGACCTGAGACCTTTCACGGAAGTGAAGGGTCACCCTTCTAGAAGACTCAAATGTTGAACCTGGGGGCTGCCAACACTAAGCTCCAAGACCTGAGGCTTCTGAAAGCGTCTGAACATCACCCACTGGGAGCCTCTGACTGGCCTGTTCCCACAATCTTCTCACCTATATCTTTCAATGGTTCCACCACTTCCCACTTTGGTTCGGATCGAAAAAACATCGAAACCTGCTGCAAGGCAATTTCTGGAAAGATATTTTAAAGGCCCATTAGTGAAACAGGTAATGTGACATGAACACCTAATTTCATAAATTCATTTCATTTTAAGGCTTACAAAGTCTTAACCCTGAGTGTGGCTCTTTCCATCCAGAGGCCCGATCAGCGAGCGGGAGAGTCTACGTATCCCTACTGCTCCTTCTACCCAGAAAAGAAGGAAACTGAGGCCAGGGTCTCCCTAGCCATACATAGGAATGGCCCAAGCTAGAACACAGACCCTTCTGCTGACTCTTTCCACGCTGCTGCATCTCATCTGATTACAGGTTTCAGGCCACAGGAACTCAACTTACAAATGAAGTTCTCATGCTGTAGGCTCTTTCCATTTAAAAAGTGATAGAAAAAATGTTATTATTACTCTACAGTTGAAGGTCTTTCAGCAATGAAATGCAAACTAGCTGACCTGAGCTGTAAGATACAGGAAGCTGGCACAGTAAGTACAGAGGGAGAGGGTTCATATGAGGTGGAGGGTGAGAGGAAGAGGAAGGTCTGAACTGGGCCCTGAAGGAGGTGAGGATCCAGCACATTCTAGGCAAACACAGGAGGAATGGTTTAAGGGAATCCCAGAGGTGTGATGGAGCATGGAGTTCAGAGAACAGCGGGCATGTGGGGTTCAAAAGGATTGGGATAGGAAAGGGGTGAAGAGGCAGACTGTGGAGGGCCTTAAATGCTGGTCTTCTCTACGATAGTCCCTGAATGCCAGCCCTGTATCATAGAGGCCTCGAAGTATCCAAGAGGCCCTAAATGTCAGCCCTATAGAGAAGTCTTGAACGCTGGGTTTGTTTGATCCTCTGGACATTGGGCTGTGAGCTACTGAAGGCTCTAAGAGGGGTGGTGACATGACTGGACCTGACTATAGGAGCTGACTTGGGCATCTGTGGTGGAGAGAAGGCCCTTGATCTAGCAGCTGGCATGGCAGGCAGTGCTGGCTCCTTGAGGTCATCACTTCCTCTCTTACATGTTCCAGAACCACCTCTCTAATAATGCCCTCTCCAGTTGCACCCAGAGAAGTCCAACTCACAGGCTGTGGTCAGCGGGCTCCCTACTGACTAGGAACCAGACTCCAATATTGATTTGAACATGGACACAGCAAATAAAAACCTTGCAGGGGGCGGAGCCAAGATGGCGACATGAAGGGATCGAGTCTTAGGAGCTCTCTGATAAAAACTCATAAACTAAGAACTCTAACTAAACTTTCGAGAGACAGAACCCATAAAGGGACCCAGTGAGGCAGTTCTCCTACTCAAGGTAACCTGGAAAAGAGCAGAAAGGCTCTGCTCCCCGGGGTCAGAGGGGCGGCCCACCAGAGCGAAAGAACCTCAGCCTCCCGGAGGCAGCCCCAGGGCGCTGGGGGTCTCAGCTCACAGCAGTGGGGGCGTCTCCTGAGCTGCACCCTGGGGAGCACCGGGCACAAAGTGGGGGAACAGCAGGGGACCTCTGCCAGAGTGAGCACGTGGAGCCCAGCCCTCAGGGCACACAGCCAGCAGCATCATCTTTCCCCAGCCCTGATCCAGGAAACAGAAGCTGGTAAGCAGGAGCCCCCAGGGCATGAGCCCATTGAGCTGAGAGAGGGGAGTGAAGAGAGAGAGACTGCCTAGCTCTGTTCTCTGCTTCTGGAACAGGACTCTGGGGCTCTGACTACATTCAGATCCTGACCACAGTCTAGGCCCCCCCACAGAACAGCAGGGCCCCCCCCCACCTCAGCCCCGTGGCAGAGCAGGGCGCTTATGGTCATTCACAGACCAGGAGGGAGGACAGAGCCTCACACACTGAGACCCTTGTGGGAGTGTCCCAAAAGCTCAAGAAACACCCCAAACCAGGCCCAGGATGGGAAAATGAGCAAGCAGAGAAACAAAAAGAAGACTACTGAGAAATATTTTGCAAATGAGCCCAAGAAGGACCAAAATACTCAGTCTGAAGATGAGGAAGCACAAGCTCCTGCATCTAAAGACTCCAAGAAAAACAGAAATTGGGCTCAGGCTATGATAGAGCTCAAAAAAGACTTTGAAAATCAAATGAGGGAGTTGGAAGAAAAACTGGGAAAAGAAAGGAGAGAGATGCAGGAAAAACATGAAAATGAAGTCAGCAGCTTAGTCAAGGAAATCCAAAAAAATGCTGAAGAAAATAGCATGCTAAAAACCAGCTTAGGTCAAATGGATAGAACAGTTCAAAAAGTTATTGAGGAGAAGAATGCTTTAAAAAGCAAAATTGGCCAGATGGAAAGAGATAAGAAAACTCTCTGAGGAGAATAAATCCTTCAGATAAAGAATAGAATTCAGGGAGATTGATGAATTTACCAGAAATCAGGAATCAATACTTCAAAACCAAAAAAATGAAAAATTAGAAGAAAATGTGAAATATCTCATTGAAAAAACAACTGATATGGAAAACAGACTTAGGAAAGATAATTTGAAAATTATTGGAATACCTGAAAGTCATGATCAGGAAAAGAGCCTTGACATCATTTTCAAAGAATTACTACAGGAAAATTGCCCTGATATTCTAGAAGCAGAGGGCAAAATAGAAATGGAGAGAATCCACCGATCCCCCCGAGAAAGAGATCACAAAAAACCAACCCCTAGGAATATTATAGCCAAATTCCAGAACTCCCAAGTCAAAGAGAAAATATTACAAGCAGCCAGAAGGACACAGTTCAAATATCGTGGAGCTGCAGTCAGGATCACACAGGACTTAGCAGCAGCTACATTGGAAGCTCGTAGGGTTTGGAATACAATATACTGGAAGGCAAAAGAGCTTAGAATGCAGCCAAGAATGAACTACCCAGCAAGGCTGAATTTTCTCTTCCAAGGAAAAAGATGGACTTTCAATGAACCAGGGGAATTTCAAAGGTTCCTTTTGGAATGGCCAGAGCTGAACAGAAGGTATGATCTTCAGATACAGGACTCAGGTGAAGCATGGAGATTGGAGGAGAGGGGGGAAATATGAGGGACTTAATGAGGATGAACTGCATGTATAGAAAAATGATACTGATAATATTCATATGAACCATCTCAGTTAATAGAGCAGGTAGAGGAAGCTTTTATAGTTGAAGCACAAGAGAAAGCTGAATTTGAAGATAAAATATGGTGTAAAAATGGAGTCAATAGGAAAAAAGGGAAATGGAAAGGGAGAAAGAAAAAGGAGAGGGGGAATAGTCCAATATATTTCACATAATAAGATTTTTTTATTACAATGAGCTATTGCAATGATATGGAAGGGGGGAGGCAAGGGGGAATGAGGGAACCTTTGCTCTCATCAGAGGTGGCTAGGAGAGGAAACAGCAAATATATTCAATGGGGTATAGACATCTGGAGTAAGAAGGAGGGGGGAGCAGGGGGAAGGGGGGGGATGTGAATAAAGGAGGAGAGGATGGACCATAGGGGGACAGTGGTCAGATATAACACATTTTCTTTTTTACTTCTTGCAAGGGGCTGGGATTGGATGGCCTGCCCAGGACCATAGGGCCAGGTGGATTCTGGGCCTAAGGGGTGGTATGGGGGCTCAGGGCTTCTTGGCCCCAGGGCCAGGGACCTGTCTGCTGCGCCACTCAGCGACCCTACAGCAGAGTCAGAGTGAAAGGAGAGAGAAAATATAGTACACAGTAGTGGAGAAATAAGAAAGGAGGGAGTTGCCATCAGCAATGGCAACGTTGGAAAAATATGGAAGTAACTTTTGTGATGGACTTATCATAAAGAATGTGATCCACTCACGACAGAGTTGATGGTGTTGGAACAAAGACTGAAGCACATTTTTTGTTATTATTATTTGGGGGAGGGTGCAGGGCAAGTGGGGCTGGGTGGCCTGCCTAGAGCCACATAGCAGAATGATCTTTGGGTGTCTGAGGCCGGATTCGGACCCAGGTGCTCCTGGCTCAAGGGCCAATGCTCTGTCTGCCACCCAGCCACCCCTACTATTATTACTATTTTATTTCATTTTGGGTCTTTTTTTTTTCTTTCTTCTTTTTGTTTTTTGCAGGGCAGTGGGGATCGGGTGGCTTGCATGTCACATGGCTGGGTGATTATTGGGTTTACGAGGCTGGATATGGACTCGGGTGCTCATGGCTCCAGGGCTGGTGCTTCATCCATTGCGCCACCTGGCCATACCTACTATTACTATAATTTTTTTTTTAATTTTAATTTTTTTCTCTCCCCTTTACTTTTTCACCCAAGCAAGTCTATCTATATTCATGGGGGAGGGGTATTTTGTTTACTTGTAAACAAGTATATTTTATTAATGTACAAAAAACATTTGTACAAAATGAGAATAAAAAAATTAAATTAAAAAATTCACAAAAAAAAATAAAAAATAAAAATAAAAACCTTGCAGCCTAGGAAAGCCAACTGGATTGAAAAAAGGGGGGGAGGGGATGACAGGAGTCCTCCAAAGGCCTGGTCATTGTCAACAAGTCACCTGGCTTCTATATGGCAGGGCTTTTCCCCCTTTCTAAGGGCAATGACTGTTTTTCAACATCAAACTGCTGCATCTTTCTTTTCTGGGGAAATAAACCATGCTTAATTCACTATTCCTCTTCTCCATCCTTCAAGGGATAAAACCAATCCAGGGTAGGATGGACCAATGGAAAGAACATTGGCTCCAGAGCTGTGACTTGGGTTCAAATTCTGCTTCCTCTGAGGATTACTAGCTGGATGACCTTGGCGAATCACCCCCTACTCTTGGGGGCCTAACTTTCCATATCTGCAAAATGAAAGACGAGACTACATCGATAGAGTCAGCCCCAGAGCCCCTTTCCAGTTCTGGAATGACGATTTGATTTACGGGTGGAAAATTATCAGCCTTCGAAATTCACTATGTAATTTTCTCTTTTGTTATCAGCAAAATTCCAGGGAAAATGGCAGGGTATAATTAGAAAAGCAGTAGGATGGACTCCACATAGCTGAATGATGCTCCCCAAGGGGGAGCCACTCCCCCAGGAGAAGGGGACTAATCCCAGTTTGGCAGCCACATATCCAGATACCTGCCTGGAGGAGCCTTTAAGAGCAGATAAAGCACTGTGATGAGGACTGGCTAAAGGCCACCACAGGGAAGACAAGATTCAGGGAAGAAAACAATGTATTATTTATAATTCCTTGAATATTTATTCAAACTATATAAATGGCAAGGAACCACTTGGAATGTCATTAGACCAGTCAGAAACCTTATAAACTTTCACTATAAACAGCAAAAACCTTACACCTACACTAATTAATATTGGTGCAAAATGTTTCTGGTATTTCCATCCTCATATTCAATTTAAACCATCTGCTATTTTAAAATAAATTACTTAAGTGTGAATGATTCATCCCAATTCAGAGGAGTATTCAAAGATCCCTCTGCCAAAGGACCAGACTGTGGCTGTGCACGGTCCCGTGACTGGGAATCTCCCTAGCTCCTGGGCTACAAACAGAACCTTTTAGGCTCTCTACTAATAAGGGGGAAAGGAAGAGCTTGGAAAAGGATTTCTTGACTTTAAGGGCCCAAGAAATTTTTTAAAAACCTCATTTCCTATGTATATAATTGAGATGCAGTACTTTTGCTCTCCAGGTGAGCTTGGTCTCTTATGGGTTGATCTAAAATTTGCCAGGTCTGCCATTTTCCCTGGCTGGGTTAAGTCCTGTTCTTTGGATGATACAGAGTTATCTTTCCTTCCCAACAATTCAAAGGCGATGAGGACAGAAACTAGGAGAAACATTCTTATATTTTTCCTGGATGGTCAGAACACAGAATCAAGCCAGAAAAAAAAAAAAAGGTACTTTTCACCCTCCCCAAAGCCAAAGTATCTTGGGTGAGGGGAACATATGTCTCAGGAGTGGAGGGAAAAAGGCAGATGATTTTACTGGAATTTGGGAAGGTCAGAAAAATCATTCTCTCCACTTCTGTCCTAGAACAGCTTTCACATTGGACAGCAGCTTGATATCAAGTCTAGGGGATCAGCTCCTGTGGATGCTCCAATGAAAGAGAGGGAACGGTCACCAGACAAGAGTTATGTCACTGATCTCTTGCCCTCCCTTAAGGCAAGGGACCACACTGACTTTTTTTCTTTGCTAACTCCCAGACAGACACAGTAGACAGACTATTCCCCAACTTGGAGACCACTCAACAAATTCTGCAGCCTTCACAACTGACCCAAGCCAGGAAATCCAGGGCAAAGCATTAAATTCCATCCTTTGTCTTCCTACTGAGCTCCAGCATTCCACCTCCCCAAGATATGTGGTCTCCAGTGGGCAAAAGTCTTTGAAAGCTAATACTTAAGCTCACCAGGGTGATTTAAAAGCAGAATGGGGTGTTCAAAAAGGAACTGGTTGGCTTAAAGCAGACCTCTTATCTAATCACCAGAAACAGGCATGTTATCACATCTGCACATCAGACTTGGGTCTTTAGCCTTTCCCAAATTCCTCTGGTCTATCCTAAAGGACTTTATGTACATAAGAAAGACACTTGACTCTCTGGTCCTCCTCAACTCTCCCCCCTGCCTGCCTCTGTGGACACTAAAAACATCTTAGCAAATATAATCCAAGGCTGTTAAGTCTGAAAAAAAAAAAGATCCCATGGTAACAAAAATATTTAGTTTGTAGAAGCAAAGAACTGGAAACAAAGACTGCAGGTAGGTGAATGCATCCCAAATATTGCTGTGTTCTCAGAAATTCTAGGATGAGAAAAGCAGGGGAAGACTTCCATGAGCTGATGCAGAGTGAAGTGAGCAGAACCAGAAGAACCATCCATACAAAGACCCCAACAATGTGACGATGAGGACGAGAACAACTAAATGATAGAACAGGAATGGTAGGACATTATAAGGACCAAGCTTGGCCACAAAGACAAGGGATAAGAAGGTGCCTCTTCTCACTTCTCTGAGAGCTGGGTATTCTGGGTATAGAAGGCTGCCAGCAAGGTCAGATTTTTTCCTTTTTATCTTGCTTAGTTTTGCTAAAGTTTGTGCTTCTTTGTTATAAGAGATGGATCTCTGCAGGGGATATATTGGGAAATGCAGATGGATCAAACAATATCAGTAAAAGTGTATTGAAAATGAGTAACAGGGGCGGCTAGGTGGCGCAATGGATAAAGCACCGGCCCTGGAGTCAGGAGGACCTGGGTTCAAATCCGGTCTCAGACACTTAATAATTACCTAGCTGTGTGGTCTTGGGCAAGCCACTTAACCCCATTTGCCTTACAAAAACCTAAAAAAAAAAGAAAGAAAAAAAAAGAAAATGAGTAACAAAAAAAAAATCATGGTAGCTCCAAAAAGAGATGAATTAGGAGTCCGGCTGAGCAGCTGTTAAAAATCCCCCAAACCAGACGTGACCCAAATGGTCTCTATGGTGTTGTCGGACAAGGCACCTTCTGGGGTGGGTTTGGTTTGTTCATTTAACACTAGCTGCATTCACTGGAGCAGAAGGTGCTGCCCACACCACTACTTCCCAAAGTCTGCCAACTGAAGTTTACAGTTAAATATGGGGTAGAGAAGAGAATGCTGGCCTTGGAACCAGGAAGACCTGGGTTCTAATCTGTCTTCAGAAATGTACCAGCTGTGCAGCTTGGACAGGTCATAGTTCTTGCCTCAGTTTCCTATTCCTATAAAATAGTTATAATTATACCACCCCAGGTTGTTGTGAGGATCAAATGAGATAATGATTACAAAGCATTTATCATTAAACAGAGAATGTGTAGACAGTGCTCTGCCAACTTTAAAAAGCTCTTAGGTCCTTGACCTTTCCTACCACAGTGGGAGGATCCTGGAAAGGACCTGGTGCAGAGGTGTGATCACATCCAAGAGGGTGGAGAGGCTGCTGGCACCCTTCTCAGGGGTCAAGAGAGGGCAGGGCTTCCCAAGGCATGATGAGGCATTAATGCAGGAGAGCACATTCCCTAACCAGACCCAGATGAAGCATGACAGTTCAGAAGAGCGACAGATGGTATGGTCAGCCCATGACCACAAAAGTGGCACTTCCCTTTTCTCTCTCTGCTATGTGAGCTAGAGCTGAGTGCAAACTCCCAGGCCCTCTGTGTCCTCCCACAGTGGATCTCAGGCAGAAGACAGTGCCCAATTCCAAGGCAGGGGTACATCTCTTTAGGAGAGGAAGAGGGAGAGGATTGGAGACAATAACGGAATGTGAACATGGATATGCATGAACATGTGTCCACAAGAGTATTATGGGACCATACATGAGCATGTATGGCAGGTATTTTGTGAACATATATGTGAATATGTGCGTGTCTTTGTGGGTATGTGTATCAGTGAGTAGGTAGACATGTCTGTGAGTGTGAGTGTGAGTGTGAGTGTGTGTGTGAGAGAGATACTGAAAAGAACTGTATAGGATGTTCCATTTCTCCGTTCCCAATCTTAACTTGAGTGCATTCTCCATCTCCTGCAGGGTGGCTGCCCACCGGCCCCTCCAGGGTCAGTCACTGCCATCTTGGGGTCTCAGTTCTCTGTGATCCCTTGAGGATCCTGGAGAACTGACTTCTTCATCTTAGGCCAAGCAGATAAGGAAAAAGCTGAATGTTTCCTCTCTGAATGGGGCCTGAGGGGATCATGGACCCATTGAGGGCACAGCGGATTGTACCTGAAGTCATGTTTGAACTCAGGCTCCATATCCTGAGCTCCATCCACTAAGTCACTTCATTGCTTATGAAGAGAAAACCACCAATACCATGGGTTTCACAGCTCATGGCCAACGTGGTTTGGGTGTCCCCTCCCCCAGGTTTCCTAAATGTTATTTTATTTGACCCTTCAACTCGATGGATAGATTCTTAATCAGGAAAAGAATGCAGAAATGCTTTGCAGTTTCTTCCCTGGACCACCAATAATATAGTGATGACATCTGTACCTCATTGTCCCCATCTGTGAAATAGGAACAAAACCTCTGTTGTAAAAGAATTCCACTACTTATTAAACTAAGGACACAGATCCCAACCATCAACATTCACCACAGCGGTTAGATAAACAAATCAAGTAAATCTTGTTTTCTAGTTCCAGGTCAATCTGATAAATTTTTATGGAGCACATTATGTGCACGGTAAAGGACCAGAGATACCAGGTAGAAAAGAACACAGTCCCTACTCTCTCACAGAGCCTGTAGTCTAATGGAGACAGAAGACCTGGGCCAACATGAAACGGTCACTCTAGAGAGTTGTCCAAGCCCAGCTGGACTATGATGGAGTCCATGAAAGGAGGGTCTTAAATGGCAGACTAAGAGCTGGGAGCCACAGAAGGATTGTGAGGAGAGTAGCATGATGTTGGCAAGGCAGTAATGGATTGATTAGATTAGGAGGAGGAGGATAGGTGAACAATTCAGAACTCTACTGAGATAGCCCAGCAAAGAGGCCCCAAAACACCTGAGCAAAGGGTGTAGCAGCCAACAAACATGGGGCAGAGAGACACACGCTGGAGGCTGGGTAAGCTGAATCAACAGGACTGGTTTAATAAAACCCCATTAGACTTTCTTGAGCTTTGCTGAGGCTCCCTATCCTTGGTCTTTGTTTTTTAAGCAAAGAAGCCCCAGCTAAGCATTATTTATCGGGTCATCTGCAATGCTTTCTGGGATTTTATCATGGTGATCACTCCAAGGGTACAACATTCATGAAATTTTGATAACTTGCTTGTTGACATCTGGTGCCATTATGTTGCTCCTCTGCATTATCCCTTTGTAGCCATCAGAAGTCCTTTCAAGCTCAAATGTTTAACCAGGGCCTCTGCTCCAGGGAAGAAATGAAAAAAAGCTGCTCCCCCTAGGCAGGTGTTTGGAATGGACCAATTTCAGTGAGGAGATGAGCACGGGAAATTAGATAGCTTCCTAATCCCTTTTAAATAGCTCCTTAGCAATACCCATATTAAGTGTAAGTCTTCAAAATGCCATGGCAAAGCTAAATGTAAATTTTTTAAAATTAGTTGCCATTATTCACAGCTCTGCTATTGTATATAACAAGAGATATAATACAGGTGACAAATGTGACTGTATCATTTGAGGCTTGATCTTCCCCTCCAGGTCCCACTGAAATGCTTAACATGATATAGAAGTGACCCTGATATCTTGAAGGATTTGTCATGAGAACGATGAATTCTGGGGGCCCCATCACCCCATGAAGCCATCCACTCTAAGGCATGGAAGGGCATTCTGATCTGTATCAAAGGAAGGCACAGACACATCCAATATTAAATCAGTGGATCAGAATAAGATCTGATGCTACAGAGTCTAAAACAGATAAAAGTCAAGGCATGGGAAGCAGGAGCATTTACAGAAATCAATTTTCCCTTTAGGTATCTGTAGTGCAGAATTGAAAGGAAATAAAGGCTACTCCCCTAAGGGTTCACTTCACCACTATCTGAAAATCAAGGATACTTCAATGAAACAAACATTGAATAATTTTAAAGTCTCAGGTTCTTTTTCACTCATTTCCTTCCCTCTCCTTTATTACTGTCACTTCAAGGTTATGATTGGCTTCACTTACCGGTATAATTTGCAGAATAGTTGTTGGGGTCTAAAAATTTCTTAACCAGTTCACAGTTGGATAGTATATGATTTGTGGTGATTACATTGAGATAGTTCTGAAGGCCTTTCTGTCTTTCAGCTATGAATTCCCGATCCATGTTGCCAATCAATTTTTTGGGAGGAAGAGGTAGGCTTAGACCTGAAATCTTGAAAACAAAAACAAAAATAAAAATATTATATCCCCAACCTTCCCCACTAACAGGGTCCCATAACAAATTTGGCGCTTTATCAATCTGGTGCATTGCACTGCCAGCCCCTTTATTTCACAGATGGGAAACTGAGGCCCAGGGAGGGGAAATGACTGGTCTTGGGTGAATCTATGGGTGTCTCTGCAATACACTAAGTTCTATTTCTGGAAATTTTCAAGTTTAAAATTAGGATTGTGGAGGTTACACAACTTGTATTTCTAACTAAAATAACAATGTAAAATACTCTATAAGTCTTTGAAGTACTATTAAATGCTTATCATTATTATTATTATTAATAATAATCAAATCCTTAGACCTATTATTGGGAATATTCCCCAGGAATAGTATTTTTTTTAAAGTAGAGCTATCTGGAGAGGATTCTGAAAAGAGAACAGAGTAGGTTAGAATACTTTCAGCTCTTTAAATTTCCTCTCCCAAAAAAAGACAGAACATCACCTCAGAATAATATTTTAAATAATACTAGAATTAGTACACAGGGCAAAGAAGAAATAAACACAGGGAAAAGTAGTTGTCCTCCTGAGGGAAAAAGAAAACCCCAACAATGATGGATCTCCAGGGGCAGAGTGAAGTTGTACTTAGAATGTGAATGGGATGAATTTATCAACAAAATGGAAAAGGATAGTAAATTAAAAATAGGAATTTAGCAATATATTGCTTTTAGGAAACACTATAAAAATGAAAGATACACACAAAGTTAAAATAAAAGCCAGAGTAGAATTAAGTATGTAAAAAAAACAGGGATAGTAATAATGACATCAGACAAAATTAAAGTTAAAATGGATTTAATCAAAATTGAAAAATGAAGAAACTTTATATACTATGTGTCAGCAATATTATTCAATTTTGTTTTAGACCACTTAAAATAACTAGACATGATAAAATACCTGAATGTATATCTGCCAAAACAGGAACTATATGAACATAGCTTTAAAGCATTTTTATACAAGTAAACTCAGATTTAAATAAATGAAGTAATATGTGTTGTTCAAGGGTAATTAAAGCCAATATAATTCTTAAACGATAATCTTACTAATCTATCCAACATCATCCCAATTAAATTACTAAAAAAGTTAGAAAAAAATAATAAAGCTCATTTGGAAGAATAAAAGGTCAGGAACTTCAAAGAAATCAGGAAAAAAAGATGCAAAGGAAATAGATTCAACAGTATCACATCACTATATTATAAGGTGAGAGCAGGGGCTGCTAGGTGGCACAGTGGGTAGAGCACTGGCCCTGGAGTCAGAAGGACCTGAGTTCAAATTCACCCTCAGACACTTAATAATTACCTAGCTGTGTGGCCTTGGGCAAGTCACTTAACCCAATGCCTTACAAAAACAAAAAATACAAAAACAAAAACAATAAGGTAAGAGCATTGTTGAAGTATAAAAAGATGATTTTGATTATTTTAAATAACATTTTATTGTATAAATAAAACCTATGTAGCCCAGAGCAGAAGGCATGAAGAAAATTGGGGAATAAACTTTCATAGACAATTTCTCAGAGAGAGGATGTGATTGGACTGGAATACTGTGGTGTAGGAAATGATGAGCTGGCTGATTTAGAAAAATAAGGAAAGACTTGGACCTAAGAAGGAAGATGCTATCTACCTTCAGAGAAGCAGATGATAAGAGGAAATTAGCATATGATGGTCTTATTTTTGTATATATGGAGGTATATTTGTATATATGTATGTGTATTTTTATCAATGTCTGCTATATACAACTAAGTGTGTAGGAAGATACACATATGTGTGTCTATATGTATATGTCTATTTTTGTGTGTGTCTATATCTAATATGTCCACACTTAATTATAGCCTACTTTAGGTGGGGATGGGGGAGAGAGGGAAAAAAAAAAGCAAAAATGCACAGCAGAGAACCAAAGGAAACAAATAAGGAAGCAAAAACAATTAGGGCAGTTTTTTAAAAACAATGCATAGTATTTGTTATAACAGACTTTCTTGAAATGAAAATTTATTGTTTTATATTGAATCCTGTCATGATCTGCTGGGTGCTATGGCAATTTTTAAATGATAATCTTACTAATCTATTTTTTCTTTTTCTCATTTTGTATTAAAGTTTAAAATTAAATTTTTTTTAAAAAATCATCTAATTCAAAGATATGTGTGACAAGGACTCTTTGTAATTACAACAACAAAATCCCAAGAATATATAATATAAATAAATAAACTGAGATGAGGAAAAGAGCATCAATAACACATTTTAAAATTTAATTTTGTTTCCTTAATGAACAAAAATCTACTTCATCTCTCTCCTACCTGACCCTATCCCACCCCATCTTCTAACTGATTGAAAAAGAAAAACAAAATCCCAGTAACAAAATTCAAGTAAAATATACAAGTAAAACAAATCCCTACATTGGCCATGCCAAGCCCAGCCAGTGTCTCTTGAGTTCTTCATTTCTTTCTGGAGAGCCTGCTCCAGAATAATGATGCTCTTAGCATCAGACAGAAGCCCCCTGGTCTTTCTAAGTCATTTGTTTTTAGTCTTGCTGCTGTTTTATTAATGGCTTTCCTGGTTCTACTCACTTCACTCTGCATCAATCCATATAAGTCTTTTCAAGTTTTCCTTTATCGAACAGGAGGAAAATTTAATGTGCAGAAGGGAACACAAATGCAGCCATTTACTAGCTACCATATTAAGCTTTGTGTATGTATTGGTTGGTTGGTTTTTGTCCGTCACTCTCAAAGAGAGCCAAAATAACATCACTTTGTTGGAACCATGGAATAAGGTGTCCAATTGCAGCTGATCAGACCAATATGAGCTCTGATGGATCAAGTGCGGGTTGGGCAAACACACACACACACACACACACACTCACTGACTCTCCAAAAAAATCTTAGTGGGTATAACAGAAGTTAATAGTTTTTAATACAATTTTCTTTCCTAACTTTGCATCTTGAAATAGTCGTGATTTGTGTTCATGATAAAAATATCTATTTTTTTTTAAATATGAAGGGACATAGGAGAGATGATGTGAAAAGCTGGAGAAGCTATCTGGGCTATCAATATGTCATACCTGCCAAATACAGAGAAAAGTGGGCAAAGAAAACAGGATGCAGAAAATGAGAGTAAATGAAAATTGCTAGTTTTTGTACAGTTAAGTTTAATTATTTGCAGATATAAGTTTAACTGATTTTATTCCTGCTTAAATTCATAATATGCTGCTTTAGTTGTTTGAAAAGAGGAAAAAAGGGGGTGGCTAGGTGGCACAGTGGATAAAGCACCAGTCCTGGAGTCAGAAGTACCTGGGTTCAAACCTGGTCTCAGACACTTAATAATTACCTAGCTGTGTGGCCTTGGGCAAGCCACTTAACCCCATTTGCCTTCTAAAAACCTAAAACAAAAAACAAACAAAACAACTACAAGTCAGGAAAGCAATTCAATGAGGAAAGTCACTACCAAAGAGTCATTGATTCCCTACAGCCCTTGTTTTTAGGAGGGTGGTTACTAGCAAAAAGAAAAAAAGAAAAAAGGGGGTGGTATCTAAAGAGCAGAACTTGGTTAAGCTTCCAGAAGGGATGCGATACCTCCCCATAGGCAGAGCAGGCTTAGCCAGTCTCACTCAGAAATGTTTTTCAAACAATAAAGATGCAGTCAGATCTTGGCCACGATAATAAGCCACAACTGCCAATTCCCAACCTTCTGCTTTGACAATTCAATTATTTAAAAAATGCCAGAGGAGACACACAACAGATGTTTTGTTTTTTTTTTCTTTCCACAGAGCAATTTGTTGTTAAATAGACCATTTCCATTTCAGATCCTTTTTGTCATCCACAAAAGTGGGCTTCCCTCTGGCTCTCTATCTCACTTTTGTACAAGTGCCAACAAGGTGCCAGGCACTGGCTAAGCTCTGAGAACACAAATAAGAAAAAGGAAGATGGTTCCTGCCCTCGGGGAGCTTTCAGTCTAATGGGGTTTGACAAAAAGGAAGCTACAAAAGAAAGGGGGCATGAGAAGACAGCCAACATGAGGACAATTGTGGCTTTGAAACCAAGCTGCACAGCTGGTGGCCAGTGAAGACCGGTCATGCCTTTGATCTTGCCAAACTTCTGCTCCCACCGACATGCACCCTGAATTCTTAGTCATCCATTGGCATTCCACTTCTCCCTCTGCCATGCTCCCCCAATTTCTGTTCTTCATCCTCAGTGTGACCTCCAAAGTCATGGCCCTTCATTGCCCCTGCAGGGGCCACCTTCTTCCTTCCTGATCTTGACTCCTTGGTAAACCAGTTCTTCAGCTCGACATCCTCCTCCTCTCAAGGCTCTTTCTCCCTTATTGTATCACTGATCTTGCCCTGCCAAGTCTCAGCCTTGGATCACCCACCGGACCCTCCCACCCTCCCACACATGTGCTTTTGGATGAAGCTGGTGAAAATGATGCGAGTGCTCTAATAAATCTGTCCCACAACCTCAACTGGTGCCTCCTCGGAACAAGGAAATCCTTTTTTTCACTACACTAACCCACTCTGCTCACTCAGCACCCCCCCACACACACACTGCCTGGGGTCCCCTTCCTTGCCCTCAGTGGGAAGTGGCTTCATGTTGGTCTGAACACACGGAGATCACTTGCTGAGAGCTTCCTCCCCACCCTCCTCATTGTCTCCCACCACTCCAGTGCCTTCTACTACAATCTCCTCCCTCGCCGTGTCTCATATGAAGAGGGGGCCCTTCTTACCAGGACAAATCCCTCTTCATGCACACCTGATGTTGTCTTCTCCAGCAGACTGCCCCCTCTGTCACCCTGACTCTCACTTCTTGGCCACTTCTCCCTCTGAATCCGTAAAATCTGCCAACACACCCACATCTTCCCCCTCAAAAGCCCTTCACTTGATCTATTCATCTCCACCTCAGATGTCTCCTCCCTTCTGTGGCTAGCAGTCTACAATGCCTTCACTTTGCTTCTTCTCACTTTCTTCTTACCTCTCCAAAGCAGCTAGGTGGAGCAATGGTTAGAGCACTGGGCTTGGGACCAGGAAAGACTCGTCTTCATGAATCCAAATCCAGCCTCAGACACTGTGACCCTGGGCAACTCACTTCACCCTGTTTGCCTCCACTTGTCTCTAACAAGAAAACTCCAAACAGGACCTCAGAATGATTCCTGACTGTCAAATCCAATGGTTGTTCTCCATCTTCATCCTTTTTGACCCTGCCCCTTGATTCTCTCCAGGCTTCTAGGACAGTGCTCCCTCCAGGTTCTCCTCTCTATCTTTCAATGGCCTTTGCTGGGACTTTTGACTGGGTCACCCCTGTGAATGGTGGCTCAGTCCTGGGGCCTTTTCTTCTCCCACAGATTCAAAGATCACCTCTATGCCAATGCTTCCCAGATGCATTTCGCCAGCTCTATCCTCTCCTGACCTCCAGTCTTTGCATCCAAGTCCAGCACATCCAAAACTGAGCTTATCACCCCCTCCTTCACATATACTCTTCCCTCTTTCCTTACTCCCTAATCATGTTGAGGCAGAACCATCGTCCCAGTCACCTGGGCTCACCACCAAGGGGACATTCTCAGCTACTCACTCTCTCACTTCCTTCCAGTCTTATCCATGTCCAGTTTCTCCCATATGCTCCCTTCTCTCCTCTGACACCTGGACCACCCTAGGGCAGGCCCCCTTATCTCTTCACCCCTAGATCATTTCACTAGCAGGTTATTTGATTCCTGGCCCCTTCAGGGTCTCTTGTCCCAGTCCATCCTTCTCTCAGCTGTCAAACAGATCTTTCTAAAGGATGGATCTGGCCACATTACATCATCCCTTTTGACCCCTCTGCAGCCTTGGATGTTGCCAATCAACTCTCTTGTCCTTGACATTCTGCAGGTGGGATGCAGCCAGCTAGTGGAGATGGAGGGATCAGAAAGTTCCAGTGACTTCCTGTCTTCCAGGATCAATAGAAAATCTTTTGCTTGGCGTTAGAAGCCTCTATAGCTTGCCCCCTTCCCACCCATGCACTTGTGCTCCGGTCTCCTGATGTTCCTGGACCATGACACCCCATGTCCTGATGCAGGGCATTTTCTCTGGCTCGCCTATCTCTGGAATTCATAGCCATGTTATCTCCTGGCTTTCCTGACTTCAAGTCTGGAATCACCTTCCCCATTCCTGATAAAGACTCAAGCTTCCTCTTCAGATTATCTCCATCTTCTCCCTATGGGACTTGGTCATACACAGCTGTTGTGCTGGGGACCCCTCCCCGTGATGGGAGCTCCTGGGGAACATGGAGGGTCTTTGGCCTTTTGTGTTACCCCAGCATGTGGAACACTGACTGGCACATGGTAGGTGCTTACTGACTGGCAAATAACAAAAGTCTGTATGTATCTGAACAGAGAAGAACTAACTCAGCCAGGGCAGAGGCTAACCAATCACTTCTGATGATTTTTGTGAATGGGCCACAGAGCGGAAAGTCAAAGGGGAAATGGGTTTGAAGATGCAGAGGAAGGGGAAGGGAGGACTGTGTGAGGAGGGGTTTGTGGTTGGTCAGAGTGACACAAATAAGGAAGGAAAGACAGGCAATAAAACAGAAAAATGAAGCTCAGAAAACACCCAGAGAAACAGAGCAAGGTATTATTACTGTGTTAAATTTAATATACACTCTTTATAGAATTTTAAATAATAAAATTTAATATAATAAATAATATAAAATTTAATTGAATAAACAGCCTTTATATGAATTTAAATGTAATAAAATTTAATATAATATAAATTTAAATTGAGTCTATACCTTTTATAAAAATTCAAATGCAATAAAATTTAATATGATGAATCATGTAAATTTAGTTAATATAGATTTAAATTGAATATATAACATGAATTTAAATAATATATACTCAATATATTTTTAAATTTGCCATACATTATATAATAATTTAAATTAAATAAACTTTAATAATAAATACCATACATTTAATATCCACATAAGTGGCTGAAGTTCACATTTTCACATGCAATTTTCTTTTTGACTTTTAATCGATATATTGAAGTGTCCATGTTTCTTGATATTTAAGTTGATAATAAAAAAGAAAAAACTCTTAAAGGCTGCAGCTGAATCATTCGAGTTTGAGCCTTCAGGAATCCCCTTACACATAGGACAATACAGAGAAGAAAGGTAACCTCCCAGGAAGGGAGGGATGGCCCCTTCCAGAAAGGAGCCAATTTCTATTACCTGGTGATGCTAGGAGCCATGAGTAAGGTATGTGGCTGGGCCATCAACTGAAGAACCCATGGGCACAACCAAACAAACTCCAGTTCAGGGGGTGGAGTTTGACCATTCTATCCTCTCACGCTTTTCTCATTTTCTCATGTTCCTACTGGCAGGGTAGGGGGTGGGGGGTGAATGTGCTTTTTGGAGTGTCTCCCTCATTCTGGCTTGGAGGGTTTTGAGTTTACAGCCAAGCTAATCTTTTAAGGTTTGTTTCACTCAAGAAAAACTCGCTGATCTTTGTAGATACCATGTCAGCTCTTGTCAGACTATTTATGAGAACTGCAGGGTTTATTCTCAGGGGATGTCATGACTCCTCCCCACTGCCATATTGAATTCTATCTCTTCTCAGCTTTGGACTTTAAAAATAAGTATTGCTAAGAAATAAAAAGGAAGGAAAAAGAAAAAAAGGAGGGGGGGGGCTTGTTTTTACCAGATGCACATCAGGAACTAGTATGTGAGATCATAGATCCAGAGCTGATCTAATCTCACATCCTCATTTTACAAATGCAGAAACTGAGGACAGACAGGTAAAGGGTCACCTAGTCAGTAAGTACCTGAATCAGGATTTGAACTCGAGTCTTCCTATCTCCAATCTAACACATCACACTGCCTCTCAAGAAGCAACACTTAAGTAAAAATTTCTATTTTGGCTTCTTTCTAAACAGAGCATTTCTTTTTTTTAAATCAGAATTCCAGAGAGGCCTCTATTCTTTTCTGACTATTCTCCCAACTTCTAAAAGTTTGTTCAATACCTACTATAGAACAGAAGGCTTAGAAAGCTAGTTTCTAAATAGGAAAAAAACAATAGTTGCTAGCAGACTAATAGATGGCAGGCAAGTTCCCCTAGCCTAGTTTCCTCCACCACCTGAGTCAGCTTCACAGGCGTTGTTGGAAAAGAATGAGAATGCAAGGCCTCTCTTAGCTTTTCCTCTGGGACTCTCTTTATTATCCTGAGCTGCTCCCCCTTTTCTGTCCTTTCGAAGGTGAAGAGCCAGACCTGAAATCCTCTAGGAATCCCCTTGCCATTGGACAATACAGAGAGGAAAGGAAACTTCACAGGACGTGTCCCAGGAAACCCCAAGTTCTATTTGCATCCTCCTCAAAAAACTAAGCCTCTTTGTCTAGGAGTTGGGGGAACCACCCTTCACTAGGCTGGGTATGTGATTCTTGCCTTTAACCTTAACTTTTGCTTCAGCAAAACAGGGATTTTTTGGAAAATGATTTGCAAATTGCCTTCAATCAAATTCTTTCCTTAATCCCAAAACCCTGGCCTTCACTTCCAAGTTTTCTCCAAAAGAGCAGCTTAACTTTTAAACCTGCCCTGACAAAAAGCAGTGACACTTTAAGAAATGGAAGGGAACCCCGAATCTTAGACCTAGAGCCAGAAGGGATTTTAGAGGGTCATCCAACCAACCCCTCATTTTACAAGAAGGAAACTGAGCCAGAGTGGTTTCCATGACTTGCCTAAGGTCACAAGGATAGTTGCTAGACAAGGTCAGTAGCCTTTCTCCTGTCACCTTTCTTTCTCTTAGAGACAAGTTGATTCCAACTGCCCATTCTATAGATGAATGAACTGAAGCCAACAGACCTGATGGGCTCCTGATGTCACAGGATTCTTCAGCCAGATGAGGCATTTTCCAGGTTCCTGCTCAACACTGCATTTCATGGGGAGACTTTGATCCAAGTTCCTAATTACAAACATTCCTGAGCATTTCTGCTTTATACACCAGCCTCCTCAATGGGCACTTCCAAAGCCACCCATTCCCACCTTTCATATATCCAAAGCAAAGGAATGATTTGGAGGTTTGGGAAAAAATGGCCTCTGCAGGACAAAAGGCATCCCCCTCCTCACGGCTTAATTCACAAGGTCTCCCACACTGAGAGCTCATTGGGTTTAACTCCTTCAGTGGACGAAACAGAGGCCCAGAGAGAGCCCAAGGTCATGCCAGGAGCCAAGTGTCTTAGTCTTAAATACATTCTCTGACCTAAGAAAAATTCCTTAATAAAATAAGTCCTCATGAAACAGAGGCCTTAGGAAAGACCCGATCTACATGGTTGACTTTGCCTCTGTTGTGGCTGGTCCAGGGAGGTCCTGCTTGGGCTTGGTCCAGTTTCAACAGGGCAGGTTTTGGTTCTCTTTCTTTAGATCTGCCTGGAACTAGGCAATGGGGCATCAGAAAGGATTAGAAAAGAAGGCTGCCTTCTCAATACGTGCCGGTATTTTGAAGACTGACTTTAAATGTGTGTTCCTGCAAAGTTATCATTTCTTCTGTTTGTTTATTTGGATTCTAACAAGTCTCCTGCTGAAATAGCTCACTGGGTCTGGCCCAGAGAGGCCAATGTAAATACACATGCCCATTTGTACTTGGAATAAGCATGTGCTTTTCTGAGACCACATTTACTTAAGGAAAGATGACTCTGGAATAAGACAGTTTATCCCCTTGGATCCGGTGTTTGCAGGGGCCCACCCTCTGACTTCCAAAGGAAGGACAGAAGAAAGAGTGTTTGTTTGTAGCTCGTCTCCTGTTTTCTAGACTAAAGTTTTGTTTTCTGGCTCCCAAACCCCACCTTCTCAAAAATGCTAGTTGGCATTAGTTTCACTTGTCCCCAAAGAGGGAAACACAAGAGATCTGAAATGACCAAAAACTGCTAGGATTGTCCCAAGGACCCAGGGCTGGGGCTGGGGGGTGGGGTGGAGAGGAGGCAAGGAGAGCTCAAAGAGAAGCGGCAGATGGATGCCCCAGCTCACTGATACTGGACTGAGAACGTCAGAACCTAGTCTTGTATTAAAATGGAACAGAACAATCTCAATGTAGTGGTCTTGGAGACTGGGTCAGTAAAATCCATCTCAGACTGCATCTCAGCCTCCCTGCTCTGTGGCTACCTCCTCTGTAAGGGCTGTTCAAATATCTGCTTCGGTGTATCCAACACATAAGGTCTAGAAAGTAAAATGACGTTGTTGTTGCTGTTTGTCCTTCATTCTCAAAGACCGCTGAGATAAGGAGGTGACGCCATGACAAGCACATGAATTGAATCTGAGTGAAGGGGGCTGTGCTAAGTCACCACCTCACTTTTCCCTTCAGAGCCATCTGGGTCCAGTGGTCCGATAGGAATCAGGATGACCGGAGATGGTCCTGGACGCTGTGGAAGACCACTTAATAAATGATTGACTTTTTAATGTCCTGACTTTTCCAGGCAAATGTGATACTTTCTATTCCTGAAGCTACCCCTATATTTGTAGCAATGGCTCCCCCTCAACCCAGCCCACCCTGGGTAAATTGTGCTGCCCCTCATTTCCCCTCCCAAATGAATAAAAGTCCATCAGCTCCTATTCTCATGAAACGTCAAAGGATTTCACGAGATACACCAAACCAACTTCCTAATGCAAGCCGGAGAATTTTCTGAAATCCCGAACATTCGTTCTAGGTCAATCTATCAACTGAAAAACTAAAGCTAAGATGGCCAAGGGGCCCTTTCGGCCAGACCGAGGCTTAACAGGAGACCATTAGCCATCAGTAAAGATTAGTTCATTTTCTTCCTTTGTATCCCTATTACCACGCACAGTGCCTCTCAAAGTGCAGTTGTCAGAGAAATGTTTGTCGATGGATTAATTCTCATCCTTAGCTAGATGAACAAAAGCCTGAAGCTCAGGACAGTTTCCAGCATTTAATTTCAAGAAAGGAGAAAGAGCTTCCACAAGGGAGGCTGCCATCTAAGAGGCCAAACAGTCAAATATAAACATGTTTGGTCAATGGCTTTTGGCTTGGGTAGTAAGAGTATGAATTCAGATGTCTGACAGAAATAACTGGTCATTAATGTATGAAAGTTGAATTCTGGGGGCTGGATAGCCTTGGCCACAGTTAGTCCTTGCTGCCTGAACCAGTGAGGGACTATTTTCTTGGTTTGCATTATAGCTGTTCAAGTCCCCCAAGCACATTGGTTTTTCCCAACACTTACCTCCCTGTAAACAAATTTTTTTCCCCCAACATTCACCCCCCCCCCCAATCACAAGGTTTTTCCCAACACTTACCTGCAAACTGTTGTTGAGTAAGTCAAAGTCGCTATATCTTCTCACAATCTGCAAGGAATAAGACCATGATATTTTGACTGAGCACATATCAACCATTTTTCTTATGGCCCACGCAGACAAAATGAATCATTTGACAAATGTTTGTTGAGCAATGACTATGCTGAGCACTCTGGGAAAACTTTTAGAATTACACATTTAGAGATTACCTAGCCCAACACCTCCATTTTAAAGATGAGGAAACTGAGGGCTTGGACACAATTACCCAAGGTCACTCAGAGGATGGCAGGGTCGAAAGACACCTTGAAGGTCATACGAGGAAAGGTCCCAGATCTTGGGAGATGATGCTGTGAGGGAAGAGCAATGTAGACAAGAATATGGGGTTCATCTATTCCACATGACTGAATCAAGGCACTGAGAGAACAAAGGCCCAATGCAGGGGGCAGACAATGACTTGAAGAAGTAGTTAGCGCTGGGAGATTAGAACAGCCTGGGGAGGTTGCTGGGAGAAGAGGCTCTGCAACTGGGCTTGAAAGACAGCCGAGATATGAACTAGAGGGGAAGATGGTGGAGAAATCACAAACTGAGCAAGAAGCAGAGCCCAGTGGTAGTGTCCGAGCCCCTGGAGGACCTGGATGGGTCACCGTGGCCTCCTGGCCTGCAGTCCTACACATATAGGTGTGTTAGGACACCTGCTGAAAGGCACAGGAATGTGCTTGGAATATCTGGGAGAGTGTGGGGCCTCACACCTACATTGTTTCTGGTAGGAAAGGGAAGCCATTCAAGGTTCAAGTGGGAAGAGGCAAGCTAAAGGATGCTCCAGAGAAGGGGATGAGTTAGAAGAT
Organism: Macrotis lagotis; assembly: GCF_037893015.1. Classification (NCBI taxonomy): domain Eukaryota; kingdom Metazoa; phylum Chordata; class Mammalia; order Peramelemorphia; family Peramelidae; genus Macrotis; species Macrotis lagotis. The sequence goes on from NC_133665.1 coordinate 176,477,259, forward strand.
GTAATAAGAAAGGCAAGAGACTGTGGTGACTGATCAAATCAAGAGGATCCAGTGAGAATGGGATGGAAGTAGCCAAGTACTGTGGGAAATGCTGAGTCAGGGCCCAGGATGTGAAGCTCAACTCAGCCTTTGAATCACTATATGACCCTGGGTAGGTCCCTTCACCTAAGCCTTGGTTTCTTCATTTATATAACAGAGACAAAGAGGAGCTCTTGCCCTCTGTAAACCTAAATATCTTGAACATAAAGAAATTATTATCCTCATCCAAGGTAGCAGGTTTTGTGACTGGGAAAATGACAGAGAAATGTTGCTCACAAAGGAAACAAAATGGGAAGAAATCAAAGACTCCTAGGAAGTGATACCAAGAGAACAAAGGAGCTCTAGGACAAAATGCACCAAAAATACAACCCTGCATTAGACAGCTTAGTGGTACAGTAGGCAGAGCTCTAGATTCAAGTTCAAATCCAGCCTTCTTAGCTGTGTGACCCTGGGCAAGTCATTTCACCCATTCGCCTCTTCTAATACTAACCCCTACCTCCCTGTACTGTTGTGAAAAAGAAAGGAGACAATATTTGTAAAGTAGTTTGCAGTTCTTAAAGTTATTAGAACAGACCTTTGGTTATTATCATTATCATCACTGAGATGCTAACTTCAGATGGCAACAACATGTAGCTGAAGGAGATGAACAGGACTGGCATCCAGTGACTGGATTCGAGGTCCCAGTCATCCTTTGAAGAAACAGCCAGGCCCCAGGTATCACATCAGTGGCGTCCCCCTGCTCACTCTTCGAGATTGTCTGTAACTTCTTCAGAAACTCTGAATGAAACAGCATCTGAACCCACAATCTTGTAGTGGGCTTCTTTGTGAGTGTGTTGTGGTTTCTGTCTTTTTTTTTTTTAGACTGGATCTTGTTGAGATGGGAACTTCTAAGAAGAAAAGGGTCTCTCCCAAAGTAAAGTAGGTGCTGCTTGCACCTCAGAGTCCTGGGGAACTACCTGGGCCCACAGGGCTTGGTGCCTTTGATGCTGAATCGAAATATCTCAATAAAAATGAAAGAAGGGATTAGCAGCCAGTGGGCTCTGGAGGACTGGAGTTTGGGTGACAAGACACCTAGCAAAACAGATCTGGGAGTCACCTAAAAGCACAGAGGTGATGATTAAAGTTGTGAAAGTGATAGAATTCTTTGAAGGAGAGAAAAACAGGCTGAGGCCTGAAACTGGGAAAATGTAGCCTAGAAGGGGCAGGGGGGAGGAAAACCCATCCAGGGACAGGGAAACAAAGTCAGAGAGGAGAAGAGTTAATAGATTCCCAGAGGCCATTGAGACCAACCCCTTCACTTTGGCCCAGAGTGGTTAAGGGACTTGGTCAAGGTCACAGAGCCAGATCGTGGTAACCAGGGCAGAATTCTGATCCTTGTCTTCCTGACTCCAAATCCAGTATTCTATTCCCTGTATCACCCAACTGCCTTCCCTGACAGAATAGGGCAGAGTCCCAAATGCCCAAGAAGGAGAGGATGTCAGCAGCATCAAATGCACCAGAGACAATTCCAGAGCTGGACCAAGATCACTTGTCATCTTCCAAAGGGAAAATTCAGTAATGTGGAGAAAATGGAAGCCAGAGGGGGTCTGGGTAAGGAAGTGGGTAGACAAGCACTGAGAGATGGGACAAAAAAGAAAGATGGGAATTGGGGGTAGTTCAAGGGACAACATGATCAAAGAAAAATTTGGTTTTGTTTCTAAATGGGTAAATGAGTGAAGGAAAAGCATTTTTTAATCTGAAAGACCCAAACACCACATGGAGACCATCCTGTCCTAAAGGAAGTTATATTCTAATAGGTTGAGAGAACAGACTCAGGAGAGGAGGTTGGGTGTCACAGGGAGGGGAGTGACACCAGGTTAAAAAAGCAAAGAAACAGCCTCTAGGGAATGAAAGGGAAATGACTCTAAGGGAAATGTCCCCTAGGATTAAAAACAAAACAGCTTTTAGTAAAACCCACAGTTGTCAGCTTCTCTTTTCTTTTTATAATAAGTGGTTTCTCCAGCTCCCCACCCCTCCCCCTTGCACAGATATCTGAATCTCTGACCATGAGATTGCCCCAGTCGGTCGCTTGTCTCCTACACAGTACTTAGCAAGGTGTCCTTCCTGGGACAGGTTGACCTGACTCCCTGTCTCTGGGTATAATTAGGGAAACACACCTGGGGAAACTGGGGCCTGGTCCAAGCTAACAAAGCATCAAAGGCAGCAGAAGGAAATCCCAGTCTTCCAACAACCATATATGTATGTATATATATATATATATATATATATATATATATATATCTTTCTGTGTCTGTCTGTCTGTCTGTCTCTCTCATAACAGATAGCAACATTCCCAATTTACAATCTCAGAGGAAGAATGGTAAAAATCCTAGAAAACACCACAGGCTTTGGAAAGACATGGTAGCTGCTCCTTAGGCCTTGCTCAGTTAAGAGGCTCCTGAGAACACATTTCATGAGAGTCTCTCTCTCTGTGTGAATGGTTATTATCTTTTCTCCTTTTGAAAATCAAGTCCAACAGGCTGATCTGAATGAGTAAAAAAGGAAGTACCCTAAGAGTGAAGAGAAAAAAGAGCTTCTGTTCTCTGCCCTTCCGTTCTAGGCACTGCTAAAGAAGGATAACTAACTGTATATTGGGTACAAATTCTGCCAACCTGCCCCATCTTCTCCCCTCCATTAAAAAACCCCAACCAAGGAATACACCTAGAAAGAAGCTATAGACACTCCCTCCCCACTGGGGGGTATTGATAATTCTCAAGAGTTGAGTGTTTTGAATTTTATCATGGTCCCCAAACCACAGATGGGAGTGAGACTCTCCCCAAGTTGAAATATTTTATCAGTTATGAAAAAATTACCTGCCAGCTATTTTCTATGGAAATTCCTCTTTGCACACGAATGATATACTCCTGAAAAATAAACAGGAAAAAAATGTTAACTTTTAAAAGAGCACACTCAAGTATCTGTATTAATAAATAATAATACTTGAACTCATTTTCTTTTTTCTCTAAAACCCTCCCTCCAAACTTCCATTTTTCAGCCAAAAGCCATTATCACCCAACTTCATGACCTAAGAATCTTTCTTGAAACTTCCCTTTCCCTTATTCCCTACCTCACCATTCCTGCCATTGAGTCAGACATCAAATCTTTATATTTCCAGCGCTCAGTCCAGAATTGTCTTATGGAACACAGGTGTTAGATAAATCCTCTGGAACCAAACTGAATACAGGTCTAAGAAACTAGGAGTAATGTCCTAGAATAGCATATATTCAAGACATTTGAAGAATACTAAAATTTCCATCTTAAAAACATCTTCTATTGGTATTACTCAGATGTTAGTGTCATTTTTACTTGATTTTATTTCTCGGAAAGGAAAGGGCAGTCTAGTCTTGTGATTTCCTCTTTGGGGAAAACTACAGTGTGGAAGCCCCTTTTCACCAATATAGAACAGCAAAGTTCAGTTTTGGGAGAGCTGAGTTGCCAGACGGAAGGAAGGAGAAAGTAATGGAGGGAGGGAGAAAAAAGGGATGGGAGAAAGGGAGGGAGAGAGGCAAAGAGGGTTTCAAAGAAGTCTAGGTTCCTTTATTTGTAAAATGGGTAGTTGGACTCAATGACCTCCATGGTTCCTTTCATCTCTCCATCTAGGGTTGCATGACAGTAGGCATTCATAGACCTTCCCCTCAAGGAACTTATAACGTAGGAAAGTAAAGGTAAATAGGTTATAAAAGGTAAATAAGCACATAAACTTGTTTTTATTGCTCAGTCATGTCAATCATGTCCAAATCTCTGTGGCCCCATTTGGGATTTTCTTGGCAAAGATATTAGAGTGTTTGATATTTCCTCCTCCAGATTATTTTATAGATGAGGAAACTGAGGCAGAGTTTGGAAAAGTGACTTGCCCAGGCTCAAATGAATAGGAAGTGTCTAGGGCCTTCCTCACTCCAGGGTCAGTGCCACTTAGTTGTCCCAAACAAACCCATGGGATAGATCCAACCTTTTTAGAAAGGAATGAGGGAATCAAGGAGGGGGAACCTGAAGACACTCAGCTTAGAAACCAAAATCCTTTACATGGAAATTCCATGGGAATTAGTCCTCTGCAGGGGAACGGCCCTTTCTGGGGCTGATTCTGACAGGATTGTACATCTCTCAACCCAAGGCCTATGTTTAAGTTGGTAAAACTAGAGAATGTCTGGGGCACTCTTTTACCAGGAGGGTCAGAGGGCAGCCCTAGAAGCAGATCTTCTAGATCTTCCAGACACCAGGGCCCGCTCTGCCCTGTTTGGACGACTATTTTCTTGATCTCTGACACAGGAAACCATGTTCCTACTCAAAGCACTTAAGGTATTCCAGACTCCTGGAGAGTTACAAAAAGAACCTCATTATTGTTACAGAGTGGCAGGGCCAGGCCTCCCGGGAGCTGGGTCCTCACCACAACAAGGATCACCCAGGGAGTGGCTGGCTCAGGGAGTGTCTCATGTAGGTTGGGCAGCTGGAACAGAGAGGACTTTATCCAGGCTACACAGTAACCCAAGGCCAAGTGCCAGAGAAGTGGGGCCATCATGCCTAGGACACATTGTGCCAATCTTGGGCCTGGCGGGACTCCCAGGTGACCCTGGGCAAGTCACTTCAGCCCTCTTGAGTTCCAGGCTACGCCTCGGAGCAGCCTAGGTCACATGGCAGCCAGTCTGCATCTGGTCTCCAGTGATATTGCAGGTTCTGACCATAAGTGGTCATTTGTAACCAATCAGTAAGTATCTATTATTAGCCTAATATTAACACCATCAGTGACACCATCCAGCATTAATCAATAATAAGCAATTATGAGTCATTAGCCTAATCATTAATCGGTTTATTAGCCCACAGTGGGCTGGGAACTCTATGAGGTACAGGGGATAGAAGGACCAAGAATGAGACAATCCTCTACTCAAATAGCTGATTTTTTGACCTATGACCTATACATTGGAACCACAAAGAATATGGTTTAGACTGGGAAGAGTTTTACAGATGAAGAAACTCAAGGTCCAGGGAGGGGAGGTGAACCCACATGAAGCTACCTCCCTAACCTCGCTGCTTAAGATCAGCATTCAGCTCGATGCTGAGGACAGAGCACAAAATTTGAAGTCACAAAGGCCTGGGTTCAAATTCTGACTCAGCTCTTTCCTACCTACAAGGCAAGAGCAAGTTGCTTCTCAGCTTCAAAGGTCTTCAAATCTATAAAATGGAAACAAAATACCAGCAAATATCCATCTTGTGGGATGGGTTGATTGCTATGGTACTGCCTTCCCATCTTTCCCCGTGGTTTCCTGAGATGAGTTGCTATCCTGCTATTACTCTATTATACCAAAGGTTCTGTGGACTGCAACTCAGCTGGGTGAAAAATTGCATTCTGCATTCAAATCAAAGTATTACCATTCACTGATCCCCTAGAGGGTCCCTGAAAACATCTCAGAACTTGGGGTGTATAATTATGGTGGAAGACTACTGTGCTAGAAGAAATGATGAGAGGATGCTCACTAAGTCTGGGCTCCTTAACAAGAATTCTTTTGTAACTTCTAGAAGGACAGTATAATTATATAATAACAACATAATCATAAGGCTATACTGAGAGCTAATCTAGGACTTTCGTTTGGAAGAAAGAAGAGGATGTGAAATACTTTAAAATTTCATTAGGTGCTTTTGGGGGGCAGCAAACTGGCACTGCAGATATTAGAGTGCTAGGTTGGCAGTCAGGAAGACTCATCTGGTTCCAGATTCATGGTAGACATAGGACCCTGGACAAATCACTTAACCTAGTTTGCCTCAGTTTCCTCATCTGTAAAATCAGCTGGAAAAGAAAATGGCAAACCAATGTCTTTGCCAAGGACACCCCAAATGGGGTCACAAAAGTCAAAAGTCTGAAATGAGTGAACAATATGTGAACAATATCTTCTAAGGAGATCCCAAGAGATGAGCAACTATGAAAGAATTAGCTCTTCTCAGCTAATTAGTGATCAAAGACAATTCCAAAGGACTCATGATGGGAAATACTATCTACCTCCAGAGAGAGAACTATGGAGTCTGAATGCAGATCAAAGCAGACAATTTTCACTTAAAAATTTTTTTTTCTTTCCTGCTATTTTCCCCTTTGTTCTGATTCTTTTTACCCAACACAACTAATGTGGAAAAATGTTTACCATGATTGTCCATGAATAACCAATATCAAAGAGATCCCAAAGCAGGGACCCTTAATGAAGTGAGCCCCCAGTTCATTTCTAAACACATCTGTGACCAAAATGGCAATGACAGGACAGGCTGAGACATCCCCAAAGTGTGCAGGGGAAAGAATGACTGGCAAATGTAATCAGTCAGAGAACTCCCCAAACCATCTGCTGGGTGGGTTGAATTGGGACTTCAGCAGGAAGCTGTTAATTGCCAATCAGAGACAGTTGAACAAGCTCACGCTTCCCAACCTACAAATAAACCAGACTTCCCTCAAGAGCCCCCAGGTGGAGTCCAATAGCTGTGGCCAAGTGTTGCCAAGAGACAACTGATGAAGAGTTCCCCAGAAGAGAGGATCTCAATACGCTCAAGGAGTGGGGTTTGATGCTTGTCTTTCCATCATAACCAGGTTTAACTCCTATACATCTTAGAGAAGGAGGTAAGAGGGCCAGAGAGAGAGAGCATGGCTCTATTCTCTAGGGCATCAAGGAAGATGAAATATTCTTTGAAAAGAGAAATGGACAAATATTTCAAGGTAAAAACAAAGAGGATTAGTGAAGGCAGGAGGCTGAGGGATGATGAGAATAAGGACAAATGTGGAACCAGAGGGGACAGTTGTTTGGACTGGGAGATGATGAGGTGGACACAGCCAGAGGATAGGATGCAGTGAGGATGAGAGCCTTGACTATATAGGTAACTGATGACTTATAGCCAATGGGCAGCAATATAAACTTAGTTTTTAAAAAGTCTCAAGAGAGGGGGGGCAGCTAGGTGGCACAGTGGATAGAGCACCGGCTGTGGAGCCAGGATGACCTAATTTCAAATCCGACCTCAGACACATAATATTTATCTAGCTGTGTGACCTTGGGTAAGTCACTTAACCCCACTGCCTTGCCAAAAACAAAAACAAAAAAAAACCAAGACTCAAGAAATGAAAGCAAAGGCAGGTAAAAGAAGACAAATCTACACCTCAGACATGATTCTGTAAGAAATAACATTGGGAGGGTCAATGTCAAGATGCCTGCCGCCTAACAAGAAGAATGGTCACTCTGGACAGGGAGAAATTAAAGAAAAAGGATTCACATGCTGCTGGGACCCAAGACAAAGAAGGAGATGGAGCCTTGGCTGCCTGTACTAAGCACGTTCAGGCCTTGGTGAACTGAGTCAAGAAAAGGACACAAAGCTGTGTGGTGGGGAAAGGGGCCACAGACTCCAAAAAGTTCAAGAGGAAGCCAAGATGCTGGCCAGAGAGGTTTCAAAGAAATAAGAGTAGGAACATCCAGTGAAGAGAAGCATTTGAAAAGGCATCAAATGAAAAATAAAATCTCCACAAAAATAACAAAAGACATGAGCCAAGTGCCAGCATTCTTGACATCCTGTAGTGGTGTCTCTGATCTTGGTTGTTAAGTTGTGGTGGTGGTGGGGGGTTTAATCCTTAGTTTAAAGCTATCTTAATAATTGGTTTTGTTTCCAATCCTTAGTATTTTCTACATTTAAATATATTATTCAGAAAAATGGTTCCTGGGCCTCACCAGACTAGCCAGAGTGGGCCAGAGCTTACAGAAAGGGGGAAAACAGCTGGTCTAGGCATCTGGATGGCCTTGAAGCAATGGAATTGAACAGAAATCCCAAGAGATGTCTAGAGAGGTCCTCAAGGAGACAATCAATCAATCAGCAAGCATGAACTAGGGGCTTCCAAAGGTCTAGAGGCAACCAGGGACAGAGGGGAGAGAGAGCCTTGGGCACTTACCAGCTATGCGACCCTTCATCTTGATGCCTGCCTCAGTTGTGAACATTTCTTGTGAGGATCTAATGAGACAGTATGCATATAGTGCTCCACAGACCATAGTACACCACATAAAAGCTAACTAGGAAAAGAAGAGTTTAAGAAAGGGGAAAAAAATCCCCAGTTCAGGGAATAGATTCTGGCCTCAGGGGAGGAGGCCTTGAGTTACTGGCATGTAACTCTCTGGACAGGAAATAACTGGGCCCATGTAGATGGACCTGGATGGAAGAGGTTTCCATATCTGGAGTTCCCCACTGATAAAATGACAGCTCACATTGTAGCATTGATCCTCTCAGCAATCCTGAGAGGCAAGCACCATTATCGGCCCCATCTTACAAATGACCAAACTGATATAGACAGAGGTTAAGTGACTTGCCCAAGGTCACACAGCTACTAAGTGTCTGAGATCAGAGAGGAACCTCAGTCAAACAGGCTATCTATTCACTATATGAACTGCCTGGGTCTAAACTTTAAAGCGATAGAGGAAGTAAGGAAAGAATGGATTCTGCAAACTGGAAACCAGGAAGCTTGATTTCAATTTTTAGCAAAATTCTAAAAATCTAGTCTCCAAATTACGTTTTAAGAACACCTAGCAAAGGAAGTGATGATGACAAAGAGGGTATCTCTTTCTGAGTTTGGGTCATGATGACTCAGCTTGGTCTCCTCCTCTCATAGGCATCAGAGGCATGTTATAAACAGCATTCAGCTAGACTTCAGCTAAATATTTCACCAAACCTCTCATACTGTCTTTGTGCACAATGTGAGAAGATGTAAGATTAGACAAGGGTCCAGTTGGGGAGATATAGAACTGGTTGTGTGACTAAAGACCCAAAGAGCCAGCAAATGATCATAGATAAGTCACCTCCAAGAAAGGTAGGAGAACATTCCTGGTCCCTGGGCTGCTGGTCCCTTCTCCTCTGTGATTAGATGCTTCCACCCTACTCTCTAACTTGGATGAATCTATTTATTTAGAAGTTCAAATGTAAGCTCCATGAGGGCAGGGACTGGTTTTGCCTTTCTTTGTATCTCCTGCCTATCCGGCACTCTGTAAGCTTTTAATAAATGTTCGCTGGTTGCTGGAGATGATTTAAAAGGAGATTGCTGAGAGGAGAACCTTTGGAATTGGTCCTCCCTTTGCTCCCGGCTCTTCCACATTTGAATCAGAACTCCAAGGAGGGCAGAGAGGATTTTCTATTCAAAATCCACAGATGATAAGTCAGGAGGACTGAATGACTAAGTTGGGATTCTAGAAGATCTTGATATTCAATAACATTGGGCCAAGACTAGTAACTGTAAATTTAGTAAGGATAGAAGTAAAGTCAATACCTGAGTTTAAGAAATGAGCTGCTCTAAGTCATCGATTAACAATAGTCAGCGCTCCCTCGCATCCTCACTGCATCCTCCCTCTTGCTATGTCTACCACCTTCTGTCTTACAATGCAAAAGATAAAGGACAGTGTAGAAGATCATGCTCATGGACACACACACACACACACACACACACGCGCGCGTGTGCACACGCACATTCCTAGGCTTCATTGAGAAGAATAGTTTGGAGCTCAAGGTAAAAAATAGTGTCTCTGTACCCTGCCCTGGTCAGATCACAGCTGGAGGACTATGTTCTGTTCTAGAGGGGCCACACCTTAACTAAGAAAGACAAACTATGTCCAGGAGGACCACCATAATGGTAAGGGGCCTTAGGATCATAACAAATAAAAACCAGTCAAAGCATTTGGGGGAAAATTGGGGTGGGTCAAAGAAGAGAGATCAAAAGGAAACATGGCGGTTGTTGCCAAATATGGAAGAGAATGTCATGTGGACAAAAGATTAGCCGTATTCTGTTTGGCCCTGAAAGGTTCAAGCAAAGATGGAAGTGGTAGAGCCCGGGAATTCTTCCTATACCAATAGAGCTAGCCCAGCATGGGCTGTGCTTTCTTGCCAGCTGGTAGATTCCCTTTTAGCAAGGTCAGGACAATCATTTGTTGATCCATCCTAGAGGGATTCTTCTTCAAGTATGTGTTTGGGTCATAATGAGCCCCTCAGGTCTCTCTTAAATCTGAGGTTCCCTCTTCTGCATAAGGACTCTACAAAGCCAAGAAATTCTACAGAAGGCAAGGTGATTTTTCTCAGCAATGTAACTAGTTAAACCCAAGATCTCTGACAGGACCAAGAAGAAAACTTTTACTTAGCTTATCTCTTCCTATACACAAGGCTGGGAAAACTTTTCAACATCTAAGCTATGCATCTAGGCCTCAGGTTTCACCCTTGGCAAACTATTCTTGTGAGACCAGTTAAAATTTCCATTGCCTATAGAAGGGTCTCCCTGTCCCAAAGCCTCCAAAGGGAAACCAAGTCCATGCCAGCTCCTTCATTATAAAACAGCAGGCATCCCAATTCCATAGGACAGCAAGATGCTCAAACTGAAAACTGGGTCCTGGGGAATATCAGGGTGGTTTCCTAAGCCACAAGGTGTCCACAGCAGAGAAACAAACCGTGTGTGTTTGTGTGTGTGTGTGTATGTGTGTGTGTGTGTGTGTGTGTGTGTATCTTATTGTCTTATTGACCTTTCCTATCTGTATTGTAACTCCCGTCACTTCCCCATGGCTCCTTCTTCCTTCCCTCTTCTCCTAATCATCATTACATCCTTTTTTCTAGTGAACCAGAGCCAGAAAAACTCCAAGGTGTGAGGGCAGAACAACCAGAAAAAATTCCAAGGCCCAGAGTGAGGAAAGTAGCTTAATGCTTCCTCAAGATGCTCTAGCAGGTCTCTATCTCCCAGGGAGGTTCTGTCCTCACAATGTTGCTGATATTGTGTATATTTTTCTGGTTCTACTCATTTTGCTTTACATCAGTTAGTATAAGTCTTTCTAGGATTTTTCCTGAAATTTGCCTGTTCATCATTTCTTATTGCACAACAATATTCTATTACATCAATATACCACATCTTGTGCAGTCATTCCCCAATGGGTGGGTAGTCCCTCAACTTCTAATCTTTTTGCTACCACAAAAAGAGCTGCTACATTTTTTTACAAATATGTCCCTCTCCCCTTTTTAAAAGTCTTTTTGGAATAGGGTCTGAGTAAGCGGCATTGCTAGATCAAAGGGCATGCATAATTTTATAGTCCTTTGGACATAGTCCTAAACTGCTCTCCACAATGGTTGGATCAGTTCACAACTCCACTAAGAACGCATCCAAGCCCCTGTTTTTCCTTAAAAAGGAAGGGAAAGGGGCAGCTAGGTGGCACAGTGGATAGAGCACCAGCCTTGGAGTCAGGAGTACCTGAGTTCAAATCCAGCCTCAGACAATAATGACCAAGCTATGTGGCCTTGGGCAAGCCACTTAACCCCACTGCCTTGCAAAAACTAAAAAGGAAGGGAAGAATGAATGGTAACTGGAAGCAATTAGCATCCCCTTGCCCTCTGTTAAAAAAAAAAACTGAATTTTAAGATCACATTGACTAAATGTACAAAGGCAAATAAAGGGTAGAAAAGCAGAATCTTACTAGTGAAATACTCAATTAGGCTGAATGTCCTTTCAAATCCATCAAGTCTACCACTTATTCCTCTTCCTTTTTCCTTGTCTTTTTATTCTCAGCCTGGACTTTTCCACCTGAGAGCCTTTCTTTCATCACCAAGAGAATTACCCTCCCAGCCTACTCCAAAGGCAACCTCCAGTTCAAAAGGGGAAAACCTGAAAGGATGCACTTAAAAATCGATTTTATCTAGGAAGTTATCATTGGGTCATTAAACAGAATGATAAGAAGCCAGCCTTTGGTGGCACAGAACAGTGATAGGAACAGCACAGATTAATGTAAAGAATACCATGCAACCCCCTTCTTTCCTTCAATAGAATAACCAAAGAAATGTACATTAATTTGTTTTACAATCTTTAAAAACAAAATCCCTGGATTTAATATATTCTAACATTTTGTTCAATGACAGGCACCATAAAATGATGCACCAGACCATAGGGGACCCCAAAATGACAACACATATGACATACTTATAGACTGAAAAAGAAACTTGAATAGTTTCAGAAGCTTTGACTCTACTTGAATGGGTGAATTTGGATTTCAAATCGACCTTAACTTTAAGGAAATAGAACAACAAGCCAGGGAGTTCAGAAGGGAAATATAGCAACTGCCTAATCAGCAAATATAGTTCATGGTTTTAGAAAAGCTGTAATTCCAAAAACACTGGAGCAAAAGAGAAAGACAGTAATGCTGAGAACAGGAAAAAACAAACAGCCTTTTCTGGTTTTTCAGAATGAAAGGAGTACCCCTTATCAGACAGCTAATTTAAAAAGCTTTTTTTTTTTATTACATGACGGCCTTAAGAAAGGTTATGTCTAATGTGCTATCCAAAAGGATAAGATTAACAATGCCTGTCTGATATATGGCGAGGAGATGGGTTATCAGAGCTTGGCTAACTACAGTTAAGATTATTATCCCCACCTACTTTTAAAGGTCCTTTGCCTACTTTCCTCTACATTGGCACCTCCACTAGGAAGAAGAAAACAGGAAATAAGGATCATAAGACTTTTTTAGACTTTGAAGCTACCAGAGAAATCTTTTCATCTAATGTTCTTACATTTTACTGATGAAGAAACTGAGTTCCAGAAAGATGCCCAGATATACGAGTCAACCAAACTTTAACTGCTGTAATATTTTCCATAATGTTTTCTCTCTATAGTTCTATTCTTCTTTTCTTTTTAGCAGGAAGTAACATTTTATTTATTTCCCCAACTACATGCAACAACAGTCTTCAACAATCATTTTTTGTCCAGGTTTTCCTTCCTTCCCCTCTCTATTAGAAAACAATCTAATATAGGCTATACATGGATAATCATGCTAAACCTAGATCCACATTAATCATGTTTAGATTTCCTTCTTATTATTTGTAAAAGAATATGATTTTGCTTTAAAAAGTTGTAAAAAACTGCACAATTTATCGGGTTTTTAGATTTGTAACTGTAGGTACAATCATTCTTCTTTTGGAGGAACGAAAATGAATCAGTATTGGGAGCTATAGACATGGACACAGATTTATACAAAGCTGTATTATTAAGTAAGCCCTTTATTCTGCCAGGTGATTATCCCATCCCTATCTTTCTGAAATCTGAGCTTGCATTTCACAGGTAGAATAACCCTTGATTCTGTGACTTTCCTCTAGCTTTTGCCAACAGAACCAGTAATATCTTGTATTAAACTCTTTCTTGCTGTCTTTTATCCCATAATGAAGTGATCCAATCATAATTTCCCAGAGAGGCGTCCATCTGAGCCAAATGATCCCATGACACTGACATCAGAGATAAGATTTTGGATGGCACCCCCTCCTCCCAATCAACAACCTCCATTAGCACTGATGACTTGAGTAAGTTGGGGAATGCCATCTTCTCATCTCCTTCAATCAATTACTGCATTCAGAAATCCCAAAGCCCAGAGAAGCAGATATAGCTTGTCTCCCATCAGCCACCAGCCTGGAACTCCAGATCATTCCCCGCAGTATCTCTAATATAACCCTAGGAAAAAGGAATCAAAAAAGGACTACATCTTTGGAGTCATCTGGATAGAAAAGAATTTCAAGAAATCTGCTTCGCATATGTAGGAGTTTCCCTTTCCCCTACCTAGTCAAACTGAAACCTAGGTAAGATCTTAGTTCAAAAAGGCTGAGGTCTGGCACAGTGTATAGGTACTGGTCCTGGAGTGAAGAGGACTTGGGTGCAAATCCTGCCTCAGACACTTAATATTTACTTAGCTGTGGTAACTTGGGCAAGTTACTTTTGCAAGCCACTGCCTTGCAAAAACAAAAAAACAATAGCAATAACAAAAAAGGTCAAGGCCTCCCCTCTACATCCAGGGCTATCTCCAATCATCCTGATCCATATCTGGACACTGGACCCAGATGGCTTCAGAGGAGAAAGGTTGGTGACTAAGCACAGCTCCTCTCACTTAAATCCAATTCACTTTCATGTCATGGCCAAATCTGGCCACTGGACCCACATGGCTACAGAGGAGAAAGTGAGGCTCGTGACTTAGCACAGCCCCTCCCCACTCAAACTCAATTCACATGCTTGTCATGAGTCACCTCCCTGATATCTTGATTTTCTTCAAGAATGAAGGACAAATAACAATCTAGAATAGATGAAAGTCATGACATAATTTCTCATTTGGAGAGGCATTTGCTTCCAAAGGAAGGCTCTGATAAGTAGGAAAACCAATCAAGCCTTTTCTTTCTTTTTTTTTTTTTTAATAATTTAAAAACCTGGGGCTCTCATTCCAATGTCTGCCACCAGTGGCCCTAATTTACGAAGACCACACAACTACTAACTGGCAGATCAGTCCTGGAATCTAGGTCTGTTGTTACCAAATCCAAAACCCTTCTTTTTACATTATAATGTTAATCTGGCTGTCTCCCCTTCTCTCCCCTCTGCCTCTGTTTCTCTCTTTGTGTCTCTGTCTCTCCCCCACCTACTCTGTCAAATTTTAAAATATTTTATGGATATTTTTAAAGTCATCTTTATTTCCAAATATGTCCAATCCCTCAGTCTACTCAGCCAGATCCTATGTCAAAGGATAAAGAAGACAAAAAAGGCAATTCAGTTAAACTGACCAACACCATCAATTGCTCCTGATGGTAATCCAACAGTTCTGTTCCTCTCCAGGAGGAAGATATACCAGCAGAAGAGAGATCTAAGGTTCTAGAAATTAAGTTTCTGAATTTGTCACAGGCTTTAATTATTCATATCAGATGCCTTCTAGAGATGCAGGAGATCTCTATCCAGGTTGTCCAAAGGGTCTATTCTTCCATCTTCCCTTCTCCACTTCTTTCTCTCTTTAAAACAATAATGTCCTACAAGTTCAAACCTTAGAAAAAGCCATGACAGTGCAAATTAAGCCACCAGGTCAAGTTATGGTCATCGCATTACCCAGGGCTTCTTCCCACAACTCAAAAATGAATAAATTTGAAGAAGAACAGGGTATTTTGACATAAACATGCCTTGGAGAAGCAAAGCTAGTTTATCAGGCACATGGCAATCTAGTCAAATGCTCCTTTAAATCAGAAAAAGGTCCAGCTCCCTCCCTGGGCTAGCAAGTGGATGGGGCCAGATTTGAACCCAGGATGATGAGTCTTTCTGACTTTAAGCCTGATGCTCCATCCACTTGCACTGTCCTCCATTCTCACTGTCTTACCATCTATCACATGATGTTACCCTAAAATTAGAACCTTAAACAGAATTAAAATACATAATAATAAAGAAAAAGACATTAGACAGGAAATTTTATTTCTCTGGGAATTACCCACCACCACCATTTGGTAATGGAGACTGTTTTAGAATGATCTAGAGCTAAGGGAAGTCAGAAAATTTATACAGTAACAAGGGGAAGGGAGCAGAATATACATAACAAGAATATACAAAATCTTAAAACTTGCCAGGAGACCATTTTATTATTTGATCTCAGAGAAATAAACCTTCACAAAGCTATTTTCCTTGGGTGGGGCGGGGGTGGGGAGTAACATCTTTTTGAGTTTAAGTTCCAGGAGAGCAGGGTGAGTACTTGTTTTTGAAGTCTAAAGGTGGATCCAATTCTTTCTTGATTTAAGAAGGGCCAGACAAGATTTTCTTTTCAAATTATAAAGAAATTAAAGAGAGCAAGAGAAGTCTTCCATCCAGAGTCTAAGGAGGACACATTCCATTCCTCACAATGGCTAAGAAAACATCAACCTTTGACTAGGAAAATAGTTTATAAAAACTTATAGCAATTATTATATTTTTAACAATGGGTGACCTTAAGCAAGTCCTTTCAACTCCTTTGGCCTCTGTGTTTCCTTCAGTAAAATGGGTGGAACCAGAGGACTTTTCACTCCTTTATCAGCTAAGCCCAGCCTTAGAAGCTGAATTACTGCAAGTTTGCCAATGCCTCCACATTCCCAGTCTCTCTCTATCTTTGATTCAAATAGGACACTACTCAGAAATGAATCTCCCTAAACTTCTACTTTATTAGCTCAAAACTTTCCAAAGATTTCCTCTTTTCTATGAAGTAAAATGCAGACTTCTCCAACTGTTATTCAAAATTCTAACCAATAAAGCCCTCTTCAATAGAAATCCTAAATAATTGAATGAATGAACTTAATCCAAAATCTTAGAGAAACTGTGTACAATTTGCAGTTTTCAAAATATGATCAGCCTACTGGGCAATTTAATTCATCAAACATTTATTTGTTAAACATTTATTGTATAAACAGTACTTAGAAGATACTTCACATCCCATCCAGATAACCATTCTTGCTCTGTATGACTGATGGTTGTAGAAAGAGCATGTCAACTGATTGACAGTCTGACCTCTGATTGATTCATCATCCCTGTGACCTGCCAAACCTTAACTCCCTTCCCAGGTCACCACAGGAGCTCCCTGAGGGCAGGAGCTGTCTCAGTTTTTGTCTTTATAGTCATGAAGTTTTTGTTGTGGTTGTTTGTCTTTCCTTCTAGAAAACAATGACATCAGGGAGATGATACCAAGACATGTAAGTGAATTAGATTTAAGTAAAGAGGTGGTAGTGGTGGGGGGGGGGGGTTTGAGGGGGGAGCTGTGGAAGGTCACCAATCTCCCTTTCTCCTCCTTCTCTGGAGCCTGGATGCAGTGGGAGACTGACTTTTTTGTTTTAGGTTTTTGCAAGGCAATGGGGTTAAGTGGCTTGTCCAGGGCCACACAGCTAGGTAATTATTAAGTGTCTGAGACCGGATTTGAACCCAGGGACTCCTGACGCCAAGGCCGGTGCTTTATCTGCTAAAGCTAGTCTTTCCCAGGTCACAGTTTGACTGAGACAATCCCCTTTCAGTCATTAAAGTTAGGTTAAGGGGACAACTAGATAGCCTAGTGGATAGAGCCCAGGCCCTGGAGCCAGAAGGACCAGATAATAATGACCTAGCTGTGTGACCTTGGGCAAATCACTTAACCCCTCAATGCCTTGCAAAAACCTAAATGTTAGGTAAAGAGAGAGATGAGGCCAAGAGGTCAAGAGTCAGGACCTCCAAAAAAGAAGGAAAACAGTTGTTTGGTGGTTAAGACCCTCAGGATACCTCACAGGACTTTTCTTCTCTTTTTACTGAGGTCTTTTTTAAAAATAGGATCATAGCTTTCCCTGGGACTCTTCTCCCTATGCTAAGAAGGAGGAGTGAGTAAAAAAAACCAGCAAGATTTATCAGTATGTTGAAAGAGTCTAAGACCATATGCATATGCCAAACATGGACCTCCAATGCTCCACAAAAGGGGAAGTTGAGGAATAAATATTTTTTCATTGCATCATGGCTTCATTCATTCAAAGACAAAACCAAAATGCTGCCTATCAAAATACAGAGATAATAAGTATAAGGTAATTTGGGAAAGGAAAGAGCCAACCAAAAGTGTGATGGTAGGGGAAGTGAATTAGGAAAGGCTTGAGAGCCCCAGGTGATTTCTGATCCATGTCT